>NC_080188.1:149406935-150031935 GCF_030028045.1 Hippopotamus amphibius kiboko
CTGCGGCATGTGGGGTTTTCCCGGACCAGGGCTCGAACCCATGTCCCCTGCATTGGCAAGTGGATTCTTAACCACTGTGCCACCAAGGAAGTCCCTCAGCGGGTTTTTAAAGTACACACTTCAGTGGGTTTTAGTATATTCAAAACTGTGCAGCCATCACCACTGACTGATTCCAGAACACTTTCATCTCTTCATTCCTTCTTGAAGATCCACGTTTCCTTCTGGTATCATTCCCCTTTAGCCTAAACAATTCCCATTATCATTTCTCATAGTGCAGATTGGCAGCAAGAAATTTGTTTTCTTTTATCTGATGATGTCTTTATTTTGTCTTCATTTTTGAGGGATATTTTCACTGAATGTGAAATTGTAACTTGATAATTTGGAGAGTGCTTATTCAGTTATTTGTTCCCTTGTAAATTATGTTATATTTCACTGGCTGCTCTCAATATATTTCTGTTTGTGTGATGGCCTGAGAATACGTCAGCTTGACTAGGCTGGGCTGCATTTTCTAGAACTGTCATGCCTTATGAGGTTCTTATGGGAGATTCCTGGGACAGAAGTGAAGCAGCAGCCATTTTGTGGCTCCTTGTGTTGTTGCATCTGTTAGCTCAGCTCCTTGCCCCGAGGCACTTGTCAGACCTGCATTTACCCATCTTCCCATGAATCCTATTTTAGCTTTTCCCAGTGTTGTGCTGGGGTATAGTTTAGCTCCATGACAAAGGTTCCCATTAAGGTCAGAGACAGTAAGAAAAGACATGGGTTTCAGACTGTGCTTGTGAGCTTCAGTTCATGGTTCTGGACTCCACTTTGTTCTTTTCCCCACTTTACATGTGTCTTCTCTTCCAACCTTCCTGCCCTATGGACAGCACACTCCAGCACTGAACATGAAGACAGTAGCCTTAGAGAGAAAAGAAGTTTAGAACCCTGTAATCCCTTCACACACATGCACGTGTGCGCGCACACACACACACACACACACACACACACACACACACACACACACACACACACACACACACACACAATGGTTCTGCTTCTCTGCTTGACCTTGACTGATAGATTTTGGTTTTCAGCCTTTTGACTGTAATGTGAATAGGTGAGGTTTTCTTTGTAATTATTCTATTTGGAGTTTTCTGAATTTTTTTAATCTCTAATGTTTAACTAAATTTGGAGAATTTGGGACCATTATTTTTTGAAATATATTTTCTGTCTCTCTTCTCTTTTTTGAAATTCCCGTTACACAAATATTAGGCCATTTGATATTGTTTCACAGGTCTTTGAAGTTCTGTTCACTTTTTATAATTTTTTATCCTATGCTCTTCATAATGGATAATTTCTATTGATAAATAGACTGACTCATATGTAATCTTTAATCTGCTGTAAGCCCATATAGTTTCTCATTTCAACTATTATGTTTCTCTATTTTAGATTTTCTGTTTGGTTCTTGTTAAAATAGTCTCCATTTCTCTGCTTAGATTTCCTGTCGTTATTCATTGTAAACATCTATTTCACATCATTCAGCATAGTTATAAAAGCTGCTTTAAAATCCTGGTCTGCTAATTCTAGCATTCAGGGCACTCAGTATCAATCTCCATTGATTATCCTCTTCTAGTACATGGGCCATCTTCTCCTGTTTCTTTTTATGTTGAGTCATTTTAGAATATATCCTAGATATTGTGACTGATATGCCTCTGAATTCTGTTAGATTACAGCAAAGAATATTGATTCTTTGTTTGGTTGTTTTGTTTTAGTAGGCAATTTATCATGGCTGAACTCAAATTGCAAACTGTCTCCTTTCCAGTAGGTAGCAGTTAAAATGTCAAGCCAGTGTATTTAGACTTCTCTAGGGGGCTTAGAGTGTGTTCTGGGGTTTCAGGAGTCAGCCAGAGATTTGGGCAGACTTTAGGTCCAGAGTATGGTATTCCCTCTTTCTAGCTTTCTGTTTTCTGGTGTTTTTTCTCCCTCACTATTTTTTCTCCCACTTTTATTGAACTGTAATTGATACATAGCACTGTATAAGTTTAAGGTGTACAGCGTAATGATTTGACTTCTATACATCATGAAATTTTACCACAGTAAGTTTAGTAAACACCCATTATCTCATATAGATACAAAAGAAAAGAAAAAGAAAAAATTTTTTATTCCTTGTGATGAGAACTCTTGGGATTTACTCTCTTAACTTTTGTATTTAACATACATGAGTGTTCTTTTTTTTTAATTTTTTCATTGACGTATAGTTCATGTACAATATTATATAAGTTACAGGTTACAATATACTGATTCACAGTTTTTAAAGGTTATACTCCATTTATAGTTACCATAAAATATTGGATATATTCCCCATGTTGTGTAATATATCTCTGTAGCTTATTTTATACATAATATGTACCTCTTAATTCCCTACCCCTGTATTGTCTGTCCCCTCTTCCATCTCCCCACTTGTAACCACTAGTTTGCTTTCTATATCTGTAAGTCTGCTTCTTTTTTGTTATATTCACTAATTTGTTCTATTTAGTAGATTCCACATATAAGTAATATTGTGCAGTGTTTATCTCTATCTTTCTGACTTATGTCACTTAGCATAATACCCTCCAAGTCCATCCATGATGCTGCAAATGGCAAAGTTTCATTCTTTTTTTTATAGCTGAGTAGTATTCCTGTATATATACACCACATCTTTATCCATTCATCAGTTGGTAGACACTTAGATTGCTTCTATATTTTGGCAATTTTAAATGATGCTGCTATGAACATTGGAGCGTATGTACCTTTTACGAATTAGTGGTTTTGGTTTTTTTAAAATATATACCCAGAAGTGAAATTTCTGTGTTACATGGTAGTTCTATTTTTAGTTTTTTGAGAAACCTCCATACTGTTTCGCATAATGGCTGCAGAAATTTACATTCCCACCAACAGTGTACAAGGCTTCCCTTTTCTCCACATCCTCACCAACATTTATTATTTGTGTTCTTTTTGCTGATAGCCATTCTGACAGATGTGATGTGGTATCTCATTGTGGTTTTGATTTGCATTTCCCTAATGATTAGCATCTTCTTATGTGCCATTTGGCCATCTGCATTTTCTCTTTGGAAAAGTGTCTGTTCAGTTCTTCTGCCCATTTTTTAATCGAGTTATTTTTTTGATTTTGAGTTTTTGAGCTGTTTATATATATATTGGGTATTAACCCCTTGTTGGTCATATAATTTGCAAATATTTTCTCCCATTCAGTAGGTTGTCTTTTCATTTTGTCGATTGTTTATTTGCTGTGCGAAAGCTTTTAAGTTTACTTAGGTCCCATTTAATTTTGCCTTTATTTCTTTAGCTTTAGGAGACAGGTCCAAAAAAACATTGCTTCATTTATGTCAAAGGGTGTTCTGCCTATGTTTTCCTCTAGAAGTTTTATAGATTCTGGTCTTACATTTAATTTTATAATCCATTTTGAGTTTATTTTTATATATGTTGTTAGAGAACATTCTGATTTCATTCTTTTACATGTAGCTGTTCAGTTTTCCAAGTACCACTTATTGAAGAGACTGTCTTTTCTCCATTGTATATTCTTGCCTCCTCTGTCATAGATTTATTGGCCATAGTGTGTGGGTTTATTTCTGAGCTCTCTATTCTCTTCCATTGAGAGGGTACTGAGTATGGTACTGTTTTTGTGCCAGTACCATACTGTTTTGATTCCTGTAGCTTTGTATACAGTCTGAAGTGAGGGAGTGTGATTGCTCCAGCTCTGTTCTTCTTTCTCAGGATCGTTTTGGCTATTCTGGTCTTTTATGTTTTCATACAAATTTTAAAATTGATTGTTCTAGTTCTGTGAAAAATGCCATTGGTGTTTTATTAGGGATTGCATTGAATCTGTGTATTGCCTTGGGTAGTATGGTCATTTTAGCAATATAATTCTTCCAATTCAAAAATACTGAATCTTTCCATCTTTTTGTGTCATCTTCACTTTCTTTCATTGTCTTAGTTTTGCAAGTACAGTTCTTTTACCTCCTTAGGTAGATTTATTCCTAGGTATTTTATTCTTTTTGACTTTATGGTAAATGGGATTGTTTCCTTAATTTCTTTTTCTGATAGTTTGTAGTTAGTGTATGTGAAACAGATTTTTGCATGTTAATTTTGTATCTTGCAACTTTACCAGATTCATTGATGAGCAATAGAATTTTTCTGGTAATGTCTTTAGGATTTCCTATGTATAGTATCATATCACTTGCAAACAGTGACCATTTTAGTTCTTCCTTTCCAGTTTGGATTCCTTTTATTTCTTATTCTCGTCTGATTGTTGTGGCTAGGACTTGCAAAACTCTGGTGAATAAAAGTGGCATCCTTAAGACGTCTTGTTTTTGATCTTAGAGGGAATGTTTCCAGCTTTTCACTGTTGGGTATAATGTTAGCTGTGGGTTTGTCATATATGGCTTTTATTATGTTAAGGTATGTTCCCTCTGTGCCCACTTTCTGGAAAGCTTTTATCATAAATAGGTGTTGAATTTGTCAAAAACTGTTCCTGCATCTATTGAGATGATCATATTGTTTTTATTCTTCAGTTTGTTAATGTGGTGTATCACACTGATTGATTTGCAGATACTGAAAAATCCTTGCATCCCTGGGATAAATTCTGCTTGATCGTGGTCTATGATCCTTTTAATGTATTGTTGGATTCAGTTTGCTAATATTTTCTTGAGGATTTTTGCATCTGTGTTTATCAGTGTTATTAGCCTGTAATTTTCTTTTTGTGTAATACTTTGTCTGGTTTTGGTATGAGGGTGATGCTGATCTCATAGAATGAATTTGAAAGTGTCCCATCCTTTGCAGTTTTTTGGAGCAATTTGGGAAGGATGAGTGTTCAGTCTTCTCTAAACTTTGGTAGAATTCACCATTGAAGTCATCTGGTCCTAGAATTTTGTTTCTTGGGGTTTTTTTTAATAACTGATTCCAATTCATTATTGATACTTGGTTTGTTCATATTTTCTGTTTCTTCTTGGTTCATTCTTGGGAGATTGTGCCTTCTAAGAATTTGTCCATTTCTTCTAGGTCGTGTTTTATTGGCATACAGTTGTTCATTAGTAGTCTCTTATGATCATTTGTATTTCTGTGGTGTTAGTTGTAACTTCTGATTTTTCATTTCTGACTTGATTGATTTGGGCCCTTTCCCTTTTTTTCTGATAAGTCCAGCTAAAGGTTTATCAATTTTGTTTATCTTTTCAAAGAACCAGCTACTAATTTCCTTGATCTTTTCTGTTGTTTTTTGTCTCTGTTTTATTTATTTCTGCTCAGATCTTTATGATTTCTTTCCTTCTACTAACTTTGGGTTTTGTTTGTTCTTCTTAGTCTAGTTCCTTTAATTGTAAGATTGGATTTTTTATTTGTGATTTTTCTTATTTCCTGAGGTAAGCTTGTATCGCTATTAAACTTCCCTCTTAAAACTACTTTTCCTGCACTCCATAGGTTTTGGATCATTTTGTTTTTGTTTTCATTTGTCTCTAGGTTACTTTTTTATGTCCATTAATATTTGCCTTATATATTGAGATGCTGCTGTGTTGGGTGCATGGATGTATATGTACAGTTATTGTATCTTCTTCTTGGATTGATTCCTTGATCATTATGTTGTGTCCTTCTTTGTCTCTGGCAGCAGTCTTTATTTTAAAGTCTATTTTGTCTGATATAAGTATTTGTACTCCAGCTTTCTTTTGATTTTCATGTTTATGGAATACCTTTTCCAGTCCCCTCACTTTCATTCTGTTTGTGTCATTAGATCTGAGGTGAGTCTCTTGTAGGCCACATATATACGGGTCTTGTTTTTGTATCTATTCAGCCACTCTCTGTCTTTTGATTGGAGCATTTAGTCCATTTACATTTGAGGTAATTACCAATAAGTATGTTCTTATTGCCATTTTGTTAATTGTTTTGGAGTTGTTTTTGTAGGTTTTTTTTTTTTTTCCTTCTTCTTTTGTTCTCTTGTGATTTGATGACTATCTTTAGTGTTGTTTGGATTCCTTTTTCTTTTTGATATGTATATCTATTATAGATATTTTGTTTGTGGTTACCAGGTGGTTACTGTTACACACACACACACACACAATTGTTTTAAGTTGCTGATCTCTGAATTTCAAACAATTTTAAACAACCCTGCATTTGTACGCTCCTCCTCTCATGATTACTGTCTTTGATATCATTTTTTACATCTGTTTTGTATATCCCTTAACTGCTTATTGTTGATTTAGATGGTTTTACTACTTTTGTTTTTTAACCTTCCCACTAGCTTTGTACATGGACAATATCCTATTTTTACTCTATGTTTGCATTTACTCTTGAGCTTTTTCATTTCATAATTTTCTTGTTTCTAGTTGTGGCGTTTTCTTTTTCACCTAGAGAAGTTCCTACATTTGTTGTAAAGCTGGTTTGGTGGTGCTGAACTCTTTTAGCTTTTAGTTGTGTCTAAAGCTTTTGGTCTCTCCATCCAATCTGAAAAGAGCCTTTTTGCCTTTCACCACTCTAAATATATTGTGCCACTCCCTCTGGACTGCAAGTTTCTGCCGAAAAATCAGCTGATAGACTTAAGGGAGTTTCCTTGTATGTTATTTGTTGCTTTTTCCCTTGCTGCTTTTAGTTAGTTAGTTATGATTTTTTTAGACTACCTTGAAGCTTTTTATTGAAAATCTTAAATTTGTTGAAAAATTGGAGATTGTTATGACAGTGGAAAAAGTATTTTAAAAGAGGTGTATTTTTGACTCATTCATTTTTCAAATTACTTTTTCACTCACTCAGCCCACATTTATGGAGCACTCGCTATCTGCTAGGCATATGCTAGTTTCTGAGAGCACAAAAGTCACCAAAAACAGGGTCATTACTCTCATGGAGCTTACAGTATTGACTACTACAGTTGCATGGCCTAGATAAAGTCACATTGTACAGCCTCCTTTAATGTATAAAAATGAGGTGTTTGGACTCAGGCAGTAAATAATCTTTCCTTTGTAATTCCAAAACAATCCTATGATTGTACAAAACATTTGCAGACTGGTTGGAAATAAGGACCTTCCTACTCTAAGTGTTGGTGATAAAGTGTGTTTGCACCTTGGAGTACTCAAGCAAAACAAACGTCTCTGGTTCTTGCCTGGTGAGGGGTGAAGGTGGGTGAATCCCTTGCTGGTTTTAATACAGTAAGTCCCCTACACACAAACCTTCAATTTACAAACGTTCAAAGATGCAAACATGCTTTCCATCAACATCAGGCATGAGTGATATTGCAGCTTGCCCTCCGTCTCCTATTGCTGGTGATCCTTCAGCTCTACCATCTCCCACCTCCTCTGCCTCATCCAGTCAGTAACTCTTCTTGCCTGTTCACTCGATGCCAGCCCCTGCATGCCAGCTGTTGTACTGTACTACTATACTTTCAAGGTACTATACTGTAAGACTAAAAATGTTGTCTTTATTTTTTGTGGTTTTTTTACGTATTATTTGTATGAAAAGTATTATAAACCTATTACAGTACAGTACTATATAGCCAATTGTGTTAGTTGAGTACCTAGGATAACTTTCTTGGACCTACAGACGAATTGGACTTAATGAATGTGCTCTTGGAATGGAATTCATTCATGTGTGGGAGACTTACTTTATTCTCTCTTTATCTTTAATTTTCATCATTTTAATTACAATGTGTTTTGGTGTGCTTCTTTTTGGGTTAATCCTGTATTGGACTCTGTGCTTCCTGGACTTAGGTGGCTGTTTCCTCCCAGGATAGGGATGTTTTCAGCTATCATATCTTCAAATATGTTTTCAGCCCCTTTCTCTCTTCTTCTTCTGGGATCGCTATGATGAGAATATTATTGTGCTCGATGTTATCCCAGAGTCTCTTAACTGGTCCTCATATCTTTTCATCCTTTTTTCTTTTTTCTGTTCAACATCAGTGATTTCCACTACTATGTCTTCCAGCTCACTGATCCATTCTCCTCTGTTTCATTTAGTCTGCTGTTGATTCCTTCTAGTTTAATTTTCATTTCAGTTATTGTATTCTTCATTCTTTATATTTTCTAACTCTTTTTTTAAAAACTTCTAACTTCTTGCTCTGTACATTCATTCTCCTGAGTTCTTTAATCACTTCTATGACCATTACCCTGAATTCTTTCTTGGGTTGATTGCCTATCTCTGCTTTGCTTAGTTCTTCTGGGGTTTTATGTTGTTCCTTCATCTGGAACATGTTTTTCTGCTGCCTCATTTTGTCTGTTTTGCTGTGTTTATTTTTATGTATCTGGACATTAGTTATATTTCCTAACCTTGGAGAAGTCACCTTTTGTAGGAGGCAACTTACATCTCAGCAGTGCACTCCCCTCTTGTCACCCAAAGTGTATGCTATAGGCATTCCCCCTTGAAGGCTGCATGGGTCCTTCTGCTGTGGTGGTTATGTGGGTGATCTGGTAGGCTTTGTTGGCCCCTAGTCCAGCTGGTTGCCAGCCCCTACGTTGTGTGGAGGCTGACAGCTGCTTGTTAGTGGGACCTAGCCATTAGGTAGCTGACTGGAGAACCCCAGGGGGCCGTGGGGCTAGTGCTGGCTCCCTGTTGGGCAGAGTCAGGGTCCAGAAGATTCCCTGTGGCCTTTGTCCTCCCAGTGGTGGGTGAAGCCAGGTCCTGGGCTTAATGCCAGACTACTGGCAGGCAGATAGGGGTCCTGGATTCTGGCTGCAGGGTTCTGGGATCCCAGAGCTGGTGTCAGATCACCAGTGGGAATAGGGGGAGCTGATTCCTGACACAGTTGGGTGTGGAGTCCAGTGTGCCCCTAAGCTTGTGTTGGCCTGCTAGTGGTTATGGCCAGGGCCCAGCTGCCCTGAGGGCAGGCTCTGGTCTGCTGTGGGCAGGCTGGGTTCACAGGCTGTGGGATTGTGGTTTTCTTGTATCTGGTGTGTGCCCTCTGGTGGGTGAGGTTGGTCTAGAGGCGAGGGCAAGGCCAGTGCCTGCTCACTGGTGTGTGGCCAGGGTCTTGGCCCTCTGGTGGGCAGTGTCTGGAGGTGTGTCTAGAAGTGCTTGTGGGCTCAGGAAGTCTTTAGGCAGCTTATCTGCTGATGGGTGATGCCATTTCCCTGCCCAGTTAGTTGTTTGTCCTGAAGTGTCCCCAGCCTCAGCACACCTGAGGCTGTTGGGTGGGGCCAGATTGCAGTGCTAATGAGCTAGAGGGAGGATCCCACTATGGTGACTGCCCTGTCTATGCAGTAGAAAGCTTCCAAGTGCAGCTCCTACCAGTGTTTGTGTCCCAGGGTGAGCCATACCACCACCGCCTCTCTGGGAGACTCTCCAAGACCAGCAGGTAGGTCTGGCCCAGGTTCCAATCAAATTACTGTTTTTGCCCTGGGTCCTGGTATATGTGAGATTTTGTGTGTTCCCTTTAAGAGTGAAGTCTCTATTTCTCCCAGTCCTTTGCGACTTTTGAAATTTAGCCCCACTGTTCTTCAAAGCCAAATGCTCCAGGGGCTCGCTTGTCTTCCCATTGCAGCACCCCATGGGGGAAGCCCACCGTGGGACTCAGAACTCTTACTTCTGTGCGAGAACCTCTGCAGTTCTCCAGTTTGTGGGTTGCCCACCCAGGGGAACGGGACTTGTTTATAGCACAGATATGCCCCTCCTGTTTGTCTCCTTGTGGTTCCTTCTTTGTGCCTTTAGTTGTAGATCTTTTCTGGTAGGTTCTGGTTGTTTTCATCAGATAGTTGTGGTCTTGGTGTGCTCATGAGAGGAGGTGAGCTCAGGGTGTTCCTACTCTGCATCTTGACTGATCTCCTTCCTCACTTTAAAGTGGCTCTGTTTATCCCAAGCTCTGTCCCCTGGTTCTTCATAGCAGTAAGATTGTAGGTTTCTAATCTAAGTTTTAACCCTGCATTGTGTAGACTAGTATCCATTTTCAGGGTAAAAGCCACAAAAATGGGAAGTTTGTCCAGCACCGTTCCTTCTTCGTGGTGTCCAAATCCCCTGTATATACCTATTTCCAGTTGCTTCCCAGAACCTTCAGATTTTTTCCAGAGTTTCCAGCTTTTCACATTTTTTCAGGAGTTCATAATTATCTCTAGGAAGGGTGATCCAGTAGGAACTGCTTGGCTATTAAACAGAAGTAAAACTTGGTATTTGTTCTTAATTATGCATTATTACATGCCAAATATAAATCTTTTCTTCTGGTGACACAGTAATGCTTTCTATTCATGCATGAAGTATCCCACAAATTCATATTTGTGCAACATTCTGAAGAGTTTAAGTGAAAGAGGTTATTTAACCACTATGAATTACCAGTGAATGTGGTGCTTAATTCAGAACAAGATAATTCAGGATTGTTCTCTTCCCTACTTGTCCCAATTCTCAGTAACAAGCTCAGACTGTTTTAGAAAATGTGTAATTTTCATTACCTTTTGGTGTTGGGTAATCATCAATAGCTGAAAGAACAATTTTCCATAAAATTACTTACAAACATTTACTACTCCTCTGGTTTGTATCAAGTATTAGGCTAAGTGCTGGGCATGCAAAGATAAATAAATTAAGATCCCTGTCCTCAAGTTGCTCACAGTTTAGTAGAGGAGACAGAAATAAGTATGCCACTTGCATTTCTCTGTGATGACCGTTGCGTGTCAGAGGTGGCAGGAGTATTTCAAAAGGTACCTAACCTAGGCTTTAAGAATAAAGAAACTGTTATGGAACCTGCACTTCAGAGTTGGATTAGAATTGATTGGAATTTTATTCATGTTATACTTTTGGATAACTTGAACTAGTATGAAAATTTGGGGCATTAGTTTTTTCACTTGAGAATGAGGGGTTTGGATTAGGTCTATAATAATTCTTTTCAATGCAAATATTTTATAGTTCAATTAAAATGCATTAATCAGAAATACTCCAAACCTACTTCTTTAGGAATTCCTTCTTCTTAAGGAATACATGCAGACCTCATTTTATTGCACTTCACTTTATTGTGCTTCACAAATAATACATTTTTTGCAAATTGAAGGTTTGTGGCAATCCTGTGCCCAGCAAGTCTATCATCGCCATTTTTCCAACAACGGTTGCTCACTTCATGTATCCATCACATTTTGGTAATTCTTGAAGTATTTCAGCTTTTTCATTACTATTGTATTTGTTATGGTGATCTGTAGTCAGTGATCTTTGATATTACTTTTGCAGTTGTTTTGGGGCACTGTGAACCACACTTGTGTAAGATGGGCGATGTTGTGTGTTCTGACTCTTCCACTGACTGGGCATTCCCCCATTTCTCTCCCGCTCCTCAGGCCTCCCTGTACCCTGAGACACAACATTATTGAAATTAGGCTGATTAATAATCCTACAGTGGCCTCTGAATGTTCAAGGGAAAGGAAGAATCCCATGTCTCTCAGTTTATATCAGAAGCTAGAAATGATTTACCTTAGTGAAGAAGGCATGTTGAAAGCTGAGATAAGCCCAAAGCTAGGCCTCTTGCTTCAGGTAGCAAAGTTGTGAATGCAAAGGAAAAGTTTTTGAAAGAAATTAAAAGTGCTATGCCAGTGAACACACAAATGATAAGAATGCAAAATAGTCTTACTGCTGATATAGAGAAAGTTTGAGTGATCTGGATAGAAGATCAAAGCAGCCATAACATCCCCTTAGGCCAGAGCCTAACCCAGAGCAAGGCCCTAGCACTCTTGAATTATTTGAAGGCTGAGAGAAGTAAGGAAGCTGCAGAAGAAAATCTCGAAACTAGGAGATGTTGGTTCATGAGGTTTAAGAAAAGAAGCTGTCTCCATAACATAAAAGTTCAAAGTGAAAAAGCAAGTGCTGATGTAGAAGCTGCAGCAAGTTATCCAGAAGATCTGGCTAAGATAATTAATGAAGGTGGGTGTGCCAAACAACAGAGTTTCAATGAAGTTGAAAGAGCCTTTTGGAAGAAGATGCCATCTAGGACTTTCATAGCTAGTGAGGAGGAGTCAATGCCTGGCTTCAAAGCTTCAAAGGACAGACTGACTCTTTTGTAGGGGCTAATGCAGCTGGTGACTTTAAGTTGAAGCCGGTGCTCATTTATCATTCCAAAAATCCTAAGGCTCTTAAGAATTATACTAAGTCTACTCTGCCTGTGCTTTATAACTAGAACAACAAAGCCTGGATGACAGCACATCTGTTTTCAAGATGGTTTACTGAATATTCTGAGCCCGCTTTTGATACCTACTGCTCAGATAAAAAGATTCCTTTCAAAATATTACTGCTGCTCGTTACAGTGCACCTGGTCATCTAATGGAAATGTATGACGAGATTAATGTTGTTTTCATGCCTGCTAAGACACATCCATTCTGAGGCCCATGGACTAAGGAGTCATTTCAATTTTCAAGTCTTAATATTTAAGAAATTCATTTTGTAAGGCTATAGCTTCTGTAGATAGTGATTCCTCTGATGGATCTGGGCAAAGTAAATTGAAAGCCTTCTGGAAAAGATTCACCATTCTAGATGCCATTAAGAACATGTGATTCACGGGAAGAAGTCAAGAGTTTAACATTAATAGGAGTTTGAAAGAAGTTGATTCCAACCTTCATGGGTGACTTTGAGGAGTTGAAGACTTCAGTGGAAGAAGTAACTGCAGATGTGGTGGAAATAATAAGAGAAATAGAATTAGAAGATGTGACTGAATTGCTGTAACCTTGTGGTAAAACTAGAACACATGGGGAGTTGCTTCTTATGGGTGAGCAAAGGAGGTGGTTTCTTGAGATGGAATCTGCTCCTGGTGAAGATACCGTGAAGATTGGTGAAATGAAAACATAGTGTTTAGAATACTGCATAAATTTAATTGATAAAGCAGCAGCAGGATTTGAAAGGATTGAGTCCAATTTTGAAAGAAATCTGCTGTGCGTAGAATGCTGTCAAACAGCATTGCATGCTACAGAGAAATCATTTGTGAAAGGAACAGTCAGTCGATTCAGCAAACCCCATTGTTGTTTTATTTTAAGGAATTGCCACAGCCACCCCAGCCTTCAGCAATCACCACACTTATCAGTCAGCAGCCATCAACATGGACACAAGACCCTCCACCAACAAAAAGATTAGGACTCAGTGAAGGTTTAGATGATAATTAGCATTTGTTGGCATTGTTATTTAGATATAAAGTTATTGCACACATTACAGACTACAGTATAATGTAAACATAACTTTTAGATGCCCTGGGAAACCAAAAAGTTCTTGTGACTCACCTTATTGCGATACTAGCTTTTCTTTTTTTTTTATTTTATTTTATTTATTTATTTATTTATTATTTTTTTGGGAGTACACCAAGTTCAATCATCTATTTTTATACACATATCCCCGTATTCCCTCCCTCCCTTGACTCCCTCCCCACCCTCCCTCGACTCCCCCCCACCCTCCCTCAACTCCCCCCCACCCTTCCCGTCCCAGTCCTCTAAGGCATCTTCCATCCTCAAGTTGAACTCCCTTTGTTATACAGCAACTTCCCACTGGCTGTTTTACAGTTGGTAGTATATATATACCTATGCTACTCTCTCACTTCGTCTCAGCTTCCCCTTCACCCCCCGCCCCCTCCCAAACCTCGAGTTCTCCAGTCCATTTTCTGCATCTGCGTCCTTATTCTTGTCACTGAGTTCATCAGTACCATTTTTTAGATTCCGTATATGTGAGTTAGCATACAATATTTGTCTTTCTCTTTCTGACTTACTTCACTCTGTATGACAGACTCTAGGTCTAGCTACCTCATGACATATAGCTCCATCTCATCCCTTTTTATAGCTGAGTAATATTCCATTGTATATATATGCCACATCTTCTTTATCCATTCATTTGTTGATGGGCATTTAGGTTGCCTCCATCTCCTGGCTATTGTAAATAGTGCTGCAATAAACATTATGGTACATGTTTCTTTTGGGATTATGGTTTTCTTTGGGTATATGCCCAGGAGTGGGATTACTGGATCATATGGTAGTTCTATTTGTAGTTTTTTAAGGAACCTCCAAATTGTTTTCCATAGTGGCTGTACCAACTTACAATCCCACCAACAGTGCAGGAGAGTTCCCTTTTCTCCACACCCTCTCCAACATTTGTTGTTTCCAGACTTTGTGATGATGGCCATTCTGATTGGTGTGAGGTGATACCTCATTGTGGCTTTGACTTGCATTTCTCTGATGATGAGTGATGTTGAGCATGTTTTCATGTGTTTGTTGGCCATCTGTATGTCTTCTTTGGAGAAATGTCTATTTAGATCTTGCGCCCATTTGTGGATTGGGTTATTTGCTTTTTTGGTATTAAGCTGCATGAGCTGCTTGTATATTTTGGAGATTAATCCTTTGTCCATTGTTTCATAGGCAATTATTTTTTCCCATTCTGAGGGTTGCCTTTTAGTCTTGTTTATGGTTTCTTTTGCTGTGCAAAAGCTTTTAAGTTTCATGAGGTCCCATTTGTTTATTCTTGATTTTATTTCCATGATTCTAGCAGGTGGGTCCAAAAGGATGTTGCTTTGATGGATGTCATAGAGTGTTCTGCCTATGTTTTCCTCTAGGAGTTTTATAGTGTCTGGCCTAACATGTAGGTCTTTAATCCATTTGGAGTTTATTTTTGTGTATGGTGTTAGGGAGTGTTCTAATTTCATTCTTTTACATGTTGCTGTCCAATTTTCCCAGCACCACTTATTGAAGAGGCTGTCTTTTTTCCATTGTATATTTGTGCCTCCTTTGTCAAAGATAAGGTGCCCATATGTGTTTGGGCTTACTTCTGAGTTCTCTATTCTATTCCATTGATCTTCCTTTCTATTTTTGTGCCAGTACCATACTGTCTTGATCACTATGGCCTTGTAGTATAGTTTGAAGTCAGGAAGGCTGATTCCACCAACTCCATTTTTCCTTCTCAAGATTGCTTTGGCTATTCAGGGTCTTTTGCGTTTCCATACAAATCGTAAGATTTCTTGCTCTAGTTCTGTGAAAAATGCCATTGGTAATTTGATTGGGATTGCATTGAATCTGTAAATTGCTTTGGGTAGTACAGTCATTTTCACGATGTTGATTCTTCCAATCCAGGAGCATGGTATGTCCCTCCATCTGTTTGTGTTGTCTTTGATTTCTTTCATCAATGTCTTAAAGTTTTCTGCATACAGATCTTTTGCCTCCTTAGGCAGGTTTATTCCTAGGTATTGTATTCTTTTTGTTGCAGTGGTGAATGGGAGAGTTTCCTTAATTTCTCTTTCTGCTCTTCCGTTGTTAGTGTATAGGAATGCAAGAGATTTCTGTGCATGAATTTTGTATCCTGCTACTTTACTAAACTCATCAATGAGTGCTAGCAGTTTTCTGGTAGAGTCTTTAGGGTTTTCTATATATAATATCATGTCATCTGCAAAGAGTGACAATTTTACTTCTTCTTTTCCAATTTGTATTCCTTTTATTTCTTTTTCTTCTCTGATTGCTGTGGCTAACACTTCCAAAACTATGTTGAATAATAATGATGAGAGTGGACACCCTTGTCTTGTTCCTGTTCTTAGAGGGAATTCTTTCAGTTTTTCCCCATTGAGAACAATGTTGGCTTTTGGTTTCTCATATATGGCTTTTATTATATTGAGGTAATTTCCTTCTGTGCCCATTTTCTGGAGAACTTTTATCATAAATGGATGTTGAACTTTGTCAAAAGCTTTTTCTGCATCTATTGAGATGATCATATGTTTTTTATCCTTCAATTTGTTGATATGATGTATCACGTTGATTGATTTGTGTATATTGAAGAATCCTTGCATCCCAGGGATAAACCCAACTTGATCATGGTGTATGATTTTTTTAATGTGCTGTTGCAGTCTGTTAGCTAGTATTTTGTTGAGGATTTTTGCATCTATATTCATCAGTGATATTGGTCTGTAGTTTTTTTTTGTGCCATCTTTGCCTGGTTTTGGTCTCAGGGTGATGGTGGCCTCGTAGAATGAGTTTGGGAGTGTTCCGCCTTCTGCAATATTTTGGAAGAATTTGAGAAGGATAGGTGTTAACTCTTCTCGAAATGTTTGATAGAATTCGCCCATGAACCCATCTGGTCCTGGGCTTTTGTGTGTTGGGAGATTTTTAATCACTGCCTCTATTTCCGTACTTGTGATTGGTCTGTTCATGGTTTCTCTTTCTTCCTGGTTCAGTGTTGGAAGATTGTATTTTTCTAAGAATGTATGCATTTCTTCCAGGTTATCCAATTGATTGGCATATAGTTGCTTGTAGTAGTCTCTCATGATCTTTTGTATTTTTGAGGTGTCCGTTGTTACTTCTCCTTTTTCATTTCTAATTCTATTGATTTGCATCTTCTCCCTTTTTTTCTTGATGAGTCTGGCTAATGGTTTATCAATTTTGTTAATCTTCTCAAAGAACCAGCTTTTAGTTTTATTTATTTTTGCTATGGTTTCTTTCCTTTCTTTTTCATTAATTTCTGCTCTGATCTTTATGATTTCTTTCCTTCTGCTCCCTTTGGGGTTTCTTTGTTCTTCTTTCTCTAGTTGTTTTAGGTGTAAGGTTAGATGGTTTGTTCAATAATTTTCTTGTTTCTTAAGGTAGGGCTGTATTGCTATAAACTTCCCTCTTAGAACTGCTTTTGCTGCGTCCCATAGGTTTTGGGTTGTTGTGTTTTCGTTGTCGTTTGTTTCTAGATACTTTTTGATTTCCTTTTTGATTTCTTTAGTGATTTCTTGGTTGTTTAAGAGTGAATTGTTTAGCCTCCATGTGTTTGTATTTTTTGCAGTTTTTCTCCTGTAATTGATATCTAGTCTCATGGCGTTGTGGTCTGAGAAGATGCTTGATATGGTTTCAATTTTCTTGAATTTGCTGAGGTTTGATTTGTGACCCAAGATGTGATCTGTGCTGTAAAATGTTCCATGTGCACTTGAGAAGAAAGTGTAGTCTGTCATTTTTGGATGGAATGTCCTATAAATATCTATTAAGTCGAGATGGTCTAATGTGTCATTTAAAGCTTGTGTCTTTATTTATTTTCTGTTTGGATGATCTGTCCATTGATGTAAGTGGGGTGTTCAAGTCTCCCACTATTATTGTGTTCCTGTCGATGTCCCCTTTTATAGCTGTTAGCATTTGCCTTATGTATTGAGGTGCTCCTATGTTGGGGGCATAGATATTTACCATTGTGATATGTTCTTCTTCAATGGATCCCTTGATCATTAGGTAGTGTCCTTCCTTGTCTCTTGTAATAGTCTCTACTTTCAAGTCTAATTTGTCTAATATGAGTATTGCTACTCCAGCTTTCTTTTGACTTCCATTTTCATGGAATATCTTTTTCCATCCCTTTCCTTTCAGTCTATATGTATCCCTTGGTCTGAAGTGAGTTTCTTGTAGGCAGCATATAGAAGGGTCTTGTTTTTGTATCCATTCAGCCAGTTTGTGTCTTTTGGTGGGAGCATTTAATCCGTTTACATTTAAGGTGATTATTGACATGTGTGTTCCAATTAGCATTTTCTGAATTGTTTTGGGTTTGTATTTGTAGGTGTTTTCCTTTTCTTGTGTTTCCTACTTAGAGAAGTGCCTTTAGCACTTGTTGTAAGGCTGGTTTGGTGGTGTTGAATTCTCTTAACTTTTGCTTGTCTGGAAAGCTTTTGATTTCTCCCTCAAATCTGAATGAGATTCTTGCTGGGTAGAGTATTCTTGGCTGTAGGTTTCTCTCTTTCAGGACTTTCAGTATATCCTGCCATTCCCTTCTGGCCTGCAGAGTTTCTGTAGAAAGGTCAGCTGTTATCCTTATGGGTTTTCCCTTATGTGTTATTTGTTGCTTTTCTCTTGCTGCTTTTAATATTTTTTCTTTGTGTTTAATTGTCATTAGTTTGATTAATATGTGCCTTGGTGTATTTCTCCTTGGGTTTATTCTTTATGGGACTCTCTATGCTTCTTAGACTTGGTGAATTATTTCCTTTCCCATGTTGGGGAAGTTTTCCACTAGAACCTCTTTAAATATTTTCTCAGACCCTTTCTTGTTTTCTTCTTCTTCTGGGATGCCTATAATTCGAATGTTGATATGCTTAATGTTATCACTGAGGTCTCTGAGACTGTCTTCTATTCTTCTTATTCTTTTTTCTTTTTCCTGCTCTGTTGCGTTTATTTCGCCCATTCTATCTTCCAACTCACTTATTCGTTCTTCTGCCTCAGTCATTCTGCTGGTTATGGCAGCTAGAGTATTTTTAATTTCAGTTATTTTGTTATCCATTGCTGTTTGTTTTTCTGAGTTCTTATGAACTGTTTCTTGTACTTTCTCTATTTTGTTATCGAGATTTTGTATCATTTTTACTATCATGACTCTAAATTCTTTTTCAGGCATTTTTCCTATTTCCTCCTCATTTATTTGGTCTTGTGGGTTTTTTTCCTGCTCCTTTGCCTGCATGGTGTTTCTTTGTTTCCTCATGGTTGTCCAGAGTTTTGGGGTTGCTTGTCCTGGCGATAGAGGTGTTTATAGAAGACTGTCCAAGGCTCAGACTAATGTCCAACTATTGGATTAAATGAATATTAAGTCTAGGAAACACATACATGTATAAGACACACAATTACTGAATCCATTAGGACATAAGGCTCTGGAAAGACCTGACAGAACCCCAGTATACTACCAGATATTCAAAGAGAAACCTAACAGAAATTGACAACTGGAACAGAACAAATCAGAGACAAAAGCAAAAGCAAACAAACAAACAAATAACATCTTACACATACAAACACTAATCCAGGGAGATTTTGTAAGCTAGGATCAAATATAGAAAAGAGCTAGAGTACCACCAGACAGAATGGAGATTCTCAGAATGAAATTAGACAGTTGTACTAAGAACTAAGATAAAGACAAAAACCTAATATTAAATACCAAGGTGGTGGGTCATCTGGAGAATAGAGCAAGGAGTCTGAGCAGATTGATAGTGTTGCTTATAAGTATGTTAAGATAAAATAAACTTAAAGTGGCTGGAAGAAAGGGGAACAGAAGAGCATAGTGTGGTTGGAAATAGGGAAATAAAAAGAAAGGAATAGAAATGTATAAAAGATAGGGATGAAAGGAAAGTATGAGAGATATTTTGTCTGTACTACCAAAAACTTAGCTAGAAATAGAAGTATATAAAAAGGCAAAAAAATAAAAATAGAATAAAAAATAGCATTAAAAAATTAGGTTATAAAACTTGTAGATTCCTTAGGACTAAGATCGTAATTAATAAAGAAAAAAAAATAGAAAAAGAAAAAAATCCAGAACTGATCCCAGAATGGACCAGTTCTATAGGATTGATACTAATATTTCTGTTTCCTTAGAGTCTCAGCTATAAGTGTCCTTCTACTGGCCTTCGGTTTTTTTGCATTGTTCTGTGACCAGCAGGGGTTCCTTTATTGTTTGTCTGTAAGCATTGGTGTGTGGGGAGGGAGAGGGTACAATAGTGGCTACTTCCCCTGGGAGTGAGTGAGCAGTGGTGCACTGTTGTTTCATTCGGGCTTGGAGGTGCCTGTTGCAGAGGGATGCTGGTTGCTCAGGTGTAAACAGAAAGTCTTAGAGTTGGGCCTCTCTCTGGTTTTTTTGTTTGTTTGTTTGTTTTTCTTGGCAGCCTCCCTGCTGCCAGAGTTCCAAGGGGTTTTAATCCAGCCCCGCCCGAGTGCCTGAGGGTACTTGTTATCCCTGAGCGCCTTAGGTGGCCCACAGGCGTCTCTCCACTGCCTGTTGCAGAGGTGCTGAAAGAGAGAGAGAGGCTACATCCGCGGCTCCTCCCCCCGCCTGTGAGCCTGCAGCCTCCAGCTGCCATCATGGCCGGGCAGCTCTCAGGGGCGGGCACTCCTCGCCGCGGACCTCTTCCCTCCTGTCCTCTCGGTCCATCACCTTACTGGCAACAGTGTTTCTCACCCTGAAGCAGCTCTCCGGTTCCCACGCTCCCGCTCTCGGACCCTCTGTTTAGCTGTGGATCGACGTCCGGGCCCGGGAACGCTGAGCTGAGCTGAGCTGTGCTGCGGACCCTCCGTATGTTTCTTATTCCCTCCCGTCTGCCACAGCTCCGCCGCTTCACCCTCTTTGAGCCGTCGTAGATGCCTCCCTACCGGTTATGTCGGGCTCCTTGCGGTCCTTTCTGGTGTCCGAGGCCGTCTGTGGGTGTTCAGCTGGTTCTCTGTGGGAATTATTGCGTCCTTCGGTGCATTCCCAATGCATCTGTGGAGAGGGATGCATTCCACATCCCTCTACTTCGCCGCCATCTTTTCGACCGCGGCAATACAAGCTTTATTGTGGTGGTCCGTTCCAGAGCCAGTCATGTCTGTGAGGTGTGCCTGTGGAGTTATTCAGATCATTTAATGTCCTGTTTAACTGAAAATTTCCCGGGTTAGCTCATATTGCTACTTGTTATTTCTTCTAATTTTACGATTCTGCTGTTCAGCTGCTAGTGTACATCTATAAGGGGAGGCTTGGATGTACAACGTAGGAAGGATAGGTGTGTGTGTAGAGCCTCTTATGACCGCTCTCATAGAAACTGCTCTCTGACTCTCTCCCCTCAAATTAAACTTCCACATTTTCCTCCTCAGCTTTTAAAGCCCCTACCTTTCTTTCTTTACTTCTCACCAAAATCTCATCCCCTCAAGCTAGGAGCTCTCCTATCACTGGGTCTTTTCTAGGGAGTTCATCTGGTATGATAATGAGAGAATGGCTATCATTGCAGGAACTTGGGCAAAGGAGCTAGGTTCTTGGTCATCCTCATAGAAATATAATATGAATTTCTCTATGAACATATTATGATTGTTGGTTGCTAGCTTTATTATTAACATCGCTTTTTTTCCCCTGTATTTTAGGTTTAATAGACTTTATTGTTACTGCCTGGGAGCCTACCCACATTGTATAGGGTGTTTTTGTTTGTTTTTGTTTTCTGTTGAAATAGGTGTCAGGTTTTCTCCAACTTAAACGCAGGCTTTTGTAACAAAACTGGTTTATGAATTGGAGATTGCCTAGGTATAATTTCTTCCCACTTTACATACTCATTTAACTTTTGCCCATGTTCTTGAACATTTCTAATCAGAAATATAGTCATGAGTGGCTCCCACACTGCCGATACTGGACAGTACCTATGAAATCTCCTGGAGGAGGGGTAAAGAGTGCATTGTTTCAGCTGGTTCTTAGTGAACCCTGAGGTTTATAATTCATGCAGTTTGCCCATAAACACTATCATAGAAACAAAATCTTTTTATTACTGTTCGCTTTCTTTCAGTAAGGCCCCCTTCATTTCACTAATGAGAACTCTTTTACCTTTATAAGCAGCTCTTCTCCAAGTATAACTGAAAGCTTCAGATATGCCTTGTACCTGTGGATGTTTGTGACAAGTAACACCTATCCACACACCTGCAGTCATTGAAATGAGTGCTTGTGAACTTTTTAAACAAGGAAATGTATCAAGGGGAAAAAAATGAGTTCAAATTTCTGGAGATTACTTTTAAAGCAGTTCAAATACTGTTTGTTTAAAGGCCCTTCTAAGTTCCAGATGTATTAATTAAATATTTAATGTGTTATAGCTAAAAAATTCATTTTGTTGGGATCAATTTATGATATAATAGTTGTATATTAGTGTGATATATACCTTAGATCCCTTGCTGCATTTTTTTTATAGGATCAAGATCAACATTATGGGCATGAATTGTGTGATTTTGCAAAAATGAAATATAGTTTCTTGAGCTTCTGATCATCTGTCAAGAAAGGTTAATTGGCATGGGAAAGCTTACCAGATAATATAATTAAATCCTGTTTGTCATAGATCTGTTAAGTTTTGTTTGGAATAAGTTCTCTTTCCATATTCCCAGTTTTCCAGTACATGTGTTTATTGGAATACACATGCACGCACACAGGCGCACCTGCACACACACACACCCCCCCATAAAACCAGTTTTTCAGAAGCACTAGAGATTAAATAAACAAGAATCCCTACCTAATCTTAGTTACTCTCTTGAGTTATTTTAAAGAGGTGGATTTATAGCACCAGCTTAGTGTCTGTGGCAAGTCTAAGCATTCAGTAGTTGGCAGTTTTTACTGTGTCTGTTCCCAGTACTTTTGATCCATGTATGTCATCACTGAATGGTATATGAGATAACCACAGTATTTATTTAATTAAGGTGGCAATTAAAGTTCTATAATCACTGTTTCACCTTCTCTGAAAGTTTCAGGCCCTTCTGTCTGTTTTAGAGCACCTACACTGAAAACAGAAGAATATGCAGACTTTGTGGTAGAAATTGATTTTGTTGCTGAAGACGGTCAAGGAGACTGACCTTCAAACACCCATGCTGTCATTCCAGCCATTCCAGAAGTGGTGAATATGACTTACTCTAACAAGTTTAGGAATTTTTTTCTCTCTCTGTTCTTCCCTTACACTGTAAAGAAACATATAAATATTTACTTTTAGAAGTTGTAGATATAGCAAATAGCAGACTGATTTTGTAACATTTAAAAACTGGTAGAGGATCACCGTGGAAAGGAGTTAGGGAGATGCAATTCTGCTGCCACTATATGGACTTTGAAGTTGTAAACCTCAAGTAAACCCAACTCTGTCGATACCTTTTCAGTAAACTGAAAGCACTGTCTTGAACCCAGTACCTTGATCTTCCTGTTTAGATCACTGGGAACTACATTTTCTGAAAATAAATTAGCTTTCAAAGAAAGAGCTATGCCAAATTTAATGTGTCTTTGGGAAAATATGTTAAGTTTGCAGTTAATGACACTATGGCCATTCACTGAGTTAACATATAAAGGCAGCTGAAATTTACAGTTGAGTGCCTCTGACTTTGTCCATACCTTACCATTACTAAATGAAAGTTTGCATTGTGGCAGTTGATGCAGGAGTGAAAACACTGAGAGATGTGTCCAGAGAGTAAAGCAGAATAAATTAAGATGATATCGGTTTAAAGACAAAATGGAAAATTAATGTGTTAGTCCCCTAGGACTGCCATAAGAAAATACCACGGACTGGGTGACTTAAACAACAGAAATTTTTATGTTCTCACAGTGCTGGAGGCTAGAAGTTCAAGATCAAGGTGTTGGCAGGGTTGGTTTCTTCTGAAACCTCTTTCCTTGGCTTGCACATGGCCGCTGCCTTGCTTTGTCCTCACCTGGTCTTTCCTCTGTCTGTGCATGCACCTGGTGTCCTTTAGAGTGACCAGATTTTCTCCTGTTATGAGGACACAAGTCAGGTTGGATTAAGGCCAGTGTCTTATTTTAAAGGCCCTATCTTCCGATAGTCACAGGGGTGGGGGGAGCGCATGCATGCGCAGGGTTAGGGCTTCAACATGTGGATTTGGAGAGGAACACAGTTCAAGAGGGAAACTAGAAAGTATTTTGAACTGACTAAAAATGAAAGCAAAATGTTTAGCTGTGGGATACACCTAATACAATAGTTCAAGGGAAATTTATAGTACCAAATGATTATATTTGAAAAGAAGAAACATCTAAGATCAGTTCTAGCTTAAGAAACTAAAAAAGAGGAACAAATAAAATCCAGTGTAAGTAGAAGAAAGGAAATAATAAAGATTAAGGCTGCAGTCAATGAAATAGAAAATAGGAAAGTAATAGAGAAAATCAGTGAAAGGAAAAGCTAGTATTTTAAGAAGACCTAATAGGTAAATTTCTAACCAAATTGAACAAAAAAGTGAGAAGACAACTTATTAATATAATGAATGAAAGAGGTGACTTTACTACACATTTTATAGGTTTTAAATGGTTAATAAGGAAATATTATGAAAACCTTTGTCAATAAATTCAACAATTTTGCTGAAATAGACAAATTCCTTGAAAGACACAAACTGCCAAGAAGAAATAGATATCATGAATAGCTTTGTGTGTGTTAAAGAAATTATATTTGTAGTTAAAAACCCTTCTCACAAAGAAGACTCCATACCCATATGGCTTTACCAGTGAATTCCACTGAACATTTAAGTAAGAAATAGGATCAATGCTATGCAAGTTCTTTTGCAAAATTGAAGATGAGGGAATATTTCCTAATTCATTCTATGGGGCTAGCTTAACCTGCTACCAAAAGGAGGCAAAGATAGTACAAGAAAGGAAAACTATAAACAAATTTCCTTAATAGACATATGTGTAAAAAAAATACTTAACATGATTTTAGCAAATTGAATCCAGCAAAAGATTTTTTTTTAATAGCACATCAGTACCAGGTGGGGTTTATTCCAGGAGTACAAGTTTGGTTTAATATTCAGTTAATCAATAATTTATCATATTAATAGACTAAAAAAATACATATGTTCACCTCAATGGATACAGAAAAAAAAATCATTCAGGAAAAATCTAACATCCATTTCTGATTTAAGCAAAAAAGCAAGCAAATAAAAATACTCCCAGTAAACCTAGAATAGGAAATTTTTTTAACCTGATAAACAGTATCTAGGGGAGACCTATATTCAATATCTTAATGAAGAAAGACTGAATGGTTTCACAAGGCAAAAATGTTCACTCTGCTCACCATTGTACTGGAGGTTAAAGCAAGAAAAAGAAATTAAAATGCATACAGAGTGGAAGGAAGTAAGTAAATCTGTTTTTATTCGTGGACAACATGATTATATATGTAGAAAATCAGATGGAATCTATAAAAAAGCTACTAAACTTTAACCCATGGGTGTACTTGATACAGGAAATATATAAAGATTGCAGGATACAAAAAGAACTGTAATTTTATACAGCAGCAACAATCCAATGTAGAAATTAATAAAAATAGTATTGATGATAACAACGGAAATGTGAAATACCTAGAGATACTTTTGACAAAAGATTCTAAAGACTTTTACTGAAAACTAAAAAATATTGTTGGGAGACGTTAAAGACAACCTAAAGCAATGGAAAGATGTACTGTGTTCATGATTTAGAAGACTCAATATTTTTAAGATGTTAGTTCTCTCAAAATTGATAGATAAATTTAACACAACCCTAATCAGGATCCTAGCAGGTTATTTTGTTTATTTTGTAGAAATTATTAGGTTGATTCTAAACTTCATATGAAATGCAGAGGACTTAGAAGAGCCAGAACAACTTGACAAAAAAATGAAGTAGGAGGGCCCACCTACCTGACTTCATGACTTAATAAGTCCCAGTAATCAGATCAAGACAGCTTGTTATGGACAGATAACATCTTTATTCACCATAAAGTTGGGCAGAGAGATCAATGCAACACAACAGAAAATCTGGAAATAGACACACATATATATGGTTGACTTTCAATAAAAGTATAAAGGTAGTTCAATTCAAATGCTGAAACGGTGCTGAAACAGTCAGACATCCAAGTTAAAAAATAATTTTTTAGCATATATGAAGTTAACTTAATATGTATTATAGTCCTAAAAATACAGGAGAAAAATCTTTGTGGTATTAGGTTATGCAAAGGTTTCTTAGATAAGGGCAAAGCATGACCCATAGAGAAAAAATAAATCAGACTTTATCAAAATTAAGAATGTCTGCTCTTCAAAAGTCACTGTTAAGAGAATGAAGGGAATAACCACAAGTCACAAATCTGATAAAGGACATGCATGCAGAGTGTATAAAGAGCTCTCTAAACCCAATGAGAAGAAAAAAAAGGACAAATATTTGAGAAGACACTTCATCAAAGAAGAAATAATTTGTGAAAAAGATTATTCATTAGAGAAATATGAATTAAAACCGTCGTGAAATGTTGCCACTTGTTAGAATATCAAATATTGAAAAGAGTGACCAAAACAATGTTGGCAAGGATGTGGAACAGCTAGGACTCTTCTTCACTCTTGGTAGTAATATGCAGCGCTGCAGCTACTTTGGGAAAGACTTGGGCATAAAGATTCCTAGCAGCTTTGTTTGTTACAGCCCCAAACTAGAAGCAACCTAGAAGTCCATGGACAGGTGAATGGATAAGCAAATTGTGGTACATCTCTGTGGTGGAATATTACCCAGCAGCAAAATGGATGAGCTATTAATAGAAGCAGTGATGTGGATGAGTGTCAGAATAATCACGCTAAGTGAAAGAAGCTAGACGAAGAGTACACACTATTCGATTCCAAATATGTGAAAGTCGAGAAAATTATAAACAAATCATTTGTGGCAGAAAACAGGTCAGCCGTTGCCTGCAGGGGGATAGAAGAGAGGATGGGGCTACACAGGGTTATGAGAATACACCTACAAGTGATGGGTATGTTTATCGTCTTGATTTCATGGGTGTGTACATATGCCAAGACATCACTTTTTTGTACACTCTTATATTAAGATGTGTGTGCAGTTTATTGTATGTCAGTGATACCTCAATAAAACTGTTCTTTAAAAGTGCTTACCCTTGTGGAACTTACATTTTATTGGGGAGGAGGTGTAAAGACAATAAGTATATATTTTGTGTGTGTATATGTAGGTGTGTATGTGTCAGATGTTGAAAAGTCTTTTGAAGAAAAATAAAGCAGTGTGAGGATAGAAAGTGATGGGGAGGGCAGCTGTTTGAGAGAGGCGGTCAGGTAAATGTAGTATCATGACATTTGAATGGAGATTCGTTTAAGCTTCTTGTAATCTTTTGAAAACTGTTAAAAGATTTGTTGCAGTTCTTTTAAAGTTTCGGGTGACCATTCTCTCTCTCATCTAAAAAGATAACAGTTTTGCCCCAACTTAAAGGCAGATGTAAGTTTCTGCCATCAGAAAGGAGCAGATGGGAAGGGTGGGCAGAGGTAAGCAACACCTACTCCACATGCCCAGTAGACGCCCATTTCTGCTCCAAGAATTTCTTGTGGTTCATTTTTGATTGGAAGGGTGAGACCTATGTTTTGAACGTTTGTAGAATGGTGAATCAGACAGGAAGTCACAGCCAGAATCCCAGCCTCCTACTCACCTGCCAGAGAGGCAGGTGTCCCTCAGTTTTCTAAAAGGAAAACCAAAAAGTCTCTAGTGACTATCACCTTTGGTGTTGTGTGCATGTGTATGATGCTGGTGAGGGATTTTAAAAATTGTTGCTCTTGTGGAACTTTTATTTTATTGGGGAGGAGGTGTAAATGGTGATACGTGTATATATGTGTCAGATGTTGAAAAGTCTTTTGAAGAAACATAAAGCAGTGTGAGAATGTGCTTTTGGATGCATGAAAGAGGGGAGATTTCCATCAGTGGAGTTAACTGCTTGCTTGTGTCCAGTCACCCTAACAGAGCAGCTAGAAACATGTTCTGGTACCTTAGCAGCCATTACAGCTGATCAGTGGAACCTGAATTTGGTTCAATCCCCAAAAGAGTGCTTGCTAATGATAGGACTTCAGAATATCTGTGTTTTGGGGGCATAGAGAAAGAATGTTAAAAAGAAAAGAAATTTAAAATGCTCTCTAACATGTGCTGTAAGCTGAAATATGGTCCTTTTATTTTGAAAAAACGCTTTTAATTCTGCTGATCCCTTGGTTTTTTAAAACATAGTCTGTGTAGAGAATAAAGATTTTTGTCTTCTTATTTAACATAAATTTGGTGACAGTGAGAGTGGAAAATGCATGGAATGATGCCAGTTGTGTATTTGTTTCTGAAAAATTTTTATAAAACATACTGGTTTCTGCCATCCTGTTTTCCATTTTTCTACCTGAATGGTGTTCATCAGAGCATATACTCTGCTTCCAGGCCCTGGGGCTGGGCTTCCTGTGTTAAAAAGAAACGTGTAGGCTCTCACCTGTGCGGCTGGAGCCCTGAGAAGCAGGAGCTCCCTCCTGGCTCCAGCCCCTCCCAGCCAGTGGAGGTAGCAGAGACGGAGGTTCACAAAGCTCAGGTTTCTGTAACCTTCAGCAACCCAAGACTTTCCTCCACCCTATGCCTGCTGCCAGTCAGAGGTGAATGAGTCCATTTCTCTCAACCCTAGAGAGGTTACTCTTAATCTTCTGGGACGTGGTTCCCTTTGAGGAACTGATAAAATCTATGGACGAAACATTTGTACATCACTTCAGGGGCTCCCTGTTCCAGAGCAGGGACAGACACTAATGCCCATCTCAAGTAAGCAGAGTTATAGGCCTTTGCCAAGTACAGAGGCAACACTCTGCAACCTAGGTAATAACTGTGTTATTAACTTGCCTTTTTAATAATAACCTGTTCAGCCAGGCACCAGGAAGAGCTAGAGAAAGCCAGAGAGGCTATACTCTTCCTGCACTAGGAAGAGTCTACATTTTGTTACTGCAGTCCAATTGGTTTTGTATGTATTTTACTAGGAAAAAATATGAGGACAGACTTTTCAATATCCTCTTCCCACTCTCTTCTTTGATTCTCATTTATTCAGTTTCACATAATCCCTCAAATATTATATAGAACAACCAAGTACCTAGTGTTCTGTGTGTAGACTTGCCTGTGAAGCAAAATACCACATCTACCTTACACGGTCGCCGAGCAGTCTAGTCTCTTGCACTATTCATTTACTATTTGCGCTCTAATTTTATCCTAGAGATTAATTTTCCTAGATTGAAGTCTGTTAACAATGTTCTTTGCTTCTTACAGCTTGTACCTCCTTTTAAGCCTCAAGTAACGTCGGAGACAGACACCAGATACTTTGATGAGGAGTTTACAGCCCAGACGATCACAATAACACCGCCTGAAAAGTGTGCGTGAGTCTAGGAGGGCATTGATGATGTGATTGAAGAAAACGCCTTTTTGTTTTTAATGGGTATTTTCAAGATCAAATTCCACGCTGACTTTTTCTAGTCCATTTAAGAACATGGGGTTTTCAGTGTGGAAGTATCTGAAGACAGGTAGCTAAGAGAAGAGTGGTTTTGAGTAAAAAAGAAATTGTATATGGAAAAATTGTAGACTTGAAAATTATAGACTAAATTACAGACTACCTGGCCCTTTCTTACTGTTGTCTAATAGATTATTTTGACATCAGCTGAAAGGATTCTGAAATGAAGACCTGCCATGTGTTCCCACTGCTCATTCAGACACTACCTTCAGAATATTGCTAATTCTGGTCTCCTGCTTAGTTAGGAGTTTTTAAATTCACTTTAAACTGAATCACTCTTTTTTACGTAGCTTTGTCTTAATAATATCTGTGAAGACATAATTTAGTTTGATAGTACTTTTTGATTTTATAAATGAAATTATATATCTGTTAAAACTATACATTCATGCACCACTTAAAATCACTCCACATGCACTAGTGTGTGCTCCGCACTTTGGTGAATACCTTTCCCTTAAAGGGAAGAAGAGGTTATCAAATATGATTTGTGAGCATTCTCATATGCTGACAGAGGGCTGTATTCTGTCATCACTAGTTTAGGGGTGAGGATAAAATTGAGTTTCAGGGACAGCTTTGGATAGCTAAAAGATTTCTTCATATCACACATCTTTTGGCTCAGACAATAACATCATGTTAGTTTTTTAATCCTTTTATTTTCCTTTATATCCTTTCCTACATTTCTTCTCCTCTGTTTCCTTTTTAAAAGGCAGATATGTTGATAGTGCTAATTTACACTGAGCATCCATGAAAGGGAATATTGAAGTGCTGTTCCAGCTGTGGATAGAGTCAATTGATTCCAGCGTTGAAAGGCAAACCTAGGAGTCATCTAGGCCAAAAGTTTTTAATCTGAGGCCCATGGCCTGACAAAAAGAGGGGCTGTGAACACTGTGAAATGAAAAATATAATTATGTGTGTATGTGCACTTTTCTTTCTTTAGACTTGCAAGAGGTTAAGGGCCTCTTAACTTTCATTTTGTAAGGGAGGAAATTAAAACCCAGAGAGAGGTTGAGCCTCCCCAAGTCTGGCAGTCGGTGTCAGCGGCAGTCAGGAGTAGGGGGTATCGTCTGGCTGATGCCCAGGTTAAGTTGTGAAATGGCAGTATGCTGAAGCGCTGCTCATGGTTTGTCACCAATGGTGGGTGAAGGCCTTCGTTTCTAGAATCAGAATCTCTGAGAGTTGAAGACAGAAAAGCCTGTGGCGTCGTGGGCCATCAGCTAAGGACCGTCTGAGTAGGAGCAGTGGGCATAGCCTTGGCATGGTTTCCCCTGGCCCAGCATGGGCTGTGGGGATACAGTTGTCTGAATTCTGGGCAACACCGCTGAGTGGTGGGACTGGCCTAGGAGTACATCCCACCATAGAGCGTTTGTGGGGCCTCATCATTTGGATGTAACCTTAATTGTAACCGGACCACGTCATTCCCCTGCTTCAAACGCTCCAGGGGCCCTGCTGCTGCACTCTGACTCCAGCTGCTCACACTGACTGTATGGCTGTGTCAGATCTCGTCCCGTCCTCTCTGACCTCATTCTGTCCATCTTCTCCACAGTCCCTGGGTTCCAGCCCTACCTTGAAAACACCATGTCTCACTGTGCCTTAAGATTGTGTGTTTACCTGTTCTCTGCCTAGAATTCTCTTTTCCCAGACATATGCATGAATAATTCTTACTTGTGCTTCAGATCTCTTTAAATGTCACTTTATCAGAGATGTTTCTTTAGCCTCCTGACCTTAAAAACAGTGCAGCCCATCAGACCCCATCACTCCCTGCACCCCCCCCCCCCCCCCCATTCTCCACATCCACACCTTTACTTGCTGGTATTCTCCTGGTTAATTTGTTTGTTTCTTTGTTTCCTCTCTGTTTTTACAGCTTGAATGCAGTAGCTCTGAGAACTGGGTTTGGTTTGTCTTATTCACTGCTAGCTCCGGCTCTAAGTTAGGTACCTGGCTCAGCGCAGGTATTCAATGAATACGTACTGAAAGAGTAAATCAACACCTTGTGGTGAGGCCTGGTAGTGTCAGGGCCAGAAGGAGGCCCCGCTCTCTCCAGACAGTGCTGTTGCCCATCACGGCCCAGAGTCTGTGTCCACCTTACCTCCTCACGCGATTGCACAGGGAGCTTTGGGAAGTTAAATAGAGCCTTTGGTATTCGCGGATTCTAATTCTTAGGACAATCTAAATGTGCTATTTTTTGAAAGTCATAGAAATAGGTAGGCTGTGTAAATGCAAAGCCATGAGTGCATATTCTACTCCAAAAGTAAAGTTAAAGGTAGAATCCCAGTATGGAAGAGAATGGTGGGATTGAAAGAGCCCTGGACTTAGACCCTGCTTTGTGTCCTGGCTCTGCCACTCGCTAGCTCTGGAATGTGGCAGGTCACTGTGCCCTTTAGAAAAGGGGAGTGCAGAGCTGATAATCTCCGGGAGCCCCGTCTTTCCCTGGTGTGTGCCTGAGAAGCAAGCCATCACTTTAGGAAAGGCAGCCAGAGTTCAATAGGGTTAAATAACCCTGTTTTTAATTTTATTTAAGCATTAAGTTAACAAATGCACAGTGTTCTTTGTTCTATGGCCCACTTTGTGAAGGGTGATGGTAGGTAAATACCTAGCGAAAAAGAGTGGGCATGAGTGGAAGAGTGTGGGGAAGGGACTGGTGGCCCTGCCTTGATACTGGGCCCCAGGGAGCCCAGAATCGTGCATCCAGCAGCGTCATCTAGACTGGCAGCATGTACCACAGTCTCGGGGCAGGAGGACCCTGTGGGCCTGCCGTCTTATTTTCCAATTCAGGGCTTCTCCTAGAGAGAAAGATCAGGGGAAAGAGCTCAGCAGGGTGGGCTGAGGCCAAGGCATGGGCACCAGCAACCTGTCCTCTGTGGCTCAGCCCAGCATGGCTGCGAGCACCAGGTCGCAGGGCTGGGCTCCTGCCTTAGGGAGTAGCCTCAGTAGTTGTGGACTGTAGCACCCGGGTTCTTGCAAGGCACAAGGGCAGTGTTTTTACTTGGATGGTCCCTGAGTATATCCTAAATTCCTTTAAAGGACAGATCAAAGGAAAATCTGTGAAGCCTTGAACTGTGATTACATTTGACATGATCTGTTCTTCTTGCAGCTTTGAATAGTGTTGCTGGTGAGAGACCACTGCAGCTCTCAAAGCTGCTAAAAGCGCAGAGGTTTTGTTCATAAAAGCCCACAGTAGGACCATTACGTTAGCGATTGTCTTCCCACTTGCCACCTTGCTTTTATAAAACAGAATGGAGTTATTTTTTAGAACAAATCAGCAAGTTAGAAAGGCAAATGTTCCTTTTTTACAAACAGCTGCAGTAACATGCCAGATTGTCCTCACTGGTGTTAATTAATTGAACAGATTTTGGAATGTGTCGTCTTGCATTATATCCATTAATGGTCCTCTGCCTTTCTCTCAGAGAAAAAGAGGATTTCTTTGAGTTTCTAGTAGCTCTTGCTGCCACATAATTACTTTGGTTAAGTGTTCTAAGGAAGTTAGGCAACTAATGCTGCCTGTACCCAGGGATTCAGATGTAGAATGTGGGGTTGATCGCCCTGTTTCCTTTTCCTGGATGTGTGCTATTTGGGGTTTTTACATAGTTCCCGTCCATTATCATCACGGTTCCCTCTGAACCGTCTTTCAGAGCAGGAACGTATTTGTGTATGCTGACTGGGTGTGAAGGCCTGGTCGCGGCCGCCGGCTGCCCTATCAGCTGTCACTGCCACCCAGCTCCCCTCGTTCCATAGCGCCACTGGCCTGTGCAGCACCAGGGACCCAGGGGGAGCCCTCCTGCCCCAGCGCCTCCCCAGCTCATGGCTCCTCTCGGGACCATGATCAGAGACTTGCCTCTCACTACTGCCAAGCTCTAAAGAACAGGAGCGAGACGGAGTGAGAGAGCGATGCAGTTGGCTTTAAAGAAGATCCAGGTGTGGGGCCCTCACATGGTTATAAATGAGATTTAGATTTATGTTTGGAAAGGGATTCATTTGTTACTAAAGTGACAGAATGAAGATTCTCTTTTCACTTTCAGCTGACAGCGCAGCCTCATGGCAATAATACTCCTTGGAAAGGAAATTCAACCCCTCCTCCTGTCAAGATCCTGGCTGCCCTGGGCTCCAGGCCTCCCTGCCCTGGTGCAAGGCCTGGTTTTGGCCCCCGGAGCTGGGCAAGCCCTTTTCTGGCGGACAGCACCAGGCTTCCCACACGTGCTATCTGTTCAGTGTGCAGAAACACACCCAGGAAAACAAAGCTGCTAGTGGGGAAAACTATTCCTTTGAAATGTGATTGGCACATGTCAGAGTCTGAACATTAAGATTGCAGCTGCCTTTCCTCTAAAGAGTTTTTATACTTTGTGACTCAAAACAGACATGCTATCCACAGCTCCTACCATCTTTAGTATATCTGAAAACACTGTGGTAGGTATTTGACCTAAAAGATGAATGTGGTTTGCTTGGTACTTAACTGGTATTTTATAAGGAGGCAGAGATTTCCCTAAATCCCAGTACTGTCTGAAAATGCTGACCACAGTTTAAAAGGTCTGTTTGCAGGAGGGAGGTTCATACAGAGCAGGGATTGAGTCCCACCTAACACAGTGATATTTTCCGGTACATTCAAGACTACGCATTTTGATTAGCAACTTGATCCCATTTCTGCATTCTGTTAAAAATAGAATACTGAAAAGAACCGTGAGAAAAGAAAAGAGCAGGAATGTTTGTTATTCTTCAGAGGAATGCAGAGCATCTTCCTTTTTGTGTGACAGGGTCAGTGCCCATGTTACAGTAGGGTCTGACCTGTGTTCGTTCTCCCATTACATGAAATTGATACTCCCTGGAGAGGCTGGAAAATGAAAAGAAATGGTAATGTACTTCCTATATGAATTTGAGGAAATGGAATTAATTTGGTTGAAGAAAAAAAAGTTGGGTATTTGAAAGACTCTTACATATTTCATTTAGGACAGCATATGACCAAAGGCACCTCGAGTGGAGCAGAGGAATTTAATGGGGCGCCTCCCCTACAGACAGTGGCCCCGAGGACAGGAGGGACTTTGCACAGAGCCCAGAGCAGATGCACAGGGAATGTTGTGAACTGAGTGACTGAATTCATAGCACACATAAGGGAAAGCGTTCTGGCACTGCGAGATTTTAATCATCAGAATAGTTTATGGGAAGAGGTTGGGTGATCCTTTGTAACCTTTCATGTGCAAGAAAACAGGGAAGAGGAAAGGAAGGAGCAGCTTAAATGGAAGCAGTCTCTTTCCATGCCTTTCAAGTTGCCCAGTTTGTTTCCTGATGAACTAGTACTTAGATGCTGGCATCTTTCCCTCCCTTTCTTTGACTTATTCTCTTTATTCTAGTTTAAAGTTTTATCATAGGAAACTTAGAAACAGTGAGTTAAGGCAGATATTAGATTCAGAATAAAGAATGTAAAATCTTAAACGTAATCAAGGGCTCAGATGAAAAGGAATCATAATAAGCTTTATTTTGCAGTCACACCTAAAGCACCATGAAGAAGAAATACAAGCACTTGAAGACAGATTGATACTGGATTCTAGGCAGTGCTTTGGGTGCTTTAGGATTCTTTGACTTTATATTGATAATTTTGACATACATGTTTTCATGACATTAAAGGTTATTCCTTTTTATTTTTAAAAATCTTCTTCAATAGTTTTTCACAGTTTGGAGTCTTGAAATGTTAGTGTCTTGAAGGACACGAACATTTGATAGTGTTATTTCTTCATAGATCATGTGTTTGAAAATGAGATAGTGTTTGAAATAGGTTTTATTGATAATCGTATGTGAAACATACTCGTATGTTTTATTGATAAACACAAGTTTCTGGGAGCTATTGCCTCTGTTAGTCTTTGTTGTGTTAGGAGTTGGAACTATATAGACCAGGGATTATGTTGCAAAAATAATGATATAAAATTAAAATAACTATTTCCTGCCCACAGATGATGAGGACGGTATGGACTGCATGGACAATGAAAGGCGGCCACACTTCCCTCAGTTTTCCTACTCTGCAAGTGGACGAGAATAAGTCTCTTCTGCTGCTTCACTGTCATCTTAGATTTATTACTGAAAATGATACCTGGACATCACAGCAGTCCTCGCTCTTACAAATGCAGGAGCACCTTCAGACATCCCAGACCAGTCCAAGGTCTTCACCCCTCGCCGCCTTTCACCCACATGAGAACACACATATACGCAGACATACTCGACTTTTTGTTTTTGCATGAAATTGTATCTCAGTCTAAGGTCTCATGCTGTTGCTGCTACTGTCTTACTATTATAGCAACTTTAAGAGGTAATTTTACAATCTTTGGAAGTCATGAGCCCACCATTGTTCTTTTGTGCACCAACTGTCATCTTTTGATCTTTTAATTTTTGTTTTTCCCTAACAGTGAAGGCTAAACGATTCTAGGTACATTTTTTAACTTTCTAGACGATAAATCAAAAACTAATTAGACTAAGAAGATTTAGTTTATCATTCAGAGCAAGCAGTTGGTGGAAGTGTGGTGATGTGCATATGCAGAGTGTCAGTGCAGCACAGCAGGTCGGAGCCTGCAGTGGGTGTCCATCAGGAGGAGCTGGCCGGTACCCACTAGGGAGCATTTGAGAGAAGGACTGAGCAACCATTAAGATAGATGTATACATTTATAAGTTTAAATTTCTGTTAGACACTGCAGAAGCATCTTGGTATTACATGTGGATGTCCAGATTTCCTAGGCAGTTGTTGGCAAAGGAACATTGTTCTACCATGGAAGGAGGCATATGCACAGCAGAGTAGGTCGCTTAAAGGGTCTATGATATGATTTGCACCAGAGAGCATTTTATTTCCCCTGTGCTTGGAAGCCTTTTTCCCTTCTTGATATTATCACCTCTGATGGCTGAAGAATGTAGACAGGTGTAATGATCCTGCTTTTCACCAAAATTTGTACACCAAGGTAAACAGGTGTTTGCCTTATTTGTGTTAATTTTTTACTTTCAGTTCTACATGAATTAGCTTTTTCTCGGATGTTAAAACTTTGAATGTCCTTTTATGATTTTGTTTATATTGCGATAGTATTTATTTTTTAGTGATGAGAATTGTATGTCATGTTAGCAAATGCAGCTCCAACTTACATAAAATAGACTTACTGCAGTTTCTTTTGACCCATGTGCCAGGAATGTACATGCCGATGAGAATCATGCACTTTTTCTCCTGTGTAAAAAAATTTTGATGAGGCTCTGAAATTGTACACATAGATTAGAATTTGGCTTTAGGAGAAAAGATGCTGTCAATTAACCCCTTGGTGCTAAAAATGAGAAATCCCCAACTGTCCGTGCCAAGGGGTTGAAACAAATGGATGTTATATTTGCTCTTTTGAGAATTGAAATGTTATGACAGCCTGGCAACATAATGTAATGAAGAAAATTGAGACCTGGATGATAAGAAATGAACTTTACTTGGCAAAATGAACACATCTCAAGTATTTATGAAGTGGGCAGTAAAGGATATGGACCTGGTGTGTTTATTCTGATCATGGTACATTTATCACTGAATTAAGCCATCAGGGAAAAAAACAAGACAAAAAAGAACACCTCCAACTTTTCTTTTTCTGTATATACTCATGTCCTCAAATTCCAACATTTCTCACTGAAAGGGGACATGTATGCAAACCTCATCTTTCTCTTTCATTAATGATGATCTTCAGATTAAACCCTTTGGTGCTAGGAGCTGACATTTTCCAAAGCAGCCTATGAAGTCCAGGGGGCAGGGGGCCCTTGTTGCGGCACGCAGGAGGCCTCCCGACTCCATGGAGCCATCGTAGAGATGTATTTTAGTTGAACTGTCTTGACAGCTCCCAAATGGAAGACTACATCATGACGTAGTGTTACGATTGCATTGTATGAAAGAGCAAGTGACTCTCTAAGTAGGATGAATCATACTCATATGCAGATGTCTTAGCCTCTTGGCGCTGGAAGTGTGGGTTTACAGATATGAAACCACTGCTGGCGGTGGGTGGACCACTGGGACTGACAGGGGGTTAAAGGGCATTTTACTAAGGCAGCTAAGACATATTTAGACATAGATTTTATCCTAATTTTTCATATTTCTACCTGAGTGAAGTTCATCCTTAGTACTAAGTAGGAAGTTACAGCAAATGATAGTTCATCCTTACTTACACACATAGCTCAACTTTTTTTTTTCACTTGGAATTATGTTGAATGTTTCACTTTGACAAGAAAGTAGACTAGAAGGTATGTCCTGTAAGTTGTCTTGCATCCATTATATAAAGAGAAACAGGTGAGAGGAAGAGAGGAAAGCTGAGGCCGGCTGGTGTTCAGAGCATTCATTTCTTCAGAGGGAAGGTATGATACCATGCACTAAGCACACAGATAGTTTTGGGTTTTGTTTTGTCTTTTTTGTTGTTGTTGTTGTTTTTCGTTTTTTTTTTTTTTTTTTTTTTATTCAAATCTTAAGGTGATTTCCATGACCTTGGCCAAGGACACGTCCTAAGGATTAATGATAACGTTGACTGTGCCCTAGGCTGCCCACTCCACACAGCTGGCTCTCCGCCCCCAGCTGGTGCCCGGGGCCTAGTCCCGTATCCCCTGTGAGATTCCGTTAGCACCACACAGCGTGTTTTGTTGGCTTTGATTTTGAGAATCCCTTACTTTCACTCCCTGATCACAGTCAGCTGGCGTGGAAAAACAATAGAAAAACAGAAATGTGTGTAGAAGGAGATTCTAAAACGTCCCTCTTCTCTGCCCATAGCTGAAGTTTTGGATTCTGGCAAATGGAAAGGCCTGGACCTGGAGTCACTCTGTCAGAATAGCAGGAGTTCAGGCTTTGCAGACTCCTTCCTGTACCAACTTTCTTGAAGTCTGCCTCTTGCCATAATGCAGCCATCTTGGAGGAACTTGGCCGTCTCTGCTTGGATCTTTGGCAGGGCTGCTCGCAGCTTTGCTTTCCACACTAACTACATAGCATTATTCCAGTGTTTTCCATTTTCCATACCTGATTTCCAGCTTCTTAAAGCTGACTGTTCTTGCAGGGGCCACTTGCTTCTCTTAGAATACAAAGTAAGGGCCTTCCTTACTAACTGCAGGGTCTTTCTATTACACCTCAGTGTACACACTTTGCTGCTACTGTTTGTACTGTCTACAGTAGAATTTCCTTATCTTGCTCCTGGTAGTGCATTACAGGCAAGCATGAAATGTAAAGTATTTATTTAAATAAAAAGAAAACCTCTAAATTGGTAATTGAATTACCTCCCTGTAGCTTTATAGTTTGTGACATTTCTTGACCTTGCTAGCTCTTTCATTAGATCCGCGTAAGATCTAGTCATCTGGTTAAGGATTTTAAGCAGACGCAACTATGAACCCAAGAAACTGTATTACTGTTGGTCATACGAAAACTGTTTATTTCCTTAAGTATATGGCCCACAAGGATGTGAAATAACTACAAGAAACTGTTTTGTACACTGTACATCCTTAGTATTTTTACACGTCTATGATAGGGTGCACATTATTTCCCTCCGTGCAGACAGCTTAAATAAAGCACTGTGTCAATCTGCTACTTCTCTGTTTATTGTTGTTGGATGTGGTTCTGTAATCTCAGAAAATTAACTATTATTATTTTCTAAAAAAAAAAAATTAATAGCGCCACCCGGTATTAACCCATTCTCTATAAAATGTGACAGGAAAGTATGTAAATTTCTTATAGCTCAAAACACACACAGGATTATTTTATGACTTCAATAAAACGGCAGTAGTGCAATTGTACAAACTTTGATGAAGAGCTGCTTCCAAAGTGGGGAATGCTGACTTCTCAACAGTGGGTTTAGGAGAGATCTGTGAAGCTGGAGATAGACTAGGTCTTTCTGGAGATCTGTTAAGCCCCTGATAGTCCTCACACCAGGTGGTTTGGACCCAGAATTCTTAAGGAGTGTAGCTCATCAGTAATGTCTTCCTGATAATGTGTTGCTCTGCATACTTCCTTTCTTAGAGTATATTTTTAAAACTTCATGGCAAATTAACCAACTTAGACATGGGTAATAGATGGGTAGGATGGTTAGACTACAGTCTGATTTACCTAGGGTCATTTTGGATGGGGCCTTTTTCTGATTTTACCTCATAAACCTACTATTGTAGAAACTTGGCTTTGCTCCGGTGACTAAGCCGGATAGAGGAACGGCTTTGGGACCAAAGTTGGTCAAGCACGTATGTGTCTGTCACAGCCAAACTGGAGGGCATCCGTACGTGTGCCCTTCTCTCAAAACCACTGGGGTTGACAGATCCAGGAGGCTAACATAAAGTGACCTCTATAATTCTTTAAAGGTGCTATTTTTAGAATATTGTGTAATTTATTTACTGTTCCTGAAACAGAATTAGGGACAATTAATATATCTTATGTGACAACCTTTATGTCTAGCACATTTGATGAAATCAAAAAAACTTCTGAATCTGAATAGAAGTTCTGTTCTTTCAGGCTTGAACCTTGACCATGCTCAAGAGACTCAAATGGTCTTTGCTGGTGTATCATCCCACAGCCTCCAGAGCCTAATCCACATCCATTTTAGAGGCCGTGAGGAGGAGGAGGAGAAGGAGGAGGATGTGATGTGATGATGATGCTAGATCTGTGCCAGGGAGACCGGCCTGGGGTCAGGGACTTGTCCCAAGTGTAGCCTTGCTGTCAGTGTTCCATTGTCATCCTCAAGGACAACACAACACTTTCAGTGCCCATTTTTATTACTTTGAAGCATTTGAGGGCTTAACTGTGTATAGCAGAAATACTATTTTAAACTAAAGTGATCTGTGTACAGATGTTTGATAGAACTCTAAGTAAATTTTGTAATTTCACTGAGTACATGTTTAGGCTCCTCTCAATTACTGCATATTGAAGAAAAAACATGACACCACCAAGCCAAAGATGCTTTTTGTCTGTTTTTGTTGTTAACAGAGTGGAGAGGATAATACTTAGTGCTTCCTGGTGTCTTCTGATTGTGCACAAATTAGCAGGATGATAAATAATGGAGTCTTATGGGGTGTTGATTAAAAGCAAATGAAGTTGAAGGATAATATGTATAGATCACCAAGAGGGAAAGAAACATGAATGGCAGGAAAAAGGTTTTGTCCTTAATACCCTTTAGCCTAGTTAAAATGTGCCTTTTTTTGGTGGTTTTTTTTTTTTTTTCCATCACTACAAGATAAAAAGGAAACATTTCCAGTCTTTAAAAAATTCATTTATTGAAATTCATATGTGTAACGAAGCATACAAATGAGCAGATATAAAAACATAATAACTTCAAGCTTTTTCTGAAAACATACACCAGGAGGTTTCCTCATCGTGTCAGACTTCAGCTCCAGCCCATCCATCCTGCAGGGACCGCTTGGCAATGAGTGTGGCGATGACGAGGCAGCCCACCACAGTCCGAGGTGGGGCCCACTGGGAAGGTCGTGGTGCGTTGTGGCATATTACGTACAAATCAGATGAATGTAAATATCTCTTTGTAAATCATTTATTTCACTCTGTTTCATCCAGGTCAGCAATCAGATTGTGGCATGCTGGGTAACTGGAAAAAATGATAATAAAAAGTAAGTTTAAATAGATCGTGTTCTTCAATGTGATTTGTCTTCTTACTGGTTTAGTTACCTCTAAGTTTTTGTAGAAAATTCTTTTGCAAAAAATATAAAAATTGTGTGTAGCCAATTGTATGAAAAGTTTGTAGGAGTACAAGGTGAACTCTTCTATTTTAATGCTTTAAATCTGAAAACAAGCTGTATTCCAGACATTTGTGTGTCTCTTAAATAAGGGTAGTCTGATGACATAGCCAAAGAGCCATCTCTTCCCCTGTGGAAAGGAGAAGGGAGACACTGACTCGTGCCAGAATCTGTTTGTTTACTGAAAATTGCTCAGACATTACAGTGAGTAAAACTAGACAAAAAACAAACAAAAACCAGGATGTAGACAGTGTCCCTAAGAAATTCCCAGTGAAATGATCACGCTAACACCTCCAAATGTTTAGATGCAGACAATGTGTTTTAACATATATAAAGGCATTTTCACATGGAAACCACCTCCCACATGCTGGAAGAGGGAATTTGGTGTATGTGGTCTCCTAGTTTTAAACAGGAACACATGTTTCAAAACTAGCTCATGAAAATTGGGTCAAGGGAGTTGCAAGTTAGGAAAGTACTGAATGCTGCTGCCTGCCCTTGCTTATGTGGCTGTTCAAATCAGTTTAAACCATGTCAGGAAGTGGTGTCAGAAACCACTGGAAAGAGTTACATTGCACAAGACATTTCTTGAGTACCTACTATGTGCTATGTGGGAACTCTGACTAAGACACAGTCTCTGCCCTCCAGGAATGTGACGTCACTAGGATGGTAGGGACTAGATAGAGGGCTAAGATGGTAACTACCAAATCCCAGTTTTCACTTCAAGAGATAAACTGGGATGTCATGCAGGGACACGGGCCCCATCTGGTCTCTGGCTGGGTGAGAATCATCTTCAAGAGAAGCAAGTGGGCTCTGTGGTCCCCAACAGAGATTTCCTGAGCTAGAGAGGGCTCTTGTCTACCCAACTTAAACCACTATTACGTGTGGAGGATTTCCAAGACAGGACAATGAATGAAACCAAGGTCAGAGTTTGGACAAGAGAAATATGAAAATTAGCCTGTTGCCTTTTTTGAAAAATGAGAAAATGTTTACATTTTAAGTATATTTCCCAGTGTATGTGAGACACTCATCGTGACTTTTTAATGAGCAAGTCTGTGGGTTTCGACACAGGGCAATTAGAGCATCTTACATGCAGCCCCTGCTCTCACACAGTGGGGCTCCCGGGCACAGTGAGGAAGTGAGTGGTGTCTGTGTGCGTCTCTCTGGGAGTTGGGGAGGTGGGTGGGCCCTCCTCCGTGGTGCCCACGGGACTCCTGAAGCACCACAAGGAGGCCAGGGAGCCCCAGGGCCCTGCTGCTGCAGAGAGGGCTCTTCCTGTCCTCAGAGGCTGCCGCCAGCTCCATCTGCCCATCAAACAGGTCATCTCCAAGAGCTGATTTGCCTTCCGGTCCTGACTGAACTTAACCAGTGAATGACTGGCTTGAATGACCCTCCTTTCTAACTTTAGAGATTTGAGGACATCTTTGAATATGAGGAGAAGCAGAAATCACAACAGGCACATTTCCAAAAAACAAAAATGCTTAACTGAACTTGAGCTAGACAACAGACACACCTGTAACATGCACAACACAGAATAGTAAAGACCTGAAGTAGAAGGGAAATGTGGGATTTTTTTCAAAACCAAGCTCCAGGAAACGGGCAGTTCTCACATGAGTCTTCGTGGTTCCCGCCAGGAGCTGACCTTCTCCTGGCCCACTCCCTGCTGGCGCTCGCCCCGGGGTCCGCCCACGTTTCTCTCCCGGGAGGGACCGTCAGTTTTCCCTTTCATTTAGTTCTGGTGCAAAGCCCTGTATTCCTCCTCACTTCCCTATCAGTACTTACTGTTCACTGCCCGACCCACCATGAGCATTCAGCAAAGGAGACGGAATGACTGATCTCCCCTATTATGTCATTGTCTTACTGCCAAACAGCTCTCGGTGTCGCCCTTGGATGTCTGGATGTTCAGTAGAGAGTGTTTCTCGGTGCTTCCCCCAGCAGGGAGCACGTCCAGAGAGACAGAATCCTTAGCTGCTGCCCAAATCTGGCTCATCTGCCATCCCTTCTTAGGGGACATTAGCCACGCCTATTTCCAGAAAGCTGGTCTGCTGTCCACACCACTGTGGACACCATGAGGTCTGGCTGCGGGAGACAAGGCTGTGCATGCCGGCGGGATACCGCTTGGGAGTTGGGGAGGTGGATGAACTGTGGCTTGAACCCTCAGCCACCATCTTCCCATCCCTGTGCCTTCAGGTTTCTCTCCAAGGCCCTCTGCTGTGGCCCCCCAGGTGCTGTGGCCACATTTGCAGTTGTCGGTGGCTGCCCTCCAGCTTGAGGAGGGCTGACAGCACCGGGCAGCTGCTCTTCTGAAGTGCTGTCCACAGATGATATAAATGCTCCCCAACTGCAAGCCTGCTATCGCTGACCCGTTTTCTTTGTTCTCATTTTAAACCCTAACAGAGCCTTCTCTCCACAGACCCTGACTTGTGTGTCTAATTTGTTTCCGAAGTTTAACTTTAAATTCAAAGTTTAAAAAATGAGTCTCTCTAGGTGACCTGAGTTGTCCCCCAAGCAATCACACTGTGGGGTCCAGCCGAGCCTTCCCTGCTGCTTTTTTCCCAAGCTGGCAGCCCAGGGACGTCACGGCACCAGCGAGGCCCTACTCACAGGGATGCTCACAGCTCAGCCTGCCCTGTGTTTCCATCTGTCTCTACTCTCTGCATCTCCACCCGGCCTCTTAGCAGCCCCTCCCAATGGACTATCCCTCCTTCTTGCTCGTCCCCTTGCTCATTTGTACGTTCTCTGTCTCTGTGTGGCCAGGTTTAAAAAAAAAAAAAAAGTCCCTCGTTCCTCTGGCAGAAAACATCTACTTTTAACTCAGGAGGGCAACATCTCTCCCCCAACCTCTATCTGGGACATTTCAAAGCTTGGCCTCCGTTGACAGAGCTCCAGGGAAGCCACCAGTACCCACCTCGCTGTGTCCCCACGTTGGGAGACAGGCCACTGCTCTGCGGCTTTCTCAGCCCGGGCCCAGCTCCAGGCTGCTGCCCTGCAAGAGAGACGCCTCCCTCCCGCTTCCATGCAGCCCATGGCCCAGGGAGTGAATACCAGTCTCTCTGGACGTTCGTTTCCCGACGCATTCATTTCCCAGTTCTATTCACTCCACTTCTCTGAGCCTGCTTTTTCCATCTGTGCAGGAAGGATATTAAATGATTTCCCCAAGTGGCCCTTTCAAGCCTACAGAGATCTCAGTGCCACCCTGCTGGCTGGTCATCTCCTCTGGGCTCTGGTGATACAGAGAGCTCCCTTTTAAAAGGAAGCTGGTTCTGTTACTAATTTTTTTAAAACCGATGTGGACGCTAAAAACTTACGTGAAGGGGTCCAGAACTGAGATTTGAACCCAGGCAGTTTGACCTCAAAGTCCAGGCTCTTTTTCATGCTATTCCAACCAGCTTAGTGAAAGAGCAACCAAGTTTGATATTTGTGGGATTAAGTAGGAATCAAATATATCAGGCAACCTGGAATAAATAAGCCATGTGACCTACGCGTGGTCACCAATTTGTCCTCACCAGTCCTCTGCAGAACTCTGTGGAAATGTGGCCTCAGACATGACCACTGACCAGCACAGGCCTCACCGTCGAGAACTCCAGGCCAGGAGAAGCCTGCCTCTGCCCCACACAGGTCACCGATGCTCTGGCTGAGCTGCCTTCCCCTCTGGCCGGCACAGCTGCCAGACGGGCAGGAGTTCACGGCAAGGTCGCCGCAGCCCCTCAATTTATTCTTCCCTCCTGGCTGCCTGGCTGGGCCTCTGACAATGAAAGCTCTGTGGCAGTCAGGCTCCATTTTCCCTGGATTCTGGGGCCTGGCTTTGAACTGCCTCTGGGCTCCAAAATAGGAAAAGAACTATAGAAACCAGAAAAATGCAACGGTAGAGGCAGGACAGACTTCCTTGCAGAAAGAAGGTGAGGACAGTGATTCCTTAGCTTCCTGGAAACATCACCTCGACCTGCACTTGGGACTGGCAACGTGGGGAGAGGCAGGGAGCCCTCTGTGCAGACAGGCGCGGTCAGCGCTGGAGGACACGCACGCCCGGGGCTGGCACCGCTGTGCCACCTCCTCCCCAGAGCACACCCCAACCCGCGGGCTCCTCCCACAACCCGCGAGATCCCGCGTTTGTCATCTTCCAGCTCTCTGAATCTCATGAGTCACGAGAACGTCCCCTGCACATGGGCAGGGGTCTGTGTTTTATACGAACCATGTTTCCATGGTAAATAGATTTTAAGAATTCCCAAAGGACAGACAGTGTCACCAACAGCAGAGAGTGGAGCCTCTGGCTGCCTCATGTTTGAAAGCGTTAAAAATAAAGACAACATTGACATTTGGGGTTGTAATGTGACGGAATTACAGTCTTTTAAAGGCAAGAACCACTTATCTACACTACATGTAATATTCAGTGTTTTGTTCACTTGTCTAATTGGATTAAAATATTTAACTCCCTTTAAAATCTTGATTGTGAATTTATATTGCAAAATGTAATGTCTGACTCGGGAAGCAATAAGTGGAGCAAATGTATCTGAAGCAATGTAAAATTCCATTTACTTTTGTTCCATGAGTCTTAGTCTGAAATTATTCACTCTTGGACAAAGTGAAGGGTTAACGGAAGAGCAAGTTTGGCTTAAGTGGAGCTGTGTGCACTTTTCAATATTAATTACACACAGGGCCTTTAGTTAAAAAAAGAAAAAGTTAAACTATGCTATTTGAGTTGCTTGAGGAAGTTTCTCTGAGGGTTGCAAGACCCCTAGGCTTGAAATGCAGCACCAAGGGTCTTACGTCATTCTTTAACTACACTCAGGCAGCAGGGAGTTAATGACATTTTAGCTGCATATGTTCAAGTTTATTTAAAAAAATATGCAAGTCACTTCGGTTGACAGTGTCTTGTACACAGTTTTGAAAGAATCAGGGCAAACTTTAACAGAGTCAGTTTTTATTTGAAAAATATTTTCTGGGAATGTATCAGTGTTTATTTTTGAGACTGACAATTCGGGTGAAAATCAGGATAAAAACAAAAAAACAACAATTTGGTTGAAATCAAATTGTTTGTTTTCATCTATTTAGAATTCTTTCCAAAAAATCTTGGTTCAGGAGGAGGCTTTTTAATTTATTTTATTCAGTGTATTTGCTGTTCTATTCAAGCACCATCTGTCTTGCAGGTAGTTAGCTTCGTGGAAATGCCGACTTAACTGGGTGAAGCCCCCAGGGCTTAAGGAAGGACTACCGCAGACTCTGCGAACACCTCCAAGTCCCAGCTGGGCCACCCTACAACTCGGTCTGCAGGCGCCCACCGGAGCCAAGCGGCCCTCAGTGGAGCGCACGTTTCTGAAGCCTCCCCATCCCTTTCCTTCAGGTCACAGACGGGCCTTTCCGCCCTTCATCATCATCTGTGTCTTTATTTCTTGTGCTTGTTTTCCGCTCTCTTCATGAAGCCTTTGGTGTAACGACAGAAATGTCCATGATTTTGAATATAATCGCATATGTCTGCTGGATCCCTGTACTAGTTTAAATCGAATTAGAAAGTAAATTCACTGCCAAAAATGCTCAAAAGTCGTAGGGCCAACTGATTAATCACCAATAAGTCAGTTTCAGATGCTGTTTCCTAAAGTGTAAAAGTGATGCATCTGAAGGGACTAAAAAGGCATCCCACCCCAGACTGAACACTGATGACAGAATCAAACAGCCTGCTGGGACAGAGGCTATCAGAAAACACAAATCAGCTGAAACCATATCCATCACCAAATAAATATACAAACAAAACAATCTCGATGTAAATGCCAGTCCTCTAAGCGGACAGATAATTTTCATTCTTTTGCCTCTCTCAGATGCCATCCTCCCCAAGAAAAGACTCATTAATTTCCTCAGCAGCTGCTGCCGCCCTTCTCTGGCCAGATGTCAGAGCCCCAGGTGCTGGGTCACAGACCTCTGACCCCGCTGCCAGCTGTCAGGCCTTAACCAAAACTCCCCTGGGACCCAGGTTCTGCACTCTGGATACCACCCCCAGTCCCCACCCCTGACAACAACCGCTACCACGGGCCCCGTCCTCCACTCCTGTCCCCGAAGAGAACGGAGGAGAAGCATGTTTGGAGTAAGGCTGGGTGAGTGTTTTCATGTCGCTGTTTCTCTACGAGAACTAACGTAGCATTTTGTGATGTTTTAAAAGCTATTTTCCAGACCTTTTTTTCTCCAAGAGTGAAGTAGGAGATTCATAAAGCCATTGTTTTCAATCAGTCCTAAACTAAGAACAAGTCAGAAAAGCAGCCTTGAACTTGGCGATCAGCAAACGGAGCCACATCCACTGGGTCAGACGCAGGGCCGGCCTGGCTCCCACCAGACCGGCCACCACACGGCAGCAGCCTTTCAAGGGAGACGGGAATTCTCATGGCCAAAAAACGTCACGGTGGCAGTTAGGACTGTGACCAGCTCCCTCGGCCAGGCATGTTGCTGTGCATGTTTCAGAAGTTAAGCAGAAGCAATTTAGAATAATAAAGCCTTCTAAACAGACTAGATGTTTCCTGTCAGAGGCCACAGGCCAACCCGAGCTTGTCATCTGCTTCAGGGCCCAGGGCTCAGGCACAGAAGCAAATTGGAGGGATGTGACTCAGCTTCAGAGCAGCTGCCCAGGCCAGAAAATATCCATATTCTTTTGAGAATTCAGTGGATAGAGATTTTTAGAGTTTGACGTGCAAAATTAAGTTATTTTGCTTAATTCATCCAGGCTGGGAAACATGGAAGGACGCCTTTAGCTAAACCATCCTGAAACCAGAGGTAAGCCAGAGGGCTCTCTCCAGAAGAGTGGGTGTGGAGTGGGTGTGGCCGGGCACTCCAGAACCCTCGGGAGGCAGCACCCTCTGAACACCTGCTGGGGGCAAACAGCATCCTCACTTACCTCGAAGGCTTAGTGGAAACTAAACTCACAGTTCAAGTTTCTTCCATGGCAGAAACAGGTCTAACGCCGCACTTGGGTGCAAAGAGCAGGGCTTTGGTTTAGAGAGTAGAAAGCTTGCCTGGGTTTCTGCCTCCTCTTTGAACACTAGTATTTGCTACTGAAAGCCAACATTTTCTCTACCAAATTTCTTTTGTCATGTTCACATTAAAATAACTCCAAATGTAATATGTGAATCTGAAAGACCCCTTTAGAGATGAGCCAGATGGGCCAGTATCAGATAGCATAGGATGGTCAAATCATTTCTGTTGCTTCAGGCAAGGGAAAAAAGACCTGCTCATTTTTCTGAAGAATTTTGAGGTTTTAGGGTTTTTTAATGCATTAAACAAAAATTTTGCAATGCATTTGGCAATTATCAGGTTTTTAAAGCCCTGGAAGAGGTTTCTAAGCCTTGATGATCCATGTTAAGATCTAAGTGGGCTGTAAGGTAGGCAGATGGGGAGTTAAAAAGCAAACCCCACGGGATAACGATCTGGTCCTGGATGGAGAGGAACTGCCACGTGCTGGGAGCCTGAGTAGAAGACTCTCCACAACCCAAGTTCTGAAGTCATTCTCGGCTCTTGGAGGCCAGGAGCTCCACTCGTGTCGTGAGTCCCTCCCGCTGCCTGGAGACCTTTGGTTGGCACCACCCAGGGCCGCCCTCAAGGACCTGCCCAGACAGCTGAGTGCTGGTCGAGGTTGGCTGCACAGGTACAGGACGAGGTGCCTGGGCACATCGGCGGAGCCGGCGAGAGAAGTGAACATTGTGCCATGGCTGCTGGCCCCACAGGATCTCCACCCAACCTGTGCTTCTCCCAGGACCTTCTCCAGTTTGGGGAGGAGAGAGGAAAAAAAAAAAACCTGACATTTCTTTGGCCTGCAATATTCAAGAGAGCCTGCCGTGCACCTCACAGCTGCCCTCATTTAACACTTCCAATGTCCCTTTGAGTTAGGCTGGTATGGTACCCACTCTGCAGATGTGAAAACTGAGGCTTAGAAGAGGCTTCAATGACTTGTTCAGGGCCTAGTGACAGTGATGCATTCTAGAATCATTCTCTGTTCTTTCTGCCTCCCAACACTTTCAGAGGCTCTCAAACTCCAGTGTTTTCCAGAATTATCCAAACAGCTTGTTACAATGCAGATTCCTGGGCCCTGCTCCCAGAGATGCTGCCTTGGTGTGTGGAATGAGAGGCCCTGGAACCCATGTTCCTTTATTTATGTATTGAAAAGCATCCCAGATGACTGTGTGACTGGAGGGTACGTGGCTCGTGCAGCCTCAGAGGCCCCGGGGTACAGTGCAGGTTGTGTCCCCGTCCCCGGGCCTGAGCTCAGTGACTGGCTCCTGGAGGTGCTCCTTTACTATTTGTGGAACAAATGAGGACTTTGCAGAGGTGTGGCGAGTGGGAAAAATCACTCAGAGGATAGTGGCTCCTCAATATCTATTTGGGCACATGGTTATTTTGAAAAAAGAATGAGACGATTTCTCATCATTTTCATTTCCAGCTGCATTTTTCCCATGAATCATTCCAAGCTCTTCCTGCACAGCCTCCCCCGGGCACTCATGGAGCGCCTGGGCACGAGCCTGATTAGAGGCTGAGGCCTTGGCCAGCCCACGGATCACCTCATTATCCTAACAGACTGCCTGGTGGGGTGAAAAGCCCAGCCTCTCTCGCAGGAAGAGAAGCAATTTAGGAAAAAAAGGTTTCATTCTATACTCCAAACTCACCTGGACACGTCTTTCCTCCTTTATCCCTGCTGATGGCCCCAGACCTAACCTGAACAGGGAGAGCCTGGATTATGGAGTCAGACTTACGCTCCATTTTCAGTGTCCCTACTTGCTAGCTGTATGCACTTGTGTGAGCCTCAGCTTCCCTATCTGTAAAATGGAAACAATCATCAATCTTGCAGTCTTGTTCAAGAGTAATGAGCGTTAATGCATGTTATCTACGAAACATTGCCATACCCTCCGCAGGCACTCTAAAACGTAGCTCAGTTATCAATCAGCTGACTTAAAACAAGACTCCTACATTCCATTCACAAGGACTCCCCTAATTGGGAGCACCTCTTTCCTCCACCAATGCAAACTATACACATACTCCAGAGGCAGTTCAAAGCCAATCTCCCCCAGAAAGCCTTCTGAGCACTGCAGCCTGCTCCAGCCTCCTGCCTCCTGCACCCCCAGCGGTGGTGTCCGTGCAGTGCTGCTTAGCAGTCCATGTGGCTTGGTGCTTCACCTGCAAGAACTTTAGCTCCCTAAAGAGGTCAGGTCCAGGGCCCACACTTCTGTGCCCAGCACAGTCTTCAAAATCTCCCTCCCAGCTTATTCATTAACCAGTGTGACCCTTGGGGATTTCAGCCTGGTAAGACGCAGCGCTGTAAAAGGAACAAGGGAAAGACCGCGTGCACCCCAGTGCGTTCTCTGGTGGGTGAGGTGCCCTGCACAGTACCTGGGATCTCAGATGTCCCACCTCTTCCGACAGGCTCTGTCTCTCCAGCAGAAGCTGGTTCTGCTTGTTGAGGAGCTGCACCAGCTGCTGGGCTGTGGCCTGGCTGTGCTTGTCTAGCTGCTTTAGTCTGGAAAAAAATCCAGAATTAGAGATGGGTTCTGAGAACGGGGGGCAGTCGGCCTCAGAGAGCAGGGGTACCAAGACTTCAGCCCATCCCCTGTATTCTATTGCTCTCTGTGTTGGAGGGAAGCTCCTGACAGTGAACTAGGAGCTGGAAGCCAGGGTGGCCCTGAAGTGAGGCCCTTGGACGCACTCCTTAAGGTGAATGGAAGGGTATCAAATGTGAAAGGGAATCAGGAGTCTTTTCGGTGAGTTGTCAGTTAGGGAGCACACAGATAACACTGAAGAGAAACTCAAACCTTAACGCACAGAGGTCAGAGATGAGAGGCCTAAACGCCTCCACGGTTCAGCTGGAAACGCCTCTGGCAGGCTGGAGCAGACGGCCGGTCCCGGCTGGGGAAGTGAGCGAGGGAAGGCGGAAACACTGAACTAAGGGTTTTCCATTATTAATCACTCAGTCAATCACGAGCTCCGGCATCGCTGACCAGATGTCTTCAAAGATCCTAAATTTGTCATTCTGCTGATGGGCTCTCCTTTCCAGACTTGCTAATTCACTCAAACTATTATCCTCATTTGTCCACAGACGGCTTCCTACAACCAGTAGCACACTCACCCGTGGAAATGTAGGCTTTAGATTAAATTTAGACTTGAACAACACTGTTCTGGAAAGAAGTTGGGTATGTCATATGCCCTTCCTCACAGTCCTCAAAAAGCACCAATGGTGAAATTAAGTTGTATTTTCACAAGAAAAGGATTTTAAAAGCTCAAGATGCATTTCAAACTTCAGGCTACATGTCCAGCATTGAGTCAAAAACTTCAAAGCTTTTTCTTCAGACACTGGGCTCAGCCTGCCCTCAGTTCAAGCTCTCCTGTGGCTGCATTTCTGGAGGGCTCTGAGCACAACTAAACATCTGCAAAGACAGACATTCGGGACTTAGGAAGGGGTGAGCAGACTCGTTTTCTAAAGCGATGCAGCATCTGGAGACAGGTAGAACTGAAACTGCACCCTGGGAAACCTAACAATGGTCTAGTACTTCACTCACGCTCTCAGCTTCCTCCCCATTTCCCAGATGGCACCTACCACCTGACTCATCCCCTTCTTGAGCTCCGGTGGGTTTTGCGGGTGGCTGTTCAAACTGCCCCAGAAGGCACAGTTCCTGCACCCTAGTCCACACCCCTACCCTCTCCTCTGAACACTCTGTGCTCCGGGTTTGCAGTCACAGCTGATTTTCTACTACCCCTCTTCGAGGTGTCCTACACAGAAAGGCTGAGAGGCAGGAACTGGAGACACCCAGGGCAGGCATCTAGCAGGCACTGCACATGCTCCCCTGGTAGGCGCTGGCTCTGACCACGCCCACACGTCTACGCCCCGCCCACTGCCCCCTGCTGCTTACGGAGAGAGCAAGGACCAAGCACAGGGCTGAGTTCTTATTTCCTGTGTTTGTAGCTGCTGAGGACCAGGTTCAGGGTCTTGGGGATATTAACGTGGTAAGACAGCGCTGCAGTGGGCTACTACATCAGTAGCTCTCTGCCTGTGTCTCTCCCTACACCCAAGCCCCGAGTGTGGGCTGCCATCTGGCTCTGCCCAGCCTCCCCGTTCCCTGGCTCAAGCTAGGGCAGAACCCAACAGCAAGGACCTTCCATCCAAGTGTGAGCACTTTCCTGCTTCTGTACTGTATCAATCCCATTACCCGTCCCTCTTGCCCCTATTGCCCTCCCTCTGATACTGGAAAAGAGAAAAATACGTTTCCTCTGGGGAAGCCACTGCATTGCAGCTTTGGGGAGCCCAATCTGCCCCCACTGCTACCCATCATGCTGTTATGTAGAGCAATTTTTCCTGAGAGCACAGTCTCAAAACCACCCCATTGGCATCAGACCAAACAGAAGTTTTCCTCCACCGCATCCTCAACATGGAGAGGCTGGGAGAAGCAAAGACAGCCCAGGGAGCAGAGAAGCCAGGACAGCCGGCTAGGGGCAGGGGGGCATTCTGCCGAGGCTGACCCGCTCATTTGAGCAGACTCTGCTGTCCAGCACTGGAGTGGGTACCTTTGAATATACAGAGATGTTGAGAACAGCCTTTTTCCTTGAGAAGTGAATAATCTAATGCTTTGATATTTAAATCAGACAGGCAAAAAACGTCTTCATCAGCAGTTGAGCGCTGTAAACTACTAGGTGCAGGTGGCTTTCCCCTTCCAATCAAGTCTTGGGTGTAGAGAGAGACACAGGCTAAGAGCTACTGATGTAGTAGCCCACCGACTTCATGTTTACTTGAAACAAATGAAACAGAAACATGTGATAAACAGGAGACACCATCAAGGCTTAAAGTCAAGAAGGCGCCAGGAGTGGTCATCCTCCATGTGGTCCCTTGCCCTGTGCATTGATCAGTGAGATAACGTTCCTGCTGACTGATGGGTCTGGTGTGTGTGTGGGGCTCCTGAAAAGAGTGCCTGCCTGATCTAGGGCTATGGCTGAGCTTTAGCCTGTTTTCCCATTACAGACAGCCAGCCATGGGCTGGCCACATCACTCACCCAAAATGGGGTCAGTTCCTGCCTAGACCGTCCTCCAGTGGAGCCCTCAGAACCTAGATGCGGCTCAGCTGGTGGTGTTCTGCTAACTGTGGGCCTCGGATCCCTGCAGCAGTTCCCCAGGAGCCCAGGCCCCACCCAGAGCAGATCAATCAAGTCCCCGCGTGTGAGCCCCGCATCAGCAGGAAACCAGGGTTTTTCTGCAGAAGCACCACTGATATAAGAAGTAAGACCCTTGGGAAAGTCCTGCCTTCCCTCTGGGGAGGCTGAAGTCTCACTAGCTTCACAGCTGAAGAGCCAAGGATAGATTCACTTTATTGCAGCAATAAAGTCAATCACAAGCTCAGAAAAGGTAAAAACAATAACAAACCCAAACTCACATTTGTTTAAAAGAAAAACCCAAAGCTAACTACAACCCAGAGTTTATATAAAAGGGACTTTGTTAAGGAAATATATTTCAGTGGCAGCTCTCTCAAAGCCTATTTTGAATATTGGGAAAACTGATTTTTTCAATTAAAAAGTTATTTTTTGTAACAGCCTTCCCCCAAAACTGTACAACCCAGCCTACACTATTCATGAATGCTTTATTATGGTCAGTTAGAAGAGATTTCTTGGGGTGTCCTACTGACACATACATTGTCTTTTATTTTCCACGGTGGTTACTGCTCTCATCTTTGTTGTCCTCAGTTCATGTCTTCAGCCAACCACAGCTGCAGCTTCCACCACTGACAATAGCTAACATTAAGTGAGCCTCTGAGCTTATTCCTCCATTAAAACTCACTACAATCCTAAGAGGCTAGGATTATCGTCCCATTTTACATATGAGAAAACTGACACTGACAGGTTTAATTAACTTGCACAAAGTCACACAAGGACTAAGTGGTAGAGCATGGAGGCAAAGCTAGGCCGAGTACAGTTGTTCTTCACCACTGTTAATGGTTGGTTGATTCACTGAGTTAACTCAGCAAACCAACCAACCCTTGGTCAACAATTCTCATGATGTCAATTACAAAAGATCCCTTCCCTTAGGGGGTTCCCAGCCAATGAAGGAGACAAAAATGGTGCTGCACTGAGGGTACCACCAAGGTATAAACCACAGGGTCAACATGGCAAGTGCGAGGTCCAGGAAGGCTTGTACCTGGTTAGGAAATAGATCACCATCATCAGCATCATCTCCTGAGTGCTTACTACGTGCTGAGTGCCTATCATTTATTAACTTTTTAGTGCTCGTGACAATTCCATGAAGCAGGAACTGCTGTTATCCCCACTTTAAGGCTGAGGAAACGGAGGCATAAACAAGATATATGACTAGCCCAAGGTCACTCGGCTGGCAGTTTTGGATGTGAAAAGATGAATGGGTGTTGGTCTGACAGGGGTCAGGGCAGGGCCTTCCCACATGGGAGGCGGTACTGCAAAGGCAATGGTGTCTGGAAACTCTGAGCTGTGCAGTGTGGCTTGACCAGAGGCTGTGGGCTGCTCGGAGGGAGGGGATGCTGGACCCAGAACGCATTGAGCCAAACAACGGATGTTGTCCTTCAGACAATGGCACTGCCATTCACCAAGAGACGATGGGAGGAGGGACAGGCTTGGGGTCAGGGTAAGGCACCTACCTATGAGACGCCCACTCACCCACCCAGCAGTTAGTCAGCTTGGGGCCTAGGAAGGGTCTGGCTGGATCTCCAGCTGTGCCAGCCAAACCTGCTGAGAGGTGAGGCCATACACGTGCCAGGAAAGCCTGGCAGAGATTTTCAAGTTTGTTAAAAATACAGATATCTGGGCACCTCCCCCACGAACCTACTGGCCCAGAACCTCTGCTGCAACGAGAGGGAACATGGCCAGGCCCAGGCGTTGGGGAAGGCTGCCTGCAAAGGCTGGTAGAGGGCAAGGAGCCAGAAGACACTGACGGATGACAGGAGGGAGGATGAAGGCCGGGAAAGGAGAGATGCTTGCAGGAGGAGAGGGCATCTTGTGAGTGTCCGCCTGCCCTTCAGCAGGAGCTGTGGCAGAAGCTGATTACAGGGGCAGGAGAGGGGAGACCATCTTAGAGAAGGGCTGGGCTGAGCATAAGGTAGCAAGAGTGTGCCAAGGATGGAGAGACTTGAGCCGGTGGGCAGGATGCCCTGCAGGAGAGAAGAGAGATCCTCAAAGCTGGGCTTCCAGAGGCAGGAAGGCACCTGGGCAACAGTCAGACCCTCCCCCCAGGGGTAGCGGAAGGCTGGCGAGGGGAGCCTGAGCCTGAGAGACCCCCTGCTCAGCTCTGCCCCAGGGAGAGGGTGCAGCAGTTTGCTGAGAAAAGGGGCAACACGGGAGGCGCTGCTCTGAAGGATGAGGGAGCTGGCCAGGGGCAGTGTCACCTGAAGGGGTGCCTTCTCAGGTGGACATAGGCATCCTGGCCTGCTCTCTGGATGATCTCATCCCTTCTCCAACCCCTGCAAAGCCTGGGTCAGTGGCCCCCAGACACCCTTCTGCTCCTTACACCCACAACCTTGTGGCCCCTCTGCCTGCAACATGAGTCCTCTTGACCTCACAGGGCTGGAAACTACCTGCTTTCAATATCAGGTCTCAGCATAATTGTCCTTCTGAGCGGTTGCAATTTCTTGTTCTGTTTGGGCCCTTTGTTTTGAGCCATTTCCTGTACAAGGCGTGAAGCAATTAAAGGAGAGAGTGGGGCTGCCCTCAGGGACCTGAGGAGGAGCCTTTCAGGCAGCGGCCCCTCCTGCAAGGAGGACCCACAGAGGAGGAGCTGACAGCCTGCCAACCACACAGAGGTTTCGCACAGCAAGAAAGAGAGTGGAATCATCAGCTTTCAGAGCTCAATCCCTAATTTGGATGTTCCTTTCCCAAGGCCTGTACCTCACCTCCGAAGCAGGCAGATACTCCATCCTCTCCCAGAGACCTCAGGACGTGCTCCATAGTGTCCCGGTGCCCAGGTCAGGCCCCTTGGGGCCGGGGGGCCATCCCTTCCCACGAAGCTCTGGTGCTCCCTTGCCCTCACTGCAGCCACACGAAGAACACTTCCAGGCTACTCTGCACCCAGGCTGGGGTCACCATCCTGATCGCAGGTACAAGGCCCATTTCCTTAAGGACCTGCCACACTGGGCAGGCTGGGGCCTCTCGGAGGAGCAGAGCAGCTGCACGCATGCTGGCAGATGTGCCTGGGCCCAGCCCATGTCCAAGGCTCCCCAGAAATTACAGGCAGGCAGAGGCAGCAGTTACGATGAGAACAAGCAGGCCCAGGTTTCCAAAGCCCAGGATGCAGCTACAACTAAAGGAGCCTGGGACATGGGCTGGGCCCAGGCACATCTCTATTGGTCCAACAGTGATGCTCTCCGCCACACCCCACATGCACAATCAGAATCAACATTTTTTAAAAAATATGCACGACTTTAAGATAAGATGGAGCAAGTGGTGAAATACAAAACAACTTTATGGAGCTGAGTGGGCTGGGAAAAATATCTTATGCAAAACAGAAACAGTGCAAGCTGCCAGCTCTGGTCCTATGCTTCAGACACTCATTTGCTATGAATACTGTGAAAGCAAGTGAATACATATATTTAAATTTTTGTATGTTGTATGTGATACATACAAAATATATGCAGTGTCTAAATAAGTTATGAGGCATAATAATCAAATGAACACTTGGGAACCTGGTGCCCATGCTGTGGGGCCACTCCCTATGTATTTTCCTCCAGCCCAGCCCCCTACTTACCCTACAAGTGGCCAGTAACCTCATGCAGATATGTTTTTTGATCAGAGGTTTTGGTTTCACTCCACATTTAACCTGAGAGCTCCCTACAAATTACTGTGGGTGGTTTTTTGTTTGTTTGATTGTTTGTTTTTGGTGCTGGTCATGGTAAAATGTCTTTTCGTCCTGAAATGTTTTCAGACCAGAGCCTCTTCTTAGATAAGTGTTTTCAGACCCACAATTTCCCTGGGAGAGGGGCTTTCACATGTAAATGAGGAACATTTTTCAACTAACATGAATTTCAAAGGTGCACATACTGTGTCTGTAAAATGTGCACTCAGTTCTCTACTACTCTCAACACGGTACTCTAATATTTACTGAGCATTTACTAAAGGCCAGGGAGTATTATAGGCACTAAATTAATCCTTATAACAATACAACACAGTAGGTATTATTACCATCTGCATTTTGTGCATGCGAAAAGCAAAGCACAGAGAAGTCAGTCATTTGCCCAAGTTCAGACAACCACAAATGGCGTGCTCCTCCCTCTGCGCCCTTCTCACATGGGTGGGACTACTCCAGTCACCTGTCGCTGAGTCTTCCTTGCCTCCTCCCTCTCTGTCCACATCGATTCTGTAGATCAGCCCCTAAACCTTCTGAACTCCTCCATGGCTTGTTCTATCCCATGCATCCCACCAGAGCACCCATCCACACAGTACAACCATTGCTGGTCTGCCGCTCCCACTGAACAGTGAATATCTTTAAGGACAAGAATGGGAGCTTGTTCAGCTGTCCATCTCCAGCACTTAGCAAGGTGCTGGACAGATGTGTCAGAAACAGCAAACCACTTACCACCAGTGCACAATATTTATACCAAATATAACACCTGTAATTTCATCTATAGTGTAAGTATGCTTCAATATTTAATAACCTTGTTCCTGAACGAATATAACATTAAAATCAAATATTTTTAAGTACGCTATTGAAATTTGTCACTTAATTAAGAGAGTCCTAGAAGAGATGAATGAGTGTTGGACTTGGAAACAGGAGACATGGGTTCATTTTATTTTATTTTTTTATTATTTTTTGGGGGAAGACATGGGTTCAAAATCCTATCACAAATGACCTATTTTACTTGGGCAAGAGGCTTGATCTCTCTCAATCTCAGGTTTTCCACTTCTAAAACTGAGCAAAGAATACCTCCTAACCTCCTGAATCAGAAACCCTGGGGGTATAGCCAAGCAGTATGTGTTTTAACAAGCCCTCCGGGTGATTCTGATGAATTCTCAAGTTTAAGAACCACTGGTAAGCTATAATTCACAGTATCAATCACATACAAAATGAGTTCTTCTGGTGAATAATGTTTTTTGCGTGGCTCCAATTTTGATAATCGAAACAGTCAACTGTCTAAATGAAAACTATCCTACTAGTCTACTCCTAAGTTTTGGTGTCAGTCATAAAACCTTAAGCAAATCGTGTGATCACTTTGAATCTCAATTTCCTCACACGTGAAATGACAGGATAAGCTAGAATTGGATCAGCAAACTTCACACCACAGGCCAAATCCAACCTGGTCCACTGTCGGTTTTTGTACAATCTGCAAGTTAAGAATGTTTTTTACATTTTTAAATGACTGAAAAATATCAAAAGAAAAACAGTATTTTGTGATGTGGACATTCTATGACATTCAACTTTCAGCGCCCCTAAATAAACTTTCACTGAAACGCAGCCATGCTCACCTACTCGCTATTGTCTGTGTCTGGTGTCGCACAGTAACAGCAGAGGTGCGGAGCTGCAACAGAGACCACACGGCCACAGAGCCTAAAATATTTATTACTTGACCCTTTAGAAAAAAAGTTTGCCAGCCCGTGGGCTAGAAGACGACTAAGTTCTCTTTGAACTCCAAACTTCTACAATACGACTTTACAGAATTTTACTATGTTCCTCGCTTCAAATACCACCAGCTATCTAGTCATAACAATACACCTAGGTTGCCCAAGTTGAAGTTTCGAGGACCCAATTACCCTAATTACTGCTCTAGGTAATTAATTTGGTGAATAAGCCATACTAAAGTTGTACGCTTTGTTCCAATGCTTAAAAATTGCTGCCACATTTTATGAAATTCCATCTCATTAATGTGGTCATACAGGTCAGTTAGAATAGGCCATGTACTCGGGAATCTGAAACACACTCTAGCCAGTTATCCTCACTTAAAAAATTAAGGCAGTTTCAATGGCTGGTTTGCTGTTTAAATATCCTTTGCCCAAATCTACCCTTTTCAATGATTTCAGTGGAGGAATTCATTCTAAGGGCCATGCAATTCTGGGGAGAGTTTACATTTCCAATAAAAACAATTTACATTCCTGTACTGCCCCTTTAATTTTTCATTCTCTCAAATTTCCAATGAGCCTTGGCTGACTGTGGAGTAGAGCAGGGGGTGCCTTAGGGCAGCCATGGGGAAAAAGACTCCTACTCTTCTCTTCAAAAGGGTCAGGTCATGTTAGACATGAGAGGCACCTTAAAGGTCATTCAGTCCTGCCCATTATGGTGAATCTGAGGCCCAGAGAGTACATGTGACTTGTCCAAGGTCACACAGACTGTCTAGAGTAAATCTAGGACTGAAACCCATGTCTCTTGACTCCAGATCTGGTGCTCTGCAGCATTTCATAATCCTTTTTTAAAAGGCCCTGACTTCTCTTCCATACTAAAAAAATAAGGATTTTAGACAAGAACCTTGAGAAAGGCGACACACTGGACAACATACTGGAATATGGCTGACACAACCATTTTTTTAAACACCAGAGCTGGGAAAAAGGAGGCAATCCCCAGCTCAGGGCTTTTCTACCTAGCTCAGTGAAGAGAACCTGTTTGGGTTTTGTTGTTCTTTTTTAACTTCCACTCTATTACAGGCTGAGAATTTTGTGAAGTACAGTAAAAATGCTGTAGTACTGCCTAATTGCTATAAAAGTTTCTAAACACTCTCAATTTCTTATCTTGTCACTGACCAATTTGAGGACTCCTTGATCTGGACTGGCACTGGCATGAAGGGTGCAGGGACCAGAGGCCAGAGCTTGAAAAATTCTCTGGCGGTGGCTCCGGCACCACAGAACTCTGGGGGAGCCTGAGGCAAGTGACTGAGTGCGCGGAGGGTCCCGGCGGCGCCCTGGAGCCCCTGACAATGTCACTGGCTCTCTGTTGGACCAACTGCTTAAAACACAGCTGCCTCTGGAAATGAGGCACAGTCCCCTCTCAGGTCATTTAGGAACATCTGCTGCATCACTACCTTTCAGTCTTAAAGTGCCTGTGCTATCTGACCAGGCTGAGCTTGTAATTCCCCTGGAAGGCTGGGCATGAATAAAGGATCCACACCATGAAACAGTGGGGACAGGAGCTGACATGGCAAGAATCTTAGACTCTGAAGAACCTAGGAGACCGTTTGCCCTAAGCCTCGGATACCCTCAACCAGTTCTTCATAAAGCAAGAGCAGAGTCATGGTGAGCACAGTCCCACTGTGCAAAGAAAAACAGGACAGAGGAATGAAAACTGTTGAAAATCATAACAGTTGCAGAGTAGAATCCAGGTCACATCTGGCTCCAGGCCACTTAGAAACACTAGCAGAAAAACCTGCACCTCCACTCCTGCCACACCTGGCCTAAACCTAAGCCTGAGCACTTCTCTCTTCAAAAATTAGTTATTTGGAAATAATTTCATACTTATAAAAAGTTGCATAGTGTGGCATTTTCAGGAAGATTCTGTTCTAAGGAGGTCCTCCTGGTGCTCCCAGAGACTAAAACCCTCCTCCAGTGGTCCTGGAGTGTGTCAGTTCCACACTGTGGTGAGGTCCCCTCTAGTTCCTGCATGTTTGACCAGCCCCATCCTTGAGGTAGTCAAACTGGTCAGAGGTGTCATGACATGAGAGTGAGCCCACGGCGGCTAAGTAACCAGATTCAGTCACCACGACGCACTTACTGGCACACATTTAATTAGGTTTTAATGCAAGTAATTTGATAACTACTCCTGGCCATCCACTACAGAACTGTCAATGCTGAAAGCTTTTTTATTTAGCTTCTCTTCCATCTAGACTGAGGCAGCCTCCCCGCTGACCCTTGTCAAAGAACCCCATCTGCTGGTTGCCACGGTAACTGAAGGCGACCAATTGAGCTGAACAGAGTGACTCAGAAATAAAATCTGCAGCCAAAGGAATTCTGCTAAGAGTAATAAATCATTTGGTAAAGGGGATCCTCCACACAGTGATGCGTGTTGGGATAACACAATGGCATAACTCCTCCAACTGGAAGGTCCACGGCAGATCAGAGTGCTCAGGCCTGCCAGAGGGCTCATTTGGTTGCTAGTGGGCTCACGCAGCAGAGGAGTCGGATCCTGCCCACTTACGCGCCATCGTGGGGGACAAGGAACCGGCTAAATCAATTGTTTAATGTTTGGGCTGCGAAATTCTGAATTTTAAGAAGTGGCAAGAGAACCAGTCCAGGCTTCCAACACTCCTCACTCTATTTTTTTTCAAAGTAGCACAAGTAAACAAAATGCCCCCACGTAACCCAGGAAACCACTGAGGCCTTGAGGAAGGTGGCAAAGCGAACAAACACTGAGACTGCTTTGGAATACAAATGTCTAGCACCATCTCTTTGGCATCCATCAATTTTTAGGTGCTCCAAGCAGAAGTCATTTATGTGCACAAAACATGCAGTCCTTGAGACAGCAAGGGAGACGGGATTCAGCTCAGAGGGTTGGGAGTAATCACCACAGGAAGGTCTCAGAGAGGGTCAGGGCTCTGACTAAGAGGGGCAGAAGAGAAAGGGAAGGCGAGGCCTTCAGGGGGCTGCTCTGGGTGACAAGAGGCAGCATACTGCAGGCCCCTGGCTGTGGGCTCAGTGTTGTGCCTGAGTCCCTCACAGCACAGGACTCAGTTCCCAGTCCTGACCACCACTCCTGGTGAGCACCTGCTGTGTAGACTAGGAAGCCCTACAGGCAATAGTACCCAGATTTTAAGAAGAAAAAACCCCAGACAGGCTAAATCATCCATCCAGCATTTAATCTATGTATGGCGGTTCCTCAGTGGTTGTGATGGGAGGAGCAAGGTTAAGGGCAGTAGAAACAACTGCCCAGATAGCCAATTACCATAGGGGATGAAGCAGCAGGGGTGTGTGCTGGGGGATGCGGGTGGGGGTGGGGGTGGGGTGGTCCGGGCAGCCTTACCCTGCAGCGCGGCTCCTCTCAGTCTGCATCCCACCCTTTTAAGAGGTGTACAGGCACAATACTGACATCTTCCCAACCCCTGACCCACAGAGCAATGGGCGGACCCTGTATCCTAAGTCACCCCCAGAGAAAATTTCCGGCTTTAGAAAAGAGCAACTGCCAAACAGAAGGTAGGTGTGTCGTTCCCCCCCCCCGCCCCCGCCCATCCTAGATGCCTCCAATAAAAGCTTCATCTTAAGAGTTTTAGTGAGATTCCATAGACGGCGTTAGGAGCTGCTGTGCACGACCAGGACGAGCCTTTTCTGGTGCCCCAGTTGTCGAAGAAGCCCACCAAGTAAAGCCCTCCCGGGCCACGGCGCGTCCGGGAGCCGCCAGGCCCGCTCCCACCCAGCGCTGGGCAAGCGTGCCTCTGCGGGTTGAAGGGTCGGCGGGGCTCCACGTGCGCCTCTGGCGCCCCACACCTGCGCTCGGCCGCCTCCGGGCGCCCGCGGCGGGCAGGCGGCCTCGCGCTCCAGCTGCAGCCTCGCGCTCCAGCTCCGGCCGCCGCCGCCGCCGCCGCCGAGGGCCCAGCCCGGCCCCGCGCCTCGGCCCGGCCCCGGGATGGGGGGGCCGTAGGCGCAGGCGGGCGGGCCGCGGGCAGGGGGGCTGGTGCCCGGCATCTGGCTCTGGAGGCTCCGCGGGGGCTCGCAGGGCCTCTGGACTTTGGCAGAAGGAGAGGATTAAGCTGAGATGGCAGTTGAAGGAAGGAGATGGATGAAAGCTTCATTAACTCCAAGCTCACGTCCCAATTTCTTTCCCCTGAGAAGCAATGTGAAAAAAAAGTTTGGTTTCCTTGTGATGGGAAAATGCTGCGTGATTGTGTCTGCCTTCCTTACCTTTTAATTCCTTATTTGTAAACAACAACAAAATAATCATTGGTTTGTTGATCATGGAGGACTCAAATTTTAATTAAACAGAAAAAAAAATCTTGCTAATAGGATAAAGAAATATTACAACCCGTTTTAATATCTGTTAGTGATTAAGCTTCTCATGTGACTTAATTGAAACTGGCAAATATCTTAGCTCAAAGAAATGAAAATGAAAAGGGTGCAGAGTATGACATGTCTTTATTTTTCCCCCGGTCTCGTCCAATAACTAAACTGACTTTTATGATCACTCCTAAAATGTGCCATAGAAAACAGGACTTCCTGATTCCATAAAAATATCTAGATGTTCCTGCTTGAATTCCCTCTCCCTTCTTACAAAGTTACCATTAGTTTCACTTCCAGACCCTACTTCCAATTCTTTGTCTCTGCTCACTCTCCCGAATTCTCCTCCATATTTCAATTCCCAGACACTCTTGAACTTTGCACATGCTGCCAGTTTGAGCCTGAACAGAATAATCAGTATATTAATTCCACTCGGAGACAGTGAGATTTTTCTAACACAATCTGCCCAACCTGAACTCTTTCCTTCAGAAACACTTTGCCTTTAAAAAGAAACTCCCAGCATGAACCTCATAAGAAGCGACATGTAACAGACAGTGCATGTGGCGCTGGGCGTGCAGCTCAGAATTAAAAGAGAATTTTTTACTTTGTTTCTTTGGTGCCATGTGCATAATGTACATGTGGACGAAACTGACATCAGACATTTAAAGCAAAAGAGAGTGGGGGGAGGGGGATGTGATGGTGGAGGGAAAGAAAGAAAATATGTTGGTAAAAACAGTAACTTCTGTTAATCTACATTTTCCAGTTACTGTCTTAATTAAGAATGTTAGGAAATATGTTGCACTTTAATTGCATTGTTTCAAGAAATTCTAACGCTGACAAATTTGGGACCACGTACACTTGGATGGTAAAAGGGATTGAAGGAGTCATTTCTTCCAATTGGTAGATAATCAAAATTATGCTTTCCACAGACAACCTCCCTGCCCTTGATCCTAAATTCAGAAGACAAAGTAAGAATAGCCTAACACTTAGCATGTTCAGTATGAAATGAGCTCTGGGGGGGGGGGGGGGGGGGGGGAAGAATGTGTTTTTTAACCTATGTATATGAGATAGGAGTAATTTTTTAATATAAATACAAAGAATTCACAAAAAATGAAAAAGCACTTTATCTGAAATTTCTGGGTAGCATTATTATCCTTGTAGAAAATAGTTATTTAGAAAAAAGTTGGTAACAATCTTCAAATTATTCTCATATGACCTTAAGACGGTAAAAATCATTTGTTTCAGCCGCAAGTACATAAACATAATGACAGTTTGAAGATACATTCAGTTGTCAGGACGCTGTGTCCTTTTCTTCTACTGCAGCCCAACCAGAGAAGCTCTAGTTTTCATTTCTCTTTGGAGAGAAGACTGCATCATCACACAGCAAAATAAATGAGAATGTATTTTCCTTGTTCACAGTATCTTTGACAGTAGTTGTAATAGACAGGGTGGCCTCCGGCTTCCTACAGTTAACCACAGTCAACTCATCTTTAACCTGGGTGTTGCATTTCTTACTTGATCCCATTGTCTGGGACCTGTGCAGTTGAGCTCACTGCCTCTGAGAAGGGAGGTGGCAACTCAAACCCTGAAGAAGGTTTCGCTGTTCAGTGCCCTCTGCTCCCTGGTATGCAGCACAAAGCAGCTGGTCAGCTGGGTTGCTGACCAGCGACCCCCAGTGCCCTGACTGACTACTTCATTCAAACTGGTTTGATGATTTGGTCAGATAAATTGACCAGTTCTTTGACTGGATCGACTATTCATTTCACCTTCCATTAACCACGATTTATGATACACCTGGAGCCTCAGAGTTAGTTATCTATCCAATTGAGGAGGCAGGCCTAACTTTTGTAGCAGCTAAAGATATTGCATTGTACGTTCAATGGCCCTGAAATGAGAATGAAGTAAGATCTGTTTGCCCTAAAATGTAGCTGAAATGTCCAAAAACCTTGGTGAAGAGAACAAACTGCTCTCACTGGGAGGTCTCATGGCTTCTTCTGCCTCCACCTCTCAGAACAAGAATGGTCAGAAGACTTGACCACAGCTGAAATACTGCCAATGTGCTGCCACTATCAGTGTCTCAGTTCCTTTATTTACATTTACAGTGTCTCAAACCTTTACTTACATTTTGTATTAGAGAACAGAATCCTAAGGTCTCACATTGCTGGGTAAATGGCATGTGTGACCTCAGATTCCAGAGTGTTCACTGCTATAGAATTAATATAGTTTTTTTCATGTCTCAGGAGGTCCAAAATAGGGAAGGGACACATCTCTGGTGTGCTCAACACCTGGCACCACAGAAAACTCCCAGCTGACTGACCAAGAAATGACAGATTTTCCATCTTTTGGGTTTCTGGAAATTCTGGTGGTAGAAGACATTCCCCCCAGTAGCTGGGCAAGCTCCCCAGAAGGGCCTTTGTCAGGTAGCACTAGAGGCTGGTGTGCAGAGCCTGGACCCCTGTGGAGGGCGGTGGGAGAGGACACTGTGCTGAGCAGGACCCGAGCATCGTTAATCACCAGATCAGACAGCAAGAGGAGAGTTCCGGGGGACACAGAGGCAGGGAGAACTCACGAGTGTAATTATAAGTTGAAAAGTTCTGAGTCAGTTCTCAGAGTTTAGAGAACATTAAAAGAATACACAATACTGGGGGGAAAATAGGGAAGCAGTACGCGCCCGAGGGCCAATTGCCTCTCCAGCAGCGGCAAGGCTGTTCCTGGGCTCGCAGGACCATTTGTTCCATTACACAATCTCCTGAAGCCATTTAGAGAGAGCTCAAACAACTGCCTGTACCAACACGACACATGGCTTCCCATCCCGACTCTTTGCTAATCCAGACGCTCCAACCATCTTTCTTTAAGATGCCATATGGTTGGCAGAAGCCTGTAGATCTAGCAGCACATCTGCTTGTGCGTTTCTTCTTCCCTCCATCCCCCCAACAAAAGAAGGATAGAGAGACAGACCAAGAGGAGGGCATGCGTGTGTACCTCTGCCTATATTTTTATTTCTTTTTACAGACGCTAACTAAATAAGACCATTACGGGGATGACTGTAATTATTCAGGGCTGGATCATTTTTTTACTAGACAACATGGTGATTTATTTGCTTGTCAGTGATTTAAATCAAGATTAGAAAAACAAAGGGTGGATGATCTCCTTTCTCCAAAGGATGACTGCTGGAAAGCCACTTCAAAGCTCTCCCTCTGGGAATCCTTGAAATGCTTTCTTGCCAAAGGAGAGGGACAGCACCCTTGCCTGAAGCGATTTCTCCACTTCTTTTCGGTCAAGGAAGACAGACAAGCTGAGAAACTAGCAGATACCCAGAGCCTGCTTTGTTAGCAAGCACGCGCGGCTGTATGCTAATGAGTCGGCACCGACACGCTGCTTTTTTGGTATGATGAGCAAGGATTGTTGACACTGTTGAAATCCTGGCTCTCCTGGCCTGTGAGCACACGGGCTGCCTCCTTGGAATCTGGCCCCCAGTAAGACAGGCTGCAAAAAAATAATACATTTTCTACTCTCCTGATGACTGAAATCTGGCCATTTGCAACTTAGAGCAGTTGGGCGGGGGGAGGGGACATTAGAAAAACATTCTAAAATATTCTATAAAGCTAGGAATCAAAAAGACACAGGTGAAAATTATGGGTTTCTTTTAAACTAAAAGTTAAACCTGGTAGACCCATGTGAGTGATCAAGGCCAGGATGCTGGCTTCAGGAGCAAACCCCTGAAAAGTGAGGGTCAGGGGCTGTTATTGTAGCCTCTGCCACATGGCAAAGCTGGGACATTCCCACCACACGGGGCAGAGCGCACTCTGCAGATGAGACAGCCCCACTAATGGCACTATCTCAGTTAAAGGAGAAAAGCTACGTTTCTGATCTTATAAATTCGTCTGAACCATATGTTGGTTGACCATACATGGTTTTCCAAGTCTGTGGAAATGTAAGGCAGCAAAAAAGCAAAGCAATTAGTCCATTGTTGCAAAAATACTTTTTTTTTTTTTTTTCAAGTCAAAGAAGAGTGGGGGAAACCACATCTTTTGATTGCTGAGCATGAAATATCCTTTTACCAGCTGAGAAATTCTAAGGGATAGGTATTATTACTACAGTTTAACAGATAAGGAGACTGGGGCTTAGAAAGGATTACCAAAAAAAAAAAAAAAAAAAAAAAACCAAACCAAAACAAAACAAAAAACAAAAGATCCCAAAACTTTAGCAAAGCTATGCAGCTAGGAACTGCCAAACTCAAAAGCCCATGCCTATCTCACTCCAGTAGGCCAGGAGGCCCCAGGTGAGCAGCTACACTTATACATACAAGCATTACCTCATGGGTACACCCAGGGTCAAGTATGCCAGTCTAAGCAGATCACTATTAGCTGGTGAGCAATATGGCACTTATAATTAGTATTCAGGCAGGGGCATCAAATAGTAATTTCCATTTACTTGTAATCTACAACATGAATACAGATTCATGTAACTGAAATGTAAAAGCATGAGACGACTAAAAAATCATTGAACGTTATAATACAAATATCAGAATTCATCCATTCAAAAAGTATGCGCTTTAAACTATTCAGCTTGGGGACAGCACATGCATTTCCACCACACTGCCATCACCTAGGTCTTTCTGACATGTTCCTTCATAGCCTAAGGCTTGGTGGATACCCATGTAGGTTTGTGAATGAGTGCATATTAAGTGCATTTCATCAAAATCATATGTTTTAATAAAATAGCTGCAGTCTACACTATACTAGTCTATGATGAATCAACAGCTCAGAGCAGATATGAACCTGATTCTATTATCAACAGAAACAACAAACTATCATTAACAATTCTATTATTATCATTGAGATGTGACTATGTAGAATGATGCATTTAAGTTTTAAAAAAAGATACATGTTGAAACATGAGCGTGATCCAAGGCAAATTCTTCTAAGCCTGTTTCATTTCTAATATAAAATGATACTACCTACCTCACAGGATTGTTGTGAGAATTAGAAATGGTATGTAAAGTGCCTGGCACTTTGTAGATTCTCAATAAATGAAAATATAATCATTACTGTTATTATTTTCAATAGAGGGCTTCAGAGCATATAGAAAGTGCTTTCACATACATTAGCTCATTCAAGTCTGAAAACAGCCCTAGAATGTAAGAAGTTTTTCTTCTATCTAATGAATGAGATAGTTGATTCAAAAGTAAAATAACTAAAGCAATAAATGAGCTATTATTATTATTAATTATCTATCGAGCCCTTTCCACGTTCAGTTACAGTAATTAGTGCTTTTCCAGCCATTTTCAACTGTAACAGCAATACTTTGAAGAAGGTATTACTGGTACTCTTATAATTCTCATTTCATAGACAAGAAACTGAGGCTGAGAGATGCTGCTAATATCTTACCTAAATTCACACAGTAAGTGGCAGAGCTGGAACACAGTCCTGGGTCTGTCTTCTAAACCCAGGATACTAACAAGAGCTGTAAAATATGGAGGGCAGGACTAAAAGCCAGATTTGTCTGTTTAAAATCCAGTGCCCTTCTGTCTGTACCACATTGTCCTTGAGTGGGACTTACCTAAAGCTACTGTACATGTGACGAGGAAATTTCCTAGCATAAAAATCCTTGTCCTTAACCAAATTCCTATGTATGTGAACAAATTCTATAGGGTTCATGGTTCAAGTGTCATAAACAATGCACACTCACACAGAGCCTGAATGCTGGGTGCTCCCTGCAGCACAGTGAAACATTAGAGCAGTGTTCTTTTATAAGATGGTAGGACATGACATATGCATTTAAATGCATCACACACATAAGCACACACCAACAAAGCTGTCATTATATATTTGGAAACTAATATCACTGGAATTGTCAGAAATTTTTTCAAGATAATAGTCTTTCAATAAAAATTAACTATCAAGAGAAGGCTTCCAAATTAAAATTATATGCTAGGGCTACTAGAACATTCAGAGGTTGCTGACCAGATGCTGACATGAAGAAATGGGAACTGGTGCAAGTAAAATCTGGATTTATGTCTCACACATGTGCTTTACCAGACAACCCTCTCCAAATAAAGCCACGGAGCTGCTCTCGTGAATTCTCTCCTTGTTTCTGATGCAGCGGGACAAGGGGGCTGTCATCCCAGGTAGGCTCTTCTTGAACCCTCTGCTCTCTCCCTCCCTGCGTCCCCTTTATCTGATTGGACCTGGACTGATTTCTGTAAGTCAAGTTTCCCCATTGGTTCTCTCCTCTATTAGGAGCTTCTAGGCGCCTAATTTCATTGCTGACTTCAACCCAGTTCAAAGTGGAACAGGATTTCAAACAAACAAAAAACAAGAAAACAAATAAACAAGCAAGAGCCTTTGCTATCACTTCAGTGCTGCCAAATTCATAAATCTTTGATTACATGTGTAATCAATGTCAACAGCAGTTTCCGGGAGGGTCCCAGCACACGGATTGTAAATGGAGATGTGTTACTTGGAACTTAGGGCTCTGTAAGTGCAAGGTGCCCCACGGGTTTCAAACTTAAAGGATATAAATTTTGAAGGCTCCCCAAGAGTATTCTGGAATGCATCATTATGAGGTAGCACTCAAATCTACCAAGAATGGAGACCTGCATACTAACTGCCCCACGAGAGTGAGACTAGGTGCCCCAGAGGCAGACATTTTAGATGATATGTCCTTCATTAATTTCATTGGCTGCAGCAGTCCTGGGTTGTAGCATGAAAACAAAAATACCATTTTATTCTAACTTTGCTAAAGGTATGGGTCGGATGGACTTGCCCTCTCACACAGCTTATCCACTCTGAATAGGACCTATATAACTACACCTCCTGGAGCACAACCCCAGCTCTAATTTCCTATTACACCTTGTTCCCTGTGCTGAGCACTTCAGCAACTCACATAGCTCGTGTTTGCTGAGCACTTACTATATGCCAGGCACTATTCTGAACATTTCTGTGTAATAACTCATTCAATTCTCTTAACCAATTCTCATAATTTAACAGGTTCACACTAATTACCTTGCCCCAAATCACACAGCACAAAAGTAGTAGAGCCACTATTTGAAGCTAAGCCATTTGGGTTAGGGATGCACAATCTTAACCACCCTTCCCTATGACGACTCTCAGAGGTATTATGTAGGAAAGGATATGATGCCTACCTAGCCTACCAGCCATGGGAATTTGGTGACATTTAGCCTCTTTGACCCTGAGTTTCTTCAAAGTAAAACATAACTTAAACAACACTTGTCCCACCTATCTATGTCACAAGGGTGGATATATATTATATTCTTTCACAAGTTTACTGCTTTCTTTTTCCCATATGCAGAGGTCTTTCCTAGGCCCAAATCAGTTGTGACCTCCTTGAGGGGACAGGCCAGTATCTAATAGATTTTGGTAACTACCATGGCCAGAGCTCATAGCTAGTCATCACCATTTTCATCATAGCTTCATAAGTTGTTGCCACTTTGGGTGCTAATTGGGGCCTCCAAGATGAAAAACCAAAGAGCCTTTGCTTTGTTAGTTAAAGACAGGGGCAAAGACTTGTTCACACTGCGTTTGGTGTTTAAATGCCTTTTCCAAAACAGTCTCAGATGAATTGAAAAGGCAGTGAAATTAGCCAGTCCCACTAAGACACAAAGCGATGGTCTGACCTGGACTAATATAGACCAAAAAGAGTGGTGTCTTCCTTTCCGGGAGCCGCTGAGGTCAGGTTTGTCACCTGTGCATAGTACACAGGGATGTTAAAAACAATACCACAACAACTGACTGAACTCAGCCAACATGATGAAAAGGGTGATGAGATTATATACATAAAAAGAAATGCCGCCTTTCTAGATAGAGACAGAGGAAATTGTTAATACAAATGAACAGCTGTTTGGGAAGAAAACATTATTTCCAAAACCCAGACAAAGCTCTATTTATTACATTTCAGAGACACTTAAATTATAGTGTCTGAAAACTATCCTATCATGGGTATCTGTGACACCTAAATTATCCCAAAATCTGAAAGGTTAAGCCAAAATAAAGACTTTACTGTGAGAAAGACTTAGAGAGAAAAAGTTCTCTTTTTCTCAAAGGATCATGTGAATAAATCTACCGTGTAGCATAACCTAATGAGGACTAAGTTCCAGCACTAAACTTCACGGAAATCCAATAAAATAGTAAATTCAAAATTCATTCAGAGATGTTAATATGTACTATTTTAAAATCTAAATGCAAAATGTACTATTCCCATGGTCTGCTGATATTCTTGTTCACAGTGGTTCTTTGGTACCCCCGTGCCCCAAGCGCCAGGCCTGCCCCAGGTGCTCCACAGAGGTCCGGGATGTTCTGTGTGCCTGCTGTGCTGGGCCAGGCCTGCAGTGGAGGTGTGGGCGTGGCGGCCGCTGAGCAGGCTTGAGCTTGGATTTGTTACCATCAATCCTCACCCTCCCAGAAGAAGCCAGGTCTCACCAATGCCTTTCTCACCGACTAGCATGTGTCTGGCTGCCTCTAGGCATTTCCAGAGAAGGGACTGTCACACGCTGACTAAGGAAAAACAAAGGAAATCTTATTTCGCGGGGCCTAGGAAAAGGTAAACAATGAATCAGGTGACCAGGTTGGGAGTCACTGTCACAGTCCAGTCACTGTCACAGTCCAGATTTAGATGTAACTCTAAATCTTTTCACTTCGTCATTCCAGCCAATTCAATTCAAGTAAAATACAGACTTTAGATTGGAAAGACAACAAAAACAACAGCATAAAGAAGCACACTAAAAAAAAAAAAGAAGCACACTAAGCTCCATTATTGCCCGTGATATTTCCAGATACTTTCAATTTAAAAAAAAAAAAGAAGCACACTAAGCTCCATTATTGCCTGTGATATTTCCAGATACTTTCAATTTATGTTTCCTTACTATGAGGTGATCTGACCTTGAATGCCAGTGGTGTCCAACAGGAACCTCTATCACTCTATGCAAGTGCACCTGCCTCTCTCCCTTCATCTGCTTCTTGTTTATTGTTCTACCTTACTTCCTACACACCTCACCGGGTGTTGTGCAGCTTAGTAAGTTAGCAAAGGCTTGTGATTTTCCTCATGAAAGGTGTTATGGTGTTATGTAAATACACAGTATTATTTTGTCTTTATTCCAGCATTACTGGTTTGAAATAGTTCAGTGTGTGTAAATATACTGAATAATGTGTATTAATTGGATTTTTTTTTAGTAATTCCCTGGCATCCCAGTTAACTAAGTAGAAGCAAGCTTACTTGCACAATGAAATATTAAGTACTGTCTCAGACAACTATTCACAGGTCTTTATGCCTCTCAAATCAAATTCTAGCTAGACGAATCCACCAAGCATTTTTACTCATTTTCTTAAATACTAGACAGATGACTAAGTTGTGACCTCCCATGAAAATAAACAGAGGCAGATGTAAAGGTTAAAGTTCACAACGTAGCAAGTAACCCACCCCAGAAGATGGGAACAAGTATGTAAGCTCCCTGTAAACAATTAGCATAATCAAAAAGCCTAAGTGTGCAACATTCAGAAAAAAATCTTAAAGTACCAATACCACCACATGTTTTAAGTTGGAATTTCCAAAAATAATATTATTCTGAGGACCAAGTGTCCGTCAGGGCCATGTTAGCTCTTGATAGCCACTTTGGTTCCGCCCATGAACATCATTTCATTCAATCACGTTAGCAACCTAGGGTCAAGAGGACCTGCCCATGGCAACCCAACTGTCTTCATGAGGTTCTGAATACAGGGTTATTTCCAGACTTCTCTCTACAAAATAGCCCCCTACATCTGCTGGCTGTCACAGGAACACGGAGAGTTCACAACAGTTGCAGGTACTTCCAGGAGCTATCACTATTTAAGTAGCCTGTGAGGGCGGGTGCCCATCTGGCACAGCAGTTTCGTTATCCTCGCTATCACAGGCAGCAAAAAGTGCCTCTCACACAAGTGGAGTCAAAAGCACTGGCTCAAGAATTACCGCAAAGATGGGGAGAAAGTGTTAATGGCTTGCTGAAAAATGCACAAAACTCATCAAATGGTTAGTTTGAGTAACATTACTGTAGATAACTTTTTTGTTATGTATATTATTTTCCCCTCCAAATAAAAATCTGCCTATAAGTTCATATTGTAATTAGATTGTGCTGTATAGGCAATATAGGAAGTGGTTTGAGTCAGGATGGTCTTGGGACTGAGAAGCCACAGGAACACTCCTGCCTAGCTGGCTGAGTCATCAGGTGGTCCAACAAGGCAAAGAACGATGCCATGATGTTGGGACTATAAGGGCAGTCAGGCGGAAGTGATGTGCTGCTTCTTATCTCGGGCCTTAAATCTAAAGTGATCTTCCACAGTGTGGAATCCAAAGAATGTTATTAAAGCAAGTGCCTTATCTACTCTCTGTATATACCCTGCATCTCCTTGGGAGTCAAGTATCACTCTTCTATGGAGCCTTTTCTGGTCTCCTCATACCTGTTCCTTCTTCTGTGTTCCCTATTATGGCTCTTATCACAGTGGATCATGACTGCCTGTCCTCAGCAATAAAATGTTAGCTCCTTGTGAGCATGGGCTGAATCTTACTGGTACCCACAGCATCCATCACAGTGCCTGACACATGTAGGTGATGAATTAAAGAATGAACTGTAATGACAACATCATAGAGGACTTGACTATGCTTCTAAAGCACCAATTGACCCTGGATCAGATGACACCGTGCTGTAAATGTAAAGATTTGTTTATCCTTTTTATATTGATGGCTTTCAAAGAACTACTGGCAAAAGCTGCCATTTCCACCTTTGGTTGAAGTAGAGAATTGATTGTATTTGTGGCAGTCATGTTACTTTTGCCTTCCAAAGAACCCAGACTTTTTTTTTCCTAAAAGAAAACTAGACAAAAGAGGGCAATACCTTGGTATAGAGAAGGCCTTAGGGGACTTTCTAGGAAAACAATTTCATTGGTAGCCGCTGGGAACCCAGCAGCACTATGCTTTTGCTAAGGCTGTTTAAATGCCCTGCACACTGGTGTTTTCTCGCTGACTAAGAGGCAGGGACTTTACGGCAATGTGAAGAAAATATCACAATATTCATTTGTTTCATTACTCATTCATTCATTTGTTCAACAAATATTTACTGCACTCCTTACAATGTTTTCTCTACTGAGTACTGGGAAATAGTGGAAAACAAGACAGACAGGATTTCACTCGAAGAAGCTTGTGTAGTTGATAACAGGATGCAGATTTGTGGGAATTTTGCAAAATGCTTCAAGGAAGGCACTAAGAGAGAAACCTCACTGGTGAAAAGGAGGCAAGTTAAATCTAAACTTCGGATTAAGGAATTGCTTAGTGGTCTCATCCCAAAGATGAGGTGTTTCAGTTACCTTTGTCTAAAGAGAAGTCCAAATACATTATATGAGCTCTGGCCACAGTGGCTACCAAAATATGTGATACTGGCCCCTCCCCTCAAAGAGGTCACAACCCATTTGGGCCTAGAAAAAACCTTTACACATGAGAAAAAGAAAGCTGTAAACGTGTGTGAAGGGAATGGTCCAGGTGTGAGAGAGTGGTCTTAGAATTCAGAAGAGGAATTCATTCAAGAAGATGTCTCCACTGATTCTAAAGCACTGTGTGTTACTGATTTAAAAAATGCACAACAGTGCATTTATATGCATCAATAACTGAAAAATAAGGGGATGGCAATGAAATACACAGGCTCGCTGGTAACAAAGGCTTCAATGCAATAAATTTCAAAACAGTAGAATGGTAATATAGTGCAAATCTGACTGGATGTGCCAGAAAGAGAAAATGTTTCCCACTAATGCAATCTTTTTTTGGAGACTAAGAAAGTGGACTTCTAAAGCTTCTCAAAGACTGCAAGTCATGCCACAGACGGTTATAAGGAACGGGTAACTCCTGAAAGCCATTCTGCAGACTGCAACAAAGACGTTAGATGCTGCTCTCCCCAACCAGAATTCATGGGCTCACAAGGTCAGGGACACCTTACAGAGCATATACTGGAAGAGTCAGACTGACCCAACGTACTTTCTCTTTGATCAACCTTATATTTGACTGTATTTTAGTAAATTATCCATGTAGTTGTATTTTGACAGTTCTCTTTACAGCAGTAAAACAAAATGTGTGCATCGCAAATGGCAAAGATTCAAATTTCAGCTATGTTTATCCAAAATAGCACTGAACTGCTTCTGTACTTATGCTATACTGCCTACAGCTTTACGGAAGGGAAGACAGATGGGATGAATTTAGCAGGGAAACAGCTGTGGCTTGAAGAAGAGACAAGCAAAAGTTTTGCTATCAGGCTTCATTATGTGTCAAGGTACCAGTAAAATGTGTATCCGTAAGGTAGCCAAAAAAGTGTTTTTCATTTGACTAGTGATAATTACCCTTTCTCAACAGCTGACAATGTTCTAAGTGGCATTAAATAGGTAGAGTAATTAAGCAGTAAGATACAACAGGCAGTGCCTTGCTGGGAATCATGGTTCCCCTCAAGTATGCTGGGAGGTACAAGCTAAAGGGCCACCGACTTCAACCCACTGAGAAATGCAGCAAGCCCAAGAATCTGCTGGTGGGAGTGCACACAAATAGGAAAAAGGGGAAAAAACTATCCATGGAGTCTGGCATTTGCGAGCTTATTTGTGTGACCATGACATTACTGGAAGACAAGTGAGCTCCCACCTCTAGCCTTTTCACCCATTTCTTAATGATGAATGTGTATCAGTCACACTTTGTGGCCATCAACTGGACCTTGAAATGGAGAGCTTGGGCTATTTAGTTTCTGAATCATCTTTGTCTATTTTTAAATGTCCAATTAGATGTTCTTCAAGACTAAGATGCTTCAACTTTCTGAGAACAGGAAATTTCCAGTTTTTACGCTGTTGAGGGGGTGATCAATTACTTTGAGAGTTAGGCTTGCTCAGAGTGACCATTCCTGCTGGCACCAATCCCACTGTCTCCTGCAGCCTCAGGGAAAACTAACAAATGTGCTACTGCAAATCCTACAGAACCTCCTATATAAGTAGTGTTCATTGCACAGACTGTGTGTTTAAAATAACAAACCATGCATTCTGTGAAAAAATTGTACCTCTGTATTAACTACCTAAAGTAGAGGACTCTATATTGGGTAGTTCCCCCAAATTATAAATAATGTATGAACTTTATTAACCCCTGAGAAACTGCTCTATTAAGTAGTTTTTTTAAATTAATCTAATTTATGCCACAACGGTAAATAACATCATGTTCCACCCAGATCAATAACATTATTATTGCCATGGTAACAGAAAGGGGAAAAGCAGAGAAAGCACTAAAAAAGAACAAACAAAATACAACATATATACAATAAACTGTGGTGTGACTGATATTTGGTAGTACCAAGTTTTCTTAAAAAGTCTGGAATTACCACATCACCACTGAATGGCAATAAATGCAAAGCATTAACATACTCAAAAGCATGTTAATTGCTTAGAAACTTAATAACTTCCTAAGTATTTTACCATCACTTTCCATTCCCATTCTTTCAAAAGGCTGTATATTTTCTTTCCTTTTGTCTGCAACTATCTCCACCCTTCTCTGCCCCACTGTAAGCTTATTGTAAAGCTCCTCTACTTTTTCAGTGACTTGCTTCTGGCAACACTCAGGCCTCTATCTGACTACATCTCGACAACTCCCCTGATAGCCACTGATTTTCTGGATCCACTTAGCAGCAGAAAGACAGTGAGGTATTGTGGGGAGAGTCAGGCTTTGGAGTCAGGCAAACCTCTTTAAATTCTAGCTTCACCTCTTATGGACTATGTAACTGTGGTCACATTTCCTTCCTCTGAGCATCAGTTTCCTCATCTGTGAATTGGGGTAAACCTTGAAGGGTTGTTGTAGAACACCTAGTGTAATGGCTGAGTAAACTGTCAATAACTAGGAATGACATTATGGAAAGAAAATATTTTACTGAATTACCCTTTCAGCCATCATCTTATTTCAAATTATTGCTTCTCTTTTTCTTCTCACTATTCATCAATCTGCCTTCAATTTAAGGTAACATAAATATATTTGAAACTGTTAATATTTTACTCTTTCTACCACATTTTCTTCCATGTATCAGAACATAAGATTTTCACATACAGACAGAGAATACTCATGCCTAAGATATATATGCAGGACTTCCCTGGTGGGGCCGTGGTCGAGAATCCGCCTGCCAATTCAGGGGACACAGGTTAGATCCCTGGTCCGGGAAGATCCCATGTGCCATGGAGCAACTAAGCCCATGTGCCACAACTAATGAGCCTGTGCTCTAGGGCCCAGAAGCCACAACTACTGAGCCCACATGCTGCAATTACTGAAGCATGTGGGCTCAGTGCGTGCCTAGAGCCCGTGCTCCACAACAAGAGAAGCCATCGCAATGGGAAGCCTGCGCACTGCAACAAAGAGTAGCCCCCACTCGCCACAACCAGAGAAAGCCCGCGCGCAGCAATGAAGACCCAATGCAGCCAAAAAATAAATAAAAATTTTTAAAAAGATATGTATGCAACAGCTTAAGACATGTATGTTGGGACTTAATTCAGAATGATCAAGATGCTCCCTTGTGGGACAACAGTAGCAGTTTAATGGCAGGAAAGCAGCTCAGATAGCACTGAGAATGGGAATATAAAACAATACCAAATCTTATTGGAATTACAGGAGGAATTTTTAAAAAGTTGCTATTATGGGAGCTAAAGTATTCCTAAGATTTTTCACATCAGCATCCCTTCTTCACAGACTTGGGAGCAACATTGCCTGGGATCAAGTTCAGCCTCTGTCATGTCGTAGCTGGGTGACCTTGCGCAAGTTACTTTACCTCATTATGCCTCAGTTTCTTCATTGAATAATATGGGGACAATGGAGTTGCCCGCCCAGCTCTAGAGTTCGCGCCCTCAAATCTCACCTCGCGTCACTTCACCACGCCGCGCCTCGCCTCATCGCGCTTCGCCCCATCGCGCTTCGCCCCACCGCGCTTCGCCTCGTGTCTTCTCCTCGCTGCGCCTAGCGTCTTCGCCTGGGGTTTCGCCTCGCTTCGCCTCATCCGACGAGTCACGCCGCGCCTGCCGGTTCTCTGCCTGCTGCCCCGCCGCCGCGTGACCCTGCTGGTCCTGCAGCCGGCCCAGCGCCTGGCCCACTCGGAGCCTCCGCGCCAGCGCCCCGTGTCGACCATAGAGGTGGCTATTGCACTCGTGGTGTTTTTTACCGCCTTCTTAACCCCCAGTGGGTATGTGCTGACCAATCTGAACCACTTCAGAAGAGAGTAGTGGAAGAAGATGCAGAGCAGCTGTTAACGTCCAACAGATTTTCAGAAAATGCTGTGGCTTCTTTAAATGAATTAAAGTGCTTAGTTGGGTTGATGATGCAACCATTGTGGGTATTCACTTTCATAACCATATGCTTATGGTAAACATTTTGCACTTTTTTTTAGTATTGTGCATTATGTGAAGAGTTGTATACTCATTTAAAAATGTTTAATAAAGTTGAGACACTTGTTAAAAAAAAAATGGGGACAATGCTAGTATTTGCTTCATAGGGTTGTTATAAGAGTTAAGCGTGTTAAGGAAGGTAAGTGCTTAGAATAAGAGCAATGGCTGGTGCGTAGTCTATCTACATTAGCTGCTGCAATGATAATGATTCTGACATATATTTATTATCTGTTGTGTAATAATTATCATTATTGTAAGAGGTGTCAGGAAATTTGTACATCATAGCAGGTGGTTTAATACAGTGTTCAACAGCTATCAAACTGTGGAAACTGGAGAATTAAGGAGAGGGCCAGGAACCAAGAAACCTTGAAAGCACAAAATGAGAGCACAGGACCCTGGGCCAGGGAGGCTAAAGGTGTGGATAAATTTCTCTTATATAAGCAACGTTCTTAAGACAGTCCTTGTTGAACAATTCGATTTCTTCATAAGGAGTACGGTCCTAAAATTAGTAATTTGCTCAGATCCACACAAAAGTAAAGATCAAACAGAACTTTGTCTTGTGTGTCCTAAGCACTCATCTTGGGATGGATTCTTAAGTTCCTACAGGGAGCTCGCTATACTGGGATACTTGACAATTATATTTCTGACAGAGAAAGATACCTTGGGTACCACAGCCAAAAAGAGAAGAAAACACATAACAACAATCTAGCACCGATGCTGTCTCACAGTGTAGATCAGTAAAAATCGCTGTCTCTTGGTTTCCTCATGTTGTAAGTGATACTAACCACCCTTGATAACCACTTAGAGGGTGGGAGAGTGCCAGCTGAAATTCATAAGGGACCCTTGCTGTTGGAATTATGTAAACACAGAGATAATCTCTCTTTTAAGAATCAATTTTGAGTGACCTCAAATCAATGTGTTAAGGACAAAAGCTTTATAAAACTAATGAAAAACTGGACTTACATACTGTACTTTGACATCAAGCATCTACATTACAAATGTCAGGTTTGCACAAGGACCATTACCAGCAGAAAGTTAAGAAATAAATACACTGTATTTGAAAAACTATTTCGCCATGTGGTGATGCCAGTCAACAATGGGAAGCTGTTGCAAATTTGGATACTGATAGGCCGTCAAAGTAAATACATTTTTACCTAAAGGGCAGTCTTTCCCTATATTTTCTATAGGGCTCCTATATTACATTTAAAATTATCAGCTATAAATGATCAATTTAAAGGAAAGAACTGTCTTGGATCCAAAACCAACTATTAAATAATGTGGACAATTAAATAAATTATTTTTAGCTTTGTGATAATTTTCCCTGTTGATGTGACACTGAGAATTAAATTTCTTTCATGTCTTCAGTGTTCAGGACGAACAGAAGAGACACATGCTGAATTTAAATATTTATAAGATTCTTTCCAGAAAGAAAAATTATGAAATAATCAATAAACTAATTTTAACGAAGCGGGATGCATCTGTCCAAGAAAGAATAGAAGGTCCATTTGTTACTTACAAAGCATTAATGTTTTCTAAAATGTGTGGTAAATACCTATGATTCCTCCACCCATTTTCCTTTTTGGAAGTTCATCACTGTATATTCTGAGGCAATCTGCTCCCCTAGAATATGGAATTTGAATAAAGCAGATCTGGTTGATTTTTTTCCCCAGATGAATACACAAAGACCCTTAAAAAACAAATGTTCTTTAAAATACAGCATGATGAGTATATTTAATATTTGTTAAAGATATAGCATTTACCAAAAGACCTTGAAACTGAACTCTAGCTCTTCCAGCCCAATTCTATAAGAGAGAGTTAAATACAATCAGAATAAAAGGTCCAGGAAAAGAACTATTAAAAAGAAAGGATAAAGATGGAAGATTGCCTCCCAAAATAAAAAGAAAAAAAAAGAAAATCTACACCCCCCCACCCCCTGCCACCAAAAACAAACAAGTAAACTGTTTCCCCTCCATTTTTTTTAAATGCTTGGAATGATCCACTTTGACCTATGCATATTAGTATAAAAATAAAAGCTAAAAGACTGGTTTTCCTTATGTATTTGCATGAAAAGAATTATAGACATAGCTGACAGCTCATTTGAATTTCTTTTATCACTTTTTCTAAGTAGATTCTCCCATCCTAGTTTCATTATACATGGAGGCATCCGTTTTTTAAGATGAATTTTTTTTGCCGCTATAATCCCAAATTTGTCATCTGACTATTTCTGCGGATTTGTTAAACTAATTCCCTGAAATGCCTCACATCTTTTACTTTGAATAAACTGAATGGCTCAGTGACACTGGGTCACCTGCATGACCCAGGCTAGCTACAGAGTTAATAAGAGAATTTCCCCACTGGCCAGGGCAGCATTAAGGATGAAAACAGAACCTGACCACTCCTCTGACCTGATTGCATCAGGCTTTCCCTTTCAGTGAACCAAACCAAGGAGAGGAAGCTGAGGAGCAGGGTTTTCTATCAAGGTAAACTCTGCGTGCTCCTGGCTCATTCAGTGGATAAGCAGTTGGAGGAGACAGAAAACTAGGATGATGAAGACAAAGGAGGGAGCTGTGCTCTGAGGCCGCCAACACCCTGGCGCTGCCATCACCCCACTCTACTGGTCCTTGCTCCTGGAACATGATGCCTTGAGTGCAGAGACCATTCTGACCTACTTTTTGTTTCCTCAGGCCCCAGGACAGTGCCCAGTTAAATACTGGGACAAATTTGAAACTGCTGGTTTGTTGGGTAAATATAATATAGATATATATTATCAAATATACTCTGCCCTTGTGTGGCACAGAGGGGTCTAATAAACTGAATCACATTTACAAACATTACACGGAGAACTTACTACAACGAACTCTGTTAAGTGAGGAATGTCCACTTAAGTAGTCAATTTTGTAAAACCAGATTTCATATACTGGGTTTGCCTAAAGTGAGATATAATGACAGTAGCTTGGCTTTCTATCAAGCTGAATTTGGAGTAAGACATTTTGAATTAGGGTCATTTGTTAAATTTCAGAGCCTCCAGTCTCTTTGCACAACTGAGTGTGATCAGGATAGAAGGAAAGAAATTAAGCGTTTAACAACTGGCCTAGTTCTTTCATGTTAAGGTAAAATAAAACTTCAAAATTCCCTAGGAATTTTTGTTATAATTTTTAAAACTTGTTATCCCTTCATTCTGAAATAGAAATACTCCCTTTTAAAAAATTGTTGTACTTTTAAAATATGCCCCAGATTTTTATTGTCTTAGGAATTAGGGCATTTTCATTCTAAGTAGTATACATAACTCTAAAATTAATATTTATTTTGGTTATTGAAACTAAAATAAACATTGTTACAAAGTTATGTGGTGGATTCTACTCACTGACCAAGCATTTATTTCCACATCCTCTAGCAAGTTTTCTCTGACCACCCGAGATGTCCAGCATGGTAGATGGTATACTTGTCACCGTTTATTGAAATCCTGACCAGATAAATGGCCCATCCAGTAGGAAGTGCTATGTTGCTCACTATGCAAGACGGAAGAACAAATAAGGAACACTTTTCTCAAACGCAAATCAAAACTACAATGAGGCATCACCTCACACTGGTCAGAATGGCCATCATCAAAAACTCTACAAATAATAAATGCTGGAGAGGGTGTGGAGAAAAAGGAACCCTCCTACACTGTTGGTAGGAAGATAAATTGGTACAATCACTATGGAGAACTGTATGGAGGTTCCTTAAAAAACTAAAAATAGAACTACCACAGGATCCTGCAATCCTACTCCTGGGTATGTATCTAGAGAAAATCATAACTTGAAAAGATACATGCACCCCAATGTTCACTGCAGCACTATTTACAATAGCCAAGACACAGAGGCAACCTAAATGTCCATCAACAGAGGAATGGATAAAGAAAATCTGGTATATGTAAATGATGGAATATTACTCAGCTATAAAAAAGAATAAAATAATGCCATTTACAGCAACATGGATGGACCTGGAGATTATCATACTAAGTGAAATAAGCCAGACAAAGACAAATATCATGTGATATCACTTATCTGCGGGATCTAAAGAAAATAAATGATACAAATGAACTTGTATACAAAATAGAAATAGATCCACAGACATGGAAAACAAACTTATGGCTACCAAAGGGAAACGGGGAGGGAGGGATAAATTAGGAGTGTGGGATTAACATAAATACACTACTATATATAAAAAAGATAACCAACAAGGACCTACTGTATAGCACTGTATACTCAATATTTTGTAATAATCTATAACTTATAAGGGAAAATGGAAAAAAAAATGTATAAATGAATCACTTTGCTGTATACCTGAAACTAACACAACATTGTAAATCAACTATACTTCGATTAAAAAAAAAAAAAGAACACCTCTCAAGCAGCTCACCACCCAGTGGGGAACACAAGTCTATGTAACCAGGAAGACAGTGCAGGTTACAGAAAGAGCATGGGTTTTAGAAATCTAATTTATTCACTAATTAAACATCTGACAAAGATTCTGTCCTTGACCGATCTTTAGCCAGGTTCCTCTAAGCCCTCTTTTCAACCAGGCTGTGACCTTGGGCTTCACTGTCTGCCCTTGTCAGGCCTGCACTGCCCAGGTTTAGCAAGAATACTGTCAGTTTAGAGAGAATCCCCTACCCTTGATAACTGATCAACCTAAATATCTGATCAAAATTCCTTATCCTTCATCTGCCCCTGCCATCCACCCCCCCACCCCCCCCACCCCCCCCACCCCCCCCCCCCCCCCCCGCCCCACCGCCACCTGATGTCTGATCATCTTGGCCTGCCTTCAGGAAGAATCCTGTTAGATCTGTTTAGCCAGAATCCTCCCTTATCGCTGATGTTTCTTCTTAGTAATTTTCTATATACTGATTCCACACTCCCAGCCCTGCCCCCCATCCTGCTCCTTGGCTATGAACCCTCACACTCTTCCTTGTTGTATTTGAAATTGAGCCAAGTTCTATCCTAAGCTCTCTCTCCCCCTTTTACAATCGTGCCTCAATAAAATCTGTTTTTACCCCCTTAGCTCCTGGAAGGCTCTGCTTTCTTTGATACCTCTGTAAGACTTACTTTGCTCCCTTGGAGAACAAGATTATTATTATCAATAATAAAAATGAGATTAAAATATTACTTTCACTGAGGCCATATTGGTCATTCAGAAAACACTACTTATTTTCTTACTTAAAATATATGTTCTAACACCCCCAAACGGGCACAATAACATAGATGATGGTGCACTGGGACTGCAGGGCAAGATGAAATACATTTAGAGTGGATACACTGCCTTCCACAGCTCCAAAAAAACCATTTGTGAAACAAGCTTCTCTGCCCAGATGACTATGTGTGAGCCTGTGAACAGGAAACTATGCATTTTAGCCCTGTTACAATTAGTTCCCAGATGCTCTGCTTGGCCTCTGTGTCTTAGACTCATTGTTTCAAAGGGAAGACAATACTAATGATCCATCTTGCACTGTATATACAAAAAAAAGTATCTATTTCATGTTTTAAAGGTCACTGAATATATAACAGCTAGATAGTTGAAGCAAAATACCATATTCATCAGTGAAATAGGAAAGTTTAGCAGCATTCATCTGTTCTCATTTTAAATTTACCACAGTATGTAAATTAGAGGATTTAAAAAAGCATCAGGCAAAAATCTGAGCTAGGTGCGAATGAAAAGCACAATCAGAAGCAAATTTGTGACTGCTTGAAGTGTAAGAGTTTGCCAAATGGGCTGGTACTTAGATTTTACTACTAATCTGACTTCATGTAAAGCCGATAGAAAGATCCCAATTATTGTTAAATACCCAGAGTAGAAATTTGCTGCTAAACTGCTGTATCGTATTGGTCTCAGGCTGGTTTTTGTAAGCATCTTATTTTAGGTACTAAAATTATCACAGGAATACCACACACAAAGCTGAACTTTAAATACACAGTCCCAGTCATATATATAGTCTGAAGAAAATAAATCAAATACAATTTGGATTAGAGACTGAATTACCTGATTTTTAAAATATTGTGCAGTAGTTGAGAGAATCTACTTAGCCAGGAATAGCAGTTATTGTACCAACTTAACATTACAAAATACGATTGATGGCAAAATGAGATAACCTGATCATTCTTAACAGGATTTTCTTACATCCAAAACATTCAAACTATATCAGAAAAGTACAGAGGCGGGTTTGTGATTCACACTCTTGCAGATCTCAGTGGGCCAATATGTTACATTGAGACATCAGCCACTATTTAAACAGCACCCTGTCTGGTTTCCACGGAACAAATTACCTTCAAAAACAAAATGAACTAGATTAAGTGAAGCCAAGGGAAGGTCAAACTCAAGAATGCTGCACAATCTCAAACCTAAGAGTCAGGAGACCTGCTGACTTGGGCTGAGGCCTCGAGCCAACCAAGAGTGAAATTTAGAGTCAGAAACAGCTTAAGTAACTACCAAGTCCAGCCTGAGAGGCAAGGAGAAAGATGCCCCCTCCAGTGCCAAATGCAACCCTGCTTCAAGACCAATTTTGTGACAAGACAGCATAAACCTCAGTCTGAATTCCCAGTCTCGGAATGCTTTTGATTACTTCCTGCTTCCTCAAGTAACATCATATTTAATCAGTTCTGAACAGTGGGGATAATACATGTCTCTTCTACCTCATAATGCCTAATCATTCAAGATGTTGCACTTTTTGAGTGCCTACTATATTCTAAGCACTGTTCTAGGCAGTGGGAAATTGGTAATGAACAAGACAGACAAGTCCTTGCCTCGTGACACTTACATTCCAAACAAGGAAAACAAACAGGGTAAGAATAGAGAACAGTGAGTCAGGAGTTCTTCATTGCTTTTGCGATTTTGATTAAAGACCAAATCTAGAACCTTGCTTACTTACAATGGAGGCACCCCAAAACTAACTGGATCTGCTTTTCAGAAAAGAAATGAATACACATTAAATTTTGCATACATTTTCTGGAGATTCACAGCCCATCTACGGAGTTCAGTTTAAGAAAGGAGAAATGGCCTATGACAGTGATGAACAGCAGAAGAGGAAAGGCCTGAGAACTCAGAAGAAAACATGATAAAAGCAAAGTAATGGTATAAGTGCAGGGCAAGAGCAATCAATAAGGCAAAATGGGAAGACAGACAGAGGGATCTAACTCTCTTTGGTTGGAAGGGTTTAGTCAGGAAAAGTTTCCTAAAAGAGGCAAAACGTGAAGTAAGCTTTTTTTTTCTTAACTGTTTACATTTTCTTCTACAAAAGTAACACATGCTCAGTGCAGAAAACTTAGAAATTACTGGAATATGTGAAGGAAGAAAATACACCAATAATCCCACTGCCTAGAGACAGTTAATTTATTATATCCTCTTGTGTATTGTGTGTGTGTGTGTGTGTGTGTGTGTGTGTGTGTACAAGGTTGCAACGTTCAATTTACTTTTTACTCAAGATGCAGGCTAGTTTGAATGTATGTGCATTTGAGGCAAGAGCTGGGGCAGAGTTGGATGATGGTGCAAAAGGAATTTACCGTCCTCAGAACATGAGAAAGTGAAGAATTCGAAAGTTACAGGGAGAGGAGGAAGCAGGAGGAAGGAAAAAGTACCAGAGTAGATACACAGCCTAGAAAGGACTTTGAAGGAGAGAACTAAGAATCAGTGGAGATTGTTACATTGTTTCTAAGAGATATGTGATGTAAGTGTTCTCCAATTTTTTAATTACAATATCCTTAGTAAAGTCCATGCTGATCAGCAGTGCTTTTCTGCGAATGAAGTCTTTGGGGAACTCTAGGAGGTGCTGAGGTCCACATATAAGTTGACATAGGGCAAAATTTAATTCCACATGTGTGAGATACAAAATGTGTGAAGAAGACATGATATTTTGGGTACAAAGCTATACATTTTATTTTCTGCAAAAATTAGAAACATATAGTATAATATATACTACTTGTATCCTATTTGCCCTTGGAGATATATTTTGAACATGCGCAATGTCAATAGACACTTTTCTTCCAATAAGTGATTTTATTGGCATTTTAGAATTCCATTGTAGGGAATTTACATACTGTTTATGTAACTAATCTCCTGATGTTGGATATTTCAATGATTTGATTTACTATTTTGACTTTATTTTTAATGTTCTTCTCTTAGAAATAATACTATCGCTTGGAATCATAATTAATAGGACTGGCCAAAGAGAAGTATCATCATACTTATTGGACTGTATTTTATTATCTCTTTAGATTTCTGTCCTGTGAGGACTCTCGTGCCTAGCACCAAGGGCAGTATATGGTAAGCGTACTGCAGGGAGGAGAGACTGGCATGGCTGGGAGGCGAAGGAAGGCCAAACACTGGTGATGCCAGGAGTTTGTAAGTCAGCCACAGTCTCTCTTCTCATATAATTCTTGACTCACATTTCTTGGGATTTAAAATATTTATTGCAAGAACTATAAATCTAGTGTGAATGGTCATAGAAATAAGGGAGATGTAAATTTGAAAATAAAAATGTAGACTTGCTTTAGGGAACATTTAAGCCAAACGAAGACATGACCAACAAATGTCATTTTAAAATCATTTGCTTTTAAGCCATTCTGAAGATTCATTCCCAGAGACATCAAAAATGTCACTGGGATTTAGACCAAAGAAGTAGGTACCAGTGGGAAAAAAATTACTTGATTCCTCCCTTTTCCTCATTTCTCATATCCTATCAACTGCTGGCCAGTTTTACCTCCTAAATATTTCTCTAATCTATCTCCTCTTCTTCATCTCTATCTCAGGCTTTAATTATTTCCTATCTAGTTTCCCTGCTTACTTCCCCCAAATCTATCTTTTATACTGCCACCAGAGTGAGTTATTTGAAATGCCCTGTGTAAAATTCTTCATCAGCTCTTCAGTATCTATAGGATAAAAAGCCAGATCCCCGGCATGGATCTCCAATGCATTCCTGCTTTCTGCCTCCCCCCCAGCCCCCTCCAACAATGATCTGTTTGTAGTCTTACACCACATGACATCAATTCTCTTTCCAGAGCTCTCCTCCAGGTTTCCTCTCTTCCTGGCACGTAGCCTTGCACATCCTTTACAGTTAAGTTTTGGCCTCCCTACCTCCAAAAAGTTCCCCATCATCTCTCAGGCTGGATTTGCGCCTCTCTCCAGTGATCCTATGCTGCTACATGCCTATTTCTATTAAAGTCTTTACCACATGGGGCTCGTGGAGCTGGAGTGAGGGATTTACACCTCCTTCTCCAGAGAACAAGAGGTCAGTGATTACTTCATTTATCTTCTATATCTCCATGGCCTACAGTTCCTATCATGTAATAGGTACTCAATCACATTTGTTTGTGTTTGTTTTGTTTGCTTTTGTTTTGGATGGACCAAACCATTCTGTAGCTTTAAAAGGTTGAAAATAGCTAATAAAGCCAGGTGAGTTCAAATCTTAATGGATTGGTGGAAGGAAATGAGAACACATATGGAATCAGCATACATCAATCCTACCATTCGCTAACAGCTTTTAAGTGAAAAAAAAAATCAGTTCCTAGATAATTATGCATGAATTCAACATGGTTTTATACACTGGGACTTCAGAGACTGATAACTCGTAGTTCACACTGAAGACTTCACAAGCTAATGAGAGAGAAGGATATAAAATACCATGAATACAGTGCTCTGAGTGCTAGAAAATAGAAACATTTACTACAGAAATAAGAGGGAGTGACTAACTGCCTAGAATTAAGGAATGCTGGCCTCTAGGGAGAGTTCAAACTTTCTGTTAGTCCCGCCCTTACCCACCCTCCAAATCCTTCCCTGAAGGCAGTTCTCATATGAGATATCTGGAGATCAGGCCCAAATATATTTTTCAGCTTTTCCTTAGGGTCATTTAGCCTCCATATTGAAGAGGTGGAGATCTAAGACGCCAAGATGGAAATATGGATCTGAGCGAAAGGAGGCTGTCTGGGCAGCCTCATTTACAGTCATTTAGGCCTCCCCGTTCTAGGCAAAAAGCCAAAAGGAGTCCAGGACTCTATGACCCAGCCAGACCTAGCAGGAGCTAACCCTGCAGGTGAGCACACTGGCATAATTCAAAATAAGAAATGTGAAATGCAACACTAACACTATATTCTCAGGGCCATGTGGAAAACTGGAGCACTTCCAGATATAGGTCACAAAAATGATTATTTAAATGTGGGACAGATACAGAAGTTAAGTATACTTGATTTGAGCCAGAAATGATCATTTCTTTTCAAGGATCAGCTTCCAAGGACTCTTCTGCCTGGCCATGTAAAAGAAGAAAAATGTTTCCCAGACTCAGTTCTACATTATATCCTTCATCTGTGATACAGAAATCACTAGCATTATGTGAAATGTCAAATTTAGCTGATTATTAAAAAAAAAAAACCTCTCACAAAAGTTGCATCTTAACAATCATTCTGTAATCTACCATTGTGGAAACCAAAAGCTTGGAAAATACATAACTCATTCCAATTTACTGTCATAAAATTTATAACGTCAAAGTCATTTATGTAACTGCTAGCAACCTTAACAAGCAGTTCCATTAAACGTGACCTACAAACCTTGTAAAATAAGGATCAACTAATAACACAACGAGTAGTTAAATGGCCTAAATAGAGTGAGGAAGCCATTCCAGTTTTAATGAGATCAAAACATATTTAATAATTGTAATTAATATTTACTGAGTGCTCACTGGTTGTACATCATTACACAATAAAAATTTAGATTTATATTACTTAATGATAATAATTAGATGAACATATACTGAACAGTTTTTCCAAATGTGGGGATGCAGATAAGAGGTAAATTATTTTTAAATTGTATAGACACATCAAACTCTGCTTTTATCTCTATTTTTTCCCTTATACAGTTTTGGGAGACTGAAAAAGATGAGTTAGAAGACAAAAATGACTGCAAATTCATTTAGTAAGTGACTTCTAAGTGCCTGGCCCTTGGCTGTGTACTAGAGAAACAATGATAACTAGGATATGGTTCCTGTTCTTAAGGAACACCTTCTAATGAGGCTGACGTTCAAAGAAAAATTATGATGTTCTGTGCACTTGATCAAAGTGCTGTTTGAACAAAGTGTTGAGTAATGCAGAGAGTGGGGTTAAGGAAGGCTTCACTGAAGAGATGACAGCTGACCTGAATCTTGAGAAAGAAGAGGTCTCTAGGTAGAGAAGGGAAAGGTATTTCAGGCTTTGGGAAGCACAGGCAAGAGCATCTGAACTGGGAATTCTCAAAGACAAGGGCTAAGTCTTATGTATCTTTTTAATCCCTAAGCTTACCACAAGTCCCTGTTGGCACTCAGTAAATAATCTGTATATGTACAAACAGCGAATGAACAAATTAATAATTGGATGAACACAAAATCTTTCTATATATAACATTCAGAAATGATTCCTGATCCCCAAGAAGGAAAAATATAACAAAAAAATGAGAAAAAAAAGGACTCTCCCTTTGAGAGTCCCGATGAACTGAGAAAAAAATAGATATTACTCTCCTCACTCATCATAGCCAGATAAGTGGTAACAGAGTTAATCAAGACTTTCAGGAACTATTCCTCCCCAAATCCAGTACTTGACATAGTCTCCGTAACCTGGAATAATCGCACCTCAACTTTCGCCTGTAGGTAACAGACTCCCGCTGTTTGGCAGTGCAGCTGTACACAACAGCCATGAGCAGCTCTTCTACCTATGGGTTAGAAAGCATGGACTTGGTATTCATGCCACACATTAGAGTATAAAAGGAAAAAGTGAAAAACCATGTTTGCAATAGGAGGAGAAAGGGACGAGAAAGATGATTGAAGAGCCATGAAAAAACTAGGCAGGTCCTCCATGAAGTGCCATGGTAGGTCATTTCCACCCTTAGAATAATGATAGGTCTCCAAAAACAGCCCTGTAGAGCAGTTGATAGCTCTTCATGCCACATCCTGATACCCTCATCTGTGAAGTTTTCAATTTTCACAAGTATTTTAATTTATATTATTATTTTAAGCCAACTTAAACTTTTAAAATGATTAATAATTTCTCAGACTTATCAAGACTTTTAATATACTAATGTGCATTTTGACTTTCCAGAGAGATAGTCTTTGCAATATGTCCCAAACCAAAACATCCTGCATTCCTTTTTTCAAAGACCATTTGGTAGGACTGATTGTCCATAGAATACATATTGAAAAATGCTGCCCCACCCCTTTGGGCCACAACAAATGTAGCAAGGGGGTGAAGAGGCAATTATACAGTACATTTGTGTATCTGTTTGTGAAGTGGCTGTGTGCTACAACCATCACCTTGATAAATACCATGACCTAATTAAGAAAGGAAAATGGAATGGATGCTCCAACCAAAAACATGATAAAAGAAGTGGAGGGATTATATCCATAACCCAATTTAGAGAGAGGATAGTTGTTAATTACTTGTTGATTTGTTCATTCATTATTTAGGAATGAGACAATGACTTCATAGTACCCTTTAAAAACCAGACATGGGTTCTTTTTTTTTTCTTTTTTGTTTTGTTTTTAATTAATTAATTAATTAATTTTATTGGCTGTGTTGGGTCTTCATTGCTGCACACGAGCTTTCTCTAGTTGCGGTGAGCGGGGGCTACTCTTCACTGTGGTGTGTGGGTTCCTCATTGTGGCGGCTTCTCTTGTTGCAGAGCACAGGCTCTAGGCGAGTGGGCTTCAGTAGTTGTGGCTCACGGGTTCTAGAGCTCAGGCTCAATAGTTGTGGCGCACAAGCTTAGACGCTCCGCGGCATGCGGTATCTTCCAGGGGCAGGGATCAAACCCTGTCCCCTGTATTGGCAGGCGGATTCTTAACCACTAAGCCACCTAGGAAGTCCCAGACATGGATTCCTAATCCAAGAATTTTTCGAAACCCATTTTGAAATCACTTGTATTTTCAGCTATGCAAGCTCCTTGGAGAGCCATTCTTCCAGGACTTTATGCAAGGAGTAGATCAGCTCCCTAAAGAAAATGGGGCTGCATCCCCAAGAATCCCCATCTGAGTAGCAGGTCACTTGAAAATCTGTACATGAAGGGTGATTCTTTAGGCTGAACACTGGCCACTGCTTTTACTGCCAAGCAGCTCTGGAAAGTTTGTTTGGTATAAGAATGCTCCATTGGTCCATCTTCTGGGTGGCGTGAGGCTGACCTAAGACCCAGGGGAAGAGAGAGCAAAAAGGGAACAAAGAAAGCTCACTTTCTTCTGCCTCTAGGTTGGTTGCCTCCTCTCTGGTACAAAGGAGAAAACTGCACATGGAGAATGCAATGCAGATACTGTGTTGTATACCTTCACTTGACTGACTCTAGAAGCTCCTTCCAAAGTATAGCAGAAACTCTCTGAATGGAAGGCCACTTACCCTGACCACCTAATGAACCAACACTCTCCCTTCCTCTCTATTAAATGCATTGAATGATGTCCAGCGCACACTCAATACTCATGGCCACTGGCTGCTACTCTACAGTACAACTGGACTTCTGCTCTCGCAAGTTGTGTTACACTTCCCAAAGTCAGTTGCGTTTCTTCCCAAGTTTGTTTATGCTGCTAACAGAAGCATAATTTAATGTTTAATGAAATAAGAAATTTGATTATTAAAAAAGAGTTTGCTGATTCTATGAAAACAAAGTAGAATGATTTAGAAAGAATCAACAAAAAAAAAGGTTAGAAAAAGAAGTCCATCAAATTATGTGTGCATGAAATGAATGTAAAAGATGTGGTGGGAGAGCAAGAGGGTCATTAAAGTAGTGAATTCTGCATGGAGGTTGCTTCCCAAGTGTCTTTATTTCCTCAGTTGTTTTAGGGAAATCAAAATTGGGTGCATCAAAAGAGGCCATTTTGGTATGGTTTATCCAAGAAAGATGACACGGCATGCCAAATCAGGTAATCCATACACGAAGAAAATGTCTTGGCCTAAATATACTATCACTTGCTATGATTTCCTGAACTTTCAATTTACCATCCAACTTCTGGTCTCAAGTGTACTGGATGAGCCAGTTTCTGCTAATCATTTATCTGTGCTTAATATTTTCCTTTTGATTATTAGTACTAACCCACCTCCCTACTTCTGGGAACATATAAATTATTGAGGGAGTACAGCAGAAAACATTAACGGAGAAGTCAGAAAACACATAGATTCTAGTCATCACCTGAACTGCAGTTTGAGAAGTCACCTTATCTCTTTGGGCCACTTTCCTCATCTATAAAGTATCTATGTTGCATATAGGGATGGAGGATGAGAGGTAGGTGATAAGAGAAGGAGTTGGACTAGATAATCTTTCAGGTTTCTCCTGATTCTTTAAAAGGCCATTCTATGCAATTCAGCTTATACAAGACAGGCCGAGTTCTTTAAAACATCTGTTAATCTTTATTTGGAATATAAAATATAAACATTCAGAAAAATATATAAATTCATTGTTAATGTCAAGAGTAAGAAAGTAAATTTACTTGAGAAAAGTAACATTATTCAGAAAATTTTTTTTAATTTTAATTACAAAAAAGAAAATACAAAGTTTTGAATATATATGTATATACATATATAATGATTAAAATCAGATCTAAGTTGCCAACATAAAATTGATAATTGACATTCTTATAATTTGAGAATGGGAAAAAAGTCTCTAAGATATTACACTTCAAAGATCTACACTCTAATCATTAGAGAAATGCAAGTCAAAGCCACAATGAGGTATCACCTCACACCAGTCAGAATGGCCATCATCAAAAAATTTAGAAACAATAAATGTTGGAGAGGGTGTGGAGAAAAGGGAACTCTCTTGCACTGTTGGTGGGAATGTAAGTTGATACAGGCACTATGGAAAACAGTTTGGAGGTTCCTTAAAAAACTAAAAATAGAACTACCATATGATCCAGTAATCCCCCTCCTGGCCATATACCCAGAGAAAACCATAATCCAAAAAGAAACATGTATCGTAATGTTCATTGCAGCACTATTTACAATAACCAGGACATGGAAGCAACCTAAATGCACATCAACAGATGAGTAGATAAAGAAGATGTGGCATATATATACAATGGAATATTACTCAGCCATAAAAAGGAATGAAATGCAGCTATATGTAATGAGGTGGATAGACCTAGAGTCTGTCATACAGAGTGAAGTAAGCCAGAAAGAGAAAAAGAAATATTGTATGCTAACTCATATGTACGGAATCTAAACAGAAAAAAAAATGGTACTGATGAAGCCAGTAACAGGTCAAGAATAAGGATGCAGATGCAGAGAATGGACTGGAGGACACAGGGATGGGGGGGCGGGGGGCAAAGGGGAAGCTGGAATGAAGTGAGAGAGTAGCATAGACATATATATACTACCAACTGTAAAATACATAGCTAGTGGGAAGTTGCTGTATAACAAAGGGAGATCAACTTAATGATGGGTGATGCCTTGGAGGGCCAGGACGGGGAGGGTGGGGGGGAGTCGCGGGAGGGAGGGGATATGGGGATATGTGTATAAATACAGCTGATTCACTTTGGTGTACCTGAAAAACTGGTACAAGAGTGTAAAGCAATTATATTCCAATAAAGAGCTTAAAAAAAAAAAGATCTACATTCTCTAAAATAAAAAGCTTTTGGAAGAAACTATCCTTATTAATTTATATTTCCAAAGTGGATTACAAAACTATAGTTCTGGGAATAGCATGTAATATAAACTTGTTTAAATGATTCCCAGTATTAATTTTAATTTTATAAATACAAAACTACAATTACTGATTGGAACAAATAAACTACTGAAAGAAACAAATGCTGCTTTCTTTAAACTCATTAGTTCTGCAACAAAACGGAAATGAAAAATTAAGCTCAAGACTCAATTTAGATCACAACTGAATTTCTTTAACATTAGTGAGTCTTGTCAAAAACTTGTTTCTAGATAAAAAAAAAATTGTTAGAGAGTACTGTCTAACATATTGCCTTGGTAATTCTTTCACAGAATGATGCCTGAATCACTTTTTGTGCCACAAAAATAATACAAATTAGATTCATATACAAAGATAAGAGATTTAAATCTAAGTATACATCATCTTCTAAAATAACCATTTGCTGTTTGTGAGTGGGAAAAGAAACTGTAATACTCAGTTTATATGCTCCCTTGAAGTCTATATCAATTTCAAATTTTCTTTTATGGTTCAGCTATTCTAAGAGTCTAAAATATTTTATTACAAATTAATGTGTTATCCACACAAATGGCAAATACTGAAAATAGGAATATAAATACAAAATAATAAAAATAGTAAGTCTACTAATACTGAAGAGGAAGGAAGACAGGAGGAGGAGGAGAGCATGTGAAAGGGAGAGAGATTTTAAACATCCGGTTTCTATTCTGGACCGTTTATAGAAACAGACAGACACAGCAAGCAGAAGCCAAATATATTTTCGGGCTCTGACAGTATTTGTTTTCTATCTTGTCATTACTTTTACTATATTCTTCCTAATAATATTTCTCCAGTATTCTAGATTTCCTGACGGACAATACCAGTCTTATTAGCAGCTTACAAATGAGAGTTGTGGAGGATTCGGGCACATGCATGGAGTCTGGCTGCCTTGTGAGCCTACTCACTGGGGCTCTGAAGCTTTCTTAGGAACTCTTCAGCACAAAGGCACACATCCATGGCAACTTCATCCCCCACCTTATGCATCCTTCCCAAATTCCTCTGAATGATTTTCTTGGGAACTAACACACAATCCCTGGCAGAGCAATAGGTACCTGGTCTATTGCACAAAAGTAAAGATATATAATTGTGCCCATTTCACTACTGCTGGCACAAAGGCAACAGACTCGCTCAACATGCATCCTCTTTGTTTGCTCTTTTTATGAGAGTGAGTCCATGTCATATCTCAAGCAAGTACCTATCTTACTCTACCTCAACACTTTCAATTTCAATGTCATTGAGAGAAAGTCACAGTGCCTACTAAACATGCAGCTTTAGACGAACACTTGCCCCTACATCAAAATAAAACACAATAGAATTCCTCTACACCAAAGATAATGAGGGAACTATTTTGAAAATATGAATGATTTGTTTATGTAGACTATAAAAACATCCCTTTGTGACAAAATAAGTGTCCCTCTTTATTGCACACAGATTATTTTCTATAGAATTTAAATTGTACATGAAATTATAATTGTGTCTTGTTTAATGTAAATTGATTGTCTCAATTATTGGGAAAGCATTTGAATTTTAATGGACTACTTTGCTGGACATGTGCCAAGCAAATCAGCAAAAACTCTAATAGCTCTAACTGTGGAGGTACACAGCCAAACATTTATATAAATCAGGAGGGACTGCCTCGTCTCAAGAATTAATCCTAAAGTGGCCCAGAACAGTTAGTAAGCTATTTGCCTTGAAGAAGAAATCAGCTGTTGATTTTTAATGTTGGAAGAGTCTGTGACAGTGAGGCTGTAATTTGGTTTCTCCTTATGAAAAAAATGATAAGATCCACTATTAGTAGAAAGGACTTTTATGGCTATGCTTTTTTTTTTTCTCTTAATGTTCTTTCTTTCTACAGAGTAGGTTATCCGTGAAAATCAAGACTTTACCCTGAAGGTAGAACCAACAGAGAATCTAGCAGTACTGTGTCATCAGGCACTAAGACACACTTGAACGTGAGCGTTGGACATCTGAGGGAAGAGCACCCCAGGAAGCTGGCTGCAGATACATCACAGCAGCACACCACAGAGTCACTGCGTGACATTCTCCTTTTATAAATCCAGTGTCTGTGAAGTCAAACAAATATCCTCCATGTTTACAATCACAGGCATAGCAACCTCACTCATTTTGCTACCTAGATAGTTGCAACATTTTTATAGTTAAATTATAACCAGTGATGCTGGAGGTATAGATATACAACTGCTGGAAATTGCCAGCCTTATAAAATCTTTTTCTCACACCCTCAGCCTCAAGAAGCACTGTTGATAGGTATAAAAATCACCCCTGGGTATAATATGATGAACTATTTACTACACAGCCAAATTTATACCTCAGCCATAAACCATCATGAATTTATTTTAACTGCTATCTATTTGAGATATTTTAGGAATTGAAAATACAAGGTTTTAATCATTTCAGTCTTGAAAGAATCGCTTTTTGCAATAGGAAACTAGCGGTATTAATCTAGACATACACGTAGATGTTAAGTACAGAGTATAAATTCTGAGCAGGCGAATAAAGATTCCTTCTCCTATTCATCAAACTTTCCTGAATGAATTTCTATGATGTTAAAGAATCAAGCTGAATATAAGGCATTTCTTTCTATAACAAAATTCAGAAAGGGCAATAAGTTATGACCAGTTACAGTGTTTATTGATTTCTTCCTTAATCTTGATCTGGCTTGAATAAAACAACCTCAGTGTTAAGATAGCTCAATATCTGTATGTCCTATAACTTTTTTTTTTAAGAACTCAGTTTCCTGCCAACTAGATATTTAGTTAAAATTCATAATTAGTAAGTCTCAGATTTTGGATACTACAGCCTAATGGTGTGAATTCTAACAAAATACCACACCCAAGGTACACCATTACACTGTATAAGGGTATGAAATCTGGCCACAGGTGGGTATCTAGAAATAAAAAGCCAAAGCAAAGCAACAGAACCATGAAAAGAGAGAGAAAGGGTAATGTAAAAGTGAGGGGGAGTACCAGACAAAGAAGAAGAAGATGAAGAAGTAGCAGATAAGCAGCACTGGCTGGTTAGAGAACAACTCAGCATGAACTGCACGTTGGCTTCTCAATACCCATCCATCCCACATCCCCACATTTGTAGCGGACTGGTTAAGCTTCACTTAGCAGCCAGAGTCAGCAATGCTTCAGCTAGATGGATATCTCTTTTCTTGTAATGACATTTGCCTAGCATATAAACATTATTTGCATTAAGGGGAAAAGAGTGACTCAAAAGCCACTTAATGCTGCTTTTCTGTATTTCTGCAAAACGCCTTAAAATATCTGCTCTTTAAACTGCTGCATATTTTCCATAGGTGATAAGGAGAAAATGGTTCTGCCCCTGTTCTCTCTCTCTTTCTCTCTTTCTCATACACACACACAATTTCATGTATAATAGCCATTTTTAAAACCAATTAATTTATAGAAAACAAAAACTCAGAATATATCACTCTATATAAAACCAAATTTTCTCTTTAATCTGTTAAATTTCCATCACCATCAGTCACGTTACACATGGCATAAACAATGCATGAGGGGTTTCCCTGGTGGCACAGTGGTTAAGAATCCACCTGATAATGTAGGGGACACGGTTTGACCGCTGGTCCGGGAAGATCCCACGTGCTGTGGAGCAACTAAGCCCATGTGCCAGAACTACTGAACCTGCGCTCTAGAGCCCACAAGCCACAACTACTGAAGTCCGAGAGCCTAGAGCCCATGCTCTGCAACAAGAGAAGCCACTGCAACGAGACACCAGTGCACCGCAACAAAGAGTAGCCTCCGCTCACTGCAACTAGAGAAAGCCCTTGCACAGCAACTAAGACCCAATGCAGCCAAAAAAAAAAAAAACAAAACCCACAAAACAATGCATGAAATTGCTCCTCCCAACCCCCAACTCATGAAATGTTTAACTGAACAAAGGAAAACACTTTAAAAAGGACTAAAGGCATTACTGTCCTTATGTAATCACCTCAGAAGTTTTGTTCAAAATGATCAAAGACATCAAAAACAACACAGAATCCCACAAAAGAGTTAATTCATTACATTTGATTGATTCTAGATGTTGATCTTTCACGCAACATGAAAGAGCCTAAAGAGTACAAAAAAGAATGCTGCCTACAGGGCTGCATATGCAGCCTCAACTCCAAGTACCCTGCAGGCCAGGGCTGAAAACCCAGCAGCTCTTCCTTGAACTGATAGGCAATGGGCTCTCTGTTAGGAATGCCCCTCACAAGCCAGGTGAAGGTCTGCCTCGGGACAAAACTCCACAAAAGCAGCCTAAAACTGAGTATTTTCTGGGAAAAAAAGTGAGATTTTTTACAGTTCTATCTATGAGTGGAGCTTATTTAGTTTTAAAGAAAGACCTGCTATTTTGTGTTTCTATTTTGTATTATTTTATTTTTTTTTAATGAAGGTATACTATTAAGTTTGAATCGCAAAATAAAATCCAAGAACTTATTATATTTAAAAAAGTATATATTGTTTCCTATGTGCCAAACAGATTCCAAGCTCATTTCAGTCTCAGAACAACCCTTGGAATGGGAACTGTTTTCCCTCCTTTTACACATGAAGAGACTGAGTCACCAAGAAGTGAGGTGACTTACCTAACATCCACTGCCTGTGCAGTGGTGGGGCTGGGCTTAGAATCCAGGCAGGAAGCTCCAGAAACTGCATGTTTTGAACCACTATGCACTACATGCTCTATCGGTAATTAAAAAATCTTTTTAAAGCTCATTTAGTCTGGCTATAACTTGGGGAGATTTCTAAGGCACATTAGCCTGAAAAGCCACTAGCAGAGATTTTGAATCTTAGATACCACAGTGTTACTCACAAGTTAGAATGGGAAACTCTGCTGGGGAGCTTTGTGGCCTGGGACTCTGGAGATCTGGAGTCCAGGACCAGCTCAGATGTTGGCTTCCTGAGGAAACTCGGAGAGGTACTGCAGCACAGTGAGGAAAGCAAGGGCTCCAGCACTACACAACCTTGCATTTCTAGACTGGCGATGGGACACATTAGCTAAGTGACTGTGGGTAAGTCACATAACCTCTTAGAGTCTCAGTTTCCCACTCTAAAAAATAGGAGACGAGAATATTATCTCAATAGAACTGATCCAATGCTTAAATTACTCAATGCCTCTCTGCTACAGATTCTTTAATTACAAAACTGCAGTGTTGTGTTAAAAGATCACCAAGTCCATCTACCTTACAAATACTGTGATTCCATAATACTATGACTACAAGACAGTTGACTGTAATAATACTGTACTGTATTTATATAGTGTTTATGCTTTTCAAACATTTTCACACCTATGATCTGATTTGATACTTATTACTAATCTGCATAGTAATCAATCCCCATTTTACAGATGAAGAAATTGAGGCTGAGAGAGTTTATTTGGCTTGGCCAAGATCATATGTTGGCCCTGAGCTTTTGCTCCTTGTCCAGGGTTCTTTCCTTATTATTTGCTGTGTTTCTGCAGAAGACATGATGCCTGCTTACACTATGCTTACAACACAAATGGAGAATGAGAGAACACGAAAAAGTAGAAATAAATACTAACTGCTCTGAGATCCTAGAGAGAACAGAGTAGCTGTCTCTGATTTATGTGTCTGGCAGCCTGTACTGAAGGGGCCTCTTACATCCAATGAGAGTGCGGCACCCAGGCTTGCTTGGAGCACAGAAGCCAAGGTAGAGATTCCAAGAAGAGAATGAAGAAAAGAAAATGAGAGGCTTTTAACCACCACACATCAGGAATGCTCGTAACCAGTGAATGGTAATCGAGGGCTCTGGAAGGGAAGAGAAGCAAAACAGTCGAGAGGAGAGGAGATACACATAATGAAGGCTTTCTCAAGGGCTGGCCTTGAGTTGACATTATTTAATGTTATCCATGACAGGTGTATCAGATTCTCTTGGTGCCATCCTTTCCTGGGCCCTCAATCCCTTGCCACTGCTACTGAGTTCACTGATTTCAAGGAACCCTCCTGGTTCTGTCACCTGAGGCTCACTGCATACAACTGAAGTCTCAGGTTCCTCCTGCCACTTGGAGTCCAATGACATGCCAAATTCTAGAATTTAGGATTTGGCTTCTGAAGCAACTGCTAAAAGGACTGGTAAATGTAATATGAAGTGCAGGGCAATTACCTCCCTCGAGGAAAATTTTGGACCATGGGAGACATGAGATGGAAGTGGGGCAGATAAATTACCTCTCCTTTCCTCCCTCCAGTGAGCTACTTAGAGGCACATTTTCTCTGTACAGCCTGTCCAGAAATAGCCTGTGTGGCTGTGACCCTGAGGCTTATCAAGAAGCAGTTGCCAGTATCACCTTTCATTATTTTCCATTCTTCTATGCCTCACCTTCCTGTCCTTCACTCTCACTGCCCTGGGGTTGCAGCTAAAATAAACATTAGCATTTAATTCTTGCTCAAGTTCTAGGGCAGCAGAAGTGAAGGGACTGGCAAAGTCATCACTGAAATTACCCAGTTAGTTAATATATCCAAAAACATATAAAAAATATAATAAGTCGTAGAAATGTAAGCAGTCTGATAATGTAAGGAAAATGGTGAAAAAGTCAATAAACTCAGGAATCGGAAACAAACTACAGATGGGAAATGATAAGCAGAAAGCCATCAAGGGCCCCTCTGGCTCACCAAGTAGGAGGTAAATATCACAGTATCTAAAAGGTTAACATCACAGAAATGTCCCCCCATCCCACCTGCTTAAAATCCTTCAAAGGCTGCCTTCTCACAGTGCTCAGAATAAATTTCAAACATTTTTACATGATTCAAGAGAAAGACTCTTCCAGATCTAGCTTCTGAGAGCCCCACCTCCTCTTAATATGTAGGAAGCCACAAAAAACATTACTCCCACCCTAACAATGAGAAAAAAAAGTCAGATAATCAACAAAGCGATAATTATTCTTGAGCCAGTCAGAGAGTTGAGGTTGGAAGATAACCAGGTGAACTAAATTCCAAAAGGCACAGTGCCCCTTTGAGGAGAGGCAGAAACACTGAAATTATTTTACGTTTGGCAGAGCATGGGAAAGAGAAATGGCCGCTATAAAAGGAGGGAAGAGGAAAGCGGGCAGTGTTTTAATCGGTTCTTAGAGTATGGGCTAATGTGATAGTCTAGAATTCCTGGGAGCCCCAGACACAAGAGGACAAAAAGAGTCTGCACTCATTCTTAAGTGCTTTTCCACAGGTTTCTTTCCACTGGATGCTCACAAGAAAGACTGGGAGCAGGAGAGGAGACGTGCACCCCAACCAGGCAGAGTACAAGCAAAAGCCCTTCCCACACACTAGACTGTTTTTGCATATGAAGCAAAAGCCTCAAGCTTCTGAAGAAGGGGCAAGAAACCTTCCCAGGAAAGGGTTCGGTGCCTCTCGGGAAACGTTAGATATAACTGCTGTCTTCCCCTGGGAGGGTGGAACCCTCTTGCACCTGGCCCTAGGAATAGGTAAGCTTTCATTGAGGAATAGGTCAAAGCAAAATCCATCACAGGTGTGATGGCAGAGGTTTGAAATCCAGCTCTCTGGGGAAAAGGAAGTCCTGATTTGTAGCGTCTGCTCATTTCTGTGATGTAAATACTTCTACTGTGGCCAATTTAAAACTACCAAGGTGATGCTAAATGACTCACACATTTATAAAAATTTAATAATCAGTTCCAGCACACAAACTGCATCTGACCCTGAGGAGGTAGCAGGAAATCCCATCCCCATGCCGAATCCCATGACCATCATAAACCACAATGAGAGTCAAATGGAAAGATCAGAAATGAACAACAACATCAAAAACCCAGCACCAACAATAAAGAATTTCTTTGATGGGCCTATCAACAGAATAGATTCAACATGGGAAGGAAAAAATCACTAAATTTGACATTGGCCAATAGAAATTATTCAAACTACATATAAAGAAGAGAAAAAGGAGTTATGGTGGGGGGCAGAGGGGGTGGTGTGGGGAGATAAGAGACTAGAACAGTGCATCTAAGAGCTATGGGACAACATCAAATGATCTAACCAATGTATAACTAGAATCCTAGAAAGAGGAGAGAAAGAAAGCAAATGGGAAGATTAACTCCTCTACTGCTTCTGCCTCATCCGCTATCAATCTCCCTTTGTATTTTAAAGCCATAGTAAAGTTCTTGAAGAGACCATGTCCTCCTTTACTCCCAGGACCTTCAAACATGTATTCCTTTTTCTCTGTTGAAATTACATCCAATTCTCAGGATTCAGTTAGGTATCATTTCCCTAAGGAATTGTACATTGTGTCTCTAAACCTGGGTTGGATGCCAGTCTGGTGTGCCCTAGAGCATCCTGATTCACTCTCATCATAGCATATTATACCCCTGTGATTACTGTGTGCTCCCGGGCAGAACTGAAAACTCCTTAAGGGTAGAGATCATGACTTTTTGCTTTTGTGTGCTCAATGCTTAATAAATGCTAATAATTACATTATTTTGTATCAAAATAGAGCACAAGCCAAGCAATCTAGTTTAAATTTTCACATTTAACATGCAATGTTTAAAGTCTAGAGCAATGCAATAAATGTGACCACAGAAATGCAAAAAGAATGCTATTTAACTTGAAAGCACTAAATTAAAATTCAAATTTAAGGGTTAGGATAACAAAAATGCTAATCAAAAGTTCTCTATCTAAAAGATAAAACCAAAAAAATTAATTTGGCTTTAAAGAGTGAACTGACTCCGAAAGGCTTACATTGGATATACGGAAGAAATTTTTAAGGATCTTAGGCATGGTAATACATTTTTTTTTCTCTAATATAAGAATAGAAATTTACCTGCTCTTCTCAGCAGAAGCTCGTTCAAAGAGTGATGTTCAATGCTCACAACCTCTTGTGGTTCTTTGTACATTTCTAATGTGTGTCTAGCATGTATTTTTAATTGAATTATTTTTTTTATTATCCAGACTTAATTGAGGAAAAATAAAAATAATAAACATTATAAAAAATAGTAAAATTGGCTCATTATAGATGGTTTTATGGAATATTTGTCTCCAAAAAGGCATCAGCTGTTTCCTAGTACTTTATGTTCTTAGAGTTTTTCTTTTCTAATTTTTATTTATTTATTTTTAAGAACTTTTATTGAGGTATAATTGACATACAATGAACTGCATATATTTAAAGTGTACAATTTGATATTTTTTGTCCTATTAGTAATGTATATATATGGCAATCCAATCTCCCAATTCATCCCACCCCATCTCTTTTCTAATTTTTAATTGTTATAAAATTTTCCCTCCCAGCAATAGAAATTAAAATCTGATAGCCCTTTTTATTTTTTCTGTTTCTAAAGAAAAAACCTAATATATAAAGTTACAATTGGAGGTTTAAAAAGAGTGCTCCTCACTCCCAACTATGCTGAAAATACGATTTTTTTAAAACAACTAGGTAAATGTATCCCTCTTGAAATTTTATTTGGAGCTTATATTAAAAACTTTCACACATACAAACATACACATACATTCTTATACTCACAAACACTTAGAATATCATAGGCAAATTCCAAGGATGGTCCAAAATGTTCCATAAATCAATTGTTGAAAATTCAGAAGGCATTTATCCTTAGAAATAACACTATGTAAACATGGTATTTTGTTTCACAGACTAGTTCACAAGAGCTTATTTAACCAACAATGTAAATAAAATACCTTCTAGAATGGTAGCCTCTCAAGTTCCTGTTGCATGTCCAAAATTTAGAACAGAACCTGGTGTATGTTAAGGGGTTGGTGAGTATGTTGAATGAAGGATGCTGAATAAATAATAGTGTGAAACATTTTTGTGGACTAAATCTGCACCAGATCCTGTTCTAAAGAGTTTTCAAGGGTTATTTTAGGCCATTATCATAACTGTATAAGGTAGCATTTTTCAGATAAAGAAAGTGAGAAACTGAGGAAATAAGGAAGATTAAATTTATGATTTAAGGGATTTGCTCTTGACCTTACATCTAGGAAGAGAGCCTCATTCTAGGATGCATCCTCTTAACTACCATACGTACTGTGAAAATTAGTAAACAGAAATCTCATTTAAAATGGAGTTGGGAGGCCAGCAGGGGGAACTCTCAGTTCCTACCACTTCAAGTCAATCCCAGACCCAAGAGGAAAAGACATACTTTGTATCTCCAACAGGTAGAAGGTTACTACTTTACTGCCAAGCAAGAGGAAGAAAAACAAACATACCAGCCAACTCCTTTCCAGGCAACAGCCCAGCCAATTAAAGGCTGTCACAACTCAGCCAATGAAAAGCCAGTACCTGGAATTCCCTGTTTCCTCCAATGCACTCTTTGTTTAATAACTGCGCTGCCCAACTCCTTCTCTAGAAAAGCACATTCCTCTCTTTTGTTATTTGGACTTGCCTGTGGCTTGCCACAGATTACACGTCCTGAATTGCAATTCTTTGCTGTTTCTGAATTAACCTATTTTGCTGGTAAAATAACTGGCTTTTTTATTGTTTTAGGTCAACAATACTGTCTCTCTACTTTCAGTTTTAGGTCTTAAAAGCATAGAACCAGAACCTGAAGGTTGTTTAAAGAACATAAGATCCATAAAGGCAGGGATGTCTGCTTGTCCAGTGATTTATCCAAGCACATCAGTGCTATATAGAATAAGCACTCAATAAACATTTGAGGAATAAGTGAAAGGGAGTCTTTTTCCTTTTCCTGGGTATTGGGCCTATTCTAGGAAGAAGTGTGGATTATATTAAAATGTCTGACATTTTCCTCATTCTCTTTTGTTAGGTATATTTCCCATTTAATTTTCTCCCAGGTGATCATTTATGATACTGCCTGCCTTTTTCCAGCTATATAACTTATTCACTCTCAGATCAAAATCTGACTCCTATAGCTAGAGATTCCTCTGTTATTGGGAGGAAAGCAATCTGATTTCTGGTCTTCCTGATAAAATGTAATTGAAAATGCCTTCCAGTCCTCCTAGGGGTTTGCCAATAATGCATAGAATAATTGGATTTTAAAGAAATTGCTTGTTGACCCTAATTGACATAAATTTGGTACAATTTGGAGGGAAAGGGTCAAGTTTTCTAAGCTGTTTCTGGTTTTTGTAGCTTCCACTTTTCCTCTACACAATACTCTCAGGTTGTTTGTCTCTAGACCCTTTAAGGGAGGCAGCCTACCTAATCCATGTCCAGCAAAATGAAAGCTAGTGATAACAAAGAAACATTTCAAAACAGAGTTGAAATGAGCTTCTTTCCAAGCAATATATGGATTACATACCAGTTTCTACAATTTGATATTACAAAATAATGGCATACAAATCTAAAATAACACAGCAATTATGCTAATTTACTTTTAAAAGTATGTGGTCAGTTATTTAAAGACACAGATTCCCAAGCAGCTCATCACCAAAGGAGTACCTCTCTAACGAAAACTGGTGGTGGTGGTGATGGACAGATAGGAGGTGGGGATTATACATACATTTGCTTTAGCAAAAGAGATGCTGGATGATTCACTTCTGAATTACAATTCATACAGGACTTGAAACATAGTTATTGAGAAAGTAATGCACTGCTGATGCACATATGCAGTATTGCACTATAGGAAGTTAGCAAAACAACTGACAACAAATGAAATTAATTATCATGAAGCTAAATTGAGAGCATTTTATAGTTAACACTAAGAATAGCAGTACTTGAAGAGAAGACGACCTCAGTGCAACAATGACAATGCAATACAAACTAAATGTCCTTCCCCAAATCACAAGAAAAACTTCTGGCACTTGTGCAGTATCACAGGAGCTCTGCAAGGTGTGGAGGCCAGTGAAATACTGCACTGGCAATCTCAATAAGTTGTTTTGGTTTATAAAACCCAAATATCAGTATTTCTAAAACATTCACTTAATAGATTTAAAAACTGCCCATAAGAACTGCAGAAATGACCTATAATTTTGGGTCAGTTTTTTGGCCATCACTGCCCAGGGAGCCTTGATCTATGTTTTGAATACTCTTCTTAATAAGGAATGATCAACTCAAGAAATTTCCTCAGGAATAGGGAAAGTCTGATGACTATACACCCCAAATTTAATACCAACAAACTTTTGGTTTATGCAAAACAGAGATGACAGGAGATTAAAACACACACACACACACACACAAAACAAACACAAAAAAACAAACCCAAAACCTCTAGGCAACTAACTCCTGCCCAGGCTGCCAAAGGTGGCTGGTCCCCCAGGACATCCCTCCATTTTGCCTCTGGGGTTTCGTAAGGCACAGAGTAATCAGAAGGCACCTCCACCAAGACGGCAGGTGGTGTCACAGCTGCTCTGGACTGTGGGCTCATAGTGCCTTAACAGCCCAAATGGAGACGGAGCTTGCAAGCATGGGAATGAGGCAGAGATGAAGACTCTTTATTTTTGTACCCCCTGGCCAAGTATAGTGACTGGTACAAAATAGTTGCCTAATAAATACAGAACAAACAAATTCTGGCCTCAGCTTACTTTACCAGCACCATATCCATAAACCTGCATTCATCACCACATATGCTCTTTTCAACAATAGCTGTAGCAATGTAGAAAGTAACTCTTTCCAATCCAAGATTAATTCCTGCTCAATGCTTGGTGTCCCAACCCTGCTCTACCCTTAGGACACATAACATTGCCTCTGTGTCTACCTCAGCATTTCCAGATTTATTTTGATTCTAAAAATCTCCTTCACAGAACTACAGTTTTAAGAACCCCCTTAGAAACATATTAAATTATTTCATTATTTTACATAATATGATTAAGAGAAGTTTAAGTAAAAACATTTTATTTGAAATAAGTATATATTTAAAGATTACAATATAAAATTTATTTTAAAAGTTCTTGAACCTAAAACTACTCTAAAAGGCAAAGTTTATTAAAAAATATGATGAGTATTTGCAAAGTCTCTAAGTACCTCTCCGTGATACTTAATAATTTCTCTTGAGTGGAGAGAACTGGCAGATGCCATCTTGACCTAGTGGTCTAAGTCCACACCACCAATGACAGGACAAACTGACAGCACGTACCCCTTAACACAATGCACCAAGAAGGACACTTGGGATTCCTGCCCCAAATACACAGCCTCAATCTAATCATGAGGAAACATCAAACAAACCCACACTGACGACCATGCTACAAAACAACCAAGCAGTTCTCATCTAAAGTGTCAAGTTTGGGAATTCCCTGGTGGTCCAGTGGTTGGGACTCCACACTTTTACTGCCGAGGGCCCAGGTTTGATCCCTGGTCAGGGAACTAGGATCCCACAAGCCAAATGGTGTGGCCAAAAAGAAAAAAAAAAAAAATTTTTAAAGTGTCAAGTTTGTGGATGATGAAAAAGTACTGAAGAATTGTCACAAATCAGGTTTCTCCACTCAAGGTAAATTATTAAGGGTCTAAAGACCACTAAAGAGATATGAGAACTAAATGAAGCATAGGATCTTGGACCAGAGTTAGAATATTAGGGGAAAAACTGGTGAAACCCCCATAGGGTCTAGAGATTAGTTTCTAGTATTGCATCAATACTAACTTTCTGGGTCAGATAACTGTCCTGTGGTTATGTAAGAGGCTGACATTGTGGGCAGCTGGATGAAGGATATATAGGCATTCTCGATTTTTTTTGCATCTTTTTATAAGTCTAAAATTACTTCAAAATAAAAATCTAAATAAATGTAATTCTCCTATGTAACAAATGACAGCTATTCATTTCATAAATTAAATTCTTACTGAATTAATTATGTAAGAAAAAAGGCAAAATTGGCCAATAACGTTTTTAAAAAATGTGCTGTAAAATATATATTTGAAATTAAATCCATGTATAGAATCAAAAACATATAAAATAGCTTCATTTTTTGTGAATTCTTATTTTTTAATCTAACATTCCACTGTTCCTCATTTTTTATTGATTATTTTTTAGAGCAATTTAAGATTCAGAGCAAAACTGAGGGGAAGATACAGAGACTTCTCAAATACATTCCCCACACATTCATAGCCTCTGCCACTAGCAACATCCTCCACTAGAGTGCTACATTCGTTACAATTAATGAACTTACACTGGCACATCATAACCACTCAAAGTCCACAGTTTACATTAGGGTTCACTCTTGGTGTTGTACATTCCATGGGTTTGGACAAATGCATAATGACATGGATCCACCATTAGAGTACCACACAGAGAAGTTTCACTGCCCTCCAAAAAAACCTCTGTGCTCCACCTATTGAACCATGCCCCTAACCCCTGGCAACCACTGATCTTTTTCTTGTCTCTAGATTTTTGTCTTTTTGAGAATATCACGTAGTTGGAAATTATACAGCATATAATTTTTTCAGATTTGCTTCTTTCGCTTAGTAATATGCATTTAAGTTTCTTCCAAGTCTTTTCATGATATGATACCTCATTTCTTTTTAGTGCTGAATAATATTTCATTGTCTGGATGTACCACACTTTATCTATTCACCTAGTGAAGGGCATCTTGGTTTCTTCCAAGTTTTGGCAATTATGAATAAAGTTGCTGAAGACATCCATATGCAGGTTTTGTGGTGGAAATAAGTGTTGAACTCCCTTGGGTAAATAACAAGGAGCACCACTGCTGGACTGTATGTTTAGTTTTACAATAAATTGCCAAACTGTCTTCCAAAGTGACTGTATCATTTTGCATTCTTACCAGCAACAAATTAAAGTTCCTTTTGCTACACAGACTCATCAGCATTTGGTGGTGTCCGTATTCCAGATATTTGCCATTCTAATAGGTGGGTAGTGGTATCTCATTGCCACTTTAATTTGCATTTCCCTGATGACATATGACATGGAGGATTTTTCATATGCTTATTTGCCATCTACATCTCTTCTCTGGTATCTGTCAAGGTCTTTGGTCCATTTTTTAATTGTGTTGTTTGTTTTCTTGTTGAATTTTAAGAGTTCTTTGTATAGGGGCTTCCCGGGTGGCACAGTGGTTAAGAATCTGCCTGCCAATGCATGGGACATGGGTTCAAGCCCTGGGCCAGGAAGATCCCACATGCCGCGGAGCAATTAAGCCTGTGTGCCACAACTACGAAGCCTGCACTCTAGAGCTCGTGAGCCACAACTACTGAGTCCATGTGCTGCAACTACTGAAGCTTAAGCACCTAGAGCCCATGCTCCACAATGAGAGAAGCCACCGTACTGAGAAGTCTGTGCGTCACAAGGAAGAGCAGCCCCTGCTCGCCACAACTAAAGAAAGCCCATGTACAGCAATGAAGACCCAATACAGCCAAACAAAACAAAACAAAACAGAGTTCTTTGTATATTTTGGGTTACAGTCCTTTATGAGATATGTCTGTTGCAAGTATTTTCTCTTAGTATGTGGCTTGTCTTCTTATTCTCTTGACATTGTCTTTCTCAAAGCAGAAGTTTTGAATTTTAATGAAGTCCATCTTATCAATTATTTCTTTCATGGGATCATTCTTTTGATGTATCTAAAAGCTCATCACCACTCCCAAGTTCATCTAGGTTACCTTCTAGGAGTTTTATGACTTTGTGTTTTATATTTCGGTCCGTGATCCATATTGAGATAATTTCATGTAAGGTATAAGATCTGTGTCTACATTCATTTTTCTCTATGTGGATGTCCAGTTGTTTCAGCACTACATTTTGAAGACTGTCTTTGCTCCACTGTACTGCCTTTGCTACTTTGTCAGAGATTGGTTGACTATGTTTATATGGGTCTATTTCTGGGCCCTCTATTCTGTTTCATAGATCTATTTGTCTACTCTTTCTTAAATACTACACTATCTTAATTGCTGTAGGTTTATAGTAAGTTGGAAGTCAGGTAGTGTCAGTTCTCCAACTTTTTCTTCATTATATTGAAATTGTTTTGGCTATTTTGGGTCTTTTACCTCCCCATACAGAAACTTTAGAAGCAGTCTGTCACTATCCACAAAATATCTTGCTGGGATTATGATTGGAATTGTATTAATATACAGATCAAGTTGGGAAGAACTGATATCTTGACAATATTGAGCCTTCTTTTTCTTTTTTCCAGTCTTTTTTAGATCCTATTCGCATATATAGGTCATTACAGAGTATGGAATAGAGTTCCCTGTGCTATTCAGTAGGTTCTTAACAGTTATCTATTTTATATATAGTAGTGTGCATATGTCAATCCCAATCTCCCAATTTATCCCTCTCCCTCATTTCCCCTCTGGTAACCACGTTTGTTTTCTATATCTGTGACTCTATTTCCATTTTGTAGATAAGTTCATTTGTATCATTTCTTTAGATTGCACATATAAGTGATATCATATGATATTTATCTTTCTCTGTCTGACTTACTTCACTCAGTATGACAATCTCTAGGTCCATCCATGTCACAGCAAATGGCATTATTTCATTCTTTTTTTATGGCTGAGTAATAATATTCCATTGTATATATGTACCACATATTCTTTATCCATTCCTGCATTAATGGACATTGAGCTTCCATGTCCTGGTTATTGTAAATATTGCTGCAGTGAACATTAACATACACGTATCCTTTTGAATTATGGTTTTCACCGGGTATACAACCAGGAGTGGGATTGGTAGTTCATATGGTAGCTCTATTTTTAGTTTTTTTTAGGAATCTCCATACTGTTCTCCATAGTGGCTGTACCAGTTTACATTCCCACCAACAGTGTAGGAGGGTTCCCTTTTCTCTACACCCTCTCCAGCATTTATTATTTTAGATTTTTTTATGATGGCCTTTCTAACAGTTCAGTGAGATGATACCTCATTGTAGTTTCGATTTGCATTTCTCTAATAATTAGGAGTGTTGAGTATCTTTTCATGTGCCTCTTGGCCTTCTGTATGTCTTCTTTGGAGAAATGTCTATTTAGATCTTCTGCCCATTTTGGGGGTTTAGTTGTTTGGTTTTTTTTTTTTTGATATAGAACTGCAGAAGCTGTTTGTATATTTTGGAGATTAATCCTTTGTTGGTTGCTTCATTTGCAAATATTTTCTCCCATTCTGTGGGTTGTCTTTTCATTTTGTTTATGGTTTCCATTGCTGTGCAAAAGCTTTTAAGTTTAATTAGGTCCCATTTGTTTATTTTTGTTTTTATTTTCATTACTCTAAGAGGTGGATCAAAAAAGATCTTGCTGTGATTTATGTCAGAAAATGTTCTGCCTATGCTTTCCTCTAAGAGTTTGTAGTATCTGGTCTTACATTTAGGTCTTTAATCCATTTTGAGTTTATTTTTGTATATGATGTTAAAGAATATTCTATTTATTTATTTATTTATTTTTGGTTGCACTGGGTCTTCATTGCTGCGCACAGGCTTTCTCTAGTTGCAGCAAGCGGGAGCTACTCTGCGTTGTGCGTGGGCTTCTCATTGTGGTGACTTCTCTTGTTGTGGAGCACAGGCTGTAGATACAAGGGCTTCAGTAGTTGCAGCACATGGGTTCAGTAGTTGTGGCTTGCGGACTCTTGAGCACAGGCTCAGTAGTTGTGGTGCATGGGCTTAGTTGCTGTGCTGCATGTGGGATATTCCAGGACAAGCAATTGAACCCATGTCCCTTGCATTGGCAGGCAGATCCTTAACCACTGTGCCACCAGGGAAGTCCCAAGAATATTCTAATTTCATTCTTTTACATGCAGCTGTCCAGTTTTCCCTGTGCCACTTACTGAAGAGACTGTCTTTTCTCCATTGTATACTCTTGCCTCCTTTGCCATAGATTAGATGACCACAGGTATGTGGGTTTAGCTCTAGACTTTCTATCCTTTTCCATTGGATCTATATTTCTGTTTTTTTGTGCCAGTGCCATACTGTTTTGACTACTGTAGCTTTGTAGCATAGTCTGAATTCAGGGAGCCTGATTCCTCCAGATCTGTTTTTCTTTCTCAAGATTGCCTTGGCTATACAGAGTCTTTTGTGTTTCCATACAAATTATAAAACTGTTCTGATTCTGTAAAAATGCTATTGGTAATTTGATAGGGATTGCATTGAATCTGTAGATTACTTCGGGTAGTATAGTCATTTTGACAATATTGACAGTATCTTATAGTTTTCTGAGTACAGGTCTTTTGCCTCCTTAGGTAGATTTATTCCTAGGTATTTCACTCTTTTTGTTGCAATGGTAAATGTGATTGTTTCGTTAGTTTCTCTTTCTGATCTTTCATTATTAGTGCGTAGGAATGTAAGAGGATTCTGTGTATTAATTTTGTATCCTGTAACTTTACTGAATTCATTGATGAGCTCTAGTAGTTTTCCAGTAGCACCTTTAGGATTTTCTATGTATAGTATCATGTTATCTTCAAAGAGTGACAGTTTTACTTCTTTTCCAATTTGCATTCCTTTTATCTCTTTTTCTTCACTGATTGCCATGGCTAGGACTTCAAAAACTATGTTGAATAAAAGTGGTGAGAGTGGACATCCTTGTCTTGTTCCTGATCTTAGAGAAAATGCTTTCAGGTTTTCACCATTGAGAATGATATTTGCTGTGGGTTTGTCATATATGGCCTTTATTATGTTGAGGGAGGTTCTCTCCATGCCCACTTTCTGGAGAGTTTTTATCATAAATGGGTGTTGAATTTTGTCAAAAGCTTTTTCTGCATCTATTGAGATGATCATATGGTTTTTATTCTTCAGTTTGTTAATGTGTTGTATCACATTGATTGATTTGCAGATATTGAAAAATCCTTGCATCCCTGGGATAAATCCCACTTGATCATGGTGTGTGGTCCTTTTAATGTGTTGTTGGATTCAGTTTACTAGTATTTTGTTGCAGATTTTTATGTCTATGTTCATCAGTGATATTGGTATATAATTTTCTTTTTTTGTGATATCTTTGTCTGGTTTTGGTATCATGGTGATGGTGGCCTTGGAGAATGAGCTTGTGAGTGTTCATTCCTCTGCAATTTTTTGGAAGAGTTTGAGAAGGATAGGTGTTAACTCTTCTCTAAATGTTTGATAAAATTCACCTGTGAAGCCATCTGGAGTTTGTTTGTTGGAAGATTTTAAATCACAGTTTCAATTTCAGTACTTGTGATTGGTCTGTTCATATTTTCTATTTCTTCCTGGCTCAGTCTTGGAAGGTTGTATCTTTCTAAGAATTTGTGCATTTCTTCTAGGTTTTCCTTTTTTTTTTTAGGTATTTATTTATTTATTTATTTATATTTTTGGCTGCGTCAGTTCTTAGTTGCAGCCAAAAATGGAATCTTCATTGAGGCATGAGGGATATTTCATTGAGGTGAGGACTCTTTGCTGTGGTGCATGGGCTTCTCTCTAGTTGTGACATGCGGGTTTTCTCTTCTCTAGTTGTGGCACTTGGGCTCAGGGCACACAGGCTCTGTAGTTGTGGCACGCAGGCTCTCTAGTTGAGGTGTGCAGGCTCAGTAGTTGTAGCATATGGGCTTAGTTGCCCTGTGGCATTCTAAACTAATAATTAGTTTGTTACATTTCAATCAGCAGCTTCATGTCTTCATTCAATGGTTTTTATGTACATAATTTAAACAATACACTACCATAAGAAATAAAAAAAGTGAAACTATAACCAACCAGGATTTCTGGGGGTTGGTGACATAATACTTGATCACATGAGAACACATGAGTGCATTCAGCCCATTTCCACTAGCTCTAGGGCTTGTTCCCTCTGTATACCCTGTGGAGTGCTCACGTGGCCCTACTTTCTAGGGAGAAATATATGAATCAATACTTATTTTAAAATATAACTAGAAAGAAATGCCACTGCTATCTTTAACATAAATTCCCTGGTCTGCCTCTGTGGACACCAGGGGGGTTCCAAACTACCAGCTGTAACTTTCCCAACTTTGTAACTTTAATAATCTTGACAATCAGAATTTAATACATTCACATCTACTGCAAATTAAAAAATTCTCTGTTCCAAAATGCCCCTCCCAATACATCTACCGCCACCAGTTCATTGTCTGTCTCTTGCTTTCTCTTGCTTCCCTTTTCTTTGCACCCAAATCTGATGAAAAAGTGGTTTAAATTTGCTATTTCAGTTTTTCAACTCACGCTAACTTTTCAATCCATTCTAATATGGTTTCTGTACCCACTCTTTTAGCACAAACATTTTTCTTAACATAACCAGTGCTGTCCATATCACTAAGTCCAATGATACTTTCCAGTCTTACTTAATCAGCAGCATCTGGTAGATCACCTCCTCTTTCCTAAAGTATCTCCATCTGTCGGTATGCATGATAATATGCTTTTCCAGTTTCCAGTTATTTCTCAGGTTACCTTACCTTTAAAACTTTTGATGTTCTTTAGGATTCAGTAAGCCCAACTTCCCTCTCACTTTATTTCTCTAGGTGACCTCATTTACTCCCAGGGTTTCAAATATCCTCTATAGATCAATGGGGAATTCTATTTCCAGACCAAGGGACTCCTGAGCTTAGTCCCTTGTGTCCACATGCTTATTCAACATACCCATTTGCATAATGCTCTTAAACATTAAATTCAACAGGGTCAAAACTTAACACTCAGTCTTATCCCAAACCCAGACCCTCTGGACCACAAACCTGTTTGTTTTGCACATTTTGTGTTCTCACTAAGGGGAACCACTATGCACCTATTGCTCATGTCAGAAATATGGGTGTTATCCTTGGTATGCACCCTTCTCTACCTAACATAGCCAATCAATCATTAAGTCCCATTGATTTCACCTCCTGCATATTTCACCAATCTGTTTACTTCTAGCATCATTATTATCAGTTCAAGTCTAAGCCATCATAGACACTTGACTAACTGCTCTAATAGCTCCCTAACTGGTCTTGTGTAAACACTATGGCTCGGCTCCAATCTATTATCTACCCTGGAGCTGGAATGCTATTTTTCAAATGCAAATTTGATCACATAATTCTCCTTTGTTTTTAAAAAATCTTTTAATGTCTTCCTCTTAGTAAAAGGATAAAGTAAAAGGTCTACAATAAAAACTTAAAGGCCTTGTCTTTATCTGGCCCTCATCTGCCTTTCCAACCTCATCACATGCTACTCTTCCCATCATTCTTTATGTTAAATACAGTTTCTTTCCTTCCTTAAAAGTCCTACCACAGGACCTTCAATTTACAGTTTTATTTTCTCTAGAAGAGGAGCTGGCAAACTTTTTTAGGAGAGGGTGAGATAGTAAATATTTTAGGCTTTGTGAGCCAATAGGTCAGTCTCTGACTCACCTACTCAACTCTGACATTGTAGGGTGAAAGGAGCCACAGATAACATGTAAACAAATGGGCACGGCTATGGTCCTGAGCCACACAAAATGGGCTTGTGCTGGGGTACGATTTGCCAGCTCCTGCTCTAGGCTAATAATCCCTATATTGCCACTCACAGATGCATTTCAAGTGTCATTTTCTCACTGAAACTTTTTCTGATCAGGGTAAGTCACCTTATTAAATGTGCTTATACCATAAAGTATATTTCTCTTTCATATAACTAATCATTACTATAATTAATTAGATATTTGTGAAATTCCTTTGTCAATATCCATCTTCCCCTATAAGGCTGTAAGCTCCATTAGACTAGGAATTATATTTACTTTGCTATTTTATTCCCCGCATGTGGTGGAGACCATGACACATGGTAGCAATCAATAAATATTTGTTGAATGAATGAACGATTAATTCACTATCTGACCTTCAGATTGCAACTTTATCTTTCTGAGCCCAAGTTCTCCATCTGCAAATGAAGATGATAATAACAGTGACGTCCCAGGTTTGTTTCAAGGTAAGATAACATGTGTGAGGGGAATTCTGTGAACTCCAAAACAATACACAGATATAAGAAAAGAAATGTTAGAAAGATGCCTTGGTTGTCTAGCACAGCAGCAAATTACAGCTGAAGGTCCAAATCTTTTCACTTGTTGTGTTGCCCTTCTAGCTAAGATTGGCTTTTGTCTTTTTAAAGGGTTGTAAAAATAAAGCAAAAACAAAACAAAGACTATGTGACAGAGACTACTCCTGGACCAGGAAGCCTAAAATATTTTACTCTCTGATCCTTTACAGAAATAGTTTGCTGATCTCTGACCTAGAACAGTGTCTGGGCTTAAGTAAATATTTTAATGAGTGAATAAATGAACGATTCATACTTTATAAATATACCTATATTTTAATATTTTGCTGTCATTTTCTGACTACCTTTCTTCTCTTCAACAGAGCAAGTGATCAAATTTATAAACGTTCCTCTTCCTGCTGAAGGACTCTGTGTTTACTTTAAATAAAAAAAATAAATAAAAAGAGTATTTAAACATTTTCATTTTCCCTCAATTATATAAAGAATTGATTTTTGAAACAGGGAAGGCCTGGGGTGTCTGGGGAATGGGACAGAAATGGGGAGCTGGATGCTAAGAAAACTATCTCCACTGGAAGGTTAGCTGTGGTTATGCATGTGATTGTTGTGTTGAAGTCCAAATCCATAGTCACCAATCATTGTATGATGTAAAATGCTGAGATTTTTTTCCCCTGGGTAATTCATCACTGTATAGAAATTAGGAATGGCACATTTATAGTAAATAATAAGGCACTGTGTTTTTCACACACACACACACAAATACTGCACAAAAAAGGAAGGGAATTTGGAATCAGAAGATCAAAATTCAAGTTTGAACTCTACCACTTACTCAATATGTCACTTTGAACAAATACATCAGTCTCTCTCAGTTTGAGCTTCTTCATCTAGAAAAAGAGAATAAATATTGATTCCATTTAGTAGGTGGCTATTATGAGCCAGGTGCTTTATATATATTATATTTGATCTTTATATCAAACTGCAAAGTGGTTATTGTTAGCCCCAATATATAGATGAAGAAACCGACACTCAGGGAGGTTAAGTAACTTGCTCAAAGTGACACCACTAGAAAGAACCAAAGGGTCTGGAGTCAAATGCTGACTCTAGCGATACTGTCAGCACAACTTTTTTTTTTTTTAAGCTCTTTATTGGAATATAATTGCTTTACACTCTTCTGCCAGTTTTTTCTGTACAACAAAGTGAATCAGCTGTATTTATACATATATCCCCATATCCCCTCCCCTCCCGAGACTCCCTCCCACCCTCCCTATCCCAGCCCTTTAAGTCATCACACATCATTGAGTTGATCTCTGTCATACAGAGCGAAGTAAGCCAGAAAGAGGAAAACAAATACTGTATGCTAACTCATATATATGGAATCTAAATAAAATGGTACTGATGAACCCAGTGACAGCGCAACTTCTAATTAAGCTCTTTAAACTTCTTAGGCCTATTACATGTGTTATCTTATAAAAAACATACAAACCCTAATTTCTAGAAGACAACTTTTAAAATTCCTGTAACCAACTTATACCTTAAAGGTAGATGGCTTTCCTACAGTGTTCTGTATTAAATCCATTTCTATGTCTTTAGAGAATAGTAAAGAGGGAATGTGCTCTCCTCTCTGTGTATTATAAGAACAACCTAAATTGAACAAGCACAAATATGAGTATAGAAGAATTAGATTTTGAGCATGTTCCTTGAGTACCATAGTAACCATGAATTCTACTTATTCCACATCAATTCCCATTCTGTTTTTGAACCGAACACATTCAATACGAGGCACATCAGTCGATTATTACATCTTTATTACCTTTGCTTCATTATCTCATGTAGTCTCCCATGCTGGACACACTGTTCCTCCAATTCATTATTTCTTCTCTGCAACTTTTCCAGTTTGTCATATGTATACCTTTTTTCTTGACTGAGCTGAGCTATTTCAGATCTAGAGAGGTGTAAACACAGAAATGACAGATGTTAAAGGTTCGTATTACCAGAGTGTGTTTTTATTGTATAACCTAATCATTTTCTTGAACTCTATACTTAAACATAAGTGTCAATAAAAATTATTTATGTAAAATAAAATATTTCAGAAATTACAAAATGTCCTGGTAGAAGGATACACACACTGCAGGAACTCAAGTGGTAGGCAGATAAAGGAATAACAACTTACTCTAATAGAGATAGTTTTTTCAATGAACAAGGCAAAAATAATAATCAAATCCTGTTTTTAAAAAGACTACCATTAATTTACCAAATATTTACTAAGTACCTATTATAGGCGAGCTACCATGCTGTTACAGGAACAACCCCAGGCCTAATTTCTGTGAGTTGTTTCTTTTAATTAATATAGATAATTTAATGGCACATGATTAAAATCATGTAGTTTTAAAAAATGGTGGTTCTCTGCTCCCTGACCCTATCTCCAGCTTGTCAATGTAATTACTAATAATTTAGTTTGTAGTTAAACCAGTATCAGTTTTATGTTATAACAACTATATAAATTTGGTCCTTGTTGTCTAAGAAGTATATTATGATTACACATGCATTTGTGTACATTTATTTTCCCTAAACAGGTGGGCTTTAGTGTAGAGTGATTAGATCGTGAGCCATCTTTTCTGATGGGAGATTCCCAGCAGTATCAGTATCTGTAATTCTCTCCCCTGTGGCCACTCTGTTTCTCAGAAGAAGGATTCTCCAGTTTCTTGCTTGTTGTGTGCAACCCTAACCATCAGTGGTCTACAAGATGATTGGAAATGGAGGGGCGGTGTTCTCACCTTTCAGAATGTAGACTTTCAATTAATTCCTCTATTCCAACTTCAGTGCAGCTATTTTAACCAGTGCCTGCTGGTTTAATCTCTTCTGAGAGGAAGCCCCTAGTTTTCTGGATGGAGGAGGGACAGTCACCTGGCTACATGGGGTGGGGGTAGAACTGTCAACTTTGGTTTCAGTCCTATGCTCCACTTCTGTCTTCTAAGTTGTTCTGGGATTCTGAGACCAGATCAGCTTGCTTCATATATAAGTACCCCTGTCTGCAGACATTTAAGATTCACATTCCTCCATTTGCTAAGTCAGGTACCATTCCACCAGTTTTCTTTCTATCTTCACATATTTCATTTGGGATTACAGATACCTACTTTGGTGATGGCTGATGTCTGTCAGGAAATAATGCTACCTCTTCAGTGTCTTGGATGGCTATTTCAAGCCTCAAAAATTGAAGCTAAGAAAGACATCTGTCCAAGAAAAACTGTATCTTTGTCCTTGCTTTAATTAAACATTACTCCTTACTCCACCATCTCCTCACACTCCACTGCCTCATAGGTTAGAACTGAAAGTTTAAAACTCTTGCATATTAATTAAAATACGAGTAGTTAACAACTGGTTTGTTTCTTGAAGTTCATGTAAGATGCTTGATGTAAAATTATTTCCCTCCAAAGAAAGGATTCCTCCATTAGGTGAGATAACCATTTTTTTTTTCCTGGAAAAGATTTGGATTTGTTAAGGGAATTTATCCCAAAGACCAAGCTGCTTCAAATGGCATGAAGCAATCTCTCGCTTCCAGTTCACCTCATTCCTCATTTTGTTTTCATCTTGGGTCAAGTTTCATCTCACAGGAAGCTTTCTCTGATTAATACTTGCAGTTCTCAATACGTCAGCACATTTTTTGAAACTACCTCTAGCTTTTATGCGTACATTAGCTTATAATTTATTCCTATGAATTGTATTCTGTGCCTCATCCTTCTTGCTAGATTACAGATTACACATGAGGGCATGGATTATCTCATTTTCAAGCTCAGATCAAGCACTCAATCTATATTTGCTTCTTCTAATAAGAATTTACTTATATTTGAAATAGCCTAAATAAGTAAATAGTGACTATGTCTCTCCTTTCAAAATCACATACAATGTAAAAGAATTTAGGAGCAGTTATATGAAATTGTTAATTTAGTATTCTTCCAAGATTAGTATTTCCTATCACAATACGCACTATGCACTAAAATTCCAAAAGGACCAAAAATATCCTTAAATCAGATTAGAAAAAAATGCAGAAGAATATTTATTTGTTCTTAGGTACTTTCCCAGAAAAAAAAGTTACTTTTTAAAAGAAAAGTCACAAAGGAAACATAGATTTTTACAATATAAAAATACAAAGCTTTTACACACAACCAAATCATATATTTTCAAAAGAATGTTCCTTGTAGCATTGTTTCTAGAAGCAACCTTGCTCTCCAACCTAATATATGAAAACAACCCAGAAATGTATCAACAGATGATTAGTTACATTACTTTAAAAAAAGAAATATCAAGACACTATTCTGATAATATGGCTATCCAAAAAAGTAAAATATTAAAAATCAGCAAAAAGTAATTCTATTTTATAGAAGAAAAAATATTTTGACATGTATACCACATATTAATATTGATTATCTCTTGGTGTCTGGATTACAGATTTAAAAAAAATTTGGGGAGGGGGGGACTTCCCTGGTGGTCCAGTGGTAAAGAATCTGCCTTCCAATGCAGGGGACGCAGGTTCAATCCCTGGTCAGGGAACTAAGATCCCACATGCCATGGGGCAACTAAGCCTACATGACACACCTACAGAGCCCATGTGCCCTGGAGCCCATGCGCCATAACCTAGAGAGAGAAAAACCCGCACCTCACAACTAGAGAAAAGTCCATGCGCCACAACAAAAGATCCCTCATGCCTCAACAAAGATTCTGTGTGCCACAACTAAGACCCAACACAGCCAAAAAAAAAAGAAACAAAATAAATATGTAAAAAACTTTTCCTTTTCTGTATTTTCTGCATTTTTACAATGGACATGTATTGTAATATTTAAAACAAAAAATAAAGTCACTTTGATTTTGAAAAAATTCTTTAGAAACAAAAAAACTGGAAACAAATATTTCAAAATTAAAAGAGGAACATAAAAAAATGAGACAAATGAATATTAGAAGCATTGTATAATAAACTGCTGTCCCCACTCTTCATCAAAATTCCAATTGAAAAAGTACAAGGGATATGAAAAATATTCACAGAGGAAGAAAGATAAATGATCAATAAACATTTATAAAACATTCAATTTCCCTATTATTCAAAGAAATACCTAATAAAACCAGATTACAGCCAAACATTTATTATATGCCCACACTATGCCACATAGTGGAATTCATCCTTTACATTATGATCTCAATTAATCCTACAAGGTAAGTGTTATTCCCCTTCCTCTGTGAGGTAAATACAAGGTTTAAGGATTCGCCTAAGATCACCAAAACGGTGATGGGCCAAGCCCAGACACAAACACTGGTCTGTCCAACTCTGAAAGGGTTGTTCCATGTAGAGCACAAACGTATGGACACCAAGGGGGGAAAGATGGGGGCTGGGGAGATGAATTGGGAGATTGGGATTGACATATATACACTAATATGTATAAAACAGATAACTAATAAATACACTGATTAATTAAAACTAAAAAAAATAACACACTGAATTTGTAAAAAAAAAAAGAAAAAGAAAAACAGGGTTGTCCCACCCACTGTGCAACATTGCCTCTCACTCTTTTTTCAAAAAATCTCTCACTTTTTTTGCCACATACTGGTATGCACATGTATATACTGAACAGGTTTTAGTCCAGCACTTGAGCAAAGTCATACACATTAACAGCCTTAAAGGGTTCATAGTCTTTGGACCAGCAATTCCCTTTTAGACATCTCAACTAAGAAAATCATGAAAAAATTCAGATCTATGTATAAAATTATTATTATATTCATTACATTTAAAAAGTTTAAAATTATGATGAATTATTATACATACAAATGATTAAAATAAAATTATGTTTCCAGAGTATTTACTGATGTAGAAAAGTGTTCATTAAATAATATTAAGTAAAAAAGCAGGATATAAAACTGTATATGTGTGTGTATATATATATATAAAATAATCTCACTCACAATACAAATGTATGGTAACATACACATTTCCCTACACATGGAAAATGACTGAAAGGAAACATATCAAAAGTTAACAATAGTTAGCGGGATGGTAATGTCACAGGAAATTTTTCCTTAATTCTTCTTTGTATTTATATCCAAATGCCCTATATTGAGGATATCTTACATACATAAATTCAAATATATGTTAATCGCAAAGTACATATTAATCAGGTATTTTATTGCTACAGTATTTTTCTGCTTTATATATTTTATATGTTACGCTTTTCTTTGTTTATAATAGTAATTTGCTTACCAACTTCCAATGTTCAATAAAAATTTGGTATATGTACATAGATAGCATCTTTTATTTGTCTGGAGTCCATGATATATTGAAATAACTAGCAGTTTGCAAAGTTCAAAGAGTAAACTTACGAGCGTCTATGTTATCTTGAGATTACATTTGTGGCATGATTATCCTAGAGTCATATAAAAAGAAAATTGACTCATCCATTTTCATAGAAAATTTAGGTAATTTCTGGCTTTACAGAAGCATGAACTTCTCACTGCATTTTTATATACCAGTTATATTGTGTAATTACATTTGCATGAAGTATAATATTTTACTACGATAATTAGGATTGCAGTGATAATTGCTTTTTAAGGAAAAACATGACTTAATTTTTTATTCTTTTAGAGTCTCATTCAACTTTTGGTAATAATTAGGAAAGGGCAATATCAGTTTCTTCTTGTAGAATATAATTTTTGTAGCATTGCAAACTATCATCTAAACATGCAAGGGGAAAAAAAAACAGTTCAACCGGGTGTGTGTTCTTTACTTCAATTAAACTCACACAGTTGGATACCTACTGTTGCCAAAACAGTAATATAATTTATACATTATAGTCCACACAGTAAAACTACACTAAAAGTCATTTAACAATATTTATAACACCATAAAATACAGTGTTAAAATATATGAACTGCAATATGTACCAAAATTATAAAATTTGTTTCTCATCATCAGTGATTAAAACCAGGATCATTGCTCTAGCCTCAATACCCATAACCCTGGTGACAGATTAGAATTCAAATCTTAATGATCAATTTACAATTAACAAGATAGAAGTGAAACAAATTAAACCAACCATTATATATAACGAGACCCAATGGACTCCCATTGTTCCTCTTAATTACAAAACGCAAATCACAAACACACAATGGGTAGTGTTAGACATCAATCTACAAGCCTAGCAACCCAGAAAGTGACAATGATAGAAAAGAAAGAGAAGCAAAACCGCGTAGACCCCAGTTCTATGCTCTATATCCTATTCTTTTCAATGGGACAAAAGTGTTGAGAGGTGAAAACCTAGTACATGCTGGATCTCCATTCTGCAGCTGGCAGAGGCTCCCTTCCTAGCCAGTGCCCAACCTTTCTGAGCTCTTCCCTGGCCATGTTTTAGATTGCACTGCAAACATTTTACTGCTGATTCATGTAAGTGCCTAGGGAGAGGGCACACTTCCTTCACTTTGATAAAGAAAAATCACAGTTGCATGAAAGATATTTAAATATCTCCATTTACCAACTTCAAAATCAACCCTGTCACTGTAATAAGTTCTCAGAGTCCTGGGGAATAAAGACAAAAGGGAGCTAAAGTTTATGTGAGTTTCATCTGAAATCAGCCTGAATGTCTGCCTGGTGCCAATTAAAAGCAAAGTGGAATTACTTCTTTTGTCTGATGGTCAAAAACAAGCTATATAAAATGCACGGAATTGGCAGTTCACTTTTAGTTTTAAAATGGAATGTGTCATTCACAAACCCTGGGGTTACAGACACCACCCGAGCAGTGTGGAAGGCATACTGTGCAGGAAGTACCGGCTCGTCACTGTGGAGGGCTTGCAGACAGCGGAAGCAATAGGCACAGCCACAATGTGACTTACATCTACTTGGGGAGAAACACATGTAACAGGACACACATGCAGAGGAGCCATCTCTAAACACTTTCACAGCCTAGCATGAGGACAGAGTAAAGAGGAAGAGTGTCTGGGAGTGGGGCTCCCAGATTGTCAGCTTTCCCAGTAATTCTTCAGGGGCTCTAGTCAAAGGACTGGATAAGTCAGTTTAAAAAAAAAAAAGCTTATTTTAAATGGTATGAATCCATTTATGTAGTATGGGATTTTGAATAACATGAAACTCTTAGACAAAAAAAATGTTTAAATTATTGGTCAACATGACATAAATACACTTACTTTCAGGAGAAATTTTACTGCAGTACTCTGAGGAAAACCTGGATTAAAATTACCATATGATTTAAATAATTATTTTGGAGACTGTGCTTTCACAATGACTACAGCTTAGAAAGCCCAAAAAATTTCAAGATTTCCTCATCTCAAAGCACAGGGGGAATTATTTATCCCAAAAGTTTAGTAGAGGGTATGCAGAGGCTCACTCCTAGAGGGCTTCTACAAAGCTTAATACATTTATAGTTTTATTTTAAAAGAAACACTGTGAGCCTTTCAAGTTTTTATAGGTGTTTTTAAAGCAAAGGTAATACCAAAATGGAGTATCTTTCATGTAGGAAGCCAGAGTAAAATGAGAAATTAAGAGTTAACAAACAAAAAAAAACCCAAATCACAATTTATTCTATCTATAATACTAATTTTCTGTGAGACAAACAAAATGCATATTTTGTAAATTTTAGGGGTCCTTAAAAGTTTTAACAGTAATAAGTTACAATTTATCTAGTCTTTATTATTTGCTAGGTTTCAGTTTGTAACTTATAAAGTTACAGTAGATGCATATTTTAACTCTTCAGACTCAAAAGACAAGGTACCAGAGTAGGACCTGAAACACAACCAAATCCACTGATCCTGCACTGTCTTCAAAAAGATTTTCCATTGTGGCACAGACTTTATGTCTGTCAGAGAATTACAGCACTCAGGCTCTGGCAAAGACAGTAATAGCTAGGTGAAGTGATATCCTAATTGCCAGTCAAAATCCTTAAAATGATACCATAAATGACAGCAATAGCACCTACTGTATACTTCTATGTGTCAAGCACAGTGTTAGGTGCTATGTATATGTGTGTACCTTTATCTCTCTAAACTTTTAATTCCCACCACAATCTTACAACACAGTTTTAAAAAGGTTTTTACAGTTGGAGAAGCTGAGGTTTGGAGAAATTAAGCGATGTACCCAAGGTTATGAAGCTAAGTGGCAGAGCAAGATTCAAAACTTGTTCTTTCTGAATTCCAAAGTGCTTCTTACTGCACACTGCCTGTCATCAACAAAGGAATAGTCTGGAATCAGAGTCAGGCCAGGATACAGAGGGTAGCACCATGCTTGTTTGTTTCATTTATTCATCCAATAAATATGCATCAGGTGCCAGCTGTGTATCAGACATAAAGAAACACATTCAATTTACAAAGTAGCAGTCCAGCAAAAGGAGTTGAAGAGAAGAGAGGCTGAGGTTCAAGTTCTCTACACCAGTAAAGGGTAAATTGATAAGGAAAAGAAGGGTTCAGCGCACATGGCACAGGTTAACCCAGGCTCACAGGTTAACCCTCACATGTTAAGTATGCTTACTTCTCCACGGAAATTTAAAGATTAATTTTTCTCTCTTAAACTTTCCCATCATAACTACTTTGGCCCGGATGTTCTTTAGTAGTAGTACTTGTAAGAAAGATCATAGGCTTTGAAACCAGAAATATCTAAGTTAGAATTCTAGTGCTCCTACTTACTAGCTATTTAAACACTCTGAGTATTGGTTTCCTCATCTGTAAAAGAAGATAATAATTCATGTCTCAAGCTTTTGTGAGAATTAATATATAGCAAGCATATAGCTTTTCTTTCTTTTATACATTTCAATTTCCTGAATTATGTCTACTTAGCAAGATAATCAAAAATCAATCTCAAAGCAATCTTAAGATAACACAATCTTTTAAGACCCAATTCAAAATATGTTTTTCTTAAATTATTAATCCAGTTTGTTTGTATCTATGTGAAGTGAATCAAATATTTCTAGTTAGGAATACCGTCTGTTGATATATTATAAGGTCTCTTCCACGGCAAAATCATTTGGGTTTCCTTGTCAAATTTCCTGAAAATACTGGGTATTTTGGCACCGTAAGCCTTTTCCCTTCCCAAACAAGATATTTAATTAGTATTTGCTAAGAAGGTGCATGTTCAGAGCACATTCTGGGTGGTTACAGGAGCTTCTGCCTTCCTGTGAGCAGAAAGAATTGGATTCATAAGCCCTCTGATTTTCCAAAAGATTCAGGGATGGGGATTCCATAAGCTAAGCCAGCTTAGTGATGCAGGAACTCAAGATAGGACTCAGAGTGATCAGATATGCTCTGATCCTCCTAGAAATTCTTTCTGAATGAGATACCTAAGTCAGTAGTTGGTTTGCTGAGAGCTATTGCTTGCTCTTTGATGATCTGAGTTTCAGAAAAATATAGAAGAGAAGATACACAGATTATTTTACATTAGGTTATATTGTAATGTGATATTTTATATCTAGCTAGTAAAGTGAATGATTTCTTTTAAGTTCAAGTCAAAGTGATTCTGTTCAACATCATTCATGTACAAGAGGAAGCACCTGTTCAAGCAGGCCAAATAAATCTGTCCAAGATTACACAGCTACTGTCAGAGCTAAGATGAGACCTCAGCCTTCTTAGAATTTGGAATATAAATAATTAATTTATTGAGATAATATGATCAGAAAGTATACAGAAAAAATTCATTACAATCCCAATCAATGGATTTATAAAAGAACAGATACCTATAAAATGGCTATTCTATTAAAATAAAACAATTTTAGGAGAAAGAAAAGATGGTTTTGGTTTATTTCAAAGTATTATCTACTTTTATTTATTTTTTATAAGCTCTTTATTGGAATATAATTGTTTTACACAGTTGTACCAGTTTTTGCTGTACAATGAAGTGAATGAGCTGTATTTATATATATATATCCCCATATACATACATATTTTATCTATTATCATTTGACTTAAAGATAGCTTTTGTGTTCATGAAGAACTATGATAATAGACTAAAATATGTTAAGCTGTGTTAAAATATGACTTTAGAACTGCTTGATTGACCTGCATCCCTTATTAGAATAATGGCCATCTTGACCTTTGTGTTCTGAAATTTCATAGTTTCAATTCTGAACATTAAAAAAGTGAAATAATAGTACACATGCTTAATTATGAAAAAACACCAAGGTGTCTGTATGGAAAATGTTTTTTACAGGAAATATGTCAATATGTATCTAATTTTGACATTAGACTATAAAATAGTGGAAGTGCTGTCTTTTAAGAAAGAAATTACAGTATTCATATTAACAGTGCTCTGAAAGTATTGTATAATATTACCCACCTGCTTTTCTGAGAGATATGTTCCAGTTTCTTGGCTAATGTGCAGCACTCTTCCTTTAACTTTGTCAAAAATGAATTCTGGGAGGTCAGCAATGAATACTGTTCATTTTCTAGAAATAACAATAACCCCCCCAGCAACATAAGATGTTTATGGTTGTAGTTCTGTAGTGCTTCCACATATATCGTGGTGAAAGTGCTAAGACCACCACACATTTCCTGTAAGACACTAGATCACTTTTAAGGTCCTAGATCAAAGGAATGCTCATCTGGCATGACACTAAACCTTGTGAAACATTTTCCTAATAATTACACACCAGAAACATTTTTGATCATATCAGCTTTTATAATTTTTAACATATTAATAAATTGTCAAATACCTCAAGTGGAGTCATAGATGCTTGTATCTTTGTAATATGCAATATATTTTTATTTTGATAATTTTACTATAAACAGAGTATCAAATTTATCACAACCAGATAATTCAAAACTAAAATAACTGAGGAACTTTTTCTATACTGTAATTCATGCTTTATGTTTCATATTTGATTACATATTTCACTACCCCCATCTGGCATATACTTCTCTAGTTATAAAGGAAAAATACATAATTTTCCTTATTTTATTGTCAACAGCGTGAGCTTCAGTGAAGATCTGATCAAAGAAACTGAAGAGAGTATGCACTTTTGTGCAAAACAAAAGGAAGTATTCTCACGGTGGCTCAGCTAATACTGCCCATGACTCCTTGATCACCAGGATCCTACTAGCAGTGGGGGCAAACCTAAGTCATCCTATAATTTCCTCCTTTTGTTTTTAGTGGAAAAACAACTACCAAGCCTGGTAAATTTTCATTTCTTCTGGCCAAACACTGTGAGAAGAAAATTTCTACTAAAAGTGATGGAGTGAATTATGTGGATCAATAGATTATTTAATGAATTTTATGTCAGTAATTTTTCACTTATAGGATAAGCAACATTTTTTTACCATGTCATCAAATATAGTATACATTAAATCACATGAAAATTATCTTTAGGTGAAAGGTTTAACAGGTCCTTTCTTTTCAGTTTTAGACAATGATTGGCAAAAAGGCATATAGCATGCAAAGTAAATAAATCAAGGCACTAAAAATTAAGCAACGTTTTTCTGTAAGAGACAGGATCAATTAAACTTTTGTTTTAATAGTACAATCAGCTTGGAGTATGTGGCGTGGAATTATAATGACTGACACTGTCTTGTTTTGACTAACACTGTCTGTGAACACACAACTCAAAAGTGAAAGGAACTACATAATGCTCCGACTGAACAAATCAAACTGCCTATTTTCAAAGTGCATTTTACTTTCAAATTAAAGGTAAAGAGTTACTGGCCAACTCAGTCTGCAGAATAGTGCCAATGTGATGAAAGATGGCAATTTTTAGCCAAGCTGCCAGCTGTGGTCAATGCCTTGTATTAGTGAATTTTAACAGCAGTTGTGAGAACTTGAAGAATGCAAAGGATTAAACATCACTCTAGATTGCGTTGGGGGAGGTGGGGAAATCATACAAATGCTAAAAATGTTCAAAGCTGCAAAGATTAAATAAAGGAACATATCAATTTGGAGCCACTGAATTACATCCAGCTGCGACAGTGAATTAAGAACCGATTAATGGCTAAAGCTTTTCTCCAGTTTGGATGCTGAAGCAAACTCATTAGGCTTTTAGAGTAGCTATAATGTGTGTACTGTGGGAACTGTTCAATGCTATTCAGGAGACTCTAACTGTAAGCTCAGAGCATTTCCCGCAGAGCTTCTGATGCTATTTTCTTTATATAACATGTGTGCCTGAAAACCCAGCCAAAAACAAGCCCTTTGTTTTTCTACTTTGTTGTGGTCTCTCTCAGCTTTACGTTTCTTGAACACAGGTAAATAAACTCATAATCCAGATGGTGCAACAGATGTGAGAGCAGCACTCTGAAATCAACAGACAGTGGGCAATACTTTCCATTTTCTCTTTTAAACGCTAACTAATATGTAATTCGGAATCTCCGGTGTAGTTAGCATCTGCTCCCTTCGGCCAGCCAAAGGTTACAGGTGTTCCTGATGTCATTTCACAGTAAGGCGTGGGCCTGGCTTGTGAGCCAGTGCCCAGGCTCTAATCTTTCCCTACCACCTACCAGTTTTGTCATGCTGGGCCTCCATTTGCTGTATCTTCTGTGTCAGCTCCTGCTCTCTTTGCTGGGCCTGAAGGGCTTGGGCCTTTGCTTCGTTGGTAAAGCTCTGCTGAATGCTATCTTTTTCCAGTCTACAAGGCAGAGAGGAGACAGACAGAAATTTAAACTACAGATGCACTAACCCCCGTCATTTCCCCTATGGACCACAGAAAGCTGATATATAGTAAACTGTTAAGCATAAGTAGACAACAATCTTTCTGCAGACCCCCCCTTACTTTTGGGGGAAAATCCAAAGGACCTTTCATACAATGTTGAATACTTGCCACAAATCCAAATGGACTAAAGTAAGCAACTTTAAAAATAAAAAAACCGTGACAACTGAATAATGCTATTTTGTGACTTTAAAACACAAACACCATTCTCTATAACATTCCCAATGTTGCGTACCACCAATTAATCTTTTTTTCTTCTGAATGGTCAATATTTCCTAAAGATCCTGAAGTTACAGGAACAGCATGACTCAATATACCCCAAAACTTAAATTCTTGAAATTAAGCTTTGTAGATCACCTCTGCTCTTCCTCCCAAACTTAAAATGGAGTCTCAAATATAATGTAGGAGATTCTATCTGAAGGCAAGTAAATGATTCTGCAGTACCACATGCATGCTTTCAATAAATATTTTCAAACATTAGGCCATGTAATGTGAATAAAAATATGAACATGAAAATGAAAAACTCCTCTCAGCACTTCATAATAAAATTGCTTTGGGGTCACACTGAAAGAAACTGCAGGATGAGAAGCTTCTGTAGTCAAAGACAATATCTCATGCCACTGTGATGGGATATTGACCAGTGGATGGGTCAATATCCAATCACAGTGGCTCCTAAAGAGAGAAACTTCCTAAACAATTAGAATCTGAAGAAAGACAACCCTCAGGGCTTCCTAGGTGGCGCAGTGGTTAAGAATCTGCCTGTCAATGTAGAGGACACAGGTTCAATCCCTGCTCCAGGAAGATCCCACATGCCACAGAGCAACTAAGCTAGTGCGCCACAACTATTGAGCCTGCGCTCTAGAGCCCATGAGCCACAAGTATTGAGCCCATGTGCCGCAACTACTGAAGCACACGCACCTAGAGCCCGTGCTCCGCAAGAAGAGAAGCCATGGCAATGAGGAGCCTGCGCACCACAACGAAGAGTAGCCCCCACTCACTGCAACTAAAGAAAGCCCATGCACAACAAAAAAGACTCAACACAGCCAATAAATAAATAAATTTATTTTAAAAAAAAGACAACCCTCAGAATGGGCAAAAATATTTGCCAACCAAGGAACTGACAAAGGATTAATTACTAAAATATGCAAAAAGCTCATGTAGCTCAATATCAAAGAAACAAACAACCCAATCCAAAAATGGGTGGAAGACCTAAATAGATGTTTCTCCAAAGACATACAGATGGCTAACAAACATATGAAAAGACGCTCAACATCACTAATCATTAGAGAAATGCAAGTCAAAGCCACAATGAGGTATTACCTCACACCAGTCAGAATGGCCATCATCAAAAAAATCTAGAAACAATAAATGCTGGACAGGGTGTGGAGAAAAAGGAACCCTCCTGCACTGTTGGTGGGAATGTAAATTGATACAGCCACTATGGAGAACAGTATGGAGGTTCCTTAAAAAACTAAAAATAGAACTACCATATGATCCAGTAATCCCACTCCTAGGCATATACCTAGAGAATACCATAATCCAAAAACAAACATGTACCATAGTGTTCACTGCAGCCCTATTTACAATAGCCAGGACATGGAAGCAACCTAAATGCCCAACAACAGACGAATGGATAAAGAAGATGTGGCACATATATACAATGGAATATTACTCAGCCATAAAAAGGAATGAAATGGAGCTCTACGTAATGAGGTGGATAGACCCAGAGTCTGTCATACAGAGTGAAGTAAGCGAGAAAGAGAAAAACAAATACCGTACGCTAATGCATATATATGGAATCTAAAAAAAAAATGATGAACCTAGTGGCAGGGCAAGAATAAAGATGCAGACATAGAGAATGGACTTGAGGATACAGCAGGGGAAGGGGAAGCTGGGGCAAAGTGAACGAGTAGCATTGACATATATACACTACCAAATGTAAAATAGATAACTAGTGGGAAGCTGCTGCATAACATAGAGAGATCACCTCAATGCTTGGTTAAGACATAGAGGGGTAGGATAGGGAGGATGGGAGGGAGGCTCAAGAGGGAGGGGATATCGGGATATATACAGCTGATTCACTTTGTTGTACAGCGGAAACTGACACAACAGTGTAGAGCAATTATACTCCAACAAAGATCTGAAGGATAAAAGAAAGATTCACTTAGAGTTTCCAGATTGGATTTTCTGATTCATTATCTTACTTTTCAATTAGAAAAGTTATTTTACTATTTAAAAAGAAAAAAAAAAGAACCTGAAGAATGCAAAGGACCTCATCACTGGCACCACTGTGGATACTGACACTGTGTGCGAGCACACACACATACACATGCATGTACACACACACGTACACACACACACACACATTAGTTTGGTTCTTTATACTCTAAATACAGGTGAGTGATATGAAAGTTTCCGTCAATTAACTGGCTTAGTTATCTCTAACTCCTAATCTCCTTGTGGGCATTTCTCATCCATGCTGCTTTAGTTTACTAATTGAGATATTTACTGTCTTGTCTTTGCCAAACTAAAAATAAACAATTCCATAAAGCTATCAGTACTAGTCTATGTACTGCTGTGGAACTTCAAATCACTGGCTTCTAATTATAAAGCAACATAAGGAAAGTCTGTATTGAAAGCGGTCAATGCATGTGGTAATGTTGTAGTATAAAATTCCAGAATGAAAATACACCCACACCTCACTCAAATGGATCATCAGGGGGCCATGCTACATGTGAAATAAGGTCCCTTCTGGTACTTCTAATAACAACACCCCCTGGACTTGCTCCAAGGTCTTGCCTCACACTCAGTTTCAAACTGGAATATTGCAACAAATGGATAGTCAGACTGGGCCACTTTTTGCCTCCCCAGTCACAGCACATATTCTCAAGCCATGGAAAACTGCACATGCCTCTGTATTTTGCTGGGATGTCTCCCCCACCCACCTCACCCCTCTCTGCCTCCCACCAACCCCTGTCACCCCTGCTTAATGTATACTCCTCCTTTAGTACCTGCTCAAAACTCCCCTCCTCTCTCTCCCCTCTCTCCTAAATTAACTATTCTTTCTACAGTGACATCAGTATATGTTGTGTATGCAGTCATCCTACTAAGATGGCATTTACCACACTCTGGTTATTGGTTTACTTCTCTGTGCCTCTTTGTCATCTTTGTCTCTCTATACCCTGAGCCCGGGTCAGTACATGGCACATAGGAAGAGGGCAGTGCGTGTTTAATGAATGGGTGTTCTTATATACTTGCCATAGGGGAAGGAAGGCTACAGTCTTTAAGTGAAGCTGCAGAATCTGCTCAAGTCTTATATGAGGAGGCAAAAGTTTTCCAGACATGTCGAAAAGAGAGAGAGAAGAGTATATGAAAGAGAATGGCTCTGATGGTGTTGCCAGCTGGAGATGCTGCTGTGGAAGGGGTCAGCTTTAAAAAAGTACTGTGGATTCTTTCACTGAGTAACCATCCCCAAAACAGAACCCTAGCTAGAGTAGGGGATATAGGTAGGGAGGCCTAGGACTCTGAGATCCCCAATAATCGGGTGACCAAAGAAATGTATTGTTCAAAACCAGTATCAATTTGAGAGTGAAAAGGGGCATTATTAATAATTAATAATTAATTATATCAAGACAAACAGTCATCTACACTTTGTAAACTGGGGCTTATGGTTTACTTATACAAAGGGGCTGCCAGTCTCACCAGTAATTTTCAGAATGAGGAACTACCTAATTACTGATCTCCTAAATTTCCTAGAGAAAAGAACTACTGTCTTATTGTAGTTCTCCTTATAAAGTAAAAATTTTAAAAAATGCTCTACCAACAAATGTTGTTACACATCAACTTCAGTTTCTTGAATCCTTGCCCCACTTTTACTTTTTTTAAGAACTACACATTTTCAATTACATAAAAACATGACATTTTTGCTTTCCTACCTTCTTTATATACCCCTTTCCTTCTATGTTGCCCTCTCCCCTTGCAAGTTCTTTCTGACTTAGCAGGTTTTTTGTAAAACCTTAAACTGGTATAACTGAGAAGGAATCTCAAATTTGTTTAATCAAATCCTCTCACATTATAGTTGAAAAAAAAAAAAAAGAGGGCCATGAAGAATTAGAAATCTGCTCAAAGGTTACTGTAAATGCTGCAAAGGCAGAGGTGGGATTTGAAATATTTTGACTTAGGAAACATTAACACTCTAGAGGTAATGCACTAATGGGTTGAAAGAATTAATAAAAATCACTTAGTTATCCAATGAAGTGATCAGAGAAGAATCCAAACCAACTCATTTAACATTTAACATAACTCTATTATGTGAAAGACACTCTGCTAGGCAGGGGTCAAATAAAGATAAATAAATATGGCATAGTCTTTGCCCTAACAGGGAATTCAAAACGGCCAAAATAGAGGATAAAAGGTGAAATATACCACAAGAAAGGTACTAGGGAATAAAACTACCAAAGCATAGAAAAATAAGAAGTCAATTCCAGTTGGGTGTGAGGGCCTTATGAAAGATAGCTGGGCCATTCTTCCCCAACTGGTTTTCATTCAGTTCTCACTCAAAATATTGATGATCTCACTTAACCAAACTTATAGTTAGCCATATTTTACAAACTGGAATAAAAGCAAAGGCAGTAAAGAAGAATTTCTTGGTTGTTATCAAAATAAGGCTGAAAGGTGTATTTGTAATAGTTAAAACCTGGAAACAACCTAAACGTCCATTAACTGCTAAACAGATAAACAAATCGTGGTATAGCCTTACAGTGTAATAAAATAGTAATAAAATAGTAATAAAAATAGTAATAAATAAAAAAAATAGTAAAAAAAATAGTAATAAAAAGCAACTGTTACATACAACACCTGGGTGAATCTCAAAGACAGTATGCTTAAAGAAGCCAGGCACCAAAGACATATTTTATGATTTCATTTTCATGAAATTCTAGAAACATAAACAGAGTGACTGCTCAGTGTTTCCAGGACCTGGATGGGCATGAGGGAACTTTCTGAGTTGACAGAAATCTTCTATATCATGATTATGATGGTTCTATAATTATGTACATTTGTCAAAACACATTTAATTGCAAAATTAAAATTGGTGATTTTTATTATATTTAAATTTACCTCAATAGAGCTAACTTTAAAAAGGAGAAAATGTACTAGAACAGAAACATCCACCTTTTTATCCAAGTTATTCACATCATGTGTGGCAACACCTACGTGTGTGGGCCATGTCCGTGTTTACGTGATAACTGTTGAGAGTTAAAAGAAGGGAACAAGTACTGGGCAGGCCTCAAACACAGACTAAGCATACATAGAGGTTTGGTCACCTCTTTTTTTCCAATTATAATTCTGGTTGTTATATTTTCTAAAAATGTCATTTACTATCCCCCATTTTAAAAAAATGGGATTGAAGAATTAACTTCTGTTTCTAATCCTCAACTTTTTCATATCATTTATTATTTTAAATCTTGCTATTTAGAAAAATCCATGTCACAGAGCAAAGATGACATTAGATTTCTTTAAAGTATATCTAAAATTATACTACTACATTAAAGGACTAAAAGTTTCTGATGATTCTAAAGTTCACCAGTGAGTGTGGGATGGAAATTTTGAAAGCCTCAAGTCTAACCTGAGGACAAGGATATGGTGATCGCAGTGATTTGAGGCACCAATCCTGTCTGCCATGTTTCTATTCACCTTTTTACTGGTGACTAAAGTTCTAGTATTAGACGTACAACCCTCTTGGTTAAAAGGTGTTTCCCTTTTAAAGTAAAATATAGAGAGCTTTGTGACAGTAGCATATTGGTGTAACAAAATGTATGAGACCATTTATAACATACTTACTAGTTGGGAGCCATTCTTGATGGAATTATAGAGAGAAGCAGCAGAGAGGCACAGGTAGGGGTGTGCTATTGTGAGTTAAGATACATGATGTCCACTTGTCCCAATAATGGTGACATTATCCTTGATCACTTGGTTGATGTTATTGGTGTGCTGGAAAATATTTAATAATTGATTCGGGGAAGGAGGGATCCCTCATTTTCAGGGTTTACCAATTTTCAGTGTAAATACTTCTACCATGGCATATTTTAATAATATGATACTATCTATTTTTCTTGTGCACGTCTTGGCTTTCTATTCCTAAAAGATGTTCCAGTTTTATCTTGTACTGTCCTTTACACTCTTCAAATCAGCATTTGCTCAAGGAACTCTTGTGCCTTTTAGTGGAGAATGGTATTTAGAAACCAAGATCTGTCACTAGGTGGTGCTCATTGCCACTGACAAGTCTTGGCTTCTAGGTCATCTTAGCAGACAGAGCCAGTATATGAATATACATATAAATGTATGAATATAAATACAAATTATTTGCCTATGTCTTTATATAAATATATACACACACATTTAAATTGATGTCTCTAATTCCAATCCAACAACATAGATAGAAGCTAGTCTTCTCTCTTTCCCTAAGTGTAACATTCTTCCTCAACAGTGAGAAACTTGGAATCCATTCTTTAACATACTCATTTTCTCAAACTTAGTATACACAGAAAGTGCTCTCAAAGTTGCTAATCTATTATAGAAAGCAAATCTATGAGTAACTAGAATTAAATATTTCCTTATAGTTTTTTTTTTTGCTTTTTTAAAAACTGAACTATAGTTGATTTACAATATTGTGTCAGTTCAGATGTACAGCCAAGTGATTCAGATTCTTTTCAATTATAGGTTATTACAAGATATTGAATATAGTTCATTGTGCTTTATAGTAAATCCTTATTTTTATCTATTTTATATATAGTGGTGTCTATTAATGCTTTTTTATAAAAACATACACATCATTTTCCACTTAGAAGATTCTCTTTGTGTTCTGGGAAAACCACATCTTAAGAGGCAATGGAGTACAGCAGAAAACTCACTGAGCTAGAGGGTCCAAGTATGGTATCTATCTCCTTATTTCTTATCTAACCATGAAAAAGTATCTTAATTTTTTTTTTAATCTGGGGGTTCTTCACGAAAATAGGGCAGGAAAAAAATCCTGCCTTTAAGGGTTAATAATTTTAGTAACCTAGTACTTATTAATGTTTTAAGCTCTTTACATGTATTCTTTTCTTTAATTTTAAACAACCATAAGGGACAGGTTCTCTTATTATCCTCACTTTATAAACAAGGACACTGAGGCTTAGAGAGGGTGTAAAATTTGTTCAAAGTCTCCCAGTTGTTAAGGGACATAGCCAGGAAATTCAGGCCTACTGAATCTAAAGTCCACAGTATGAATCTCTATGCTTCAATATCTTACTCTGTTGGGGATGCAGAGAAATAAGATAAAGGATGAAAAGAGTCTTATTTCAATTATCCGTATGTGTATGTGTGTATGTCATTTATTACCCATATTGTCCATCTTGATAACCCAATCCCACGGTAGTCCTCCTTTTCCTTTCCCATTTGTCCCATATGTTACTGGATCACTTCCTTTTACAGTGACAACATCAATTAGTTGTATCCTCCTTAAAGAAACATATTGACCTTTGCAAAAACATTAAAAAGCACATAAATACATCTCCAGCCTTAAGCTGGTCACAGACTCCCAGGAAAGGTAAGATGTGCACATGTTAATTGGAATGTAAGTGCCTGAAGATAAATTTGTTTTGCTCACTAATTTATCCCAAGAGCCTGGAATGGTGCGTGGAACACAGTTGTGCAGTCAACAAATATTTGATAAACGAATGAATGAGTGAATGAATGAATGAACAACTGTTAAGAGACAGAAAATACTCAGTCTTCTTACAGGTTTAAGGATCCCCCTCTCTGTTGATTAGAAGCAGAGAATGGAATAAAATAACCCTTATTTTGACCAATAACTTAATTTAGTTTTATTATTGTTACTGACAATAACAACAAAATAAAAACAAAGTAAAAGTAGTAGACAGAATGATATCTTCTATGTTTGAGAAGAACCAAAATCCTGTACCTGTTTACTACTACTAAGGACTATGTTCTCATATGAGCAAATGTATAAACACTGGGATGGAAAAATAGGGAAATGAAAATATGAGAGGACTAGGATTTAGTAATCCCTACTTCCTCAACTATGTAAAAAACTTCATGGCATCATACACATTTTCTAGAGGAAATTATTTCTATTTCCTTCACTGCAAAGTACATCAGAATATTAAGCACAATGTTAAAAGATGAGTTATCAGATCAGAGCATGAATCACTTCTAGGAATGGAAGCAGAAACAAAGGAGGTGAACTTCTTTCAAGGGAATAAACACAAAAGAAAGGAAATAACAGAAGCTTTCCTAAAAATATTTTTCCCTCCAAAAATGTTCTTCTTATAGTTAATTTGAAAATTCTAACCTTCGAGGCCAAGGAGGGTGTGCTAGACTAGATATTGCCTGCTTCGATTACACCCTGTGCATAACTCACATTAGTTAAGACAAAACCACAGACTTTTACCATCTCATCATCTTCTGTCTTACAAAACACAGTCAGATGCATTGACTTCTTTACTCTTCATAACAATTCTGTATGGCAGGGAGATGGAGCAGACATCCTTGTTTGACAGATGAACTATCTCAAGCTCAGAGAATTAAGAGATTTGCTCAATACTGCACAGCTAGGACTAAGTTTGGTGTCCTTTCCATTCCATAGCAGGCACTGCCTTACGTGAGGAGTTTAGTAAAATTCTATTGCTCATCCAATTCAAAAGTACTTAAACACCTACTTTGTGCCATACATCAGTACACAAGATACAGATCACAACCATCCCTTTGAAGAGTTCAGAGTCTAGTAAAGAAAATTGACAAGAGAGAACAACTAAAATAGTAAGGTAAATAATAAAATGGGGCTAAATTTCTGCTATCATACAGGGGATAGGACAGGAATTGGGGAGTGGCTAAGCACAGTGAGGGAGGATTTCAGGAATCTTAAAATATTAGAGGCTTGGGACTTCCTAGGTGGTGCAGTGATTAAGTATCCTCCTGCCAATGCAGGGGACACAGGTTTGAGCCCTGCTCCAGGAAGATCTCACATGCCTTGGAGCAACTAAGTCCCTGCACCACAACTACTAAGCCTGCGCTCTAGAGCCAGTGAGCCACAACTATTGAGCCCGTGTGCCACAAATACTGAAGCCCACATGCTGTAACTACTGAAGCCCACGCACCTAGAGCCCATGCTCCGCAACAAGAGAAGCCACCGCAGTGAGGAGCCCATGTACCACAATGAAGAGTAGCCCCCGCTCGCCGCAACTAGAGAAAGTCTGTATGCAGCAATGAAGACCCAATGCAGCCAATAAATAAATAAATTAATTAATTAAAAAATATCAGAGACTTAAAGTGAGAGTAATTAGCCATATAAAGAAAGAGAGGAATACTGTTACAAGTGAAATTGACAACTGGTGCAAAGGCCCAGGGAAGAGAATCAGGTGCCTTCGGAAAACTGCAAACAGTTTTGGCACAAGTGGAGGGTGGAATATATGTGTTGTGGGGTAGAAGCGAGCAGTTGGTGGGAGGGGAGATTGAAGAAAGATGAGACTGGAGATGTAGGCAGGAGCCAGAACATGAAGCTATTTTTAAGGACTTCATCCTCAGGGAAATAGGGAGCCAATGTAGGGTTTTAAGCAGGGGAGTGTTGTGATCACACTCGAGCTTTAGAAAGATCACTCTGGCGGCAGTGTGGGGAACAGATGGGAAAGGGACAACATTAGAAGCAGGGAGAGCACTTATTACTACAGCAATAGCAAGAGCAATTTCTGTAATTGTTTCTTAGATATAGTAGATAGCATAGGTAGATACTGAGACTGAACAGCCATCAAAGGTACATTTCAGGATTTTCAGCCTTGAAATTCTTTAAGTAGCTCAGAGGTCTCAGATGCATTAAGTGTTTGTATTGGTCAGTGTTCCTGGGAGAATGTCAGGCCCTCCTATATTCTATTTTACAATACCCGTGGGCCCTTTAATAAAGACTAAAGAATAAGAACAAATATGTGATTGCATGAAAAAAATTAGATCACGATTTTGCCTTTACATCTTCATATTGTCAAAATATTCATATTTCCATCTCTGATTTTAATGTGTAAACTAATCACATTGGTCCACTCTTGCCTTTTCTTCCTGGAAAATATCAGTTTATCTACATATTCCCAATAATTAATCCTTCTGATGAGTAACCTAAAATTAGACATCAGTAGGATCAATATTTAATATAATGGCTTTCTATAACCTATCAATGCACACACATCACTGTCAAATTGTAGTACAACTGAATGAAAAGAGTTTCTATTCTATTATCAAAATGTTTTTGAGTTAATTTCTAGGATCCATTTTTAAATGGGGAACATGGTGGTTACTTTGCGGCTGTTAAATTTATTCAGAAATATGCTATAATAGCAACAGTTACAATTATTAAATACATTTCATAATGTCTTATTTTTTAAGTATAACAGAGTAATCTTCATTTATCTGTAATGTTGGGAGATGAGCTATTATTCCACAAGAGAGAATTTTCCAGGTATTAGACCCATAGAAATGCAGTAGAAATATGTCTAAAATATATTACGTCTCTGCTTCCATAAGCACACTACACCAAATATAACAAATTCTTCATAATCAGCGTTCATAATGCCTGCTTGCTGCTGCATTCCCTCTGCTAGGAAGTTTCTAGGGATCATTGCTCGTGTTGTATCTTCAGATGTCTAACATAGTGACTAGAAAGAGCAGACACTCAATACTGTTTGTTGCATGGAAAGTCTCAGGTGCTATTCTAAAGAAACAGAAAGCGTGCAGAAGCACTGATCTGCTTCTGACAAATTTTTTTATTGGTTGGCTTGCTATGATTTGCTGCCATGTTTTTTGTTTTGTTATGTCTCAAGTTTTTTTTTAATATATAAAACTGATGCTTAGGATAGTTCCACTGATCCTATACAGAAAAGTGCAAGGGCTTTGTGATAGTTATTTGCTTCTTAAAAGTACTTTTAAATTTATACCTCAGTTTATGGCTATGTGTCAAATGGCTGAATTTATCAGAAGTTTACATCTGAGGAAGTGAGGAAGTTCTGTGAGAAAGACAGCAGGGTGTTCATTATTACAATATGATGGCCTTTGGTCAAACATCCAGTATGTTTGTACATAGAAATTAGGATTGTGATTTACTGACTGACCTTGGTTTGATAACAAAAACACAGTTCATTTTTAAAGCTTGATTAAGATCTCTATAACCTCTCCATTGTTGAAAAAAATTCTGGAGCTGAAAAAATATTACGTTTATAGAAGAAAAAAACTGACCTGAGGCCAAGTTTTCAGATTCTTACTCCAGTGTAATTCTCATTCTTCTAAATAAGAAAATCATTGTTCTTGTCACAGTAATTAAGTTACTTTCCTCATCAAAACATTTTCCCTCTTAGTCATTTTATGATTGAACCTTATTTCTATTTGGATGTAGCACTTGCTTGTAACTATTCTTAATCTACGTTCTTAACTGTTTCCTCTGTTTCAGGAGCATAAAGTATTTGTTGGATTTTCTTCTCCCTCAAGCCATTTCTAAGCCATCATCCTCACCACTGCTATCCTTTGCTGAACTGTCCTTTCTATTCCTGAAAACCTGCTTTTAACCTTTATTCTAAATCTATTTATATTCAAATTCATTTCTAGGAGGCAGCCTGTCTTGAGCCTACCCAAACCAGCAGAATCTGTGCCCTGAGAAAAGGAACATGAGCAACTAAAATCCTAAAATACGTCTAAAAACAATATCGTATTTTGGCCTTTATCCCTTGGTACATAAACTTCACTGCCAGCAGGGCTGGGATGGCTAGTCTTTGTACACTAGGAGGTAGGATTAAGGGTGCAGACTTTGGTGTCAGCCAGACTTGGCATCAGAGTCTCAATACCTCCACTTACTAGCTGTGTACCCTAAGTGAGTTACTTACCCTATCACTCAGTTTTCTGGAATGTGAAATGGGGTTAGTAACAGTACCTCTCCTTATAAGACTATCATATGTAAAATATACTTAGTATAGTACCAACACATTGTAAGTGTTCAAAAATATCAATTAGTGCAATTATTATTGTTATCATTATTATTTCTTAAAAGATGACTACTCAAGTGCAACAATCAATATAATACCTCAAAGACAAAAAACCCTGAGGAAAGAATAAAAAATTTCCTCAGTTTACTGATAAAACCTACATGGGGGAGGTGGTATTGCACAGTGGATGTGAGCTTGCGCTTTGAACATACATAGTCTAGATGTGAACCCTGACTCCGCCATGCACTAGTTGTATGACACCAGAGTGGAACTTCAGCATGAGGCTCATTTTATCACTTAATAAAATGATATTGGGCTTCCTAGGTGGCGCAGTGGTTAAGAATCCGCCTGCCAATGCAGGGGACACAGGTTCGATCCCTGCTCCAGGAAGATCCCACATGCCACGGAGCAACTAAGCCCGTGTGCCCAAAAAAAAAAATAAATAAATAAATAAAATGATATTATCAGAATATGTGAGATAGTCTACAGAAAGCAATCAGCAATGTCCAGCCCAGATCATCATTTGAAAGGTGCCTAAATTCAACTAATGGACTGGCATCTAGTTATTTGTCAAATTTACTTCCCACAGCTCTTAACATGTAAATGTAAAGATGGGACAGTAAGATATGGAAGAACTTATTGTAATGTGCTTCTGGGACAGCTAATTGTTGAGCTGCTTTCTCTATCCTCCTCCTCCCCTCAAAGTGAAAGTTCCTCAGAAAGAAATTAACCAAAGTTAGTCCTGGATACCGGCTTCAAACTTTTTAAAAAGCTGACATGATTTTCCTATTTGTACAGAACGATTCCAATTATTGTAGAAATAGAATTTTGGGTTCATGACTGCATCTACAGTGGGCATTGTGGGAAAGCTACGAAAAGAGGAAAAAAGGTCTAGGGCTACAGTGGCTTGTAAAGCAGCCACTGGCCACATGTAGCTACTGAGCACTTGAAATGTGGCTAGTTTGAAGAGAGACATGCTGCAAGTCAGAACTGCTGTGAAGAATTAGAAAAAAAAAAAGAGTAAAATATATCTACTTAATGTGTATTGATTACATGTTGAAATGATACTATTTTCTATATATTGGGTTAAGGATACTAAGTTATTAAAATTAATTTCACTTGTTTCTTTTTAAATATGGCTATTTGAAAATTTTAAATTAAATATGTGTTTTGCTTTTTGTGGCACCCATATTTCTACTGGACAGTGCTGATTTGAGCATAACTCCTTTTCTCCTCCCCTAAAGCAAAGCGTCATTTGTAATCTTGATGTTCCATAAATCAAAATAACTATGTTGCCAAACGCTGCTAACTCTAAATGCCTCATGAAGATATAAAATCTCAAAATTCTTATAAAAAGCAAAAACTATTAAAATAACATTTTCTTATCTTGATAACCTTCTCATCTGCGTCAGCCAGTCACCATTATTTGAAAGGAGAAACCAAGAAGAATTCTGATAGATAACTAAGAATAGTTAAAGCCGAAGTAGTCACCATATTATACAAATGTAAGCAATACAAGCTCTTTTTTTTGTTTTTCTGTAAATCAGGTTTGGTTTGAAGCAACTCCCAAAATACACATTCATGTTTAAAATTAAATTATAAAGCATATTAAAAACAATTATTCCATACAGCCAAGCTGGCAAATTATAGAAAAATGGCCAGTTATATACATGGATTATAGGCTTCTAATAAGTTAATGTGCATATAGTTAGAAAATCTTTAATCATTTAACAGTCTTTCTGTAATTGTTAAATGGGAAAATAGCAGATTCTCCAAGACCTGCCGTCCCACAGATTTCTTTCCTCAGTCTTCAGCAATCATCCTCATATCATTCATTCTTTGTTTCTAGTAAGAAATTAGTAGTTTCAAAGTCTATCAAGAGTATTAGTTAGTCAACCAATCTGTCAACCAGTTTTTAATAAACTATCCAACTGCCTGGTGAGTTAATCTGTTGCCTTTATAGTTTTTACTTATCGCAAAACATTATCTCCCTTTTGTGGAATACAAATAAGCTGCTGAATGGTTTCAAACCTCTACAAACATTGGTGGAATTTATTTGTTGGAAGAAATATAATTCGAGAATCCGGAAAGGAGAGTGAGTGGGAAAGCCAGGACCACACATAGTAAGCCCTCAGGAGAATCACAATTCCTACCATCATCATCATTACAAGATCATTATTTATAGAAAATCTCACTTGAAATATTTATAAATTATAGGTACCTCCAAGTGTATTTATAGAAACATTAACACATTATGAGTGCTAAACTTCTCAACTTCTAGAGCTTACTGACCATGAGTTGCTGCATTTCTTCAGAATACAGGAAAGGATACACACGGAAGGGAGGAATATCAGTAGGCCAAGAATTGAAGGAGAATGAAATCTATTGCAGAGTTTGACTTAGGGTCCCGTACTTTAAATCTGTGCCAATAATTCCTAGCAGAAGATTGTTTAAAATAATTTATGTCCAGAAGTACCCATAATGTTTTATTCTATAAAATATTATTCTAAGAGTCAAGTTTGAAAGGTACATAAATCCAATTAGCTGACTGGCATCAAGTTATTTAACTGCCAAATTTATTTTCCAGAACTGTTAACATATAAACGTGAAGTTGGAACAGTGGATATGGCAGAACTTGCTGTGATGTGACTCTGGCACAGCTAACTGTTCAGGTAATGGTCAAAGACGTTTCCCCTCTCTCACTTCCATTTCAGAGCACTGAGGACACTTAAAGTGAAAGTTACCTACCTCCTTGCTCTCTTCATGAATCAAAGTAAAGTGGGAAGTGGGGGTAGAAAGTAAAGTTCCAGAGGCACTGATGAGATAAGAAAACAAATAATCCCACGTGATAATTCTCAGTTGTCCTACCACAAAATAGCTTACATTATTTTGTGTATTCCCCAAAACCTGATTCCTGGGAGATATGTGGAGATTTAATAGAAAAGTTTCCCTAAGTCATATAAATTTGGGAAATACTGAAAACTAAATTCCTTTCTAAAGAGACTCATACTATGTGCTAGAATATTAAAAGTGTTGAGAAGCCCTATATTGTCAAAAACCCTATTTAATTCAATGTTCCAATAGGAATATTCTCACATCACCCACCACCATCAGAGGCAAACAGTATAATGGATAAAACCTTATTTTGCAGCCTAACTGCTTGGGCTTGAATCCCAACTCCACCACTTGCTGGTCCTGTGACCTTCGTCAAGGTATTAACCTGAAGACACCTCAGTTTGCTTACCTGTAAAATGGGGCCCAAGGCAGAATCTACCAGGAAGGGTTGCATGGGAGATTGTGTTCATGTGAGTAATGTGCTCATCATGGAGTAAGCAGTGTATCCAGGGAGCTATCTTTACCACCACCCCCAGGAGGAGTGTTCCAAGAAGCGGTCATTTTTGTTTGTAAGCTAAACCTCCTTGCTTTTTTGTTTCAAGAACCAATAACCATGTGCCTGAGTCCAAAAAGAAAATTATTTTCCCTTTCGGCAACAGGTCGTGTGAGATTTCCACGGAAAGATTTTAATGTGTTTATTCAGATTAACCATTATTATCAATGAACAGAAAGGAGCAGTATGTGGAATGCAGGGAAAAGCACTAGATGAGGAGCAAGAAGATGGAGATTCTACTTTTAGCTCCCACTAAATGACTGTTGACCTTGGGCACATCCCTGAACTTCTCTGCATCTCAGTTCTCACATATTATGATGAGTATTGGCCTACATAGGAGTTTCATTAATTAATTCATTTAAGATGACCTTGAGTTCAGGACAGTTTATAAATCTAAATACACTGTTTTGTAGATTTTATACACCCACGTGTGTGGTATGTAGTTACATAAACCTTGTCCACTAGCCTGTAGGATACCTATAAAGAAGAATCATGCTCTCTTCATTTAAAAATTTTACAGTGCCTAAATATTCCCCCTATAGCTGGAATAGAACATGCGTTCAATAAATGTTGAATGAATGCCTCTTCAACAGCCATCAGACACTTATCCCTTCACTCAAAAAAAGTCAAGATCCCTATGATGTAAGACACTATGCTGGGCACAACTAAGTTTACATATTTCTGGAAAGCTATTAGAGCTTGCGACTTAATTTGCAGTATGAATATCAGATGATGACACTAATTGTTGTAGCTTCTGTTCCCTATCTTTCAATTTGAATGCCATAATTCAGGTGAGTCTGATGGTATTATTTTACACAGCAGCACCATGCTAGTAACATTACTATAAAAGGGTATTTAGTAACTAAGATAGAGGAGATGGCAAAATCAGTATATTCCAGTGAAAGCAAATATTTCTAGCCAATTTTACATAAAATTTTAGATTAATAAGAATATTAGATGAAAATTTCTTGATGAGTTGGGGGAAGAAGCACATTTTAGAGCTGATTTTAAAAAAAAACAGGTTAGCAATTTCCTTTTCTTAGAAGAAATCAGTATTTTCCCTTCAAATGTATAGTTGTATATAGCCTCACCCAGTCTTCAAAGTGACCAAAAGTGTTGATTTCTACAAACAATATAAGCATAAATAAACATCTTGTATGACTGCCAATCAAATTTCTGTTCTCCTCTTTACTGACAAAAGCATGCCATGGATCATAGGCATTTTCTCTAAAATCAGAATGTCCCAAAGTACCGTGTCCTAATCAGATGGAACCTATTTGATCCAGGCTGGTCTGAGATGGGGAATGTGAACATAGTGCTCACTGAATTTACTCTGAGTATTTAATCTTTGTGAGAAGAATGCAGAAACTCTTGTGGATAAATTATCAGATTTTTAAAATTCCAAAATAATTGTGCATTTTCATTGTTTTTCCTGGTGATTGCTTTATAACAGCTCCTCCTCTGTTGGCATCTTTCTATCAGGAATGTATCACAGGAACTTTTCAAGGACAAGAGGGGAAGACAAGGGCCCACATAAACGGCATGCATGATGTGACCAGACATGATTAGCAAGGTGGCTTTAGTTTGCAGAGAGACGGTTTCATTTTCATAGGTCTAAGAAAATTTCTTAGAAGTCCTCCTTTGTAGCCCCACTGTAAACTGTTCCTATTGTAAATGATACTTAGTTTGCAGGTGTCTGCCTGAAGGCAGGTCACTGAAAGTCAGTGAAAATCAGGGCAATCTCAGCAACAGAAATTAACCTGCAGACCATGGCAGGCAAACATATATTTCAGAGAGCATTATTCCAACTGACACAATCAAACCGGACTTCACAAAATGAACAGGGACTTAAAACAACAAAAGCAACCAACGGCATCTATTTTAACATTGCAAATTTCTTAGATATTACAGATGTCACCCAACAGTGCGTGCATTTGCTTCCCATATGTGAACAAAACTGAGGCATCACGAGATAAATTTGAATGGAATGTTAATCTTCACTTTAAATTTTTTTTTCTTTTCCTAGCTGACGACACAATTTTAGTATTATCATAACGGAGCTTCTGGCTGGAAAAAATTAAATTAATGGATGGATAAAAAAAGCTTAGAAACTTAAAAAAAAATAAACAACTTTCAAATATCTATACTTGATGGTGTCAGGAGCCAAGATGAATGTATTTCAATTGCAACTTCCAAACTAAACTCACAAATTACTACCATTATGCTAAGTGTTAGCTACCCCACTGTGCAGTTTTGCTTTGTGAATTTTTACCTTCCTCTATGAACACTTTTAGCCACTGATCGCACAGCCTTTCAATGTTTTCTGCCTTTTCCTTTAAATAAACTGGCTCTGGCTCCTTCCATCTGGTTCCCCTTCCGTCAGCAACCCTGCACCTGTTCACACCTCCTCTCCTGTTGGATTCCACTGAACATTTCCTCCTCTGCCAGGGCTATTCTGGCACTCGCAACCTTTCTGTCATTCAATCCATCTGTCAGAAGTGAACTTTGTTTACCGCAAGCTTCTGCTTTCTTCTTCAAGAAGCAAAGCCCCTCAAGGTCATTGTCAAATGAACTGTCGGCATGGATTTAAATCCTCTACTGCTAACCAGCAGAAGATGAAGTTCTGTTGTGTAATGTACTTGTGAAAATTACTTTTGGGTTCAGGAAGACAATAATTTGGAGTCAAAGTAGTAAGACGTAGTGTTTTAATGATCATTTGTAAAACCAGACAGCTGATATGTATTTCCTTCATGTGTGTCTGCACTTCTTATTATATCAAGTATGAACTATATGTATAAGAAGCAAAATAAAAGTTTTAAAGTGAAATCAAAATATCATAAACAAGTTTACAGTATGTAAAAATTGCTTCATACTATATAGCATTAACTTGAGGAATAAATATTTTCACTAATGAATTAGCCAAGAGAAAGAGTATTCCAATTAAGAAATTTTACACTGAAATGCTTAAAATGTACAAATATGTACCATTTCAATTATAAGCTATATATTAACACACAGCTCCACTACTGCTTTGAAAACCTTAACCCATGATATACAAATCACTTCATGTATATTTTAAATTCCATCATTCAAAAAATAAACAATTCTGTTTAAATAATACCAAGATACATGCTGCCAAACAAACACATTATCTACCTAAAGAAATGTAAATTGTTATCCATAGGCCAGTTTTGTGAAAGAAATAAACTCATAGGAATTAGGTGAAAATGATACTCTCAAATTTATTCTGTGTCATCTACAGCTATCAAGTACTTAACCTACCTTCATAAATTGAACATGAAATCACTTTATGTTGAATTATTCACCAGTATTTTAGACAACCATGTTCTTTAGGAAAAAGGCAAGCCAATGACTTGACTCAAATTTCTTCTAAGGAAGATCACTTTTTAGGAGAAAATATATTTTAACCAAAGCACTGTTACAAATGTAAAGCTAAAAGGCACTTCGTTCATAATGTTGCTTTTATAATTTGGAAGAATTATCCCAAGATTTAATCTTATGGCATGTGCTTTTATGAAGTAAAATTAATCAAGTCTGTGAACTTTTCTAAAATATTTTAAAACAAGATAATTAAAATTTTTCTCACTGCCATATAATTGAAAGCAGATTTTATTAATAAAAAGAGTCTAAAAACATGTAATTTGAAATTTGAATCTTAAGGTTTGGACTGATTAAAAGTAATTATTAAAAAAGACTTTATCAGAGAAATTTTTCAGATGTGTTTTAAGAAAATTATTGTAATACTAAATATAAAAGTAAAAACAAAACCCCAAAAATGATAGCTTAAAATCCAAATGCAAAAACATTTTTTAGCTCTAACTTCAATTTTATTACTAATCTCCAAAATACTCTATATCCTATAAATCACTCATGTAATATATATAATGTAATTTAATATATGGATTTTGAACACAAAATATGAATTCTAAGAAGTGCTTTCTCTTTCATCTTCCTAAAACATAAATTCTAAATAATTCCTTTTTATGTGGAAAAAATTTAAAAAATAGTATCTAATTTACCCAGCAAGTTTAACACTGTTCTAGGTATTTTTTCCCTTTAGTGTAATCTGTGCTTGATGGTAGTTTGGTTACCTGGATCCCTGCTTCTGAATAATATGGAAAGAATACTGGTAATTTGATCACCTCTGTGGTCTGATTTGCTATATAAAAGAAAAGTACTAGCAAAATGCTAGTTTAATAGAGGCTGCTTAAATTACCGTGAAGGAACTCTTCATTTTTAGCAAATTGCGTTTGAAAAACACACTAGTAGGCTTGTTTTGGAAATTTGTATAATAAGAACATAAACAAATAAAAACCACTCAGTTTAACATCACTTACAGTCACACACAGATGCATGAATGTGCACGTGCACACACACACACACACACTTTTCTCCTCCATAAATATATAAGAAAAAGAACAGGGAAATAATAGTATGATTACTTTTACAAATGAGCAAATTTAAGGAATTCAAAGACTACTGTTAATTTGCCTAATGTATAACATGCTTATTTTATCTTTTAAATAGAAAACACTAGGGAAAAGTTTTAGATTGTTTGCTACCTATACCTGAAACACAAATTTTACACACAAAAAAATAATAATAAAGAGGCACTGAGACAACGTTGCCGGGTTGCACTAGAGAACATGAAAGCTCTTTCTAAGGGCACTGCCAGGTAAAGACCAAGAGCTGATGTTCCCATTCTTTAACGTCAGTTTTCCTAAAACAGCATATGGACGTAGGATGGAAGGTAAAAAATATTTAAACTCCTTAGTAAAGAACTGACCTTAATTTATCTACATTCTGAATGAGACTAATAGTTCTGCTTTTCTAAGAACTGAAAATGATGAAAATACTATTATTTTTCTCTGGTTTATTGATTTTTCTGCTTATTTTCATGAAGTCTTTTAACACCAGAGGATATTCATTCTTCCACCCCCTTCCTCAATTACCTTAAGGCAAGACCTTCTTTCAGATGTGGAAATATTTGCAGGACTGCAGGACAAAGAACTGAGACATTTTCATAGAGTTGATCAAGGGGGAAAAACGGATTTGCGAGATTCTGTTAAGAGTAAGAAGAGACTAAATGACAACTTTAAATCTGCCACAATCATTTACTAATGTGCTGCTATATCAAATAAGTCTAATTTTTTGACAGCACCAAATTAGATTTATTGCAGAAACTGCTGCATAAATAGCATATGGCTATGTTATACCACCTATTTCAAATCCTGGTAATGTTTCCCTTCCCCCTTCAAAATGAATAAATTGAGCCAAGCTACAAACCTTCTGTAAAAAAAAGAAATATACTAACTCAAAAACAGATGTAGACAATCTGAATTTCTTTGTTAAAGTAATAGTTTTAGCATGAATGTCCCACCTCTATATTTAAAAATCTATGACTTCTTAATAAGTTATTAAATTTACCAGTTCAGTTTTGTCTTTCATTTCTTTCAGAATGACATAATTTGATTTTTTTTTAATGTTTTAAGTTCTAAATTAAGCTTACATTTTGATGTTCAATCCACAGTTACACAGGGGAAAAAAGAAGCGCAAGTGGCTCTGAATCAAACATGGCTTAAATCAGGTCATGAGAAATTATTAAGCACAAATTCATGTATTGTTCAGTTGCTTTTGATTTTCAATTGTAGAAATCATATCAAAAAGTCTTCTCTAATTTTAACTATAGCCTTGATACTGCAAACTCTTTGATGCATAAAATGTATAAAGTGATCATTCCATGTGCCACACTATACACATTAGAACAGCAGAAACGTACAAACTGCAAAAAATCAAAGTTCCATGAAAACTGGGGTTGAAAACTCATACAACAATTCCGAGATGGACAATTCTTCCTTTCTCAATCTCTACCCTGATACCCACCCCACCTCCAACTGTGATGCAATTCAACTCAATTTTTCTTTTTGAACAAAAGTTTCAGTTCTTCCTTAGGTGGGAAAGACATTGCAAGGTCTTATCTCAGACCAATGGGCACACCACTGCAAACATCATGGCACTCGGCTACCCCGCAGACTCCCTCTCTGTGGTCAGTCTTCCCAGCTGCCCTATCTGTTACTGTCTGATTAGTTCTGCTAAGGAGCCCCTCCCCTGCCAGCTTTCGGTGCCATCTGTTCTACACAAGATGGCTGCTGCCCAGCAACCTAACACTGCCCTCCTACCTGGCACCCGGCTACCATCCTTACCCCAAAGTGCTAACACAGGTTCTCACTGCTGGCAGAGTCAGGATTTCATTACTACTACTTTGACAAGTGCAGGGTTGTTTGTAATTTCTCTTTTATCCTGATTTTGATTGTACAACCACCTCCCACTGATTCAGTTTGCTTCAGTTTTGTTGCTCACAGATTTTACTCTCCACATTAATCTCCCTCTGGCATGTTACTGCATCTGTTCCCTTTTTTATTATTAATTTTCAAATTCCCACCATTTTTGACAAAAAGGAGGTAATCTACACTCTGTTTCTGCCCATTTCATTTTCTTTAATTTGGAAGATAAGTATGAAAGCATGCCAAAGAAGTTAATTCTCTGTTAACAGTTTATTTTCTGGCATCCCTAAGCCTTTGTATATGAAAAACAGATAGGAATAAATGTTGACTGAATCACAACAACATAGTCACAACCATTCCTGAATTTAATGAAAAGCAAACATATGAAACAGCATTTAAAAAGTTTATTAGTTACACGAGTTGTCTCATGCTGTTATTCTTTCTTCTACTTTTAACAGATAATTCTTTGTGCAAATTAGTCTGAGTGCAGGATCTCAGTTTGGGTTCATCTATAGTTCTGACATGGGCTCTATTTTCACAGTAGATGAATTTTATTATTCCTTAATATAATTATCATCTTTCCTCAACCCAAACATTGATGATTAATTCAATTGTGAATGATTGTGAGTAAATGCCTTATTTCAGAAATAGGCTAAGAATAGAGAACTGCCACCAGTGCAACAAAGCAGAGCTTAAGGAGCCCCTAAGTTGCGGAGCTGCTTCCATTAGATCTTGTTTAACACAGTTAATATCAGGAATGGCAAGATGGTTTTTCCTCTGAAGACAAAGACTTAAGATTTAGAAAATGGGAAGTCATATTTAACAATATACTCTCTTTGTGGCCCTAATTTGTCAACAACACCACCTTTCAAAAGAGGACTTGAGTAATTTGATCACTGCCCTAACATTTTCCAGATTGAGCAACACATTGTGACTGATAATTAATTTATTTTACATGAATTCATATTAATAGCACTGGAGTCCCTGAATAGATGAGCAACACCTCAGATTTACAGAAACCTGAATGAGTTTAAATGATTTTCATACTCACACACATCCTCATAAAATCACAGTAAAGATCTGTGGGAAATATAGTAGGAGATTTTCCCCAATGAGACAAGAGAAAATCATAAACAGAGCTATGCCCAACCCGGTGAACCATACTTCAGATCTGCTGTTGGAAAACCAGAAAATTTTGAACACTGCTAAAACCCATTTTTAAGGCCCCATCTTGAAGACCCCCTACCTCTATCTCTTGCATATATTCCAATAGTGACTTGTTACTTTATATAATTCCTTTGTGGGTACAGTTATATTTATAACTACTCCCTCAACACAGGGTGAATTCTTTTGGTAAATCCTCTGGTCAACAACAGGTTTCTCAGAGGTAGTCACACATAGGTGTCAGAAGGATAAGTTACAAAGACACTGGTTCCCTCCCTGCAGGAATCCCTTTGATATTCTCCCTGTGCCCCACCCTCCCCAACACAAGGTCAGGTCAGAGGATGCTCAACCCTTCCATAGGTGACCTGCCCTTGCTGGGGAGAGGCCACACAAAGCCAAGGTGAAGCAGTCTTTGCTCAGCTGGACATGAGCTTTACAGGCTGCTTCCAAATGTTTCCTGACCTCTCTGGTACCCACTCTGAGTTCCCGAGTTCAGGAAACTGTCTTCTCTGTTCAGCTGATCTAATAGAGTAGTAGCTTAATAAAAGTTTGTTTACTTGAATTAGACTCTGGTCCTCCATGAGACATGGCCCGAGATAGGCACTGAGGAGATGGGATATACTCCAAGCCTCTTCTTTCGTCAGGATCCTTAAAATGAGCTTTGATTCCAGGATTTACCAACCAATGAATCACTCTGCAATCTACTGTGGGTATCAGGGAGACATTAAATAATGCCTAATATTAAGTTGATGATTTTTTATACTTCTTTTATCTTAAATTAGTGTTAGAGAGCAGAGCTTTCCTGCAGAAAAATATTCAGACTTAGGGCTACTAGGATAACAATTCTGCGCTTGCTTTTTTTCTCCTATTTTCATTGAACTTGATGTTCATTGTTTTGAGTCAGGCAAGTGGTGTGGGCAATACTTTCTCGGTTTCCTCTGGGCTTCTTCAGAAAATGAACTGGCAGCCACCACCATCATGCTCCAGGCTGTGGGCCTGTGAGGCAGGGAGAAGAGTACCTCCCTAGCATGGATCTTCCTTGCACACACATTCGGGCTTCACAGACTGCGAGGAGCAAGCCAGGGAACGTTAAGCAGAATCTGCAGAGACACGTTCTCTGGCAGCCTCTGACTCTAACCTCTCCTGCCCGGGGCCACACTGAGACCAGGGTCCTTAGCCCATCAAACAGGTGGAGCAGAGTGGGCTCAGGAAACGTGGTGTCCACCAGAGCAAAATGAAATGCCTTGTCTTTCCTGGCTCTCTGACAGCCTGTTCCCTCTGGTACTGGGTGGGGGAAGGAAAAGAGGACGCAATTTAAAACAGTACCAAGGCCGTCTATTTCAAGACTTGAAGATGTTGGTTGCACATATATCCATTTAAAATTATTTTTGACACGTTCTCTGCTTAATTTATTCATGAAAGGAGTATAAGAAAAAAATGAGCTTAACTTTTAAATGGAAACTTAAGGCTAAAAATTCCTCAATAATTTGGAAAAAAAGTTCACTATGGAATAGCAAGAATACACGTCAATGTTATACCATTCCCTTCAAATGAAGACATACTGAAAGCTTGGTCTTCTGACCTAAGCTAGTTGTTACCTGAAGAAGAGTTCAGTTCCTTCTGAATTTTCACTAACAATAGAGAAGAAAGGCACGTTTATCCAGCATTTACAGAGATCTTGTCAACAGCCTGCTGCCGAACTTGGTGCTAGAGACACAGAGATGAAAAAGGCCTGCTTCCTGGCCCATGAACTGAAAATTTACATTCCCTGAAGCATTTCTGTTTAGCTTTGAAATACATTTTTATGCTTATTTGTGAATATGAATTCCAGATCACAGGTTCTAGAGTTTGATGGACCCAGTTCAAACCCTGCCTCCTCTATTCTCCTTTCTGTCTTCCCGCTATATGACTTCTTGTTTCACCTTTCCAAGACTCAGCTTCCTTGGGCTTGTTGTTCTGACTGAGATAGCAGGGTGTCTCAAACGTCTTGTGTAAAATATCCTTTTTAAAAAACTGTTTCTAATCTTTTGCAAAGCATCAGTTTTGTAAAATAAAAAAAAAAGAAATACTAGAAGAATTTTTAAAAGTTTAAAGATATAAAAAAAAGGAGCACACTCACCACGTACTTGGATATTGTGGCAATTTAAAATTATAAAAAGACCTCCAAACATTCTCACCTTTGGATTTATCTTGCTGCCAAGTAGTAACATACAGCCCACCAGGGACCACACTTACTATGCACTGTTGCAGGAAACCAGGCACAGTGCTTGGCATGTGCTAAACATTCATCTATGTATCCTTTACATCTCACTTTTTATATTCTAAGAGTTCTTTAAATAAAACCACAAAGCATCCCTGAGGAGAACTGATCATGCCTCCTTGGACTTATGCTGACAATGGAGAATATCACTCTCAAACCAACATGACAGAGATGTACTCTTCTTTCTCTTATTTCCACTTCCAACCATCCCTTAGCCAAAGGAAAAAGCAGGGATTGTTAAAAAGACAACAGAAGCAATAGAAGGGACATCTACTTTCTTCCCTTACTCTTGGGGTTCTGCCACGCCTGCCAGCCACAGTACCTAAAAGGGTGTGTGTGCACGTGACTTAGTTTTGAAATGTGAACTGAAGGGATTGAATTGGAAGTGGAGGAGCCAGGAAGTCACATTCTTACAGTTTGAAATCAAGGGCATATCCTTTATCTTTAGTTCAGATTGAAGGATGTGGCTCCATGGTGTGGAAGAACCTGAAAGAATGAGCCAGCATTCAGACAGAAGTTGAGCCCTGCAATTGACAGAAAATAACTGCACACTGGTGCCGCCTTGAAACCCCAAGGTCCCAGCCACACCTGGGTTTTACATGGTCTGGTTATCAAACTAATCAATTCCCCCTTTGGGGGTTTCTATTACCTCAACCAAAGAGTCCTGAGTCATACTGGTAATCTGGGAGGTCAAACCACTAAATTCAAGAATGCACTGACCAGCAGTTATTATGTGGAAGCTAAAGGCTCTTTGATGGAAGCCTTAACCATCTCTCCCCAAGTAAAGCACCGGTCATAATCAGATAACCTGGTGACTCTTGTACTCTTTCTCACTTTCAAAAAGATACAAATACTATATAGGTCACATTGCTATCTCTCGAGGTCATAAGGTCAAATCTTGCCAGCTAGAGCACAAAAGTAGGTCATAGCATAGTACCCATTTTATGGACCTCCCTTAGATTTCTTTTCTCTGAGAAGTTCTTTGAAGTACATATAATTAAAAACATTATGTATGTAAAAGGAGAAATACACATTTTAAAGGTAACCCTCTGATATAAGCTGGAGCCTGCAGGTTTTATGGCAGGTTGGCCGCCCTTTTACACTTTGTACGATTCAATTTCTAAATCCTCTGGAAAATAAACAGAAAACTTCCTGTAGTAATTCCCCTCCAGATCAGATCTGAGAAAAAGACACAGGATTCAAAAGAATGTGTTTCAATACATGTACAATAGATATGGAGAAGAGTGTTTGCCTCTAAGTATTTAATAACAATCACACAAACACTCAGAAATGGTTGTTTTAATATGTAATATCATTAAGCAATCTGCCCGTATGTATGTAAATGGCAGTCTTGTGAGAGGGATTTAAATTCTATAGCTTTTTAAAGATGTGTGGACATGTCAAAAACACGTTTGTGAGGGAATTTCCACTTTTTAATAAAAGCCTCTCTTTCCTCTTGGGTAAAAAAGAAGTGAAGAAGTAAAAGAGAATGATAGTTGTATTATAATACAGTACATGACTGAGGCAAATGGTGAGCCAAAGGATACGCTTCTTAGGAAAAGCATAAGCCAAGACTACTATTCACTGACAGGTATTTATATCATTGCACAAGGGGGCAGCTTACACTCATCTCTGTTAAAAATTTACGTTACTGGTTTTCTTGGTTGTCTTTTGGACAATCACATTAATCCATTTCCCTACTAATTCACATAGAACTACAGCCTGATGGATAACTGTATAGGCTTTGTGGGCAAATTGCTGGGTTTCAAATATATACCAGCTGTGTGACCTTAGATGAATCGTTGTACTTCTTTGTGCCTTAGTTGCATCAGTTAGTTGTAAAACAAGGAAATAAGAGTCTGCATCTTACAGGGCTATCGGAAGGGCTACATGAAAAGCACTCAGCTCAGTTCCCACAACACAGTAGAGGTGCAGTAAATGATGGCCCCTTGCCTTTAGCTACTACCTCGATTATTATTTTTTAAAAAGCTACTACATGTGGCATGGTACCAGGCAGATCCTAAGATGAATATGTCCTTGACCTCAGAGGCCGATACTTGTATGTATTTAACTTACTCTCATGTTTACAAATGTACCCCCCAAATGCCATTTTTTCCTCTGGAATTTCCCATGAAATATCCTTCATTTCCATTTTCCTATATCCAAATGATACCAAGGATCAGTGAGAAATTATCTGTCCCTCAGTCCCTGCAGTACATTATCTGGGATCTCCCTTCCGGATCTTATAATTTACCTTACCAACTCTTTGTGTATTTTCTTTTCTTCCCCACTAGCCTATAAAGCTTCTGAAGGGCAGCATCTGAAGCTATTTTATATTTATACCTCCCATCACCCCTAGCACATCATCCCTAGTGTCTTGTAACAGGAAATGTTCCATGCAGAGTGAGTAAATACATGAACAGATATTTTTTAATGTACTTGGAAGTTTGTTGTGGAAAAGAAAGAAGTTGTTTGACTACTACCAGCAAAGACATAACCGGAAAGGGAGTCGCCTTGCTTTAGTTTCCACGGGCACTAGGCTATGCGCACTTAATGATTCTGCCTATCAGGCACTGGTTCCAAACGCTGTCAGCGGGGCCACCTTTTAATTACAGAGACCTCTAGTTTAAAGTTCTCTGTGTGTGCGTGTGTATGTCTGAGGTTTCCAAGTGAGTGTATTTAGGGGAGAGGCACAGTACACTTTACCAACCCTACTTGAATTGTTAGAATGGCTATCATCTGATCTGGCTATAGTTAAACATCTATGTGCATCCTAAGTTAAAAATGAAAAAAAAAATTACAAAATCATAACTTAGTATAATACGTACAAGAAAGACTCCCAACAAAAATTTTCTATCTTACCTCCATCTCATATTTACCCTGATATATTTGAGAATACATATATATGTATATATGTATTTGTTTATTTATATAGCAATACTGGACTGTGAAAACAATAGTCATAAATTTGCAATATATTAACCATTCCTATAATAATGACTTATTGAGCTCCAACTCTTTGCAAAGGGCTAAAATAGGTACTCTGAGAAATATAATATTAATAAGACCTCTCCTCCCACTTGAAGAATAATACATTACAGAAGGGAAGACAAGCAGGTACATAAAAAACTTCAGGGTATGAATTTATTTTTTTCAGATTTTTATTTTTCCTGTTTTGAGGAATTTGTTTAGTAGTAGTAAGTGCCTTTGGCTCTAAGTGGGAAGGAGGATTCAGAGGGAGATGTGCTCCCTCTGGCATGGGTCATCAGGGAGGACTACAGTGGAAAAATCTGGATTTCAGGGAGACCTGGAAAAGAAGGTAAGATTACAACAGGGCTAGAGAAGCTCAAAGGGATATTCTGGGTGTAGAGAACAGTAAAAGGGGAGCAAGGTCCAAAAGTTAAAGGAGGGCTGCATCTGCTTATTTCACATGCTGGAAATCAGCATGTGAGAGGATGAAATTTGTAGCAATGAAACAAAACCAGAAGGTTGGAAGCCTGTCCGGGAACCTTAAATGCTGAGTGGTCTGGACTTTCTATAATAGTATGGCACCAAGGAAGGTTTTGAGAGCAGGTGACAGAGTCAAGACAGTGCTTATGGATATCTACTTAGCAGTGGTTGGCAAAAGAGACTGGAAGGATGTTAGGAGAGTATTTTCATAACCCGTATAAGAAGTCAGCAGAGCCTAAATTATGATGAATGTAAATAGTGGGTAGGAAGGACATTTCTATGAAATCTCTCTGAGCTTCAAACTAAGGAAACATTTTAAACAAAGGATACGCCAAGCGGTTTAAATACCTAATGTCCAGAAACAGGAATTTAATAATGCATTGTCTTAAATCATTGTTGGAATCATTAACTATCAGAGTTGGAAGGAAACTTAGAAATCATCCAGTGTACCATAATTTCATAGGTTAAGTACGCAGATTCAAAGAACTAAGTAATTTGTCAAAAGTTGCAAAGATAGTGAATGCCTGCAGAAAGATACCAAAACTGTTTCCTTATTCCTAGGATACCTACTCCCAGCTTCCCCCTCAGTAAAGTGTATGGTTTTAATTGTTACTTCACCAAAAGCATACTTTAAATCACTCTTTATTCTTTTCTTAAACACTGAAGGCCCCATTTCAGTCTCCTTAACTGTTCTTCCACAGTGCTTGAAAACATGGTCCTCCTTTCTGTGTGCTTTCACCCACTCCTTTGGCTATAATATCTTTATGTAAAAGTATCCAGATCTAAACCTCCAGTCATGAACATTCTTCTCACACTAGATCTACACTGGACATCTCCATTGGAGTTCCAAAATAAAACATATTCTTTCCTCTGCTACTCCTTTCACATTCCCTACTTGAATTAATGGATCACCCAGATAACACAGGCTAGAGACTTTGGAATCACCTTTAATTCTAGCCTCTCTTATCACCACCTTAAATGCCTCTTGAAGATACTATTTCCTTTCCATTTTACTGGCTCAATCACAGCTGAGGACTACTACTGTACTTATATTCTAATTGGAGTCTCTGCCAATCATCTTTCCCACAACCAATCTGTTTTCATAGTGCCTTTCAATTACCTTCTTTAAATTCACATGGTCCTATCATAGCTCAAGCTCTCCTGACCCCTTACTTGAGTTAAACAGCCTCACAACTGAGGAGTTGCAAACTGTCTCTATAAAGGGCCAGATAATAAATATTTTAGGCTTTGAGGGCCATACTCAATTCTGCCATGGTAGTGCTATACATAATACATAAAGGATAATAATGGCTGTGTCCAATAACATTTTATTTATGGATGTATAATTTTTATATGTCATAAAATATCCCCCCAACCCTTTAAAAATATAAAAAACATTCTTAGCTCATGGACCATTAAAAGAAAAAACAAAAACAAAAAACAGATGATGCACCAGATTTGGCCTATGGGCTGTAGTTGCCAACTTTGTCCTAAGTGGTCTTCTTGTCTCCTATATCAACTCTCCAAATTCACTGTCCATACAGCTGTCTGAGTCAGGACCCCAACCCAAAAAGGTGATCATGCTGGCAGCCCTGGTTAAAATACATCAAGAATAATCCATTACTATCAAAATGGCCCAAACTCCAGAATGTGGCCCACAAGACCCTCTCCCCTTTCCAGGTTTATCTCTTGCCAAACACCTAATGTGGTTATAATTCTCTCCCATCTTTGAATATATTGTTCCCTCTCCCTGGGTATTCACCCTACCCTTCTCCACTTTGAGGACTGATTGATGAACTCAGAAAGCCTTCCCTGTCACCCTCACCTCAATGCAGAATGAGCTAGTTCTCCTTCCTGTGTGCTCCTGTGGCGATCTTTATTTCTTTCATTACACTGTTATCACACCTACTATAATTGTATATGTAGATCTGGCTCCGTAGTAGAATGCGAACCACCTAAGGGTAAAAACTGAGATTTTTTTTCTCTTTATGTCCAGGGCCAAATAATATACTTAAAAGATAGTAGGTGCTCAATAAATACTTGTTAAATAAGTCAATGTTATATTTACTAATTGGGTCCTTCAATAAATGAATGTCTATTTTCCATTTTTAAGTCCAATTAGCAATAAAGAGAAATTCCATAAAACTGACAGGCTATTTTTCTTTCAAATTCACCTACAGATTTCTACTCCAGTTTTAAAATTTTCTTTGCGCTAGAAGATTTGAAATCCTTACTTTAATCATTACTTTACAGTATCTTTTTCATATTTAATTTTAAACTGCATTTAGAATATGCCACAAAATATTTAAACTAAGACTAAATGAAGCACTACCTGTGTGGAATTTATTTATTTCAGCTGGTGTACACTGAAAAAAAAAAAGACGTTAAGTTTCTCAGCAACACACTTGAGTATATGAATCAATAAAGAATGGTGAGGGGAAGCAAACTCTAAAAAAACCCCAGATTTATATATCAGAAATATCTAGGCCAACAACCAAGCCACAATTTCAGTGCAAAAGAGAGATATACACAGTCCCTTCCATTTTTATTGTCATCTTTAAATTTATGAATGTGGATTTTATAAAACATGAATATAGACTAAGTGTAAAATGCGTACAAAAGAGTACTGAATTTAGAAAATAGGCAATTAAGTTTTATTTTCTATAAAACTAAGTTAAATTTTTGTAGACTTGTAAATAAAGCTCAATAGAAAAAGCTTTCTATGGAACCAAGCAAAACCGTTTTTCTTAAGAACAAAGGAATTAGTTACCACCAGTCCATTTTCAGCAGTTGCTGCATCTTAATATGCTCTACTTGCAAGAAATGGATCTCGTCAGACAGTACAAATTGATACAGCACAGGAAAACTCTCTATGGACTTTGACTTCAGAAATTAACTCTCTGAGTAAGACAGAATGGCAAAGGGGGCAAAACCAGCATTAATATTTACTTATTGAAGCTCAGCCACACTGAGACATTAAAAAGCTGTCTTATTTTTTTGGGTTAGTAGTGCTTAGCACACAATGGTGGGTTCTCAGTAGAAGTCTAACAGAGAAGAAAAACTGTTAACTATCATAATCAAGCTAAATTCTGAAACTTCTAAGATTAAATAACCGTAGGAACTATGTTAACATTACATTCTCAGCTCTACAATAAGAATCCTTTAAATGTGCATTTAAAGAATGGTTATTATTCTGTAGTATTATGCAATTTTTTCTTATAAAAGTGTTTCATCCATTGGGATTTTTCCAGATATCACACACGTATAAATGATTTATTTTCTTTCATTTTTTTCCTTTCTCTCTTTCTCCTTCTTTCCTCTCTTTTTCTTTCATTGTTTAAAAGGGAAGTTGGCAAACCATTTAGAATATTATCATAACAAAATGTTTTTAACAAAGTTTGATTTTAACAGAACTAGAGGCATCTTAACACTAACCCAAAACTTTGGGAGGTTCACCAACCTCTAGAATATTTTTTTTCTCCCAATGCAGGCTGTTCAAGTGGTGCTTTTCTCCATCTGTTATCATACCGTGCTCAGAATTACATTGTCATATTTAATGTAAAAGGGATCAGTCCCCTTTCGTAGTTTAAATTCAACATATTACTATGATTAGAAGACCAGTGTTTTTCTAATTTATGAATAAACCAGATTTTATAAACTTACATGTGTATATAGACAAAGTTCTCTCTAAAAACTGAAAAACTCTTAAGAATTAAACAAACCCAAAGGCTTGATCTGAAAACTGAAAAACTGTACTAAAACTGAAAGGGGAAAGAAAGCATCTATATGGTAATCTGAAATACCTACAATCCCAGCTTAAATCTTTCTCTGTGTCTATATATTTATGCATATGTGTGTGTGTTTTCAATATACCAATTGCCCAACGTTTACTACCTAAAATGTCTTATTGTAATTTAGGGCTGAACTACATATTTACTAAAGTTTTATGACAATAATGATCAGGTCACAATATCTCATAATGGAAGCAACATAATTTGAAATCACAATGGTGTAAGCACGGTTATGGTAATGGTTTAAACATGCACAGCGCCAATCAATTTCATTTCTAAATTTTATACTTCCTTAGGACTCAGGTTGCTTATTTTGTTCCATCTCAGTTTGTATCTTAGAATGTCTTTTACTTTGTCTGTTTCACCACTGAAAGTATCTGATTGTTTTCCTAAATATATTCCTCGGATACTTCAGTTCAACATTTTTATTAGACATAGAATTAACAGGAGAGGTAGTGTAATGGTAGAAGAAATATGTCATTTTGCTTATATTGACAGCGAATCACCTAAATATTTGAGCATTGTAGATGAAAGGTTTTGTAATGTATCAGTAATTCCCTGCCACACTTATCATTCACATGTCTGGGTGTTTTGCTTATCACATCTCCACTTTTCTTAATATGCCTAAAAACTGTGTGTGAATTGAATGACTAAGACTTAACTCTAACAACTGTTTGGAAGCCTGTGGCAAAAATCAGTGCAATGAAATTGGTGCTATGGTGCATAATGGGATTAGGCAGTACCTGGTGAGGTGCAGTTGGTGCTCAGATTCGCCCAGCAGTTCTGTCAGTTTCAGGCACTCCTCTCTGGCCCGGGTTGCCTTCTGCTGCTCCTGTTCCAAGTGCTGTTTGCTTTCACTCAGTTCTAAACTCAATTTCTCTATTTCCTTAGGTAGAGAGAAGAGGGAAAAAGCATCCATATAAAATATATGCACTTGAATTCAAAATTATCTCCTTTTTATTTTTGCCATGAATTTTAAGGTGATGAAAAATTAGTAGAAAATTTAGGCTAGCTCCCATTTTATGACAAAGGGAATTAACACAGCCAAAAATGCACATTAGTGAGGATTTTTCGGATCGTAAGATGCAGTCAAATTTTAAAAATGAAATGATTAAATGAAAATAGTCAAAATGGATAATCTGCACTTTGAATCTAAGGCTCAGTCCCTTTAAAAAAATAATACAAACTTAAAAACTCACTATTTTTAACATACAACATTTTTGTTTGTGAGATTAGATCAGACGTGCAGTGATTTACATCAGTATGAGACTCTTTATTTTAAAAGGTACGTTTGTTGTTTCATTTGGATGTTTTGAAAACCAAATTAGACGGTAAAATAACTTAAGCTATCTTTTAGAAAAACGTGTGGTGTAAAAGCAGGCATCATTATGCTGCACAATATTATCTGGAAAAAAATAGGAAAAAAATAAAGCATGAGAACCTTCAAACATTTTGAATGTATGACATTTCTGAGCTAAAATAATATTGCATTATAATTGCATTTTGAAAAGGCAACAAAGGCACTCTAAGATTAATAAATATAAACATATAAAATATGTGAAAATTTATGATTGTTTTTTGGTCTCGGTACGAAATTACCCTTTTCTTCCTGAAACTCAAATATTTCAAAGCAAAAATACTTTACATAGAACATAGTTTAAATAATTTATACATTAAAGTACAAATATTTATTATAGAACATACATAATTTAAAAAAAATAGAAGAGATAAATATTCAGACTACTAAAACAAGAAAAACAAAAAAGGGGAAGTAAAAGAGTTGAAACATTTTCAAAGTCAGCAGAAAGCAAGAAGCAATTTTAATACACAAAAATGCAATCCACTCTTGGAAAACAAAATCATGTCTAAGTAGAGTTTTAAACTTGGTATTTAAGTACATTTCAAATTTCCTTATGTCATTATTCAATATTCTGAACAATCTACAACTATATTTAATATATCAGGCAGAATAAACTAAATAATTTATTTTTCTACATTTATTTCACTACAAATATTCAGTTTATCCCCATCAAAACTGTACATTACCAACAGTATAATAAAACAACTTATTATAAGTTATTTATTTTTTAAAAACTATGTAATAATGAGTATTTTGCTTTCATTCAGAGTAGATGTTTCTTTATCTTTTAGATTAGGATGCTAAGTGAAACTGATTTCTTTAAAATATTTTAAACTGTTAAAGTTATATCAGTATATTTCCATCTCATAACTAAACATAATTAAAGAGATGGAAAAACACAATAGAAAAGTCTACCAAGTTTTGTCTAACATTTATGAAATTAACAAAAAAGCAAAGAAGTATAGAATTGGAATTACATGTTATTTTTAAATTTCAAAAATTCATTCATTAATTTCTTTACACAGTGCTGTATGTGAGAAACTATACTAAATACTATGGTGGACTCAGAGAGTTCCCATCTCTACACTCAGGACTTAACAATTCAGTTGAGTAAATAAGACATACACACACAAAAGGACTATCAAAATACAAAGCATATAAAAAACAGCAGACGAGTCTTAGAGAAAATCTGTGCTTTAATAGGCCAGATTAGGGATACAGGAGCATGGGCAAGATAAGTGGGAAAGAAGTATGGTCACGTAAATTCATGGAATGATAGATTAGACCAATTATGAAACATCCTGAATTCTAGATTTATAAAGTTGTATTTTTCTTGCAGAAAATGAGGAAATAATGGTTTAAACAGTTATGCAATATGAGAGAAGCTGAGCTTCAAAAAACTGGATCAATGTGTATGATCATTAAGATAGTAGAGACTGACAGTAGGGAGACCACAAAAAGACAGTTGCAATATTCCAAACAATTAGGCGTAGAGACACTTAAAACAGAAATATAAACAGAACATGATGAATATATGTAAATATCAATAAAAGGAGAGAGATCAGAAGACAACAAAGATGACTCCAGAATTTTGAATTGATAGGATACAAAAAAATGACAAATAGAAAAATGTATAAAATTCCAAACTTTCTTTAAAAGAAAAAGTGCAGCTGTATTTATACATATATCCCCATATCCCCTCCCCCCACAACTCCCTCCTGTTCTCCCTGTCCTGGCCCTCTAAGGCATCATCCATCACTGAGTTGATCTCCCCTTGTTATACAGCACCTTCCCACTAGCTATCTATTTTACAGCTGGTAGTGTACATATGTCTATGCTACTCTCTCACTTTGTCCCAGATTCCCCTTCACCCCCCACCCCCCCAACCCCATGTCCTCCTGTCCATTCTCTGCATCTGCATCCTTATTCTTGCCCTGTCACTGGGTTCATCAGTACCATTTTTATTTTTTTAGATTCCATATATATGAGTTAGCATACAGTATTTGTTTTTCTCTTTCTGGCTTACTTCAGTCTGTATGACAGACTCTAGGTCTATCCACCTCATTACATAGAGCTCCATTTCATTCCTTTTTATGGCTGAGTAATATTCCATTGTATATATATGCCACATCTTCTTTATCCATTCATCACATAAGAAAGGAAATGTGTGTATTAGTATGTGCATGTGTAAGAATGCAATTAATATATAAGATTTTTACACACGTATCTATATATAGTTGGCTGGCCCACCATATCCTCAGGTTCTGCATCCTCTGATTTAACCAACCTCAGGTCAAAAATATTAACCCCGCCCCCCCCCCAAATTCAGAAAGTTCCAAAAAGCAAAGCTTGAATTTGCCATGCACAGGCAACTGTCTGCATAACATTTACATTTTATTTACAACTATTTACATAGTATTTACATTGTATGGCTATTATAAATAATCTAGAGATTATTTAAAGTGTACTGGAGGATGTTAGGTTATATGAAAATACTACGCCACTTTATATGAGACTTGAGCATCTAAGAATTTTGGCATCCGAGGTGGTCCTGGAACTAATCCCCAATAGTACCAAGAAACGACTGTATATGTACGTGTATCTATATATACACACATAAATTATATACATTTATAATTTAAAAAAAAAAGTGCAACAATTTTTATAAGCACTATCCAGCAACAGCAACAACATATGTAACCTTACATTGGTAATTAGGTTTTAAGTATAAAGCAGCTGCTTTCTTAATCTCATGTAATAAAAAGTCAGAGGTCACAATGAAACTCAGCCAAACATAGAGATAAAGAACATGGGCCCAAAAGTCAATACAAATCAGGGTTTCAGACACAGCTTTGGCACTTTACTGCACTGTGACCTTGGACAAGTCACTCAACTCTTACCAGTTTCTTCAGTCTAAAATGGGAGTGGTAATTCTAGCAAGCTCCTAAAAATGTTGCGACGATAAAATGAGATGATGAGTACTTAGCAGTACTCTTACTATATACTAGGCAATAATAAGAGCTGAATAAAAGACAGCTAATATCATTACTACTAATTTTTCTCTATCTTTCAAGAAGAGCAAAAAGAGGAAAAAGACCTACCTAAGGATATATGGTTATCACTGAGGACTAAAGAGTTCTTGATTTAATTCAATAAAATTTCCGGGTAAAGCACTATTTTGGAGAAAACTGAATAAAACTTTATTATAATTTCAGAATGCAAAAAGCATTTTTGTTAGGAAGATGGAAAATTACTGCCTGGTTCTGATTATCTGTGCCAAAGACACAGCTTATTGGTGCAGATAATCAAAATCAACAAATAATCTAACCAGCTGGACCAGGGCTCAGCACTTACTTCCTAAGTCAGGAAAATCTGCCATGGCACCAACTCCAACAGTTAGAAAAGGAATCTCTTGCCAGAAATGCCATACTCCCACTGGCAGGATAACCCTTTGCCTCACCCAACTAGGTCAGGACAGCTTCCTTGGCTGTACATAGTGGCTCAGGGATGAAAGATAACAACAAAGGCCAATTGTACAGTACTCTCAAAGTACACTATTAACCTGCAATGTACAATGCAGTTTGATACGGCCACCTTTTGGCTAACTAGGCAAAGATGAGTCCAAATAGCTTTACACTTTACCAAAAGATATACTTCAAGTCATGAATAACTAAAATAGAAATAACTAGAATAACTAAATAGCTAAGAATAACTAGAAGTAGAAACTGTTAAAAGTGGCTACCTTAAGAGAAGAGTACCCAGGATGGGATATGGAGAAAGGGAGAGTCATTATTGTTCATTTATAGTCTATAACATACAAAATTTTCTTATTAATCATGGTAAACTTTATTTTTATTTATTAGATTTTCTTATCAAAGTGATATGCCTAATTTAAGTCAAATAGTATTCAGTTGCTCATTACAAAGAAGGGCAGTGCCCATGCTCTTCCCCTCACCCACCTCTAAGCCTAACCCTCAATGGCACACAGTATCCACCCTGATGTTTATCTTCAAACTTTTAAATAACATGCTTACAATGCTATCCCTTGATTTTGCTACATTAGACATCATCTATTGACTTCCTATATTAAAAAAGGTAGTGATTTACTTCCCTTATACCACCCAATACACTCACCTCATCCTCCCAATTTTGGTTAAATCATTAGAGTTAGTTTACATGATAGTGATTACACAAATATTATTCACTACTGAGACAAGCATTATTCTGCTTAAATTAATTTTCTTGTAAAATATTTTATTACTTATGGAATTGCTTACTTTTTAATAGTTTATTTTTCTAGGTCAGTGATATTTTTTCCCAAATGTTCAAACAGGTCTGTCAAATACTCATCAATAATATTTTTTTAAATAATGAAACATATCAGATAAACCATCAGTTCCTTTAAATTATTTTCCTAGATATATCCTTCTTGGTGGCTTATGTCTGGCCTGGTTGATCTCTGTCTTGGGTTAAACCTTACCCATGCTCCTATTAGAGTTTCCTGTTTTCTGGGTTTTAAGTCATCTTGTTTTACAGTTTACTCTCTTTTTTGGTTGAAGCACATACCCCAGCTAACTTTCACAAGAAAGGGTACATAAATAATACATTTTCAAAAAGTATCTGTATGCCCAAAAATGCTGTTATTCTATGCATATACTTGATAGTTTGGCTAGGTATGAATATCTATGCTGAAATTAACTTTGATTCAGGATTTTTAAGGGATTACACCATTGTCTTCAAGACTGTAATATTACAATTCAAAAGCCCTATTTACTCTGATTCCTAATACTTGGTCCGTGATTTGCTATTCTGCTTCTGAAACTTTTTATAATAATTTTTTCCCTGGAATTTAGAAATTTTACAATTTTAGACCTTGGAATGGGCCTTTTTTCATGCATTGTGCTGGGCTTTCAGTAGGCCCTTTTCGAACAGGAGATTTGTTTTCTTTAGTTTGAACAAATTTTCTTGTATTATTATTTTAAAATACTTTGATGGCATATATTTCAATAATTCTTCTTTCTGGAACTCCTGGACGTTGGTTTCTGGCTCTGTTGGACTGATCATCTAATTTTCTTATATATTCTACCTATTTGTCTTCTGATTTTAACTTCTGAGATAGTCCCTTGACTTCATGTTCCAAAACTTCTATTGAATATAAGAAAAAAATTTTAACACACTTTTCATTTCCAGGAGCTATTTCTCTTTTTCATTGTTTTTATATAGCATGCTATTTGTATCTTATGAATATAATATTGTATGTCTCTATTAAAATATTAAAGTATTGGAAATGTTCTCCTCCACTATATTGCCTTGGTTTCCTTTTTTGCTATTTGCCTGTTTTAGACACTCTGTTACATAGGAGACTTTCCTCAAACACATAGTGATACTTGGCTGTCTTTTCCGTATATGAGAATGAAGTACTTCATAAAAGTTTGGATGTAATGATTTTGGGGTAATGTAAAAGTTTATTCTTCAGCAAATATTCACTTCTATCTCCCTTCCTCTGGGATTGGAATATGCTATCTCTCTGCAATGACTTTGGGCTTGGCCATCTGACTTCACTTGGCCAATGGAATTTTCATACCTATAATGAAAGCAGAAGTCATAAATATGTTTATGTGGTTTGAATTTGTTTTTATATTATGGTAATTCTTCAAGAGAAAAGCATGCCCTGGATAGCTGCTGTCCCTTTTGCCTGGACCACACAATAAATACATGTGGATCAGAACCAAACCTAAACCATAGCTCAGACAACCCACAACCCACAACCTGAAGCAGAGCCATCCAGTCAAATGCAGCACAACAGATTAGTCAAATTCCAGCTGACCTGAAGATTCATAAACATTAGCATAAATGATCGCTATTGTAAGCTATGAGTTTTTTCAAACCACTCTGAAGGAACAAGGAGTGCTAAAACTGTATATTATCTTAGAATTTATTTCAGTTTTGAAATAACTGCATGAAGCACTTAGGACAGGTATCCTTGTTTATACAGATGAGAAACTGAGGGTCAAAAACACTGAATAATCATTCAGGACTTCCCTGGTGGTGCAGTGGTTAAGAATCCACCTGCCAATGCAGGAGACACAGGTTTGATCCCTGGGCCAGGAAGATCCCACATGCCACGGAGCAACTAACCCCATGTGTCACAACTACTGAGCCTGTGCTCTAGAGCCCATGAGCCACAGCTACTGAAGCCCACGTGCCTAGGGCCTGTGCTCCGCAACAAGAGAAGCCACCGCAATTTGAAGCCGTGTACCACAGCGAAGAGTAGCCCCAGCTTGCCACAATTAGAGAAAGCCTGTCCACAGCAACAAAGATAGCACCGAAGACCCAATGCAGCCAATAATAAATAAATAAATAAATTTGTAAAACAACAACAACAACAAACACTGAACGTCCAAATAAGTAACTCTTGAAGTAAGTCTTGAACCAGATATTCTGGCATTGCTCCTCCATACTATATCATAAATTAGACAATAGCTTTATCTTCTTTGATTTCTTTTCTTTTTAACCAAGATCCATATTGAGAAACCCATTTCATGCCACAATTTAGAAATATACACTCTCCCACATACATGTATAAATGTAACTATCATTTCATAAAACAATATTAATCCTCATTATATGTGAAGCACTCAGACATTTCCTATTCCTTCTTATTCTATTCCACTTTTTAAAAAAAAGCTTTTGGTTTCACCCCATTAAAATTGATTTAACAGGGAAGGAGTCAAGATGGCAGAGGAGTAGGTGGATGCATCCCCACAAATGCATCAAGAATACATCTACAAATGGAAAAATTCTCACAGAGCACCGAATGAACACTAGCAGAGGACCTCGGACACCTAAAATGACAAGAAAGACCCCTGTGTAACTGGGTAGGACTAAAGAAAGAAGGGAAAAAGAAGAGGAAAGGAAGAGGGATGGTAATGGCACCCTTGGGGGGCAGCTGAAGGAAAGGAGAGGCTCTTGCATCCAGGGAAGGCCCCTTACTGGTGGGGAGATCCATTGGGGCAGAAGGGGAGCATCAGCGGCCATCGGAGGAGAGCACAGCAACTGGTCAGTGGCAGGCAGAACAGAGTGAGACCTACACAGATGGTCCATGCCCCAGCCTGAGATGTGTGCCCACTGGGGCAGACAGAGGCTGAATGCTGGAATGTGGGGTTTGGAAAGCAAACCCAGGAAGAAGACTGTTGTTGGCTCCAAGGACACAGCCTGAGGGAACAGGAGTGAGGAAATCTGCAACTAGGAATGCTTGTGGAGGAAACCTAGACATCCATAGAAGCAAAGCACCATTGCTGAGGATGCACAAGGGGCGGGACTGCCATTGCAACCTCTCTCCTTATGCACTGCCCTCTGCTTCTCCTTGCACTAGGAAGAGCTCCTAGTGCAGTGGGCACCCGCCCACGGCCACCAGCAACCCAAAGCACCCCTCCCAGCCAGGCCAGGTCTTTTGAGCCTGCAGCCGCAGCCTCCCTCACGCATCCATTCACACTGGGGCTCCCACAACCCAGATGGTCACCGCCTTCTCCTCTGCTCCTTGTCCCCACCACAGTGGGCACTCTTGCAAGCTCAGCCACTGCCACCACTGCACCCCTCCTCGCCGAGGTGGACTTGTATGCTCCAGGACAGCCTTGGGAGCAGACCCCTATGGGGCTGAAACCACAGCCAAGTCCCAGGGGCCGTGCAACTAAGGAAGAAAAGCTGAAATCTCTCTTTGCAGCTGCACAAACCATGAATTGACAATGCCATGACTGGCTTTGTAAATTCAATGCCTACAGAACATCTGAATGAACAACCAGTGCTCCCGCAGCCAAGACGGATCTGGCTCTAACAGCTGTAGACTTTGTGGGCACATACATGTGAGGGTTGGGCCAGGCCAGAGTCTGAGCTGTCCCCATAACATCCACAGCAGGTCCACATCCATGATTACTGCAATTCTGGGACCTGACATCAGTGGATCTACACTGGAGGCTGGTGAAAACAACGTCTGAGAGATACCCGGGCCAATTGCCGGCATATCCACAGGTGGGGCCGAGAGCAGCTCCAACAACACTGTAATCTGAGAGCTCACACAGCAGGTGAAAGCTGACACAACAGAGCACACCCGAGGTGAACAAATCCAGAGGAGCAATACTCAGAGGCTTCCTTCCAGTGGGAGTGCTCCAATCCCGCCTACCTCACATTGCAGATCAGAAACACAGCTAAGAAACAGATTTGGGGGCCTTCACTCCAACAACTAGGGAGCAGAACCCACTTCTGATGGCGCAGTGACAATCACAGAGCAAAGGGGAGGCCCTGCTCAATATCCAGTGCTGGCTCTGGTCACCACAACATCAGTCACACCTCCTATAAAGGGGATGATGGCTAGCATACACTAAAGAAAGAGGTGGCAGACATCTATAAAAAATAACTTTCACAGCAAAAAAGCAACTACATGCCAATAAAATGGACAACCTAGAAGAAATGGACAAATTCCTAGAAAGGTACAACCTTCCAAGACTGAACAAGGAAGAAACTGAAAATATGAACAGACCAATCACAAGTACTGAAATTGAAACTGTGATTAAAAAACTTCCAACAAGCAAAAGTCCAGGACCAGGGACCAGATGGTTTCACAGGCGAATTCTATCAAACATTTAGAGAAGAGTTAACACCTATCCTTCTCAAACTATTCCAAAAAATTGCAGAGGGATGAATACTCCCAAGCTCATTCTACAAGGCCACCATCACCCTGATACCAAAAACAGACAAAGACACTACAAAAAAAATTACAAGCCAATATCACTGATGAACATAGACGTAAAAATCCTCAACAAAATACTAGCAAACTGAATCCAACTTGATTCAGTTTAAAACACATTAGTTTTGAAAGTGTGATTCAGTTTTAAAACACATTAAAAGGATCACACACCATGATCAAGTGGGATTTATCCCAGGGATGCAAGAATTTTTCAATATATGTAAATCAATCAATGTGATACACCACATTAACAGACTGAAGAATAAAAACCATATGATCATCGCAATAGATGCAGAAAAAGCTTTTGACAAAATTCAACACGCATTTATGATAAAAACTCTTCAGAGTGTGAGCATGAAGAAAACCTACCTAAACATATTAAAGGCCATATACAACAAACCTACAGCAAATATCATTCTCAATAGTGAAAAAACTGAAAGCATTTCCTCTAAGATCAGGAACAAGACAAGCATGTCCATTCTCACCACTATTATTTAACATAGTTTTGGAAGTTTTAGCCATGGCAATTAGTGAAGAAATAAAAGGACTCTAAATTGGAAAAGATTAAAACTGTCACTCTTTGCAGATGACATGATAATATGCATAGAAAATCCTAAAGATGTTACCAGAAAACTACTAGAGCTCATCAATGAATCTGGCATAGTTGCAGGATACAAAATTAGTGCACAGAAATCTCTTGCATTCCTATATACTAACAATGAAAGATCAGAAAGAGAAATTAAGGAAAGAATCCCATTTACCATCTCATCAAAATGAATAAAATACCCAGGGATAAACCTACCTAAGGAGGCAAAAGACCTATACAGAAACTATAAGATACTGATGAAAGAAATCAAAGATGACACAAACAGATGGAGAGATATACCATGTTCTTGGATTGGAAGGATCAATATTGTCAAAATGACTATACTACCCAAAGTAATCTACAGATTCAATGTAATCCCTATCAAATTATCAATAACATTTTTCATGAAAGTAGAACAAAAATCTTCACAATTTGTATGGAAACACAAAAGATCACAAATAGCCAAAGCAACCTTGAGAAACAAAAACGTACCTGGAGGAATCAGGCTTCCTGACTTCAGACGATACTGCAAAGCTACAGTGATCAAGACAGATGGTACTGGCACAAAAACAGAAATATACATCAATGGAACAAGATAGGAAGCCCAGAGATAAACCCATGCATCTATGGTCACCTAATCTATGACAAAGGAAGCAAGAAGATACAATGGAGAAAAGACAGTCTCTTCAATAACTGGTGCTGGGAAAACTGGACAGTTATATGTAAAAGAATGAAATTAGAACATTCTCTAACACCCTACACAAAAATAAACTCAAAATGTATTAAAGACCTAAATGTAAGATCAGATACTATAAAACTCTTAGAAGAAATCACAGGCAGAACACTCTGACATAAATCGCAACAATATCTTTTTTGATCCACCTCTGAGAATTATGAAAATAAAAAACACAAACAAATGGGACCTAATTAAACTTAAAAGTTTTTGCACAGCAAAGGAAACCATAAAACAAAAGGACAAATCTCAGAATGGGAGAAAATATTTGCAATTGAAGTGACAGACAAGAGATTAATCTCCAAAATATGCAAACAGTTCATGAAGCTCAATATAAAAACAAAAAACAAAAAAACACCAACTCAATAAAAAAACAGGCGGAAGATCTAGACATTTCTCAAAAGAAGACACATAGATGGCCAAAAAGCACATGAAAAGATGCTCAACATCACTAATCATTAGAGAAATGCAAATCAAAACTACAATGAAGTATCACCTCATACCGGTCAGAATGGCCATCATCAAGAAATATACAAATAATAAATACTGGAGAGGGTCTAGAGAAAAGGGACCCTCCTACACTCTCAGTGGGAATGTAAATTGGTACAGCCACTCTGGAGAACAGTATGGAGCTTCCTTAAAAAAATAAAAATGGAGCTACCAAATGATCCAGCAATTTCACTCCTGGGCGTATATCCAGAGAAAACCATAATTTGAAAAGACATATGCACCCCAATGTTCATTGCAGCACTATTTACAACAGCCAGGACATGGAAGCAACCTAAATGTTCATTGACGGAGGAATGGATAAAGAAGATGTAGTACATATATACAATTAACATTATTCAGCCATAAAAAGAATGAAATAATGTCCTTTACAGCAACATGGATGGACCTAGAGAGTATCATACTAAGTGAAGTAAGTAAGAGAGAGAAAGACAAATATCATATGATATCACTTATATGTGGAATCTAAAAAAAAGGGTACAAATGAGCTTATCTACAAAACAAAAATAGAGTTACAGATGTAGAAAACAAACTTATGCTTACCAGGGGGTAAGGCAGGGATGGACAAATTGGGAAATTGGGATTGACATATACACACTACTATATATAAAATAGACAACTAGTAAGGACCTATTGTATAGCACAGGAAACTCTACCCAACACTCTGTAATGGCCTATATGAGAAAATAATCTTAAAAAGAGTGGATATATATATATACATACAACTGACTCACTTTGCTGTACACCTGAAACTAACACAACATTGTCAATCAACTATACTCCAATAAAAAAAAAAAAAGAAACCAAAGGGGAAGTGGGGGAGGGATAAAGGGGGAGATTGGGATTGACATATATACACTACTATATATAAAATAGATAACTAATAAGAATCTACTGTATAGCACAGGGAACTCAGTACTCTGTAATGTCCTATGTGGGAAAAGAATCTAAAAAAGAATGGATATATGCATAGTTATCACTGATTCACTTTGGTGTACAGCAGAAACTAATACAACATTGTAAATCAACTATACTAAAATAAAATTAAAAAACTAAAATAAATAAAAAGTAGGGTATATTTCTAATTATTAAAAACTATATATATATAGTTTTACATCTTTTAAAATAGGCTTTATTTTTTAAAGAAGTTTCAGGCTTACAGAACAATTAAGCAGAAAGTTCAGAAATTTCCCATAAATCCATCTCTCCCTCCCACGTAAAGTTTCCCCTGATTAACATTTTGCTTTAGTGTGATACATTTAATACAATTGATGAAGCAATTTTTTCTGGGGCGGGGAGGGGGAGCTGTGCTGAGTTTTCATCGCTGAGTGTGGGCCCTCTCTAGTTGTGGCAGCAGGGGCTACTCTGCCACAGTGCACGGGCCTCTCAGTGCAGTGGCTTCTCTTACTGTGGAGCACAGGGCCTCAGCAGTTACAGCACATGAGCTCAGTAGCTATGGCAAGCAGGCCCTAGAGAGCACAGGCTTCAGTAGTTGTGGCTTTGCGCTCAGTAGTTGTGGCCCACAGGCTCCAGAGCACAGGCTCAGCAACCGTGGTGCACAGCCTCAGTTGCTCCGTGGCATGTGGGATCTTCCCACGCCAGGGATTGAACCCATGTCCCCTGCATTGGCAGGTGGATTCCCAACCACTGTGCCACCAGGGAAGTCCTGATGAAGCAATATTGATACATTATTATTAACTAAAGTCCATAGTTTACATGAAGGTTCACTCTCGTATTTCTTTGACATTTGACAAATGCACACTGCCACGTGTCCATCATAACAGTATTATACAGAATAGTTTGTGTACTACAAATCATCTGTGCTTCATCCCTTCTTCCTTTCCCTCAACCCCTTGGCAACCACTGGTCTTTCTACTGTCTCTATAGTTTTGCCTTTTTCCAGAATGTCATATAGTTGGAATCATACTGTAACACCGTCTTTTCAGACTGGCCATCATCAGAAATGGCCATCATCGCAAAACTTATAAACAATAAATGCTGGAGAGGGTGAGAAGATAAGGGAACCCTCCTGCACTGTTGGTGGGAATGTAAATTGATACAGCCACTATGGAGAACAGTATGGAGGTTCTTTAAAAAAACTTACAAATAGAACTATCATGGGACCCAGCAATCCCACTACTGGGCATATAGCCAGAGAAAACCATAATTCAAAAAGACACATATTCATTGCAGCACTATTTACAATAGCCAGGACATGGAAACAACTTAAATGTCCATCAACAGAGGAATGGATGAAGAAGTTGTGATACATATATACAATGGAATATTACTAAGCCATAAAAAAGGAATGAAATTGGGTCATTTGTAGAAATGTGGATGGACCTAGAGACTGTCATACAGAGTGAAGTAAGTCAGAAAGAGAAAAACCCATATTGTATATTAATGCATATACGTGAAATCTGAAAAAACTGGTATAGATGATCTTACTTATAAAGCAGAAATAGAGCCATAGACATAGAGAACAAATGTATGGATACCAAGGAGGAAAGGGGGGGTGGAACGAATTGGAAGATTGGGATTGATATATATACACTACTGACACTATGTATAAAATAGATAACTAATGAGAACCTACTATATAGCACAGGGAACTCTACTCAACGCTCTGTGGTGACCTAAACAGGAAGGAAATCTAAAAAAGAGGAAATATATGTACATGCATAGCTGATTCACTTTGCTGTATGGTAGAAACTAACACAACATTGTAAAGCAACTGTACTCCAATAAAAATTTTAAAAATTAAAAAAAAAATAACAGCTTTAGAATGACCTACCAAGTGGGCAACAAGGTGTATTTTCTTTTTTTTCTCTTTTTTTTAAATATTCATTTATTTATTTAGGCTGCACCGGGTCTTAGTTGCTGCATGTGGGATCTTCATTGCGGCATGTGGACTTAGTTGAGGCATGTGGACTTCTTAGTTGCGGCATGCATGCGGGATCTAGTTCTCTGACCAGGAATCCAACCTGGGCTCCCTGCACTGAGAGCTCAGAGTCTTACCCACTGGACCACCAGGGAAATCCCAGGGTGGATTTTCTTGACCCTTTCACTTTTAAAAGAACAGCAAGACTCTAAGGTTTAATACCTGCCTGGCTCCCTGCAGCCAAGACACAGGCCTCAAGCATGCTTTGAAGATGACAGGCACTTGAGTCAGTGATGATATAGGTACAGAAAGGGAGAAGAGGAGGGGATAAAATGAGATCAGTGAAATATAGTGAAGAAAGGAATTTATTAGCTTTCTTTCCTTCTTCCTGTCAGTAATCAATTATATGAAAATATTAGCACAAGGAAAATAAACATACAAGAAAAGTTAAAAAAAGGAACAACAGACATAAAGAGTGATTAAAAGGGAGGCAGACCGACTTTCAATGTCTAACTTAGCATTGAAGGGTCTTCAGAGCTGCAGGAAACATTCCTTTTTTCTTTTTATTACTATGGAATTGGTAAGAAGGACTTGAAAAGGCATGTGAGAATTTAAAAGTTTTTTTTTCTTCCCTCATTTCTGAGAATTCTTTTCTTAAAAAGCTCTTTATTGGAATTAATTGCTTTACACTGTTGTGCCAGTTTTCGAGGTACACCAAAGTGAATCAGCTGTATTTTTACATATATCCCCACACCCCCTCCCTCCTGCAACTCCCTCCCACCCTCCCTATTCTGGCCTTCTAAGTCATCACCCATCATCGAGTTGATCTCCCTATGTTATGCAGCATCTTCCTACCAGCTATCTATTTTACATTTGGTAGTGTATATATGTCAGTGCTACTTTCTCACTTCATCCCAGCTTCCCCTTCGCGCCCCCCAACCCCATGTCCTCAAGTCCGTTCTGTACATCTGCATCTTTATTCTTGCCCTGTCACTGGGTTCATCAGTACCATTTTTTCAGATTCCATATATGAGTTAGCATACTGTATTTGTTTTTCTCTTTCTGGCTTACTTCGTTCTGTATGACAGTCTCTAGGTCTATCCACCTCATTACAAATAACTCAATTTCATTCCTTTTTATGGCTGAGTAATATTCCATTGTATATATATGCCACATCTTCTTTATTCATTCATCTGTGGATGGGCATTTAGGTTGCTTCCATGTCCTGGCTATTGTAAATAGTGCTGCAATAAACATTATGATACATGTTTCTTTATGGATTATGGCTTTCTCTGGATATATGCCTAGTAGTGGGATTGCTGGGTCATATGGTAGTTCCATTTTTAGTTTTTTAAGGAACCTCCAAACTGTGTTCCATAGTGGCTGTACCAACTTACATTCCCACCAACAGTGCAGGAGGGTTCCCTTTTCTCCATACCCTCTCCGGCATTTATTGTTTCTAGATTTTGTGATGATGGCCATTCTGATCGGTGTGAGGTGATACCTCATTGTGGCTTTGACTTGCATTTCTCTAATGATTAGTGATGTTGAGCATCTTTTCCTGTGTTTGTTAGCCATCTGCAAGTCTTCTGAGAATTCTTTTAACCTAAACAAGATGTATGGAAAACCCAGAAAGCAATTAGTAAAAGTGAAAAGATGGTTAGGAACAATTAAAATCCTTTCTGCTTCATTAGCTTTTCATTGTTAAATGTGTCACTAATTAATGCCAGGCTGAGACATTGAATATGTCTCTCAAATAGCACACATATCAAGAAATAAATTGAAGACAAAAGCAAAACAAGAGAACCCACAGAATAAGCTTGTTAAAAGGCTCAAGTTAAAAGTGTACGTCTCCATTACCAGGGGATGGGGGAGGAGGGATAAACTAGAAGATTGGGATTGACATATACACAGTACTATATATAAAATAGATAACTAATAAGAACCTGCTGTATAGCACAAGGAACTCTACTGAATATGCTGTAATAACCTATATGGGAAAAGAATCTAAAAAAAAAAGTATATGTATATGTATAACTGATTCACTTTGCTGTACATCTGAAACTAACACAACATTGTAAATCAACTACACTTCAATAAAAATTAAAAAAAAAAATTTTCGCCACTGTGTTCTGAAGTGGGCATACCATTTTGCGTTCCCACCACTAGTGGGTGAGAGTTCCTATTGCTCTACAATCTGGCTAGCATTTGATGTTCTTATTGTTTTGGATTTTATCAGAAATGTATTTTGCAATTTTTTTCCACCAGTCTGATCTGTCTTTTATTCTCTTGGTCGTATCATTTGCAGAATAAAAGAAAAACTATATATTTTTATATAAATTAAATAGAGAATTTCATTAAAAGAAATTCTATTATATACTTCTCCTGATTTCCTGAGGAAGAAAAATCTTAAAAAATCTTAAAAAATGAATGTAAAACCCATTAAAAAAATCTTATCTTAATCCTAAAGGATAACTTTACTTGGAAAGAAAAGGTAGCATATAGGAAGTATTTTAATCCAATGGTAGTGATTTATCTCTGCTACTAAACATTATGTGACTTAAAAATCATTTAGTAATCATTAATTTATTTGTATACATAAGAAGAAAATGAGGAGAAAAGAAAAAAATATTACAGAACAGTAGGAGACTGGAACCCTTGCACAATGAGAAAGAACCTGTGGTTCTGATGCTGACAAAATCTGGCAATGTAAAGTTATCACTCAGAACCCAGTGGATGAGTCCATAGAATGTATTTAGAAAAGTAAAGTGGCATATGGTATTGAAAAATAAAACATAACAGTCTATCACTTGGGAGATATATAATACTTTCTATCAAGTTCTGTGTGAGTGAAAAGAATGTACTCATTAGAAATTAAGTATTCACCCATTGACACATTTATTAACTTGTAGATATTAAGAATGATTTTATCAAATCATTAATAAGGTTTTGCCTGGAGCCACACTAGCTAGCTGCTATTTAAATTTAATTTAATTAAAATAGAGGCTGTAGTTCCTCAGTTTATTAATCACAAAAGTGCTCAACAGCCACATATGAACCGCGGCTGCCATATCAGACAGTGCAGGTATAAAATATCTCATCATCACAGAAAATTCTACTTGATAGCACTGGTCTAGAATAGAGCCATATTTATTTCTAAGACTCACTCTCCAAACTAGACTCTAGGAAAATCAGCCTAGGTATATAAAAAGATATTATAAATAGTAAGAAAGTCATTTTAGATATGGACAAAAATGGTTGTCCTCTTTACTGTAGCAGATGTAGAAGTATAAGCAGCTCCTTTGCCCCTTTTCTGTTTGTTCAGTCCTGTTTTCCTCAAGTCTTAATCATAAAGAGGAGGTCACTAGGCAACATTTAACCTAGCTCCTGATTTCTGCTTTACCGAATGTACACAATGCCTTGCCTAAATCTACTGATTCCTTTCCTGGATTAGGAGGAGTAAGAATGAAGAATTAAGTAGTTAAAGAATGATTGACTCCCTACCCCTAGACTCCCCTTAGTAAATCTGCAGGTGGACCCCATAGGTGCAGCCGGACCATGTGGGCAAGAGAGCATGCAATTGCAGGCGGACCACGTGAGCAGGACAACGTCCCAAGGAAGATTAGAAGTCAGTAGGTCTGGCACGCAATGAGAAAATGAAGAATCCAACCTCTTGCCTTAATGATTAACTACAATTGTTCCTTTTTCCCTTTAAAAATTGTCATGGCTGAGTTGGTCTCTGGACACAAGTCCACCTTCTCCCCAGACTGCTGGCTTTTCTGAATAAAGCACCTTTCCTTTCTACTAACACTTGCCCCTCAATTATTGGTTTTAGAGTGGTGAGCAGCCAAACCTGAGTTTGGTAACAGAAGGTGGCTGATACCATCCTAGAAGTTCTGTTCATGGTTATTATTGTTGAGGGCACACAACATTGATTTAATATGTTTTTACTTCAGGCCTAACAGTAACATTGATACCAGCTATCATTTTTGAGTGCTTACCATGTGTCAGGCACTGTATTAGCATTTCGTACTTCTAAATTTTGTATTTTTAATCTCATTTTGTGCTCATGCCAATCTTGTAAAAATAAATATCCTATCTTTGTTTTACAGATGAGAAAACAGACAAAGACCTTTAGCGACTTACACAAAATTATATGGTGGCAGAGATGGGATTCAAAATGAGATTATTCTGATTTTAAGTCCTATAATCTTTCCACTATACAGTATACTGTCTCCCTAAACAAACTTTCTAGATGTAACAGAAGATAAAGGAAAAAAAAAGACAAATGTGCTTTCTAAAACCTTTTGGCCTGCAACTTGGCATGGGTAGAAGACAAAGACAGACACTGGGAGAAGATTAACTCAGATGACTGGGATCAAACGTCACAGCAGCAAACACAAGGCTCTCAGTTTGCAAAAGCCTGGCCAAGATTCACTTTGAAGAAGCATTTCCCCATGAAACTTTAGGAAGTGCAGTTTGGATGTCCTTAGCCTCAAGTCCCAAAGTTTACATCTTTTACAACACAAAGACTCCACACAGCATGAGAGTCAACGTGGCACTTACCCTAAGCAGATATTCCTTAAATAATTTTAATAAAAGCGTTTTTTTTTCTTTCCATATTGATAAGAGAAGTGGCATCAACTGATCATGTACACTCAGAAGCACTTTCTTAGAGCTAAAGTAGCTCTCATAACAAGTTTTCAAAACAGATGAGATGGGTCTATGGCAGGAAAAATAGTGCTTTTGAAAAATATGTATCTCAAGAAGAGAAGAATTTAAGACACCTGATACAAAGCTGATTCTGTTACACTGTGACAATACAGCAGCCTTTCTGGTTAAGCCAAGCTTACATTGCTGTTCTGTGATGCCAGAAAATTCATGGGCAAAAATAAGAATCACTGGAGCTCTGTGGTCAGTTTACAAAATAGAGCCAAGGTGATAGCACTACTTTGGGGGGGCTGGTTTAATAAATGTTTTATGCTTGCTAGGAATGGAAAAGGCTTGCTTTGCACGCTCATGAATGTAAGTTTCTACTCATTACAGACAAAATATTAGGCCACTCATAATGTATATAATTTTTTTTTCTTTAAAATACTGAGGTGCTTTTTTGCCCCCATTCTACTGTTTTTTTCAGTGTTCTAAAATGGCAAAATATTAACAACATTCAAATCATCATATGCTTACACATTCACACTGTAAACACCACTGAGAGAGAGATCTTGGCCTTTTACATCTGCTGATATTAAGAGTATAGGTATTGTTGGAAACATGAAGGAGAATTAAGATGACTCTGGATGAGGTGAGATCTGAAATAAGATGTAATTGTTGGAAAGCCATAAAAAAAAAAAGGTGATAAATTTTTGAAATGATGCATTGCAAAGAAGTTGTTAGGTTGCTATCAACATGACTAAGGGTGATTGGAGACATAGATGCAGGTCACAGATCAAAACAGATAAAAAAAGACCCTACACTGCGGGTAAAAAAAAGTGACGTTAAGGAACCCAAAGTGGAAGTAAATGGAAGAGTCTTAAATTTATAAAGGAAGATGGAAGATTCTTTAAATTTATATAAATCTGCTAATTGCTGACTATACCAGTTAGAATCTATCAATGATGTGGGTTAAAATGATTTGAGAATAAATTCTGCAGTGGTTCAATAGCAGAAAATGTATCAAGAGCTGCACTAAAAAAGACAGCCATCCATCATGATGTTAAGAAAGAATCTACCACTTCAGAGGTATACCTGCCTCCTAACCAGGTTGACTTCTTAATTTTCTTCTTGGAAGCTCTCTTATTTCTGTTCTATAATTTGATGGCAAGGGCCCTCAGTGGATGCAATCTCACACTGCCCTGTTCTGTGGTCCATTTCATCCTTATCCATTCATCATGATCACAGAATCAGATGGTTGAGAGTTAACATTACTGCAACAGGAACATATGGTGGAGTTGCAACATCTAACAGCAACAAAGAAATGGAGGAAGTGCAAGTGACTCTAAATACCATTCAGCCCAGTAAGTGAACATCATGGAGTGAATATGAAGAGTGAGACATGAATCTATCGAGCCCTTGGTCAGTCAAAGCGCATGTGTACCTCTCATGGTATGAGCATTCCACCACACTAAGCATAATTCATCTAAGAAACAAGTATATTTTTCATACAAATAATCCCTCAAACACAAGCTAGCTTGTTTATATCTGACCCCTGTATGAATAAACGGTAATCTGTTCCAAGAATAAAAGTAAAATGATATGAATTAAAGTTTTTGAGGGAATTCCCTGGCGGACCAGTGGTTAAGACTTAACTGCAGTTCCTGCAAGACCCGTCAGCAGCCAAAAAAAAAAAAAGTTTTTGAGAAACAGTATCAATGTCTCCAATTTAGGAGGAATATATGGCACTAAATACATATAAAATCAATATATAGAAATCCATGTAGACTATGTAAATTATGAGTGATTTAAAAGATTTCCGAAAGTAATTTTGACCATACGGAATATTTACCTTTCAAATTAAATTTAGAACATTACCTAACCCCCCCCCCCTGAAATGCCATTACACTATAGTGAAATATGCTGCGTTTATTTTAGTGGTAGAATTTATGGGCTCACAAATAATTTTAGTTCTATATTTATAAACATTCTAGAAGTTGAATGGGTCTGTTATACTTTATTTAATAGGAGGAATTAACTGCTTTTGCTATCATTAGTGAAGACCCTGGGATTTGTCTCTACAGACCTCAAGGGTCTGCAGTAACTTCAAAGACTTAAAAACAGCTTCCTAACGCTGTCTCCTACCCTCCCCCCACTCCCAGTTGCAAGTTGACTGAATCAGTAATACCTGACTTCCGGACAACTGTAAAGTTTAACCTATCTGTAAGTAAAAACTTCCCAGGAATGGTTGCTTGATCACTTACAAACCCACTTAATTGAATTATCATCCAAGAGAATACTTCTATGTTTTATTCACAGCAGTAACATTAGAACTATGTTAGTGGAGTAATAAACTCAAAACACGTTAGATCTTTGGAAGTTTCTTGTTTTACAAAGCTGGTAATCCTATGGCATCTATTCTACTGCACATATCTTAAAAAGTTACACTGGGATATTTAAAGTCTTTTTTTTCCCAATTTTTATTTTATTTTATTTATTTTGGCTGCGTTGGCTCTTTGTTGCTGCGCACTGGCTTTCTCTAGCTGTAGCGAGTGGGGGCTATTCTTCGTTGTGGTGCGGACTTTTCATTGTGGTGGCTTCTCTTGTTGTAGAGCACGGGCTCTAGGCTTGTGGGCTTCAGCAGTTGTGGCACGTGGGCTCAATAGTTGTGGCTCACGGGCTCTAGAGCAGAGGCTCAGTAGCAGTGGCGCACAGGCTTAGCTGCTCCATGGCATGTGGGATCTCCCCAGACCAGGGCTTGAACCCATGTCCCCTGCAATGGCAGGCAGATTCTTAACCACTGTGCCACCAGAGAAGCCCCCAGTCTTGTAATGTTTTTTTGTGGAGAGAATATAACTAAAAAGACTAATGCAGGTCTAAATTTCTGTGTACATACGAAGGAAATACTTTAATATGCTGTAACCACCCATATTGTAACTTTTAAAACAAAGGAAGTCTCAAAAAAATAACTGTTTGGCTTCTTATTTTCTAGAAGGAAATTTATGTCACCAATGTACTTAACATTCCAACTTAATAAAAGGAGAAACCATTTTACAGTTAAAATGTTAATATGTCAAATTGACTTTATGGGAATGTAAACTGATGCAACCACTATGGAAAATGGTATGGTAGGTCCTCAAAAAATTAAAAACAGAATTACTATACAATTGAGCAATTTCACATCTGGGTATTTATCTGAAGGTAATGAAATTACTATCTTGAAAAAATATCTCCACTCTCATGTTCATCGCAGCATTATTTACAACAGCCAAGACACAGAAACAACATAAGAGTCCATTGGCAGAGAAAAGATTGGTTGTTGTCAGCAGTGGGGGATGGGGGCTGGCCAAAATGGGTGAGGGTGGTCAAAAGGTAAAAACTTCCAGTTATAAGATAAATAAGACATTAGTTTAAAAAAAAAAAGCCAAGAATGAACTATGACTGCTTCCATTCTTCCCTGAGAACTGGGGCCATGATCCTTTGGCTGAGGGACAGGAGACAGTGGTCAGTGAAGATAACCCCACTGTTTCTAAGGTAAGAGTCACCAATGCAAAGGAGTCTTTAACTTGCATTTCCTAACAAATTAACACAATTCTTTTTTAATAGTAGTAATTCATGTTAAAAAAAAAAAAGTTAGACCTAACTCCTACCCAATCCCTTTGAAGGCGCTTCAAAAGTATTTTGCTTGCTACAATAAGTACATTCAAAATAAAATAAACTTGGAGTTGTTTCTCTCAAAATGAACTGTAATAAAAACAGGAAGATCTCTTTTCTGATGGGCCATCTTTATATCAAAAAGGTTCATATCTTCAAAGACCAGAAAGTTATTTGATATGCTTTTCTCTCTGGTGAAAGAACAATCTAATAAGTACAAAAGCTGGAAGCTAAGCAAAAAAAAAAATCTACGAATAGTCCAAACTCAAATGTTCAATACAGTTAGTTCACTTTTATCACCATTTGAAAATTGCTTTATTACCAATTGAGAAAATCACCCAAAGTAAAAATAAAATAAAATAATTTCAAGTTAGGAAAACAAACTGTTACTTTATTCCCCCTTAAACAATTCCTTCCCAATCTCTCAGTTCAATACAATAAATATTTCTGAGTATCTATATGCCTACTATGTACCAAACGCTGTATAGTCTGTATATCATATATTACATATGTAACCTGGATTATACATATATAATCAGTCAATTACAAATATATATCCAATCTGACTACTCTTCATTTCACTCTGTCTTTCCTGTCCTTAATAACTATTAAAATACAGGGACTTCCCTGGTGGCGCAGCGGTTAAGAATCTGCCTGCCAATGCAGGAGACACAGGTTTGATCCCTAGTCCGGGAAGATCCCACATGCCATGGAGCAACTAAGCCACAACTACTAAAGCCCATGTGCCTAGAGCCCACGCTCTCCAACAAGAGAAACCACTGCATTGAGATGTCTGAGCACCACAATGAAGAGTAGCCCGCTAGTGGCAACTAGAAGAAGCCCATGTGCAGCAACAAAGACCCCACGCAGCCAAAAATTAATTAATTAATTAAATTATTTACATTAATTATTTAATATTTAGATTTAATTTAATTTATTCTAATTAATTAAAAATAAAATACAAGCTAATTTCCTATCATTTTGATAAAAAAAGCAAATTCAATGATACATATAAACTATTATATTATTTCTTCCTCAAATTTATAATCATCTGGGCTAAGGTAAATAACAGAAATTACTGCCATACTCGTGTTTAGTTCTTATAAAAATTTATAGCAGAAAATGTCTTATAAGCATTAATATTAAGGCTCCAGGATTCATGTTAAATGAAGTCTAACCACAATTTTCAGATTATATTACTATATTTTGGATATACTTTTGTTCCTTACAGATCTGTATATTAAAGCTATTAAGATTTTCCAATAGAATAATTCAATTTAAAATACATTAGAATATATGATTACAATAACTGGTCATATTGCCCACTACTAATTATAGTGTTTTTGCTATTGCAGTATTCTTTCTGTAGAGAAATATGACTAAACACAAAAAATAAGACTAAATAGGAAACCACACTAAAAGAATTTTAATAAACAAGAGAATGAAAGACATTTTCAAGTAAGATTTCTTTATATCTATATGTATTTATTTATCTATAAAGATAAATAAATTTAAGTGAATTGAAAATACGGCTAATCCTCAAGTTATATCTGATTTTACCAGAGGAAACATTATAAGTAAATTTAAATATCTGAAGTTTGTTATGTATTTATGGTTTATAAAATATCTTTTTTATTACTAAATGTATTTACAATGATGTCAGTTTCTCATTATGAGATTAAAAGTATTTAAAAGATATCAAGTATATCATTGATAATCTCAAATTAAACAGTTTTTGGAAGTTTTTTTTCAAACTTGAGACTATTACTTTAAATGAATTACAGCATAAAGTTCACTACAATGTGGAATTTCAATAATTTCCTACATTTTTCCATTAATGCTTCAAGTGTAATATTTTTTTCAGATACTATAGTTACAGGAATCCCAATATAATATTCAAGTATGCTTTTCAAAGTCAAAAAATTTTTCGAGTAGGTATAAAAGTACTGACAACTACAAAATCACAATTTCCAAAAAAGAAAACTAGTTAATAAAGCTGCTCCTATTCCACTAGTAAGCATGATTTTTCAGTTATTTTATCAGCTATTGAAAATTGTGTAAAAATAAATTAGCCCATTTAATTCTTATCTAGAAAAATAGGGAATGCTGGCATAACTATTTTGTCTCAGATAAGGTACACATTTTTATTACTTTGCAACTAGAACAAATTAAAACTCTTATACTCAATGTTGCTTTTATAGGAGTTGTCAGAAAAATTTCGGTTCAATATTCTGATTCCTAAAGGGAAAATACAAGAAAGGTTTTAGGTTATTCCGCACCTAACTTTCAAGACTTCAGCGTACATATTTAATTTATCAAATAAAATTCCTCTTTCTTAAATATTGTGCTGGCTATATTTCTTCTACAAAAATGTGTTCCAACCAAAAGGACCCTAAAACATTTGGGAGTTTAACTCCCCTGTTTATATCAAGATTTTGTTTAAAAAAAACACAGCTGAAGATAGAAGACACCTCGGTTATCATCTTTATCTATCCCCTCCCTTTACAAATGAGATCACTGGGGTCCAGTGAGATTAAATGACCTACTGAGGCCCACTAAACTGGACTAGAACCCAGGCTTCATGCTCTTCGCCAATACCTAGTTCCCTTCAAACGTGGAATAATGTCCAACCACAAAGCTAACTTAGTTACAAGCACAAACAAGCTTCTATTGGCAATAATTACTTTTTTTAATGCAATAAAGAAAACACATCATCTGTCTCTTCTCTGACAACTGTTATTCAACAAGTTTTTCTTTTTGCTCTGTGTATTCTCTTATTAGTTAAATTCTGTCGATCTCTGACAATCAGAACAAGTTTAAGACTCACACCCCCTTTGTAAAAAACTAGTTTCATAAGACCATATACACCATTTCTTAATTTAGGGAAAGTATATTTTATTGGATTTTATTTTCATCAACATTACTGTTCAGTTCAAAATATTTCTGTTCTCTCAAACTAAGAAAAGCTCAAACCTAATCAAGATCTCCCCACCTTTCACTTCAAACAGAATGATTTTATTTTATAGGAAATCATATTTTAATTTTTTACTAAATCAGTTTCAAATGACTGAGAAAAGGAAACCCCTATCCAAGGAGTCCGGACACTTAACAGTACAGATGATGGAATACAGCTCATCTTCCTCCCCATACAAATACACTGGACCTCTGTGAGGTCACCTCTCTTTCTACCTACCCAGTTTCTGCTACTCCTTGGTGTACCTGATCACAGAGAACATCAAAATCAATGCTCTGGCTCTAAAACTCTAAAGAGAGTAAGAGAAGAAGAATATTACTGAAAGCATACCTAGAGCAATCAGACCTACAGGATCTTCCCTGAATGCTTACGCTTGGATTCAAAATATTCTGACCACTGAAACAGCATGTCTGTCTTCAACTCACCTCTTTGCTGCTACTCTGCTCGTGACACAAAATGGATCCTCTTCCACTGGAAAACTGGACAATTTAATCTTTTTTTGTTGGAGGATTTTCACCAAAATTAACGAGATGTTCTTATGTGAAGAAGAAACAGCAAATTTTAACAACAAAACTAGGTTTATTTTTAGACACACAACTGATTGAAAAAAAAAAATCCTTCTGTACTGAGACATGGCGTACGTGATCTCACCTTATGGGGAGTTTTTAGAAAATTCACTTTAGCTGTGAATTATATAAATATTTCTGTAAGATACTGTTTAGGGAACTGAAGAATTCATTGTACTTAGCTTTAACTTAGCTAAAATCACCTCTGTTTTCTAATTAATTTTCATAAGAAGTTTTCAATGTAAAATAGATGCTTCAGTTAATAAATATTTTGAGTATGATTCTTTCAAATTAATAGCATACACATACAAAGGAGTAAATTCATCTATTCAATTTATTGACCATCTATTCAATCATAAAAGCTCTATGTAGGCATACAGCTTTTCATAGTTTAGAAAACACTTTCCTACACAGTACTGAATTTATATGCTGTGACAATTATAAAATGCATAATTCTTGCTTTCACTCATTTTCAAGGAGGAAAATGAAATAGGTATAAAACAGATAAATACAGAGTAATGATTAGGACAGAACACTTTTTTGTGTTGAGATATAACTGACACATAACATTGCATTACTTTCAGATGTACAACATAATGATTTGATATATGTATATGGACACAACACCTCTAAAATGAGAGTAGGTCAATAGAATCAACAGAAAGAAATCTCAAAAAAAAAGATTTTCTAGACTCTAACTCCTCAAATTTACAATTTAGTCCATTTATCCAGATTATTAGATGAAGAAATTAGAATTCCAGGCAGGTCCATTCCCCTTCCATTGGGAGTTTCCCAACACAGGTTTAAATCCTGCCAGTTACAAATCTGCTCCATATTTACAAAGGCACTTTGATTTCTTGGCCACCCATGCCTAATTTTTCACTATCTGTCATCACTATAATCTTCTGTCACATGGCTCAGTGGTACCTAAGCACACTAACTGTACACAGTAGGTACAAAAGTAAATATTTTTTGATTTGACTAGAATTATTTTGAAGAAGGTAAATGGTCTGGTTCTTAAACATGAAAACAAATGCATCAGTTAAAAAAAAAGTAATATGGAAGACAGAATGGAAAATATCAAGCTAAAAGAAAGTCTTCAGCTACAGGTTGCAGGGCTCTACTCTGCCATTCATGCTATATTATTTTTAACCACTGACTTTAATGAGGACACTATCAAATTTTCCTGTGACATAAATCTGAGAGGACTAATTTGTTGTAGTGAAATGTTAAAAATAGAGTCCAAAAGGGTTCCGACAAGCTGACACCAAAGGTCCAAACTAAAATGATCAAGATTGAGAGAAACAAATGCCCGACTGTAGGGCAGCAGACTTATGCCATTAGGGGTTTTAATTGAATTTAAGCTCACTAAGAGTTCACAATGAGACATATTTGATAAACACATAATGCAAATGATAGCTGGCTCTGAAGCTAGATTAATATAAGCTTAGATGACAGTTCCATTTCTGTATACTGCTGAGATCATACCAAAAATATCACATTTAGTTATTATCATGACTCTGGAAAGCAACTGGAAAAATAGAATACAGTGTGAAGACAGAAATGAGGACTGAGAATGTGAATAAGAATCACAACATCATTAGTAAAAAAAAATAATTAGTAATATTTATAGATCACTTAATGTCATGTTTTAGGCTATGAGGTTACCTCAAGGTTTTTACAAAACCCTATAAAGTGGTCATTTTAGCTACCCTCCTTTTACAGATAAGAAAACTGAGGCTTGGACACATTGAGTAATTTGACCAAGTTCACCAGGTAGTAGGTATTAAAGTGAGAATTTGACTTTAGGCAATCTACTTTCAGAGTTTGAACTTCTGGCCACCTAACCACCCACCCATCCAGTTACTGTGACCCTAACTGCATGCTAAGCACTGAAGCACTGGAATACAAAAGGGGATGTAACAAGTAAAAGTCTCTGACCTCAAACTTACATTCCAATGAGACAGTTTTTTTAAGTAAAAAACATAATAAAAAATTGTAATAAGTCCCATAAAGAAAACAAACAAGGTACTATGAGAGAATAATGGAGCGGTGCAAGGGGATATACATTAACAGTTAGAGAAGTGAAGACATTTAAGTGGAAACCAAAGAAAGAGAAAGAGATGGTTAAGCACAGAAAGAGCAAAAAAGAACATCTAAGGCAGATGTTTGTCCAAAGGTCTTGGCATCTTTGAGAAGCTAAAGGAAAACCATGAGGCTCAAATGAATGGAGATAGGAAGAGCAGATGAGAAGAGTAGGTGTTAAGACAGCTGGTGATCAGATTATGCAGGGCCTGGTAAGCTATGGGAAAGAGTTTGGATTTGAGTTTCTAAATACAAATGGGAAGACATTCCAAGTTGTTAACTGGAAGGACAACGTGATTCGATTCACATTTTGCCTTTGCTAATATGTTGTGTATGGACTGAGGGGGACATGATTTCATGAAGCTAATACTGTGGCGAGGAAAAAACAGATAACAAACATAATAAGTGAGTAATATATGCAATAAAATAAAGCAGAAAGGGGAGAGAGAGTACTGGGGCAATGGTGTACAATTTAAAATAAGGTGTGTGAGCAAGATGGCAGCAGAGTAGAAGGACGTGGAGTTCATCTCTCTCCATGGATGCATCAGTAATACACTGACAGATGCAACAATTCTCACAGAAAACTGGTTGAATGCTAGCGAAGATCTTGGACACTGTTAAGGACTATAAAGATCCCTGCATAACTGGGTAGGACAAAAAAAAAGAAAGGAGAAAGAGGAGGAGAAAAAAAGGGACAGGACCTGGACCCCAGGGGCGGGGGAGCTGAAGCAGAGAAGAGATTCCCGAATTTGGGGAAACCAGCTATCCGACAGGGAATTTGATTGAGACAGAGGGAGGCATTTGGGGCTTCCAAAGAGGGAGAAGAGGTCAATCTATGGCAGACAGGAAAGAGTAAGAAACACACAGACAGTCTGTACCATGGCCCTGCACGCCCCAGACTGAGACGTGTTCACAGGAGTGTAGAGGGGCTGGGAGCTGGAGCATGGGGACCAAAGAACAGGCCCAGGGTGAGAACCACTGTTGGCTATGGGAAGACAGACTGAGGGGACGGGAGGAAAGAAATCCACAGCAAGGAATGCCTACCAGGGAAGACTGGGCTGCCATGCAAGCAGGGCACTACTGCTGAGTCACAGGCAGGGGGAGGAGTCACTATTGTAGCCTCCTCTTGGCGCCCAAGATGAACAGTAAAGGAAACCCTAGTCTCTAGGGATGGCTATCGCATGCCAGTCAATGAGTAATAGAAAAAGCCCCCTCAAGGGCTGGCCCTAGTGTGCTTGCTGTTGAGTGCCAAAAAAAGGCTGGCCAGGGTGGGCCATCACTAGGACCATATCTCTTACATCCATGGCCACCAGCTTCCCTGCACATTTGGTGCTGACACTGGGGCTCCCACAATTCAAGCAGGGTGCTACTGCTGACTCACACACAGGGGAAGGAGCCACTAATGTACCCTCTCTTCCCCCAGATACCAGCACTTGCAGATGAACAGTAAAGGAAGCCCTCTCCAGGGCTGGCTGTCGCCTGCCGGTCTCAGGGTAATACCAAAAGCCTCCTAACATCTGGCCTTCACGTACCTTATACCAGGCACCAGTAAAGGCCCTTACTAGGACCAGATTTCCTATATTCGTGGCTGCTGGCATCACTGCACATTTGGCGCCACTGCTGGGGCTCCCACAATGCAGGCAAGGAGCTACTGCTGAGTCACACGTGAGGAAAGGAGCCACTGTTGTAGTCTCTCTATCCCCACATGCTGGTGTCTGCAGACAAACAATAAAGGAAGCCCTCTCCAGGGCTGAAAGCCGTGCTCTACTTGACGAGTAATAGAAAAAGCCCCCTCAAGGGCTGACCCTAGTGTGCCTGCTGCTGAGCACCAAAAAAAGGCTGCCCAGGGCTGGCTGCCACTAGGGCCATATCTCTTATACCCGTGGCCACCAGCTTCCCTGTACATTTGGTGCCACTGCCGGGGCTCCAATGATAAAAGCAGGGTGTTACCGCTAACTCACATGCAGGGGGAGGAGCCACTATTATACCCTCTCCCACATGCTGGCACCTGCAGATGAACAACAAAGGATGCCCTCACTGAGGTGGACCCAAGAGCTCCAAGGCAGCCTCAGGACCAGGCTGCTGTGGGTGAACCACATGCAGAGGTGGGGGTAAAACCAAAGCTGAACACCAGCAACAGGGGGACTAAGGAAGAGGATTGAAAATCTTCCCATCAGTAGTACAAGGTGCTGATTAAATCCCATGATCAGCTAGGTAGACCCTGTGTCTTTGGGATATCTGAGTAGACAATGAATGTACCCACAAGTGAAAAAGGTCTAGCTCTGTCAGCTGTGGACATGGGGGGCAAGCACATGCACGAATTGGGCCAGCTCAGAGCCTAACTGGACCCCACAGGGGCCACAGCAGGTCCAGATCCAACCCAGAGGCAGAGGAGGGCCTCTTGGGGAGGCAGAGGTGGCCTGTGGCTCAAGGCATTTAGAAGGACACTTACAGCTGAGACCCCAAGGAAAAAGAATTATTATTATTAATTCTATTGTTTTGATTAATTCTGTTTGGTTCTGGCTTTTCTTTTCTTTTCTTTTTTCTTTTTTTTTTTGGCTTATGGGATCTTCATGTTTTATAACATTTTTATTGTATTTTTTTATTTTTATTTTTATTTTTTTAACTATTTCTATTTCTAGCTGGCTTTTCTTTTGTGCTATGTTCTTTTCCCCTTCTCTCTCTTTTTCTTTCTTTCTTTTTTTTCTTTTTAAAATCATTCTTGTCAGTTTGTTTTGTTTCTTTCCATCAGTCTTTAGCTGGCACTCTGCTTTGGTTTTGTTTTTTTGGTTTTGAGTTTTTGTTGGTTTTCTCTTTAATTGTCTGATTTCATTCTGGGGGTTCTTTTGCCTGGTTGTCCTAGTGCTTTGTGTTTTATTTGGCTCTGTTTTTGTTTTTCTTGTGAGTTTACATGTTTCTTTGTTTCAGTGTTTGTCTGATTTAACTTTCTACCATTAGTCTGAAGCTTGGTTAGTCCTTTTTAATCCCCTTTATTGCTGGGATGAGCAACCTGCGGGGTCTTGATTCCTTGATCAGAAGTCAGGTCTGAGGTTCTGGGGTGGGAGTACCAAGTCTAGGACGCTGGACCACTAGAGAATCCCCAGCCACAGGGAAGATTAATTGCTGAGAGCTCTCACGGAGACCTCTATGAGAGTCCAAGACCCAGCTCTGCCTGACTGCCTGCAAATGCCAGTGCTAGATGCCTCACACCGAATTACAAACAAGACAGGAACACAAACCCACCCATCAGCACACAGACTACCTGAACTAATACTAAGCTCACAGAGACCCCAAAACACACCACCTGACATGGCCCTGCTCATCAGAGGGAAAGACCCAGCTCCATCCACCAGAATGCAGGCATCAGTCCCTCCCATAAGGAAGCCTACTCAAGACACTGGACCAAACCCACCACAGGGGGCAGAGAACAGAAACAAGAGGAACTATGACTCAACAGCCTAGGAAAAGGAGACCTCGAATACTGTAAATTAGACAAAATGAGAAAACAGAGAAATATCTTGTAGGCAAAGGAGCAAGATAAAAACCCACAAGACCAATAAATGAAGAAGAAATAGGAAAATTGCCTGAAAAAGAATTCAGAGTAATGATAGTAAAGGTGATCCAAAATCTGGGAAACAGAATAGAGAAAATACAAGAAACATTTAACAAGGATCTAGAAGAACTAAAGAGCAAACAAATAGTAATGGACAACACAATAACTGAAATTAAAAATACTCTAGATGGAATCAATAGCAGAATAACTGAAGCAGAAGAATGAGTAAGTGTATTGGAAGATAGAATGGTGGAAATAACTGCCACAGAGCAGAATAAAGAAAAAATAATGAAAAGAATGGAAGACAGTCTCAGAGACCTCGGGGACAACATTAAGCACATCAACATTCAAATTATAGGCATCCAAGAAGAAGAAAAAAAGAAAGGGTCTGAGAAAATATTTGAAGAGATTATAGTTGAAAACTTCCCCAACATGGGAAAGGAAATAATCAATCAAGTCCAAGAAGTGCAGAGAGTCCTATACAGAACAAATCCAAGGAAAAACATGCCAAGACACATATTAATCAAACTAACAAAAATTAAACACAAAGAAAAAATATTAAAACCAGCAAGAGAAAAGCAACAAATAACATACAAGAGAACCCCCATAAGGTTAACACCTGATCTTTCTGCAGAAACTCTGCAGGCCAGAAGGGAGTGGCAGGAGATATTTAAAGTGTTGAAAGGGAAAAACCTACAGCCAAGAATACCCAGCAAGAATCTCATTCAGATTCAATGGAGAAATCAAAAGCTTTACAGACAAGCAAAAGTTAAAGAGAATTCAGCACCACCAAACCAGCCTTACAACAAGTGCTAAAGGAATTTCTCTACACAGGAAACACAAGAGAAGGAAAAGATCTACAAAAACAAACCCAAAACAATTAAGAAAATGGTAATAGGCCACACATACGTCAATAATTACTTTAAATGTAAATGGATTAAAGGCTCCAAACAAAAGACACAGACAGGCTGAATGGATACAAAAACAAGACCTGTATATATGCTGTCTACAAGAGACCCACTTCAGACCTAGGGACACAAACAGACTGAAAGTGAAGAAATGGAAAAAGATAGTCCATGCAAATGGAAGTCAAAAGAAAGCTGGAGTAGCAATACTCATATCAGACAAATTAGACTTTAAAATAAAGACAATTACAAGAGACAAGGAAGGACACTACATAATGATCAAGGCATCAATCCAAGAAGAAGATATAACAATTGTAAGTATCTATGCACCCAATATAGGAGCACCTCAATACATAAGGCAAATGCTAACAGCCATAAAAGGGGAAATCGACAGTAATACAATAATAGTAGGAGACTTCAACACCCCACTTACACAAAAGGACAGACCATCCAAACAGAAAATAAATAAGGAAACAGAGCTTTAAATGACATACTAGACAAGATGGACTTAATCAATATTTATAGGACATTCCATCCAAAAACGACAGAATACACTTTCTTCTCAAGTGCACACAGATCATTCTCCAGGATACACCACATCTTAGGTCACAAATCAAACCTCAGTAAATTTAAGAAAATTGAAATCATATCAAGCATCTTTCCTAACCACAACGCTATGAGACTAGATATCATTTACATGAAAAAAAATGGTAAAAAAATACACAGAGGCTAAACAATACACTACTAAACAACCAAGAGATCACTGAAGAAATCAAAGAGGAAATCAAAAAATACCTAGAAACAAGTGACAATGAAAACATGACAATCCAAAACCTATGAGACGCAGCAAAAGCACCTCTAAAAGGGAAGTTTATAGCAATACAGTCCTACCTCAAGAAACAAGAAAAATATCAAATAAACAACCTAACCTTACACCTAAAACAATCAGACAAAGAACAAAGAAATCCCAAAGTGAGCAGAAGGAAAGAAATCACAAAGATCAGATCAGAGACAAATGAAAAAGAAATGAAGGAAACATTAGCAAAGATCGATAAAACTAAAAGTTTTGAGAATATAAACAAAACTGATAAACCATTAGCCAGACTCATCAGGAAAAAAAGGGAGAAGAAACATATCAACAGAATTAGAAATGAAAAAGGCGAAGTAACAATGAACACCACAGAAATACAAAGGATCATGAGAGACTACTACAAGCAACTATATACCAATAAAGTGGACAATCTGGAAGAAATGGATAAATTCTTAGAAAAGTACAACCTTCTAAGACTGAACCAGGAAGAAATAGAAAATATGAACAGACCAATCACAAGCACTGAAATTGATACTGTGATTAAAAATCTTCCAACAAACAAAAGCCCAGGGCCAGATGGTTTCACAGGTGAATTCTACCAAACATTTAGAGAAGAGATAACACCTATCCTTCTCAAACTCTTCCAAAATATAGCAGAAGGAGGAACACTCCCAAACTCATTCTATGAGGCCACCATCACCGATACCAAAACCAGACAAAAAAATAAAATTACAGGCCACTATCACTGATGAATATAGATGCAAAAATACTCAACAAAATACTAGCAAACAATCCAACAGCACATAAAAAGGATCATACACCATGATCAAGTGGGGTTTATCCCTGGAATGCAAGGATTCTTCAATATATGCAAATCAATCAATGTGATACACCATATTAACAAACTGAAGGATAAAAACCATATGATCATCTCAAGAGATGCAGAAAAAGCTTCTGACAGAATTCAACACCCATTTATGATAAAAACTCTCCAGAAAGTGGGCAGAGAAGGAAACTACTTCAACATAATAAAAGCCATATGTGACAAACTCACAGCCAACATCATTATCCATGGTAAAAAACTGAACGCATTCCCTCTAAGAACAGGAACAAGACAAGGGTGCCCACTCTCATCACTATTATTCAACATAGTTTTGGAAGTTTTAGCCACAGTAATCAAAGGCAAAAAAGAAATAAAAGGAATCCAAATTGGAAAAGAAGAAGTAAAACTGTCGCTCTTTGCAGATGACATGAAATACATAGAAAATCCTAAAGATGCTACCAGAGCTAATCAGTGAATTTAGTAAAGCAGCAGGATACAAAATTAATGCACATAAATTTCTTGCATTCCTATACACTAACAATGAAAAATCAGAAAGAGAAATTAAGGAAACACTCCCATTTACCACTGCAGCGAAAAGAATAAAATACCTAGGAATAAACTTACCTAAGGAGGCAGAAGACCTCTATTCAGAAAAGTATAAGACATTGATAAAAGAAATCAAAGATGATACAAACAGTTGGAGAGATATACCATGTTCTTGGATTGGAAGAATCAACACTGTGAAAATGACTATGCTACCCAAAGTAATCTACAGGTTCAATGCAATCCCTATCAAATTACCAATGGTGCTTCTCACAGAACTAGAAAAAGAAATTTTACAATTTGTATGGAAATGCAAAAGACCTCAAATAGCCAAAGCAATCTTGAGAAGGAAAAAACGTAGCTGGAGGAATCAGGCTCCCGGACTTCAGACTATACTACAAGGCTACAGTGATCAAGACAGTATGGCACTAGCACAAAAACAGAAATAGAGATCAATGGAACAGCTTAGAGAGCCCAGAGATAAACCCATGCACATATGGTCACCTTATGTTTGACAAATGAGGGAAGAATATACAGTGGAGAAAAGAAAGCCTCTTCAATAAGTGGTACTGGGAAAACTGGACAGCTACATGTAAAAGAATGAAATTAGAACACTTCCTAACACCATACACAAAAATAAAGTCCAAATGGATCAAAGACCTAAATATAAGGCCAGAGATTATAAAACTCTTAGAGGAAAACATCGGCAAAACACTCCATGACATAAATGACAGCAAGATCCTTTTTGACCCACCTCCCAGAGTAATGGAAATAAAAACAAAAATAAACAAATGGGACCTAATGAAACTTAAAAGCTTTTGCATAGCAAAAGAAACCATAAACAAGACAAGAAGACAACCCTCAGAATGGGAGAAAATATTTGCCTATGAAGCAATTAATCCTGACAAAGGATTAATCTCTAAAATATACAAGCAGCTCAATATCAAAAAAAAAATCTAATCCAAAAATGGGGGGATGACCTAAATAGACATTTCTCCAAAGATATACTGATGGCCAACAAACACATAAAAAGATGCTCAACATCACTAATCAGTAGAGAAATGTAAATCAAAGCCACAATGAGGTATCACCTCACACTGGTCAGAATGGCCATCATCAAAAAAATCTAGAAACAATAAATGCTGGAGAGGGTGTAGAGAAAAGGGAACCCTCTTGCACTGTTGGTGGGAATGTAAATTGATACAGCCACTATGGAGGACAGTATGGAGGTTCCTTAAAAAACTAAAAATAGAACTACCATATGACCCAGCAATCCCACTACTGGGCATATATCCAGAGAAAACCATAATTCAAAAAGATACACGTACCACAGTGTTCATTGTAGCACTGTTTACAATAGCCAGGATATGGAAGCAATCTAAATGCTCATCAACAGATGAATGGATAAAGAAGATGTGGTACATATATACAATGGAATATTACTCAGCCATAAAAAGGAATGAAATTGAGTTATTTGTAGTGAGGTGGATGGACCTAGAGTCTGTCATACAGAGTGAAGTAAGTCAGAAAGAGAAAAACAAATGCCGTATGCTAATACATATATATGGAATCTAATTAAACAAAACAAAACAAACAAACAAAAAACACAACAAAATGGTACTGATGAACCTAGGGGCAGGACAAGAATAAAGATGCAGATGTAGAGAATGATCTTGAGGACATGGCAGGGAGGGGAAGCTGGGATGAAGTGAGATCATAGCACAGACATACATACACTACCAAATGTAAAACAGATAGCTAGTGGGAAGCAGCTACAAAACATAGGGAGATCAACTTGATGCTTGGTGATGACCTAGAGGGGTGGGGTAGGGAGGAAGGGAGGGAGGCTTAAGAGGGAAGAAATATGAGGATAAATGTGTGATTCACTTTATTGTATAGTGGAAACTACACGACATTATAAAACAATTATACCCCAATAAAGATCTGAGAAAGAAAATTTAAAAATAAAATAAGGTGGTAGGGATGGGCTCACAGAGGAGATGATATTAAAGCAATTACTTGAAGGCATTAAGCTAGTGATCCATAAGGCTGTCATGGGGAACAGTGTTCCAGGCAAAGGGAATAGCAAGGACAAAGGCCTTGAAGGAGGATTGTATCTGATGAGTTTGAGGAACAGAAAGGAAGCTAGTGTGGCTAGAGCAGAGTGATGGAGGAGAAAAGTAGGAGATGAGGGGCAGAGAGGTAACAGGAAGGTCAGACTCCACAGTATCTTGTGGATCAATTGTGGGAACTTTGCCTTTTACCATGACTAAGGTAGGAAACCACTGGTAGTTGCAGTCAGAAGAAGGACAAGACTTGACACAGGTTTTAACAGATCCCTCTGTCTGTGAAGGGACTAAAATGGGTTGAAGCAGAGAAAAAAAGGAAGCCAATTAGGACATTACCACAACAACACTGGTAAAGATAATAATACCTTGAGCTAGAGTATAGCAGTAGATATAGCAGAAGATATATGGATGCCAAGTAAGCACCTGAAAAGATGTTTAATATCATTAATCATTAGGGAAATGCAAATTAAAGCCACAATGAGATATTACTATACACTTACCAGAATGGCAGCATATAAAAAGACTGATCAAATGCTTTAAACAAATATAATTGCTGAAATATAAATATCATTATAAAAGAAGTTATTTTCATCCTGATTTTAAAACTTTCTAGGCAGAACACTCTTTGGCATATATCACAGCAATATTTTTTTGGATTTTTTTTTTCCTTTTCCTAAAGTAAATAAAAGCAAAAATAAACAAAAGGGACCCAATTAAACTTAAAAGCTTTTGCACACAAGAGAAACCACTGACAAAATGAAAAGACAAGCTACTGGATGGGAGAAAATATTTGCAAATGATATGACCAATATAGGATTAATATCCAACATATATAAACAGTTCATACAACTCAACATCAAAAAAAAACAAAAAAACAACCAAAACAAAACAAACAAAGAAAACAACCCAATTAAAAAATGGGCAGAAAGGGACTTCCCTGGTGGCACACTTGTTAAGAATCTGCCTGCCAATGCAGGGGACATGGGTTCAATCCCTGGTCTGAGAAGATCCCACATGCTGTGGAGCAACGAAGTCTGTGCACCACAACTACTGAGCCTGTGCTCTAGAGCCCCTGAACCACAACTACTGAGCCTGCATGTTGCAACTACTGAAGCCTGTGCACTCCAGGGCCCACGTGCCACAACTACTGAGCCTGCATACTGTAACTACTGAGGTCCATGCACCCAGACCCCACGCTCTGCCACAAAAGAAGCCACTTCAAGGAGAAGCCTGCATACCACAATAAAGAGTAGGCCCTGCTCGCCAAAACTAGAGAAAGTCCACATGCAGCAACAAAGACCCAACGTAACCAAAAATATTTTTTTAAAATGGGCAGAAAAACTGAATAGACATTTTTCCAAAGAGGAAATGCAGATGGCCAAGAGGCACATGAAAAGATGCTCAACATCACTAATTATCAGGGAAATGCAAATCAAAACCACAATGAGATATCACCTCACATCAGTTAAAATGGCTATAATCAAAAAGTCTACAAATAACAAATAATGGCAAGGATGTGGAGAAAAGGGAACCTTTGTACACTGTTGATGGGAATATAAATTGGTACAGCCACTGTGAAAAACAGTATGGAAGTTTCTCAAAAAGCTAAAGCTAGAACTACCATATGACCCAGCAATTTCACTCCTGGGTAAATATCTGAAAAAAAACCAAAAACACTAATTCAAAAAGATACGTGCATCCCAATGTTCCTAGCAGCATTATTTATAATTGCCAAGGCATGGAAACAACCTAAGTGTCCATTAACAGATGAATGGATAAAGACGATATGCTAAATATATATACAATGGAATACTACTCAGCCATAAAAAAGAATGAAATTTGATGGACATAGGGGGCATTATGCTAAGTAAAATGTCAGACAAATAAGTCAGAAAGAGAAAGACAAATACTGTATGATATCACTTATATGTGGAATCTAAAAAATACAACAAACTAGTGAATATAACATAAAAGAAGCAGACTCACAAATACAGAGAACAAACTAGTGGTTACCAGCGGGGGTGGAAAACATAGGGGTGGGGAAGTGGGAGGTACAAACTAATGAGTATAAGATAGGCTCAAGGACGTAATGTACAACATGGGGAATAAAGCCAATATTCTGTAATAACTGTAAATGGAAAGTAACCTTTTGAAAGTGTATAAAATTAAAAAAAAAAAAAAACACTTTGTGCCTAATACAGCACAACAAAGATCAACTAGGAGTTAGAGGATCTGTCGTCTAGTTTAGGCACTATTACTAATTATTTCAAGTTCATTCTTTAGCTCACTTAGGTATTCATTTACTTATTCATTCAACTAACGGATAAAACTTATGGTAGGCCTTCTTTGAGCTGGATGATAGAGATACACTGATGAATAAGATATGGATTCTGACTTCATAGTGGTTTACAGACACTTCTGGCAAATAATAGTGTTCTGGGGCTGTGTTTCTATCCTCTCATCTTTTATGCCTCCTTTGGCCCTCCAGGTATATATGGAACAATGCCTTTGCATATTCTTTCCCTTTTGCCAGAAAGGCCTTCCCTTCCCACCCTCTCTTTTCCCCTCCAGACTAGGCTGAAATATGAATTTTATGGTACAATCTTTTTTTTTTAAATAACAACTTTATTGACATAATTCACATACAACTCTTCCATTAAAGTACATAATTGAATGTGTTTTACTATACTGAGAGTTGTGCAACCATCACCTTGATCAATTTTAGAATATTTTAACACCCCAAAAGAAACTCCATACCTGTTAGCAGTACTCCCCATTTGCCCTCAACCCACTCAACCCAAGCATCTGCTAATCTTTCTGTTTTTATAGATTTGCCTATTCTGGACATTTCATTTAAATGGAATTGTGACTAGCTTCCTTCACCTAGCATAATATTTTCAAGGTTCAATCATGTTGTAGAATTTATCAGTACCTCATTCTTTTTTATTGCTAACATATAGCTGTATAGACATATATACAGAGTCACATTTTACTTACCCATTTATTAGTTGATAAACATTTGGTTTGTTGCCAGCTTTTGGCTACTGTGAATAATGTTGCAATGAACACTCATGAATATGTCTTTGTGTGGACATGTTTCATTTCTCTTGGGTATATACCTAGTAGTAGAATTGCAGGGTCATGTGGAAATTCTACGTTGAAAGTTTTGAGAAACTGTCAGACTATTTTCCAAAGCAGCTGCATAGTTTATAATCCTACCAGCAATGTATGAGCCTCCAATTTCTCCACATCCTTGTCAACACTTGCTATTATCTATTTTTTTGATTACAGTCATCCTAGCAGGTATGAGGTAGTATCTCATTTTCAGTTTGATTTGCATTTCTCTGATAGCTAATGATGATGAGAATCTTTTCATATGCTTATTTGTCATCTGTATACCTTCTTTGGAAAAATATCTATTAAGATTCTTTGCTTTTGAAATGGGTTGTCATTTTATTATTAAATTGTAAGTCTGCTTTATACACCCTAGTAACAAGTCTCTTATCAGATAGGTAATTTGTAAAAATTTTCTCCCATTCTGTGGCTTTTCTTTCTGCTTTCTTTATGATGTCCTTTGAAGCACAGAAGTCTTTATTTTGATGATATCCAATTTCTCTATTTTTTTTTTCTGTTGTTGTTTATCCTTTTGGTGTCATAGCCAAAAAACCATTGCCTAGTCCAAGTTCACAAAGATTTATGCTTATGTCTTCTTCCAAGAGTTTTATAAGTTTAGCTTACATTCAGGTCTTTTCCTCTACTTTGAATTTATTTTTATATATAATATAAGGTAGGGGCCCAACTTCATTCTTTTACATGTATGTGGCTATCCAGTTTTCCCAGCACCATTTGTAGAAAAAGTATTTTTCACCCATTGAATTTTGTTATTATCCATGTTGAAAACTGACTGTTGAGTAAAATCTTTTTGAATTCTCTCCCACCACAGTGAGCTACCCTTCCACTGAGCCCTCATTTATCACATTTAACCTTCTCACCAGACTATAAGAGTTTGAGTTTGAGCAATAGATATATTTTATTTCTCAATGCAACCCCAGTGCCTATTTGTTAGTGACACCTAATAGGTTACCAGTAACTATTAGTTAAGTAAATGAATGCATTAAAATGAGCTATTCACTCTCAGCTTACTCACAGTCTAATCATTTATGAGATGAAGAGGCCAGACTGTCATTAAAGTCTTTTTGGCTCTCAGTGCCCATCAAGCTATTGCCCTTTACTATCTGATGTCCTCCCTTTGATCCTTCATATGTAGCCACTGAAACAAGGGAGGCTAAAGATAAAAATTACCTTCATGAATTTTATTGCTGTGTGGTTAGAAAGCATCTTCTAAAAAATGCCAAGGATATGAACTTACTCTCAACAACCAGCAATGGTTGGAGGAAACAGGGATGGCGAAGAGGAGCTATAGCAATTACAGTTTTTAAAAATCCATGATTATGGACCTCTCCTGAAAAGACTGATAGAATATAATGATTGATCTGTGGTCATGTTGGCCCATTCTGAGTTATAGTTGAATGTGAAGCACAGTAAACAGAGGTGAAAGCCCAGTTGTTCTTAGTGTAAGTGTTTTAGAATGGCTTCTAAAATCTTCCTCATTTTTCTCTTGCTTTGTTGGGTTGGCCAGAAAGTTCGTTCAGGTTTTTCCCTAAGGTCTTATGGAAAAATACAACATTGTAAATTTACACAACATTGTAAATCAACTATATTTTAATAAATTTTAAAAAAGGGGTGAATTCAGATTTCTATGCAGATAATTCTGAGCAAGCGAAAGAAGGGCCCAAAAGAAAAGGCAGTACTTGCAACGATGGGACAATCTTTCATGTCAAACAATTCAATAATTCTTTCTCCTCCATATTCTTAAGATTTCCCTAAAGTTTTTACCTCCCCCTTTTCCTTGGCTGCCACTCTCTCTAAGACATGAGCATTCCTTTGTACTTTATGGGGAACTTTCAACCACAGTTGACTTGTGACTTGTGCAGGCTAGCTAATGCTATTACTTGCATGTTTTATTATCAAGGGCAGGGAGTGGGGGACAGGGGGTGGAAGGGAAGAAGAGAGAAAGAGAGGATGTATATGAATGAATATCAGAACTTCAGTTGTAAGTAGAGAGATTCTATACAGAAAAGAAGTTTCTATTCTCCACAGAGAATGCCGCAAATTCTCAGGGAAGTCAGAAAGCAGGACAGAAATAAGGACACTGCTGCTTTTTTGCCTTTTCCCTAAAATCTAAATGTTAGTGTAAGTGATCCACTTAAATACAGATGTTAACACCAAAAAGGGTTAAATTACCTTGACCATCTCTTAAGAATAGTAACATGAAAATCTAAACAACTTGTAATTTATTAATAGTCATGAGCAGCCTGCAGTTACATCTAGAATCTGTCCAGGGCAGCCTCTCACACTGGACTCCAATGAGGATCAAGGGAATATGTCAGGGATCTGTGAAATCTCAAAGAGAATTACAAATCTGTTCTTATTCTGATGGTTAAAAAATCAAAATACAAAAAATATGATCATATTCTGGGTTATCCAGATCCAGAATTGCCACAGCATTTCATTCCATGGCTGTATATATGAGAGCACCAAGTAAAAACTGAAAGTGAAAGCATTAACTATTAATGCCATGATTCTCCAAAGGAGTTACCGATTTATTCCTGGGGATCATGGGTTCACACAGGTATGAAACTCTGACTGAGGGTATTTAATTTTGCAGGTTTCCTGAAAAGTGACTACTCCTCCAAAATATTATCTTGGGCAGTTTGCTGTTGCCTAAAATCTTTCCAATAGAATTTCATTCTTAATTCAGAGTAGGACTTTAATCCTTATTGCAGATTAAATGGTGTCTCTCTTGTAATTAAATTCAACCGTTTAAAAGGCTAGACATTTTATTGTTCTATTATTCATCATAATGTAAAGAATATAATCTAAAATTGATGACAGTAAAATGTCATTCTTATTGTAAAAGAAGTCATTTTTATAAAATCAGAGTGAATAACTGGGAAATTTGGAATGACACTTGAGACTCCATGTAATTTTACTCATACTTAATTCATAATTGAGAATAGCAGAGAAATGTTTCCTATGCTTCTGGAAACACAGGCATTTAGACATAAAGAAAACCTCAGCTTTCACTTATCCAAGTTTTTCACTTCACTGAGAGAGAAAATGAGGCTCTGAGAGGTTTGCTCAGGAGGTTAGCTGAAAAGTCAAATAAAGAAGTCAAGTCTTTGGACTCACAGTCCATAGGTAAAATAGAACCCTGTACACTCTGTGTTTTACCTTCCATTATTAGTCATGTGGAAATCTTCTACAAATCGTTAAGGTAACTGTCAATTCTTTTATTTCTAGAGAACAAATCCTATTCGATTCTAATACTGTTATTAAAATGACTTTTGTTGTATGTCATCTGAAATTTGAAAATTCTATGTCTAATTACATAGAAAACACTACAAAGGAAATGAAAACTTACACAAATATTCCCAAAATATAATATGACTTCTGTGCCTAACTGTAGGATATGCAGCATGTTATAAGCAGGCAATTATACTGGGATTCTGAACCTTACAGAAGCCTTCTATGGGCAATCTTTTACAAAAGACGAGGCACTTGGGATACTGAGGTCAGTGATACAAGTATGCTAGGCAATCAAAAAACACATACATTCCTTGAACAAACACCTCCTTCTTTCCCTGCATGCCCATCCCCATTCCTTTGCTGAAGCTGCAGTCTTCCAACCTAAATGCCTTTGTCTCCCATCTATGGTGGGTAACATCCTTACCAGCCTTCAAGCTTTGTCCTCTCTCCTCCTAAATCACCATATCCTTTTGTAGTTTGCTAATGATAGTTGCCATGTTCTTTCACATATATTTATATTTGCAAACCTGTCTTACATACTCCCTTTTTTAAGAAGTTCATTCTAGGCCAACATAGTGCATGCAATATATGGTTGTTGAATTAAAGAAACAAGTGACGTTTAGGGCAAAGGGATTCTAAATTTATAATAGTATCTGTTCTCTTCAAAATATGACATAAAATGTTTAAGGTATTGTTAAGTGAAAAAAGTAAAAACCAAAATTATATCTAGGCTATGTTTACTACTTGAAAATATTATATATGCATATGGACAAAAAGTGGAAGGTAAAACAAAAATGAAAACAATTTGTTTTGCTGGGTGATGGAATTACTGGCTTCTGTGAGTGTGCCTATGTTTATACAATAAATATTGTTTTTAAATGTATACATATGTAGTAATCAGTAATATTTATACTGGATATTGGTACTAGTATTTCTGGATTATTAAAGAAAAGCATCTGTAGCTGTCCTATGTCTAATATCACTCATTTTGCCTGCCTGCATGGAAACATATTCAAAGAACTGATGCCACCTGGTAGTCACCAGAATTGCACACTTGGTAATCAGAGAAGATAATCTGTCAGGTTAGAAGTTTGGGTCAACTTTTAAAGTCAAAATAAGCATCCAAAAAATTTTTAAGGACCAAAATATGTATCATCCACTGAAATTGAAATAGAGCAAAAATTGTATTTCTTTAGGACCAATAGTTGATGAATCTTATGACTTCCTTAAAGCACAAAAATATTTCTTGACTTCACTTCATAGTTTTATATTCTTATCCAAAGGCAAACATTTATTTCTAAATGTTTATCCCATAGGCATACTATTTTTAAAAGGGCTTGTTTTGTTTCTTATTTGTGCCTTTATCTCTAAATAGCCCTATAATGCTAGTTTCATATATATATTGTTTCGCTTATACATTTGATTTTTAAAAACATATCACTGTGGTGAATAGCATTATCATCTTTGTTGGAAAATCAAATGACTTTTTTGAGCATATGAATTTCTATGGTGTTTCTATGAATGAGATACACATACAATGCCACCTGAAACCACTGCCCAAATCATTATTAAAGTTACTAATGCTAAATGCCCAAGGATCTGCAAATTGGTATTATTCACTGGATTGATTTGGAACTGTTTCTTTGTTCAAAAAAACCAAACTCACTTTTTTACTGCTAATTTTCTGACCTTACCAACATAATTATAATTTTAAATGAAGAAATTAACTTTAAATGGTGTTTTACAAAAATAAGTTGCTAATAGTTTATTAAATGGAGATATTTTAAATTATTTACCTAATCCTATTTGTCCCATTCAAGCATCATGCAGCACAAGAACAAAAGAAGCTGATTAATTAGACATATGCCAGGGTGAAGAATTTTCTCAGAATTTTTGGTTAGGCTGTGATAAGAACACAAATTTATCTAAGTATGCTGAACAATGCTTTAGGGCATACTTACAGAAGACACTATTTAAAAAAAAAAAAAGCTTTATTGCATCACACACATGGAACCAGATTCTCCCTCTCATGGGCTGTAGCCAGCATGAAGTTCACACTACATTAATTTGCACTTGTCGATATGCTACTTTGCAAGTATTTTTAAGGCATGTTCAAATGTGTACTCTGTCTCTTAAACTAGAATATAAACCCCCTAAGGGCAGGACCTGGGTCTTCTAGTTATTACCCCACAGTGCCTAGTGCTCTGGTCTGGGCAGGCCAAGCCCTCTTGAATGGCTGTAGTCTGTGTGAGGAGCCGGGAAAGGGATGTGCTAAGCCTCCAGCACTGAAAGAGGGTGTGAAGAACACTGGAGAGCAATTCTGTCATCACCAGGACCAAGTGATTACATGTACTAACGGCATGCCCAAGTGGCCCAATCCCAGTCATTTTTTAGAGATAGAAGTGAGACCGCAGGTGATAGTTGGATAGTCCTGAAGTCTAGCTCTCAGAAGCCATCATTATCTCCAATATACTCCCCAAAAGCCTTCTGAAGAGAGTATACAGCACTACAGACACATAAGAGAGAACAGAGTCGAAAAGGATTTTACTTTAATCTGTAGGTGCTACATTACGAGTAGAAGACAAATACCACTACCAGCCACTTTAACACATACAATGAAATATTCTTAGGATATTTTCAGAATCAAATAAAAGACAATGGACCTCAGAGGTCCATTAGCTGGGTCTTTGGGTAAAGCATATTACTGCTACTGTTTAAAACTAAAAATTTCAGGGAAGAAATTTCCATGGCCTGCTGCAGCAATTTATTTCAATCTTCTCACTGTCAGAAAGTTTTTATTTCAGGCTGCTGTGTTTTCCAGTTGTTGTGATTAAATCTCTCTGTCCTTATTCTTTCCATACTAAAGATCAAGAACAGGTGTTTAACTTTCTCCTTGAAATGATGTGTCAAATCTTTAAAGACAGTGAAGCAATGTTTCAGTCTTCTCCAAGTGGAAGGGTACAATTCTTCAGCTTTTCTTTATTACTTTTATTCCTCTGGCCTTAAGTAGGACTTACCTTTAGGACGCGTAGGGCTTCTTTTCATCTTTACACAAAGCCATACAAAATAGATGTACTACTCCCAACAGTCTCGTTAACTCAGTTGAACTTATGAAATAACTGTGTTGATACAGTCCATATTTTTTAACGTCAGCACTAAAGTGTGGAGTCCTGCTGCTGTAGATATGAGCAACCCTCAAATCCTTTCCTGCGCTAATTTTCTAGCCAAAATTTTCTGATCCATTTCTTTCGTATATGTGCTCTACCCTTAAATATTTGCTTTGATTACCCCATTCAGGTAATTTGTAACTTCAATTCAATATTAGCCACAACTACAAAGTTATAACTTACACAATACTGATAAGTCTTCTTATCTCTGAAAAAAATGAAGCAACCTAAAAATTTTGTAATATAGAACAATTTATTTACTTATAAAAATTTGTATTCTCATCCAAGCCATTACTAAGCCATGTGCCACTAATAAGATAATAAAACTATAAGCAGTCACATAGCTGCTTATGCCATTAGATGATTAAGAGACCAGGGATCAGGCACATTTTCTATATTGCAAAATACTCTAAAACCATTAAGTTATAATTTCAGATTCAGAAGTCTTCAGTCTCAAGGCTCTACATTTTAGTAGGGCAGGGAAAACTTAAAATTTTATCTTTATACTAAGGGCAGGGGTTGGCAAGCTTTTTCTGTAGAGGCTCAGATAGTAAGTATTTCAGTTGTGGTGGGCTATGGAGTCTCTGCCACAACTTCTCAACTCTGCCTTTGCAGCAGGAAAGCAGCCATAGACAATACATTAATAAATGAGTGTTGGACTTCCCTGGTGGTACAGTGGTTAAGAATCCGCCTGCCAATGCAGGGCACACGGGTTCAAACCCTGGTCCTGGAAAACCCCACATGCCGCAGAGCAACTAAGTCAATGTGCCACATCTACTGAGCCCATGTGCCCTAGAGCCCACGTACCGCAACTACTGAAGCCAGGGGCTCTAGAGCCTGTGCTCCGCAATAAGAGAATCCACTGCAATGAGAAGCCAGTGTGCCGCAATTAAGAGTAGCCCCTGCTTGCCACAACTAAAGAAAAGCCTGTGCACAGCAACGAAGACCCAATGCAGCCCCCCAAAACAACAACAACAAACCAAATGTGTCGCTGTGCTCTACTACAATTTTATTTGTAAAAACAGACTGCAGGTCAGATTTGGCCCATGGGCTGTAGTTGGCCAGCCCTCTTTCACAGATACAGGACACCTGCACATGTTAAACACGCATTCATATCTGCATATGTAAACAGGAGTGTACGTATGTGCATTAGCACACCAAATCTCTGTCTGCCTATCCCCATAGCCATGGTGGCTTCATGGGCAGGTGATCAGTGTGCTCATATATGGCCCTGTGTTCAGAAGGGCCCTGAACTTGCAGTTTAATGCTCTGTGGTCAACGTCTTAAAATCCTCAGTGATTTGATATTGGAATTTGTGTTTTATACTGGAATTTATGTGTTTATATACCATTTGTCTAATGGTACAACAGAAGCCCCATTCACATCTGTGTTCTTGTCTCTCCACTGCCTCATGGCAGCCCTGGAGCAATGCTCAGACACTTGTTCCCTTCCAGCTTCCTCTTCCCAGCCCCTGCTTTGGGACCTTGCTGCTCTCCACCTTGGGTGGGACCAGGTCACAGCAGTGTTAGGAGGATGCATGTGTCCTACTGTTATCCTTTACCTCTGGTGGGAGCCTGGATGTGAGCCTGGGAAAGGCTGGGTTGAGTATGTACAACCCTAACATCCAAGGATAGGACATGGAGTTGACCATCCCTGCTCCTGCCTGGCAGCACCACAACACACTCAGTGTACTCAGTGTGGAGCCTCTGCCCACCCTGATTCCAGTACCAAGTGTGTCCTTGTGTGGGGGCTGCAATCTCTAGTGGGTTGCCCAGTTGACCACATTAGGATGGAGAAGATTGACTCTCTCCCCTCCCCACTAGGGCATGGTGTATAGGTTCTGTGGCTGGTGGCATGGAGAACCCGGAAACCATGGATCCATCTGCATATTCAGTCATGTGGCACCTATGGGGGTCTGCATTCCCTCCCTGTGGCCATGAGTATCCCTGCGTTGGAGGAAGTCAGACATTAAATAGCAAATAAAAACACCATGACATGCAGACGGCGGGAGGAAGAAGGAGAAGGGTAGAGGAAGAGAGAGAGAGAGAGAGAGAGGAAAGGCTGACTGCAGGAGAAGGGAAAATGTTTTATCATTTAGTACCTTTAACATCACTTTTTTCCTGCTTTTTGAACAAAGGGCCCTGTATTTTCATTTTGTACTAGGCCCTGATCAAAGATTAGGGGCTGTAAAGAATCATCTTCTGAGGCTCATCTACCAAGATGGAAGCTAACAGAAAATTCCACTTATGCATCACTCATTTCAGACTCAGCTAACCTTTGTACTGCCAGCGTAATAACAGGCTTCCTGCAGCCTTCCTAAATCTTAAATGTAAGGCTCTGAAATTAATTATGTATTTTGGATTTCAGACTAAGGGGCTCATTTCAGAATATGATGATTGGGGTTGCTGCTGTGTAGCCATTTCCTTCAGAGAGTTTGCTACAGGATTAATTTATATTTCCTTAGAATGATGATAAGGTACCTTATAAATATAAGGCACAATCAAAACATTATGCATGAAATTTACTGATAACAACAGACAAAGTTGAAATTTTTCTAACATTTCCCTTTATTTCCTATTAAGGAAGGTAATACTATAACACTCTAACACACAAAAACATGTTTTCCTGATTTGAATAAACTGTAAAACAAATATTGTAGAGATGGTCAGAAAATTTGAATATGGGTTGGGCATTATATGATATTGAAGAATTATTGTTGCAGGGGACATGGGTTTGAGCCCTGGTCCAGGAGATCCCACATGCAGTGGAGCAACTAAGCCTGTGTGCCACAACTACTGGGCCTGCACTCTGAGCCTGTGTGCCACAACTACTGAGCCCACACACTGTAACTACTGAAGCCCATGCACCTAGAGACCATGCTCCACAAGAGAAGCCCTCACAATGAGAAGCCCAAGCTCCGCAGTGAAGAGTAGCCCCTGTTCACTACAACTAGAGAAAGCCCACACAAAGCAACGAAGACCCAATGCAGCCAAAAATAAATAAAAAGTCTTTAAAAAAAAAAGTCACCTGCTCAGAGTCACCCAGTTAGGAAGTGGCCTGTTATAACACCCCTGAGGTTCCCGCAAATAGAAGCTGAGGTAGACAGCTAGGAAGGGGCAGAGCCGTGGTTCTCATATATTTAAACTATTATCTCACAGCAGCGATACAGGTTGATTCCAATTGAGCAGCAATTTGTCTAGTGTGTAAAGAAAAAGTTTCCTCTCATGGGTAGACCTAGAGACTGTTATACAGAGTGAAGAAAGTCAGAAAGAGAAAAACAAACATCGTATACTATCACTTATATGTGGAATCTAGAAAAATGGTGCAGATGAACTTATTTGCAAGGCAAAAATAGAGACACATAAAGAACAAACATATGGATACCGGTGGTGGGGGGGGGGGGTGTGTGGATGGGATGAATTGGGAGATTGGGATTGACATATATAGACTACTATGTATAAAATAGATAATGAGAAGTTACTCACTCTACTCAGTACTCTGTGGTAACCTAAATGGGAAGGAAATCTAAAAAAGAGGGGATATATGTACACATATAACTGACTCACTCTGCTGTACAGCAGAAACTAACACAACATTGTAAAGCAACTGTACTCCAATAAAAATTAATAAATAAAAGAAAAAAGAATTATTGTTATATTGTTAGATGTGATGATGATGTAGTGACTATAAAAAAAATCTTTCATAGATGCACACTGAAGTATTTATAGGTGAAAACATAATGTCTCAGATCTGCTTTCCACACTTCAGCAAAAGCAGAAGAGAGGAAGAAGACAGAAGAGGAAGAAGAGAAGATGGAGAAGAAAAGGATGACAAAGATAACAAAGAAGATGACAATGAAGATGACGGAGAGAAAAAATGTGAGGTTGACGGAATAGGATTGGCAAAAATGAGGAGCCTAGGAGACGGAGACGTGGAAATTTACTATAAGAGTCTCTTTACCTTTATACATGTTTTTAAACTTTAAATTCCCATAATGGAGTGTGTATACATGTATATCTGTTGCCTACAAAAACTTTCTATTAAAATCAGGGCACAGATTTTTCATTCTCCTTCATATCAATTTTTTTTTTTTTTTTTTTTTTTGGTGCAAGAAGCTTCCTCTGAGGCTGTCAGGAGCTCTTTAAATTGAAGAGATACAAAGGAACTGATGGGAAGGATAATCTGCCCATCAGTTCCTAACACAATAAATAAAAAAAAAAAAAGGAAAAGGAGAAAATGGGAGGAAGAGATTGCCATTGTTACTCTCCTAACCTTTCCTCCTAATTATGCCAGAGTCAAGGCTTGGGTCACAAGGAAAATGATTATGGTGGTCAACCATTTGCCCTACTTTGTATACATCAAAAAAGCTCTTGTTCTCACCACATTCCAATCTGACAGTTTCCCAACAACTTTAAAAATGTATCAAGAGGCCAGATTAACAAAATATAAATAAAACAACAATATTACAAGGAACACCCTTTTTTGTAAACATAGAGATAGTCTTCTTGTTATTCTGAATTGCATGATATGTAACACTTTAAAAGTAAACTATGTTTTATATTATTATAGGTATTTCAGATAAACCTTCAACAAGCCCAGCTTTTAAAAGTTAAATGTAAATTTCTCTCCTGAGTGCAGATGGTGGCCAAGCAAAGTAGCTCTTCAGTCCTAAAGACAGAAGGTCAGGTCATGGCTGAAAGACCAAAGAACAATTGCTGCTTTGCTACTCCAGATCATCCATGGAATGAGACACCACTACTTTCTTTTTTTTTTTTTTGAAACTGTCTATTCAATACAAAATAGTAACAAAAAGTACCTATAAGATTTCCTCAAATTCTCTCCAAGAAAAAATACTAGTGAGCACATCACATCACAAACATCTTGTAAAACTGTTCAGAGGTTTTATTCCTAAGTTTCTGATGTCCTAAAAAGGCACATCTCTATCTGACACTAAAATCATTATAAAAATTGTTAATGTTTCACTATTTAGCAGGAACTATTTACAAATGAAAACTGCTCCTTTTAAAATCCTGCACCTTTAGTCTCCACATCATTAGTGGTTACTTAAAATCAGATATAGTGCTAAAAGACAAATATTTTTACACGTTATTCATTTACAAAGGATATTATAATCTTATTGTTCCTATAGTGTTTTTTCTCTCTAGAATACTAAAATGCAATTTTTAAATAACTTAGCATATTTTTCCAGTTAGTCCAAAATGTTATGCTAGCAGATGCTACAGAATAACAGAAAAGGTAGATAATAACACTAGTGAACATGACAATATGATACCTTTTTTAAAAAGTCATAACACATCAGAAAAAGAAAGTTCTGTGTTGGTTGGTAATCCTAGAAAGGATTTTTAATTCCACTATCAGGCACGCCCCCAACTGGATGGAATGAAACATTAATAGTTTCATTATTTGTACATGTTAATAATGAAAATTCTTCTGAAAATTTAAAACTCATTGGAACACTTTCAATATAGTGAAACAGAAGCAGAATTTGACTTTGGTTGTTTAGATTTTAATTTAGTGCCAGGGATTTCAGCTACAAGTTGAAAAACTTTTTGTACTAAATTTCATTATCCCTTTCATTTTCAATACTTTTCCCAATTGTCTTTGCATCATTTGCATAGACAGTTGATTGGATTGAAAGGGAAATATGTTGGAAAATATGGTAGAAAGTGTTTAACTTAGAAATATATTTCAAAAAAATTTACTTAGGGTTACCCACTTTTAAATCATAGCAATTTCTTTAAAATAATGACACTGAGAACTCAGTCTTATTTTAATTGAATAGATTTATCAACCTGCTTTCTCTGAAAATAAAGAATGAAAGCTTTCAGTGTTCTGCACTATAACAGAATTAGAAAGTCAAAAATCAGCCTATTAGAACTGCCTCTCTAAAAACTTTATCCACGTTGTCAATTAAAATTGAAGTATCTACCTAAATGCAAAACATCTGTTTGAACTGAAACTGAAGTAAGTGGCATTTTCCCCTAACATTTCCAGTTTTACTGTATTTAGGGTTCCTGAGCAAACGTATTCATGGTTATCTTAGTTAAAGCTGGTTTCACTCTGCCAACAATCAATTTGATTGACATATTTACATATCAACTCATCTCATCTCACAAATTTTATACTTCTCCACTTAAAATTGGATTCAAGTTGGCATCTTTCAAGAACTTTATGTACATATATTTTAGGTTCAAAATGTGCATTAGAACATTTTTTTTTTACTTTTGTAAGTAATAGATACACATATCCAAATGTATATTTATGACCTGTCAGATTGGAATTTCATATGCATGCAGTTGTATTCTCACAATTTCATGTGAAAGGTGATAATTTTAGGCAACTGTAGATGAAATTCTTTTAATAGTATAAATTGGATCATTCCATTAGTTAGAAACAATATAACAGAAATAAATGACTTAGGAACAAAACCACAACAATTTCAGAAAAAATCATTAGTTATGTCTTTTAATTGCTGCAGTTATGCTTGTATCAAATCTTACCTGATCTTTAATTTCAAGATCCCTTTTAGTTTTTGTTCTGTACTCTCTGTGCTCCTTTTCTGACTCATCCTTCTCCATTATGGTTTTATTCAGTTGATAGCGCATTTCTCCACACACCTGTTAGATTACAAAAACTAGATCAATAGCTGCTGGAATCTACCAGGCAATGCCTGCAATTAGATCTTATGGTGCCCCCTAGAGGTCATATAAATAAAATACAATAGAACTTGTCTAAGAATGGCATTTTCTATTAGCATATTCAATATATTCTGTTAAGATGTGGAGGTGATATCGGATACTATTGTCTTACAATTTCAAATTACAGATAAAGAAATACACAACCAGGGAATTTAAGTAATATATACAAGATTTTTCATGTAAAATAATAGTTTCAATGGCATAGTATCATCCAAAATACACTATCATCTCACTTTTAACAAGGTAAAATTATTAATTAAAATATTAAGCTATGTTATTATTCATTCAAATTGTCATGGTTAAATAGACACTCTATATTAAAAATTTTCCTTTCAACTCTTTATCAGGTATGCTTTTATTTAAAGAAATTTATAAAGGAAACTTCTCTCTGCTAATAGACTATATTATTAATATTTAGATATAGAGTAGTACCCAGCCAGTATTTACCACAGGCTTTGTAGATTATGTCAATTTTACCATGTACAATACTATGTATTTAAGATAAGAAAGTTAAAAGTCATAGATTGCAACTAAGCCCACTCTGCTTAAACTATGGCATTCAACATAAAAGGAAAATATACATGTAAATGAAATGACTTTAATATATCGTTAAACACACACAATATCTTAAAATTACGTATCATCCTTTATACAATCTTTTTTTTTTCAATCCAGGGCATCTACAGACAGATAAATACATTTGGAAAATGTAATTAGCAGATAAATCTAAATAAAGAAGTTATGAACTTTTGAGATAACAGAACTTGTAGAGAGATCAATACACACACACACATCAATACACACATTTTCTAAGTCTGCTTCTAAGCTACAAATACAAGTTTTTAAAAATCATGTAGCACCCAATGGCTATACCTGCTTGAGACTTTGCAATTTTGATAGTTCTCCAAAAAATGATCGTCAGAATTTTAGAAATTAGTTTAATCATTACTGAAATATTAGACTCTTATAAAACCTATATGAATTTCCAATGTTCAAATAAAAAATACTTTAAAAATAATCTGTGTTCAAAAATTATAGTGACAAGACGAAGAAAAAGTTAGTAAGCTTCTCCCCCAGTGACCCTCAAAAAGCTAAAAAAAGAATAAAATTACTAAAAATTGTATTTGAAATTCAAATATTTTTAATGTGTGAGAGTTGCTCCTTCCCATTTCAAAAATATTAGTAATTCACAAAGTTACTAGTTAAAGCTAAATAAAATTCAAAAATTAGAGGAGCCTTAATTGACTTTCTTCACTATTCCAACCTGATTTACAGATATGAATAAAATTTAAAAATCCAAATTATAATACCAGAACATAACAATTACACAACCATGGTGTTTAAAACCCAACACCAGTACAAAATTATTATATATAATAAATATCTAAGCATTAGGTCCTATTTTAAATGATTTTATCCCTTAATTTTATTTTTAAAGTTTCCTTGCCTCACTAATTTCAGTTTAAAATGCATTTGCTTAGTTTATCCATAACACTTAAATTTCATCTAAAATAAATCAACAAATTAAATTTAACTAGAATTATATTATCACAGGGTTGGAAGCAACCTTAAGGCACTCCTCTGATGCTTGAGTCTTTTTTGGACAGTTCTAAAGACAGTATTCATTCTTTACTGTACCATATTTCAACAGAAAGTTCTCTCCTCTCAAAATCCTCATCATAGCTTTTACCTATCAATCCAGGTTAACAATTTCCTGCACCATTTCCTTTACTTCTACCCCTACCTCCACACAAACACATCAATTAAATTGGCAAATATGATATTTTAAGCTTCTACATCAGCTAGCTTGAATTTTAGAAAGCAAATGAAGAGCTATATAAATTCAAGGGAAAAACATGAAAAAATAGGCTTCCTTTCCTAATATATATTGAAGTTAATTTAAACTACTGAGTTATAAAGCAATAATGGTATTAAAAATGTGTCAAAATTTAGCAAAATATGTTGAGAAGTAAAATGCAGTATGAAATGGGTATGCATTTTAACAAAATTATCTGTTTATGTATTGGTGAAAAATTGATTTGTTACATCATGCACGTCCATATTTAGTTAGTTTTAAAGCAATGATTACTGAAATCTACATAGACTTCTAGTGCTTTTTTTAAATTGATATATAATTGATGCATAATATTATATGTTACAGATGTACAATATAGTGATATCCAGTTTTTTCCTTTTTTTGTCAATCCCAAACTCCCTAACTAGCCCTCCCCACCATGTAGCTTAGCCAGCTAAGACCATTAAGCATTTTAGTTCTTGGTTCGCAAGTGTGTGATGCTCATAGTGCAGACACTGTGATACCACAGTGTAAAGTATAAATTTAAGGACCAATAGAATAAGAGATTGTAGTATTAGAATCTTGATTTTAGAGAACAGGTCTGAAAGGAATGAGAGGTGGAGAATTTTTTGTTACACACACTTTTCATGTTGTAAATAAATATATGTCTTTTAGTATTATTGTGAAGACCAAACTTATGCTATCTCTGGCAAAAAAAATTACTCCTAGTTGACTAATTTAGAAATATAAGTTTTATCAAATATTCAATAATTAAAGTAATAAAACTTGCTTATTTACAAGTCTGTCTCAGCAATTTAACCCTTAGGCTCCTTGAGGACATTATTTATGTCTAATTCATCTTTGTATTTGCAGCACCCAGAAAAGGGTCTGCGGATAATAAGCAAATGTTTGCTGAATGACCATTATGTGGACCTTTATTATCCCGAAATGAAATTTTTCTACTCTAGACTTCTGAGCTTTGTACACTAGGAAAAAGTTTCAAAATAAAATATTTAAGTAATTAGTAAACTAAAAATCTCTCTTTGTACCTTTGTGATATCCATTTCCTGGGAAGCAAGCTGGTTTTGAATTTCCTCTAGTTGGTTAACAGCTGAAATCTTTTCTCTTGTAACCTTTTCCACCTGGGCCTCCAGTTGGGCAATATTCTGAGATAGTGTCAACATCTGTAAGAGGAAGTAAAACTTCTAAATGATAATGTCATTTGACAAAATAAATATTTAAAATACCTTGAATTAATAGAGTCTCAGCATGGCCACTGGGCTCTCTCTGTAAGTCATTTCTCTGTGGATTGGGTATCTCCATTGCTCTGCATTCTCAATTCATCTGTCTCCCTTGACCTCACATAATTACTTTTCTTTTTTTTCTAGTGGTAGGAACTTTTAAGATTTACTCTCTTAGCAACTTTCAAATATACAATACAGTATTGTTAACTATAGTCATCATGCTTTTTAAATATTAAAAATAGAATCAATTAGCAGACATTTATTGAGAAACTTCCATATGCTATACTAAACCTGTAAGAATACCAAAGTTTATGTCCTTTAAGAATTTCTAACCACTTTATATAGATAAGCCTAATATCTGAAAAATTCAGTAAGAATATAAACTAGTATTTTTAAAAAACACTAAGTTAATCTTAGTAATTTTGTACTATGGTAGTCATAAAAATAAAGGTGCTGAATTTATCCTCCATGTTAAAATATATTTCAAATTTTCTTGGTATATTATTTATCAACTAAAATTATTACATGCACAGTACTTAACACAGCACACTGTTTTTAGTTGTCTGTTTACTCATTAGACTAGAAGTTCCTCAAGAGCATATTCCTGAAGAGGTATGTTTGATGAGTGAATGAATCATTAGAATAAATGGCTTTTCTGAGGGACTCTATGGATATTAGGTTCTTAGTTTTTCTTCCCAGGGTTAGAAACGCTTTCTAGACCTTAGATATAACCTGTATAGTTTTTGGTTTGCAATTACATTCTACTCCGCTCTGATAAGTCAAACTTTTCTAGGCTATTAATTTCTCATTTTTATTAGCAGTTTTAAAGTAATGAAGAAATGCTACCTTGCCCCAGATCAAAACATGCAGGGATAGCTATCAGTTTTTAACCAGCTAAAACAAAAACTGATAACAGATTTGAAATAATATTTGAAATCTACCATTGTACACTAACACGGGTGTGAATTCAGTTTTACAACTGAAATCAATAAATAAATTTTGTAATAAAACTCAAGATTGCCTTTGTCAGCTAACTAAAATGACAATATGAAAATAATGAGCCCTAGCAGCTATTTTCTAATTTAGATGGTAGATGTTTTAATTAACTTTGCTGGGGATTGTGGAAAACTGTACATTTAACTTACAGTTGTTTACATGTCCTTCTCATCATCAAGAGATTAGCCACAAATCTAATTTGCACTTAAAATTACTTTTACTAATACCAAGCTACGAACTATCCTTATGCATATTACAAACTGAAACAAAAATTAAAGGTCCAAAGAAATTAAATGTAACAAATCAAAAATATTAATTGAATTTCCTTAATTTAAAAATTCAAGTTCATGAGTATTATGAACCATATTATGAATATGTAATTCCAGGTTTCCTGGAACCATACAACAACAATAAACTTTAATTACCAGCTACTAAAAATCATATATTACTTATTTATGTGGATCTTATGGTAAACATATTAATATTGTGTGGTTCTTTTGAAAGTAAATGTGCAAACATTTATTTTGCTAATGGTAAATTCTAAGTCAGTTTCTATAGCATGTAACAAATTGTACACCTTCCACATGATTCCCTCCCTCTGCCACCCGTCACTTCTTTCCTCGGCCCACTACCTGTCTGCTCCCTTCTGTCACCCACTTCTCGAGGCCTCCCCTCCTGTTGTCACACCTTCTTTTTCCCCATGCCCACCATCTGGAAGTCAACATTACACTGCAGGAGCTTCTCCATCCACATCTGTTGCAGAAGCAGAAGTAACACAGACAGCTGCAACACTGCTGGATGTCCAGGGTGTTGACATCAGGTAAGTCCTTTAAACTTTGACAGGGGCAAGCAAGAGACAAGGACACCCAGGATGGGAGAGCTTGATAGAAATCTCTATACTAAAGCAGTCCCTAGTGTACTGAATGTTGTATAAACTGGCATTCCTCATAAAAAAGGTACAAGAATTAAGGATTCTAGCAATGGGCTATTATCAAGGGAGCCAACTGAGAAAATTCAAAACCACAGGTGGCATTCAATAAATAGATGATTGAAGGACTGACTGAACTAACAAACTTAGTGGCTTAGTGCAACCAAAGACCATTACTGATGTCAACAGGCAAACTCACAGCAAGTACTGTTCATGGGGGAATGATGCAAAATCTGTCTAGGTAGAAGGCATCTGCTCTCCTACAGCTTCCCACACAAATGAAAATTTTAAAGCAGTAAGAAGAAAGGAAAGAAGAAAAATAATAAAAAGAAAGAAAATCAAGTCTCACGAGCATTCCCACCACTAGGAAAGCAGGGTCGCTTGCTCCAGCACTAACCATGAGAACTTACAATGTTATGATTAATTGTTCAGACTCCCTATTAAATTAACTTCCTGTGCTAGGCAGTGTGATAATTTTCTCTTTTAATTCCCTTGGGAAAGGAATGTATTGGATTAACTTTCAGTTGAAAGAATGAAAACTAAGTAATTTTCCCAAGTCCATTTAAGCTAATAAATAAAAAGTAAAGCTGGACTCTATATTAAAATGTCTCCTTTTACTAACACAAAGGTCCAAGAAGTCTACCCAATAGTGCGAATTCTCTCTTTCACTAGAGTGAGAATAACAGCTGCAAGCTAAAATTTGTTAAATGTCTACTTTAAGCCAGGTATTATATTAGGTACTTTCAAAACATTCTTATTTGAGCCTATCAATTCTGTGGATAGATCAACTCCCGTTATTTACTACTGTAAAATCTGCAGAGGTTAAATGAATTTTTAAAGGTCACATTAAGGTCAAATTGGATTCAACACTAAATCCTTCTACTTCAAAGTTTCTTTCTGCCATTTCCTGTGAGAGTACTTGCTTCAGTGCTAGGATCACTTTCAGCTCTCTATTCATACATCTTTATTTAGGGCAGGATCTTGAGATTAAATGTCAAATAAGGCTTACTGGGGGCCAAAAAAAAAAAAAAAAGGACTCAGACTCAGAAATGTACTCCTGTTGCCACTTTTATTCACGAAATAATTATCAGTTTAAGAAAGTTATACATAAAAGCCCCTGGAATATTCCCTGGCATACTTCAGACTTCCTTTATTTCTTCTTATCAGGAATTCTCATCAACATATTTTTACATAGTAGAACTACTCAGCAAAGCAAAAGTGTTCACTAAACAACCCAGGAAAAAAGTCTCCTAGGCATGAATGGTAGCTGATCTTTGCTCTTGACCCCCTTCTCTCTCTCTCACACACTAAGCTCAGCTCGAAACTTTTACCTTCCTCCACACCTTATTCATGTCGGTATATCTCCCTCACACTCTGCATTTCTAAATCCTATTTTTTTGAAGCTCGGTTAAAATGCCACCTTCTCCACAAGGTTTTCCACGATCTCTTGCAGGCAGAAATCTGTTCTGCTTCTCTGAACTCTTGGTATTTCAGTCATGCCTTTCCAGTGGCAAGGGGCCTTCTTCCTTCCACTTGTATTCATTCAATAAATACATATTGAGCACATTTTATGTGGGAGGAATGTGGCAATAAGGCAATGAGGATGTTAACAAACGATTACATGCAAGGGAATCATAGTAAATTCGGGGAGATAATTCAATAAGATTGCAATAAATTTAGTTATAGAAGCCCATAGGAGGGGCTCACGGAAATTCATCATTGGGAGACTGTGAGAAGAAGTGGTATCAAAAACTCTGAAGGATCAGTCAGAGAGGGCAGAGGAAGATTCCTCTAGGCAATGGTGGTGGGGGGTGCAGGGACGGAACGGGAGGGGCAAAGCCCTGCAAAAGCCTGAAATGAGAAAATAGTATGGCAGATTGGCATGTCTGCACATTTGAGGAAGTGCAAGTAGATCACTATGGTGGTTATACAGGAAGAAAGGAGAAGGGAGATGAGACCGGAGAACCAAAGAGTGGAAGAAAAATGTAGAATCTCTACACTATAGTAAAAGAACCTAAATTTTATCCAAGGGGTTAGAGAGAGACATGAATGGATTTTAAAGCAAGAGACTGACCTATTGACTGTTCATTTTAGAAAGATCATCCTTGGATCTTTAGGTAAGAGAACAGATGAGAAAGGGGTGAGAGTGAAAGCAAGAAGACCAGCTGGGGTTGTCGGAATCATCCAAGGGTGAGATATGGAGAGCAGAAGGATGGAGAAACTGGACAATGTAAAATTGGTAGGGGCCTGAATCTCTAGAACTTGGTGACTTAATGATGTACAGGATGAGGGAGAAGGAGGAGACAAGGATGACAGCAAGATTTCTGAGTTGGGCAAACAGATGGGTGATTAGTAGTTCTACTACGAGAGGGAAGATGGAAAATGAAGCTGGTTTGGGAGCTCACTAGAGAGCTAAAGATTTAGCAATCAATACCATATATATGAAATTAAAGCCACAGTAGTGCTACAGACACCTAAATCTAAAGCTCTCTGCTAAACTATAGACCCTCCTATCAAGGTGCTTTCTGGATGTTTCTCCTTCATTATCCCAAAGGCACCTTAAACTCAGAGTAACCTAAAAGGCACACACCATCATTCTCCCAAATCAGGAGTATCGATTTAGAGAAATCAAAGAAAGAGAACCTTTTAAGGAGAATAAGAACGAAAAAATATTCACTAAAAATAGCACAAGGAGGTCTTCAGTGAACATAGTGATGGTAATTTCAGCGACTACAGGCACAGAAGCTGAAATGCGGTGGGCTGTAGAGTGACTAAGCAGTAAGAAAATGAAGACAACATGTATGGACAAATCTTTCAAGAAACTTGACTATTAAGGGGAAGAGTAAGGAGGGATATGGAATTACTAAGGTGGCTTCCAGCCTTGGATGCACACTGGAATCGCCTGGACAATTTTGTAAAACACTGACACCTGGACCCTACCGTCAACTATTCTCCCATAATTCATTTGAGATGCGGATTGAGAGTTTTGGAACTTCTGTGTAGCCAAGATTGAGAATGACTGGATTAGATGAAAGACTGTTTCTTTCAACAGGTGAGAGAAATTTGAGACTATTTTCCTGGTGATAAGGAAAAGGCTCAATTGAAGGAAAGGTTGAAGATTCAGAAGAGAGTGGGGAACTAATGGAATTAGGTCTCTGAGGTGGTGGAAGAGTATGGGATCCAGAGCAAGAGGAAAGGATTAGGACTAAGCCACTCCCATTCTGATACAGTACAGGCGAAGTTTTACTTTAGGCAGAGGTGAAGAGGAAAATAAATAAGTTGAAGTGATTACCATCTAATGGCATCCACTTTGTTAGGTAAGTAAAGCTCTCTGCTGAGAATGAGGGGAAAGGTGGTATGGTAGAGAATTCGAGGAGAATAAAAGTGATTTGAAAGAGTCCTTGAAAAATGGGTCTTAGATATCATCAGTCCCCACCTGGACTACTATAATTACCTCCCACCTGATCTCCAGGGGTTTATTCTGGTCCCCCTTCAAATCTATTGACAGATGATTTCTCTCAAATATGAATGGTACCATGACACTGCCCAATTTAACTCCATTCAATGGTTTCTCATCACTTTTTGGATAACATTTAAAATCCACCACTTGGATTTTAAGACCATTCATGATTTGGTCCCTGCATACTTATCCAAACTCATCTTCCACTATTCTCTTCCTTACTTCCTATGTTCCAGTCACCTGAGCCCTCTCTAAATTCCTAGAATGTATGATGCTTTCTAGCTTCAGAGCCTTGGGAGTGTTATTTTCCTTAGTCTGAAACTCTTCCCCTCAACTCTTCACCTGGCCACTCCTATTCAACTCCTTTGAGCCTCATTTGCAAAATCTCTTTCTTAGGAAAGTCTTTCATGACTGCCCAGACTAAGTCATATTTGCCTGTTATACATTCTCATGGTACTCCATACTGTACCTTCATGCCTTTATCACAGTGGTAAAAACTCATTTGTGGAAGTATGTGTTTAATGTCTACCTCTCCCACAAGTGTATAAACTTCATGAGGGAACTGCATCAGTCTTGTGACTACCACATTCCCAGGACCTCCAATTAATATGTGTTGAATCCTGAATGAATGGGAGAGAGAAGAATGTATACGACGACTGCTAGAAAGCATCAAAAGAATGGTGGACACTGAAGACCATAAGTGTATGGTGGTGTCATCTGCAAGATTATAGGATTTTTCTTCACCAGCTGAGATCACTAATCCAGGTCAGAGAAGGTAGATAGTTAGACTGACCTATAAGTAAGTTTTGACAGGCACAATTTTTTAAAAAGGATAAGAGAATAAGGGAGTTTACCTTGCCTCAGGTACCTGTAAGACTTAAAACTCACTGGGCAGAATTTGTGATTTTTCTCTTTATATAGCCTCAGGCTTACACACTGCCTTGCACACAGCAGATACTCAGTAGATATTTGGTGAATGAGTTAATTATCACATGTTGGAATACTGTAAGATAGCATGTAGGGTATAAGCTGTGAGCCTACTTTGAAAAAACAAAATATGTAACTGTTGTTTGGGTTACTTCACGGACCACATCTTGCTCAATTTTACTCTACTGTAGCAACTTTAAAGCTAGGTTCCACTAAACTCTGTATTCTAGTCTGTTCCTGTTTTTCAAATACTGCCCATCTCATGTTATCTGTTCCTTCTGCCTCTAATTTCTCCCTTCCATTTATTCATCTGGTTATAGTCATTATTCATCATGTAATTTGTTAGAACCTATTTTGTATAGAGTATATCATCACTTTTTTTTTTTTGGTTACTTGGTTTCTTACAAGTTTTTCATCTTCTTAAAGTCTAATTTGGGAGTGGGGGATAAAATGGGGGAGTCATCTCTCCTTGATTTAACCAAGGTTGAAACAAAATCTGGATATCTGCAGAGGACCTGCTCTCCTCTGACAGAGAGGGCATCAAACAGAGGGCATCAAACAGGATTAGAGTAAATTTCACAATTTCCTATCATGAAATCTAATTGATTATTTTCTTTGGAAAGGTCATAGAATATAACTTTTATTGAGAAGTACATTGAAGAATACAACATTTTTATGAACTCTAAGTTATAAGCAACTCGACTACTTAAAAGGTTTAAACATTTAAAGATCATTCAAGAATTGCAGCCTGTAGACTCATCACTTACATCACCACAAACATTTCTTCTGCAATATGGATAACAAATTGAACCCTTAAGTACCTTTGAGCCCATATCCTCTCTTTCTTTTGTTATTTCTCTTTTCATCATCTCTTTCTCAAAGGTTCTTTTTTCTTGCTGAGATGCAAGCTCTTTCTCAAGTCGCTCTGTCTGCCTCTCCAGTTCATTCTTCAACTGTTCGCACTGGATTAAAGCCTGCCAGAATAAGACAGGGTAAAATGGGACCTTAGAATTTAGAAGAAATAAGGGGGAAATGAGACAATTAAGCTTTAATTTTATTTAAAATAGTTACAACTCACTGTAAAGTCAAAGTAAAGAATATTTTTATATTTGTTTGTCAACACCACTTACTGATTCAAATGTTACATGTATTCAAATATTACACTTATTCACATATTTCAGTTTTCACAACTAAGGCTGTATTAACTAATCAACTAAGAAAGTTCAGGTAACAAACCTTGATAAGGGCCACAGAGGAGTTTGAATTTTAAAAAAGGGGTCAGAAAAACCAAGTGTTTTAGTATTTTCAATTATATACCATGTTTATACCACAAGAAATATGTGTTTAATTTAACTGATATTTCATTTGGATATGGTTAAAAATTATTTGTACCTTAAATTGTAAATAGATCAAAATTTTAAGATGAGATGTATTTATCATTACATACAGGTATCTATTGTTTAACATTATATAATAATCAAGTTTCATTAAATATAAGCAAGATAAGATTTGGTTCACCCTCCTTATACACATAATTAAAGTAAAAATTAGGTAATAATCAAGTTTAGATAAGGAAAGACTCAAAACAGCACTTACAACCTAGTTTTGTAAAATGAGAAGTGTCATACTTCATTTCTGGCAATTTAAAAGTCAGTAATTGTCCTTTAGTCTAAATTTCCCACTCTGAATTTCCAAAAGTAAAAACTCTCTAACTTCCTTTTGGTTATATTCACGATATCTTTATGCATAATACCCAATAATAAACTAAATTCAAAATCTCAAGAAAAAAAAAACCCAATAAAATTGAGGTGCTTGCCATAGAAAATCTGAGTTCTACTACGGTGTCAGTCTTATCCCAGTGGCTCCTCACAATATCCTCCACAGTCAACCTCTATGTTCTTCCCCTGAATTGAGATAAAGAAACTCAAGTCTCATACGACTTATATACTGTGTAATTATAATTTGATAGTCACAGTTGTTGTTAATGGAGATGGAAGAAGTCTCAGTAAGCACTGTAAGTTTTATGCATTGCTATGCTTCCCTCTGGTGAAAGCTATAATAAATATAGACAGTAAATATCTAGGCTATGTGAATTTTCTTCTTATTGTCATGAAAGCATTAAGCCCTAATTTCTTTCAAACTCTTCTGGAAATGTTCTATACTCCTAGGCATAAAATGAGGAAAAAATGCAATTGTCTCAGATTAACTGATAGCAAATACAATGCCTGAAAAAAGATTCTCCTAGGGAATTAGTCCCAAGTCCAATTCTAGTTGGAAATGTCTGGAGAATAAAATTTTATATTAGATTTTAAAAGAAATGGAAAAGTAAAATTTTTCTATACTTTAAACCCTTGGAGCTTGAAATATTATGAATTAGAGATTTTTGTGCTTCAGAACACAATTGCTCTCGCATAAAATATTTTATATGAACCTAATAAAAATGTTCATAACATTCACTGATATATGAATATCATGAAAGAATAACATGATTATGGAATATACACTAATATATCTAATCAGAATGTTTTTCATTGAATAAAAACTCAGGAATCAACCTTATGAAGTGCAGGAACAGTGGACGGAACTGCTGAAGATCAGGCTAACATGAAGAGCAGCTAAACTCAATTCAAAGAATTCAATCAATTCAGGAACAAGGAACAGCAAATGATCCTGACAGGTAAGAGGCCTTATGCCAAGATGATATAAACAAAAAGCACAAGGGAAAAGTTGTAAATCACTTAAACAAAACTGCTGCTGAAGACTTGGTTTTGTGGATGGCCTTCTATAAGGAGTAGCCGCCAGTGAGAAGTGATGGTGAGTATGAAAGCAGTAATGAAATCCTGAATAAAAATATTAGGCTAAAAACTGGGTATTAGATCACTCTTGGTTTGTAACAAATGATTCCATGTAAAAGAGCTTGTACTTTTATTTGTTTTGATTTTAATATATATGCCTGGTCACAATGAAGAAAATATTAAGTAACACTTGGAATCAGAAAAGTTATTTAATCTTACAGTGGACCTCACATACAAGATTTAGGTCTACTAAATAAATATTTATACATCCTTTCCATTAAAGCTTTGTCTTTCAATTCTAAGACCCCCTCTCTCAGTTTTAGAATCCCAGATCATTCAGTAGTCTCTGATTATACTCCATATAATCATTCAGTAAAGGCATATAACAATCCTCAAAGACTAGGTCAATGAATGGTCAACTATTGGGTTGGCCAAAAAGTTCGTTTGGGTATTTCTGTTAAATGTTTGGCCAATCCAACACAATTAACTGATAGATCTTCACAGGTGACCAAGTTAATCCGGGGTCTGCAGCTGCCATTTCTCCTAGCAGTTTCCAAGGTCGTGGCTCCTTCCTTTCCTTGAGCACAACCCCTTCCTTGGTGGAAATGGCTGTAGGTCTTGGGGAGTTGGGGACTTACACAACCCTTACCCTCCAGTAGACTCAATCCTCAAAGGACCTTTTCTCTTCCGGGAAATTTATTTGTGGTCATTCTTTGCTGGCCACAGTAACACATTTTTCAAAACAATTTATCGGACTTGATAGTCCACGTCCTAATTTATTAAACCAAAAAGTATGCATTACTATCTTAATGGAGTCAAAACATTTTCCAAAATAAATCTGTACCTAGTCAACTTAATTTTTAATATAGGGAACCTCTCAGGAAATAGAAAAGTCCTTCCCAAGTGCGAGTGCTAGATTTCTAGATTTCCTTGTGATCAAAGAATTCATGATTATAGGATTAAAGAATTATGAGGGATAATAGAGCTCATACTTATGAACATAAACTTAAAAATTTATGAAAGTGTTTTCATTTTTTTCTGAAATATAGCCCACAAAATAAAAAATGATTTTCAACATGTTTTAAGTATTTAATTTACAAATAGTGCAAGCTATTTTTAATTTATAAACTCATCATTACCTATCATTCAGTCTATCCCTGTCTCCCATTTCAAGAATATTTATAATTCATAATTTGTTTTTGTTTTGTAGAAGATAGTGTATATATCAAGAAGCATTATATTCTATATTTATTTGTGCTTGCATCAAATGCTCAATGCTTTTCTGATTTTCCTTTTACTTTGGGTTTCTATTTCTTGCCTTTCCACTGTAGTCCAAGAAAAAGAATAATTTGAACACTTAAAAAGGGAAAAAAAACCTTTGGGTGACATTTATTCAACCTATTGGGTTGATTTTTTTTAATTAATTTTTTTATTATAAATTTATTTATTTATTGGCTGCATTGGGTCTTTGTTGCTGCATGTGGGCTTTCTCTAGTTGCAGCAAACCGAGCCTACTCTTTGTTGTCATGCATGTGGCCTTCTCATTGTGGTGGCTTCTCTTGTTGCAGAGCTCTAGGCGCATGGGCTTCAGTAGCTGTGGTGCGTGAGCTCAATAGCTGTGGCTCAGAGGTTCTAGAGTGCAGGCTCAGTAGTTGTGGTACACGGGCTTACTTGCTCCACAGCATGTGGGATCCTCCTGGACCAGGGATTGAACCCGTGTCCCCTGTGTTGGCAGGCGGATTCTTAACCACTGTGCCACCAGGGAAGTCCCAGGGTTGGTATTTTTTAAAAAATATTTCTTTAGAGGATTATCTCATTATAGATATGCTCATGGTAACATTATGCCAAAGCCAATAATTTCCCTTCCAATAGAGGCAGGCAGGTCTAAGGCCTAATTAATCTTTTCACCTTGTAGCTTTACCAAAACATCACTGCAAAAGCCTCTACTTTTGTTTTTTTTGTTTTTTACACATTTATTTATTTATTTATTGGCTGCGTTGGGTCTTTGTTGCTGCGTGCAGGCTTTCTCTAGTTGTGGAGAGCAGCGGCTACTCTTCTGCGGTGTGCAGGCTTCTCACTGTGGTGGCTTCTCTTGTCGCGGAGCACAGGCTTTAGGCACATGGGCTTCAGAAGTTGTGGCACACGGGCTTAGTTGCTCCGTGGCATGTGGGATCTTCCCAGCCCAGGGACTGAACCTGTGTCCCATGCATTGGCAGGCGGAGTCTAAACCACTGCGCCACCAGGGAAGCCCAAAAGCCTCCACTTTTCTACTCTCATTTATTCCTAGGTTATGCTTTTCTCCCTTTTAAAATTATTCCCAGTTGTAATGACTTGTAAATTTCAAAGAAAAATAAAAACATTTATTGATCACTTATTATGTGCCTGATACTTTGCTAAATGGCTTACATGGATTAACTTAACTCTCTCCCTGAATTTTAAGTGGTTTTTATCACTCAGATGATAAGAAACTGAGGCTTTAAGACATTAAGTAACTTGCCCAAGAGCACAGACCTAGAAAGCAGCAGAATAGGAATTTCATCCAAAGTAGTTCCACAACTGAATTCATACATGGTGTTATAATTTTCTCATGTTATAGATTTATTTTCTTATAAAATTCGCAGGTGTTTTCATTGCCACTATAAAAATATATATATAGTCTATCTTCCTTATCTGCAGGTTCTGTATTCACGGTTTCTGCATCCAAGGTTTCAGCCAATCACAGATTTATGTCCTGGAACCAATCCTCCATGGATAAAGAGGGAGGACTGGATATGATATGATATGGTATGATATGATATGATATGATATGATATTAAAGTAATGTAACATCATTGCTTCTACTTATTTAGTGTGCAATACGCAAACAGAACACTAGATGGCAACAAATGCTAAGGAATTATAAGAACAAAGTAACCATTTCATAACTCAGTAATAAAGTAGTTGGTTTTAAAATTGAAATATGTATGCTGTTTCACTTTTTACTCTCAGAAAGCAAAATTCCTAATGTATTTTAACATACCTTACAGATAAAAACTACCAGACTTCCACTGCATTTTGTAAACTGCTTAGAAATCAATCCTTGCATTATTACTCAGTGAAAAATAGATTCACAATACACAACAGCCTTTCTAGTTCTTAACCATTAAAATTTTAAAAGCACTAATCACAAAAATTCATACTAATATTTAAAGCTAATAATTAATTTTACTTCAACAAACATTTATTGTACAATTAATATTTAAATGGCCATGTCAAGGATACAATGATAGATTTCACAGACCTGGTTTTTAAGGTCTTTTGGTGGAGAGAGCTATGTAAACAGCCACAAAAATTATACACAGCTCACTAGGAATACATAGAAGGAAGAGATTAATTCAAACAAGAAGGGGCTGGGGAAAACTTTTGGGAAGACAGCCACTTGAGTTGACCCTCATAGAATGAACAGATATTTCACAGGTAAATACAGTGCAGAAAAGTACCGTAGGAGCAAATTCATGAAAATAGTCAATTGTAGGTCATGTTATAGAAACAGCACAGGTTATACAAAAACAAAACATGTAGTGAAAGATAAGGCTAGAAAAGTTAGAGTGGGACCATACTGTGAAAGCTCTGGAAGGTTATGTTTATTCTACTGCAAGAGGAGAGCTGCCTGAACAGGGAGATTTACAATTTAGGAAGACTTTGGCAGCAATGTGAAAGATATACTGGAATTGAGAGTCATGAGGGAGACCAGTTAGAAGGCTATTGCAATAGGCCACATAGGTTGCATAAGAGTATGTGAAGACTTGAACCGGGCAGGGGTATAGGAATGGAAGTTGAGGGCATAACTTAGTAAGGGTCTCTGAAGAGATGAGAGTTTGGTCACTGATTGGATGTTGAGAGTGAGGAGTGGGGAGAAGCCAAGATATTTCAAAGGATCCAAGCCAGGGCTGTTGGTAAAATAATAATACCATTATCTGAAAAAAGATAATATAGAAAATTGTACAGTAAGGAGGCGAGAATTAACGACTTGGTGGTGTGGAGTTTCAGTTGTTAATGGCATATCATCCATATAAAGAGGTCTAATATCAGCAAGAAATGTAGGTCTGGGGCACAGGGGAGCTGTTAGAGCTAAAGGCACAATGTGCAGGTGTTCAAGTGAGGGGAAGACCCAAAGTCCTGGAAATTAGGGAAACATAGATGGAAGGGTAGGAACTGGCCGAGGAATGTCTGCATTCTAGGCTTGTGGGAAACAAGTTAAAAGACATGTAGAAGAGTAGACAAGAGGAATGCAAAGAGGACCCACAGAGTGAAATATCAGATTAATCAAGGGGAAAAGGTGATATGTTATGCTAGTACAGTTAATGGCTTCCTGGAGTTGAGTCAAATGAGGGCCGAGATGAAGTCACTGGATTTAGTAATCAGGAAGTGACTGGTTGACCATAAAGTGACCAATTCAGTAGCATGAAATTAGACTACAATTTGTTAAAAGCCTCACTGCAATGTATTCAGAAGTGAATGGAAAGATACAAAGGTAAAAACAATGGAGAAGGAATGATGGAAGATACAAGAAAGATGTGATAACAAATGGCTCAGGGTCCCTGAAACCCTAGAAGAAGGAGATAGCAAGAACTTAGAGAGATTCATCTTGGGAAGTAAGAGGACCACATAAGCAAGAAAAAAATGAGAAGACACATTTGAGGGATGAGAAGATATTGAAGAGGCTCTTGTCAGTTGGTCATGATCTCAGTAAAGTAGGTCAGCTGTTGAGAGGGAGGTGCTAAGAGCGGAGTTGGGAAAGTGAAGAAGGTGGAATTCCTCTAGTCTAAAGTATCTGTGGTAGTCAACTGCAAAGAAAAGAACTGCTGAACAGTACTGATACACTGAAGGTGACCAGTATTACTCTCCTGCAGAATTCATTCTGTGGTTTTCTTAAATGGCTTTCCTCAGCAACACTTGATAGGCTGAAAACAGGAGAATAAACATATATGTTTTAGCTTCACTTTCACTGGGCACTGGTAAAGTAGGTAAATTAGAAAGGTTAGAATAAAAGAATTCTAGAGTGTTAGTGAGAGCACATTGCAATTCCCTTAGCGGATATTTACTGAGTACCTGTTATGTACCAAACACTAAGTAAGATACTAAGGATTTAAGAGTGACAAGATAGATAAGTTACTTCCTGTCAGAGAGTTTAAAGTTTAATGAAAGACAAAGACAAACAATAATAACACATGTTGATAAATGCTGTAATGAGGAGGAGTTCTCAACTGGCGGCAGTTTTGCCCCCTGCCCCCCCACCCCCGCCCTGGGTCTTTTGGCAATGTCTGGAGATATTTTTGGTTATCAGAACTTGGAGGATAGGGATGTGCTACTGGCATCTAGCGGGTAGAGGCCAGGGATGTTGATAAATATCCTGTACATGGAAGACAACCTCTAAAACAAAGAATTATGTAGCCCAAAATGTCAATCATGCCAAGGTTGAGAAACCCTGCTCTAAAAGCACATAGGAGGTACATCAAATCTAGACATGGGAGATCAGAGATTTTCTACAGAGACTGACATGAAGGATGAAGAAATATCCAAGCAATGGTGTGGAGAAGAATTTGCATGGCATGTATTTAGAGGCCCATAGGCTAGAAAAAGCATGGCATAAACAGAGGGATCAACAGCCATCACCATCACCACTACCACCACTACTGATCGAAGAAATATTTTGTGCAGGAGTTTCTGTAAGATAACATATAAATTTTATAATGTAGTCCTCATTAAAAATCCTAAGAGTCAGATATTATTTCCATTTTACAGATGAAAAAAAACCTAGGCACAGAGAATTAAATAACTTGCCCAAGGTCACACAGCTGGTGAATGGTGGAGCTGCGAGTTGAATCTAGCTCTGGCTAACTCTAGTAAGACCATGCCCAACCTCTAAATTCTGCTGCCTTTCCAAGCTGACAGGGGCTCAGTCTCTCGGAGGAGATTAATAAGTGACATTAAAGGATTGAAAGGAAGCACATTAGGACAGACCTCATAAGCATGTGAAGTAGTTTGGAGATTACCCTGAAGGCAGTGGGAAATCACTGAAGGATTTTAAATCAGAGAGCCACATGATCGAATCTACATTGAAGAAAGATCACTTCTAGCTGCAGTGTAGGGAATGGTGTGAAGGAGAAGAGACAAGGAGGTCATAATTCATGAATCCAGAGATTATGGTATCCTCAACAAGAAAGGTGACAGTGAGGGAAGAATTCAAGCAAACTTCAGGGATTAAAACTCATATTTAGTGATTGGTTGGAAGCCAGGAGTAAAGGAGAGGATGACATCCAGGTTCCCAGTCGGGGGATGATAGTGGACAAAAGTGCCATTCAGTGAGCAGAGGACACAGCTGTTTTGAAGAAGTGAATATAGTGAGTTTAGTTTGAGGTTGTAAAACTTACATCTAAATGGAAAGGGAAGAGGATGAGCCTGGAGATAACAGATAAAATGAGATATGAGAGGAGGCAGAAGAACTAGAGACAGTTATGAGGACATGGAGTAGATTTAACTGAGAAAGGGAGGAAGAGAAAAGGCTCCGGTTAGAGAGATCAGTTTTAGAGTTTGAGATCGCATGGATACTTCAGTTCACGTGGGAGTTACAGCAGAACAGAGAAAATGTTAAGAGTTAAGGAAGGCAAAGTGTGTAGGGACTAAGATGTTACATATGTTAACAGCATGGATGGTGAAACCTTTCAGAATGATGAAAAGAGATAAAGTGGAGGGTGCTATAGTCTGAATGTCTGTGCCTCTCCAAAATTCATATGTTGAAACCCAACCCCCAATGTGATGGAATTAGATGGTGGGCCCTATGGGAAGTGATTAGGTCATGAATGTGGAGCCTTTGTGAACAGGATTAGTGCCCTTCTAAAATAGACTCCAAAGGGTTCCCTTGCCCCTTCTACCATGTGAAGACAAGGTAAAAGATAGCTGTTTATGAACCAGAAAGTGAGCTCTCATCAAACACCGAATCTGCTGGTGCCTTGATCTTGGACTTCCAGAACTGTGAGAAATAAATGCCTGTTGTGTAAAGTATTTTTGTTACAGCAGCCTGAAAGGACATAGACAAGGGTGAAAAGAGTCAGAGGCTAAAGCTCTTAAAAAGTATCAAAGATCTTACAACTATTTTATAAACCCAAGTAATAAAATGGATGATTTTTTTTAAAAGTGTCAAATAATGTCTTCTAGATTGAGAGTTTATATTCATTAAAATTTAGGGAGAGGAGAATCAACGATGATTTCAAAGAGAAGTGATAACCTAACTGCAAAGAGGAATTAAGAGTAGGTGCCAAAACAAAGGCCTGGAAGTGGTAGTCAGTGATATGAATGCTGACTCCTCCGTCACAGCCACATGAGGTGAAAGAACAGCAAAGGGTTTCACTGGAGGTTTTGAGGATCGTAATATCAGCAAAGGACAGGTAGAGTTCCGTACAAATGAAGAAATAAGAGTGTTTGAGGTAACAATAAAGTATACTAAGGCATTTGGTCAGAATGAATATAAGTTCCAAAAGGCACAGGCGCATTATGAGGGTCAAATGGTCTAGGAAGAGTTAAAGATGAACTGGATAGAGATAAATGAATAAGTCAATGACTGAGGAGAAGATTAATACAAAGTTGATTACCCCAATAGTTTAATAAAATAGTGATGCTACTATATGGCTTAGACCAATGCCATCTAAAGCATTTTTTTGTGATGATGGAAATGTTCTATATCTGCACTGACCAATACAGTAATCACTAGCTACATGTGGCTAGTAAGTGAAGTGTGGCTAGTGTGCCTAGGGAAAATACATAGCAATTTTAAGGGTTTAAGGTGTGGCCCCCAAACACAGCAATGAATCAACAGTACCTACATACTGTTCAAAGTGTTAACTAGTACTGTCATCATCATTAAAGGTGTTTGACTTAAGCACACAATGGATATAGACTCATAGCTAAAGATGCTATTAAATACACATATATTATTATTGTGGCACATGTGGATGTTCTCAAAATTCCCCAGGCATAGAGTAAAAACATCATACATGAACATACACAAAAGGGTGACTATGGGTGTTAATAGTTTCAGTTAGCATTAAAAACTATCAACAAATAAAAAGATTAAGCATATAAGTCTCTCCAAGTACTGTATCACATTGTAATACTATTCTTTCAATAGTGATATACCAAGAGAATTTGCAGGGGAATAAGAATCCTCCAAATAGCAAGTTTGTTTAGTTTAGAAAGTCAGCATTAACAACTGGTAATTCACTTTGTGTGTTTGGAAAAAAGAGTTTAGTTATGGAGAATAACCAAACAAATACGCTGAATAGAAAAAAAGGCAATTATGGCATGCCTTTATTTTAATCTTTTTGTACTTGCCTTGGTTTTTTCAAAATTGGCTTCCTCAGTCATTTGCACAGCTTGTTTCACCTGCTCATAAGCACTTGCTTCTCTTTGCTGCACCTCTGTCAAGCTGCTCCTCACGTAACCTAGTGCAGACATTAAGTCATCTCTTTCTCTGTCAGCACAAAAAGAACATTGAAAACAAGAAATGATCAAATGATCGTGTATTCATAAGTCAGGAAGAAAAAAGCATTAATATGTATTAGAAGAAGAGCTAGGGCAGGCCAGCTCAGCACATATTCAAGCAAACCCCAGAGAAAGACCCTCTGTCCTCACTTGGTGAGGGGCAGGCAGAGCAGCCAGAAAAGCCGGCAGCATTCACGGCAGAACCGCATTGGCGTGGAATAATAACCTATTGTGGAGAGGACTGGCACACTGAGGGGAAGCCCAGAAAGGAGGAAATTAGTTTAAAAATTAAAAGAGTCGGGGGCAGAAAAGGAGAAAAAAGTAATAGGGTAGGGAAGGTGAGGATTGCACCTCAAAGTAGAAGAGACTACTGAGATTCTGTTTACACTGCTGACTCTGCTCTCTACTAGAACAAACATACGTCCTTTCCTTTTCATCTTTCTTCACCATCCTCTTTTTCACCCCTCTCTATGAATTGAAAACTTTCACCTACTTATGAACACATTTCTTCTTTCAATGGGTAGTACTGTTGAGTCACTCAAATACCCTGGTTACACATATAATGCTTATTGTTTTACAAAATTTTATCTCACTGGGTTTGATCATTGCCTCGTTCCACACCCTCCTTAGCAATTTTCGGAAGTACCCTAAGCTAAACTATTTCTTGGTGATAGAATTGAACTGAATGCCAAAATGCTTTGATATGCAAAATAATAAGGATCCAATCTCATGGATTAAATAAATCCCATATAAAAGATTCCAGGATATCTGGAACTTATCCACTGGGTGAAAATGACCAGTAGACCTCCCAAAAAGTGAGGGGAGAAACTTTCTATAAACACAAAGCCAAAAAAAAAGTAAGCTGGACTGTTATTTATGCTATTCCATCCTTTGTTAAGGAGCTCAAGTTTTACACTGTGGTTTCAAATTCAGTTGAAGTAACTGCTGCAGTTTCCTTTTCATTGCCAAGTTCTGGACTACTGGTAAACAGCCAACTGTGTAAACCATTAACAAAGAGCAAACTTTAAGGAGTCCTAACTTAAAAGATTATAATCTCTGAGTTTTAATTGCTTCAAAATTAACCAATGACTGGATTAAAAAAATCTCTTAAATTATAAAATAACTTAAACTATTTGTGGTATTTGGAAAGCAGCCATATTTTAAGAAATATGTAATACCGAACAAAGTTACATTACCAGCAGTTTCATAAAAGCTCTTTTTGGTAAAAAAAAAAAGAAATAACTTGCTGTAAGTATCATAAAATTTGTGAGAGCATGGTGATCTCCATTTTAGAGTTTTCTGATTTATTTACTTTCATGAGAAAAATAATTTTTTTGTTCTAAAGGAAATGAAAAAAGGAGTTAATTATTTCGATCAAATATAATCAAACACAATAATTATGTGAAAAAGTGGAAGACTCAAAGCAAGATTATTCTAGTTGAGTAAAAAATAAGTAAAATGTCAGCAAAATCAAATTCATATTTATATGCATTTCAGAAAAAGCTCTAGGACATCCCTAGAGGTGCAGTGGTTAAGAATCCACGTGCTGATGCAGGGGACATGGGTTCGATCCCTGGTCTGGAAAGATCCCACGTGCTGCAGAGCAACTAAGCCCGTGTGCCACAACTACTGAAGTTCACATGCCTAGAGCTCCTGCTCTGCAACAAGAGAAGCCACCGCAATGAGAAGCCTGTGCACCACAACAAAGAGCAGCCCCTGCTTATCACAACTAGAGAAAGACCGCATGCAGCAACAAAGACCCAACACAGCCAATAAATAAATAAATGAAAAGAAAAAGCCCTAACATAAAAGGGAACTAGCTTCTCTGAGAATCTACAATCCAACTGGAACCTATGGTTCTAAGTAGAAAATAAAAATTCACTCTTCAAGGAGAACAAGTCAACAGGGGCATCATATAGTTACCTTTCTTAAAGTTCTAAGACCTACAAAAAAACCAAAAAGTCACTAGTCAATGATACTCTTATCTGTTCCTAACACCATGCCATCATCAAACCTGAGGTTCCAAATAAAAAGAATTAACAAAAAAGCTCAGAAGTTATCTTAACAGACAGACCACAAAAGAAACAATATTTAACAAATTTGCTTCTTATAGCAGACTTACATTTAATATATTTAATCTCTTTTCAGCATATCCTCTTGCTAAGAGGCATCTGCCGCACTGTAGATACTCAATGAAATAAATGACAAAAGAACAAATGAATGAATGAATCCAAGACTCTACTACAGGAGGGCATCAAAGAGGTAAAACAAAACTCCCTTCCAGTTCTAATATTTTATAATCTAAAATTTTTTTTTTTTTGGCCACACAAATGTGGGATCTTAGTTCCCTGACCAGGGACCGAACCTGCGCCCCTGCAGTGGAAGTGCAGAGTGTTAACCACCAGACTGCCAGGGAAGTCCCCTATGATCTAAATTTAAAATGCCACTAGATTATTTAGAATTGGAAACAAAAGTTTAATTGCTCTGGATCAAAAAATTTTCGGAATATCAACTCACCAACTTCAGACTACTGAATCACAGAAAATCATCAGATAAACTCCAAAATACTGATGTCTTAAGGTTGTCATTCAACAATGAGATCATAAAAGGATTATACTAAAAATCTGTGCAACCACTGGACTGACGCACTCCAATTTTCTGTAAAAGAAATATAATACATACTTCAAGGTGGCCCTCAGACCATCGGGGAAACTCAGGGGAGATGCCTAAATTACACATGTACTTACAGGTACAGGTAGCGATTTTGGCAATTTAGGATTATCTACTCAGTCATTGCATTTTTGTTTTTTTTCTACTCAGCCAGACCATATATCAAATAGCAAGCACTCAAAAAAACCCAGCTCTGAGCATGTTAGCCCTGTCCTCAACACAAGGCCTTGCTTCCTGTCCCATTTCTATGTTCATCTGGCTGACACCTTCTTGATACTGCTGCCATATTTCAGCCTCATTAACTGTCCTTCAGAAACAGTCAATTCTGGTCACCCAGGATAACTACTCAGTCAACTTGTAGTTCTGCTCCAGAGCTCCCAGTCCACAGGGCCAGCCCAAAGCCAGGCCTGAGTGAGCCTCTCACAATGGGAAATTGTACAAATTTACATGATATATCAATGTGAGAGTGAGAGGGCAGTTCTCCAAATTATCATCTTCCAAGGCAAAAGTTCTTCTAAGCGCTTGAAAATACAATGGGAATATTCTGATGAATGTGATCAACGAGTTTTTCAAACAAAGCAAGCAATACAGCATTAACCCTGTAACATTGCCGTCATGATCAAGATGAAAGAGCAGCTGAGGCAGAAGATGAGGTAAGAACCATGGGTGTCATTTCTGGGATGAACTAATGAGCATGTAGTATTTAAGGAACCTAGTACAGCAATCAGAGCAAAAAGGGTTGAGAAAGTCCCTGAATAATCTTGGTCAATGTTTAAAATAAGGAAAACAGAGTTGGTCTGATATATACTTAAGCTTCATCTTAAAATATGGAGTGCCTAAGAAATGCCTTTAATTCCTAAGTTATTCCACAGTTGTTAGCAGTTTTAAGCTTTATTAAGCATCATTAATATTATCACTGTTTTTAAAAAGAAAGTCTAGAAGGGTGACTACAATGCTTTCTTGTTCATTTCTGGGAAGTTCCTACCATAGTCTTTCAAAGCCAGCTATACAGAAGATTGCCAATCACCCACTCCCAAATCACAAGCTGGACTGAGGTCCCACGATAGTTACAGTAGTAATCATTTCTCCTTCCTGAAAAGTACACTGAAGCTCCTTCAAGGCATTAAGAGCTACAGAAAGGAATTTAATATAAAGCAGTTTCATCCTGATTCCCATTTGAAAGTATTTTGATCATTAAGAAAGAAAGAGAGGTTATTATTGCTCTTACCTACTTTATGACATAATGAGGTCTGAGTGAAAGGCAGAAATTAAAAAATACTATAAGGACTTCAAACCAACTTTTAAAACATGTCCAATGTACTCAACAATTGTTAAGTATTCTCTCCAAAAAGTCCCAAGGGTCCTAACAAAACACCACAATCATATGAGCAATCTAGTCTCCAAGTTGTACCTGATCCTCTCCTTTACAGCTGCCCAATGTTGTATCATATAGTCAATATACTATGTGCTAAAAAACCAACAAAGTAGCTTAAAACTGGTGTCACAATACTACATTTTCAATAGAGATCAGGAAACTCTTTTGATTTACCATATTTGGGGTATAACTTTAAAAAATTCCACATTACAGTCATGCAGGAAATACTATGATACAGTTGTTTGAGGGTTCAGGCTTCTAATTATGCTTAAAACTAGAAATCCAAACCTAAAAAGTTTTGGTCACTCTTCAAAGTCAGCATAACACTCAATATTCAGCTGTATTAGTAAACTAAATGAAACTGAACACCAGCTTAGGCCATGGGAATCATATAGACAAAGATTTTCATTGACAATAAAAGCAGAAACCTTCCACAGTATACTGTTATTAAAGCAGAACATGAGCCAATGACATGCTGACCAAGCAGAAAACCAAACTGAGAAGGCTGACATTTATTTTAAGAGGCTAAGAGCTGAAATTTAGTATAGAGACAAAGGAGTATATGACTGATCAAGAATCTAATTTCTAAATGACTGCCAGACTTGGAATCAATGTAAACATTGTAGCTTCCTTTTAAAATATTCTTCTCATGACCTAAAAGGAGAATGTGAAATGCAATATAACAGGGGGAAAAAACCTGTTTTTTATTTGTTGATTGGTTTTACCAGACTACTTAATTTATCTTAGACTATCCTCTTTATCTGCATGACTTTGAATATGCTTTTTCTGTCTAAAATTAATTTTCATTACTTTCTCCTTATAAATTAATTACCAATAATTAATTACCAATAAATTAATTAATACCTCTAGTAGGTTAGAGACCTATTTAACACATACTTTCAATTTCAAAGCCTTCTACTTCTCCTGTGGTAATCTCTGTTAAATATTGTGTGATTATTCTTTCGCATTTTTTTCTATGCGTATCTATGAACCTGGAGAAAATATATAGTAAGGTTGTGAATGGACATCTAAAAGAATACAAATAGTTTCATACCAGGTATGTCTTTCTTATCTTGTTTTATTTTTTTCCTTCAACAACATGTTTTGGAGCTTAGTCCCACATTAGTAAAAATAGATCTACTTTATTATTTTTGGGGGGCTGTGCATAAAATTTCATAGTTTATCTAAACTGTTGTTTAGTTATTCTTCTTTGAAGGATATTTAGGTTCACATCTGAAAAAAACCTCTTGTTTTCTTCTATATTCAGTTTCTGTACTAACAAAACTTCTGATACCACATGTGCAGGTTTTCCACACATAGCCATTCTCAGTGGATACTAACTCAATTCTGACACAAACTGCCTGAAGTTGGCACAGACCCCACAGGTTAAGGCTCAGTCCCACAAGACTGTCCTCCACTTTAGGTGCCAATTATAGGTGCCAGGTATCTTGTATCTATGACCAACAGGTCATATATCATGGGTTTCCATGACCCCTTCTAGGATTAAATAATTTGTTAGAACAGTTCATGGAACTCAGGAAAGTGTTTTCCTTACTATTTCCCATTTAGTATAAAAGATCCAACTCATGAACAGATAAACAGAAGAGATGCCTAGGGCAAGGTATGTGGGAAGGGGTGTGAAGCTTCCATGCCCTGTGTCGGAGTGCCAGCCTCTAGCAACCTCAATGTGTTGACCAATCCAGAATCTCCCTAAACTTCATTGTTTAGGGTTTTTATAGAGGTTCCATAGGCATGATTGATTAAATCATTGGCTCTTGGTGACTGGACCCCATCTCCAGCCCCTCCCCTTCCAAAGGTTGGGGAGAAGAGACTGAAAATTCCAATCTTCTAATCACATGGATGGTTTCTATGGCAACCAGCACTCCCATCCTTAGAGGGTTTCCAAAAGTCATCTACTAACATAAACTCAGGAGTGGCTGAAATGGGCTTCTTAAGAATAACAACCTACTTCAGAAGCAGGGGACAAAACTCAAATATCAGTACAAAATATGTAATTATTGCTTTTAACATGTAGAAAATACAGGGGTTTTAGGAGCTCTATGCAAGGAAGAGGAGATGAAGACCAAAACATGTATTTCTTATTAAATCACAATATGACAACACCATTACAAATAATGCTGCAAAAAGCATTCCCATTATGCACATATATACATTCTCGAGGGTAGATTTTGAAATGTGTACTACATAATTTAAGTATTAATGAATAGTGCTATATTACCCTTCAAAGTAGTATCAATTTATAGTTCCACCAGCAGTGGAACATTTATTCATGGCCTCATCAGTTCTTGAGGCCACTAGTCTTTTTTTAAATGTTCACCAATTTGATAGTTGGCATTTTTAAAATAGTATTTCCTTGAATAGTAACAGAATGAATACTACCTTTTAAAATAAGATAAAACTTGTGAAGAAGAACTAGGTGAAGTGGAAATAAGCAGTCTCTAACAAAGAGTAATGATCATAAACATGCACAATGAATTTGGGAGGAAAGCAGATGAACACAGGAAGATGTTTAACAAAAAGTGAGAAAATACAAAAAAAATCAAACAGAGCTGAAGAGCATATAACTGAAATTAAAAAATACACTAGAAGGAATCAATAGTATGTTGGATAGTATACAGGAAAAGTCAGCAAACTGGAAGACTGAGTAGTGTAAATCATCCAAGCTGAAGACAAAACAGAAGAAAGAATTCAAAATGAGGATAGATTAAGAGGCCCCTGGAACAAGATCAGGTGTACTAACATTCACATTACAGGGGTTCCAGAAAAAGAAGAGAAAGAGAAAGGGGCAGGGAACATATTCAAAGATATAATAGCTGAAAACTTCCCTAGCCTGGGAAAGGAAACAGACATACAGGCCCAGGAAGCATAGAGAGTCCTAAAGAGGATCAACCCAAAGGGGACCCCACCAAGACACACTGTAATTAAAATGACAAAAATTAAAGATAAAGAGAGAATATTAAAAGCATCAAGGGAAAAGCAACAGTTACATATAAGGGACTGAGCTGATTTTTCAGCAGAAACTCTGCAGGACAGAAGGAAGTGGCATGATATACCCAAAGTGATGAAAGGAAAAATCCTCCAATCAAGAATACTCTACCCAGCCAGGCTATCATTCAGATTTGAAGGAGAGATCAAAAGTTTTACAGACAAGCAAAAGCTAAAAGAGTTCAGCACCACAAAACCAGCCTTCCAAGAAATGTTAATGGGACTTCTCTAAGCAGAAAAGGCCACAACTAGAATTATGAAGATTACAAAAGGAAAAACCTCATTGGCAAAGGCAAATATACAGTAAAAATATTTAATCCACCATTTATAAAGCTAGTAGGAAGGTTAAAAGACAAAAGTAGTAAAATTACCTATATCCACAATAAGTAGTTAAGGAATACACAAAATAAAAAGTTGTAAAATATGATGTCAAAAACAGTAAGTGTGGAGAGTGAGTAAAAATGCAGGATTGTTAAAATGCATTCATACTTAAGAGCTCACCAACTTAAAATTTTATATATATATAGTACAATATGTAAAACTCATGGTAACAACAAAGAACTGATAATAGACACAACACACACACACAAAAGAGAAAGAAATCCAAACAAGAAACTAAAAATAGTCATAAAATCAAAAGGGAAAATAGCAAAAGAAGAAGAAAGGAACAAAACAGAACTTCAAGAACAACCCCAAAACAATTAACAAAATGGCAGTGAGTATAGACTTATCACTAATTACTTTAAATGTAAATGGACTAAAGGCTCCAATCTAAAGACACAGAGTGGCTGAATGGATACAAAAATAACACCTGATATATGCTGCCTACAAGAGACTCACTTCAGATCTAGAGACACATACAGATCGAAAGTGAGAGGACCGAAAAAGATATTCCATGCAAAAGAAATTCAAAACAAAGCTGGGGGCAGCAATAATTTTATCAGACAAAACAGACTTTAAATCAAAGAGTGTAACAAGAAACAAAGAAGGACATTACATAATGATCAAAGGACTGATCCAAGAAGAAGATATAACAAGTGTAAATATATATGCACCCTACATAGGAGCACCTAAATTCGTAAAGCAAATATTAACAACAATAAAGGGAGCTATTGAGAGTAACACAAAAATAGTAGGGGACTTTAACATCCCACTTAAATCAATGGACAGATCATCCAAACAAAAAAATCAATAAGGAAACACTGTCCTTAAATGACACCTTAGACCAAATAACTTAATAGATATATACGGAACATTTCATCCCCAAACAGCAGAATACACATTCTCTTCATTCTCCAGGAGAGATCACATGCTAGAACAAGAAACAAGCCTCTGTAAATTTAAGAAAACGGAAATTATATACAGCATCTTTTCTGACCATTTTTTCCAATCTACGAAGACTAGAAATCACCTATGAGAAAAAACTAACAACAACAACAACAACAACAAAAAACACATGCAGGATAAACGATATGCTAAAAATAACTAATAGGCCATTGAAGATATCAAAGAAGAAATAAAAAATACCTATAGAAAACACAATGATCCAAAGTCTATGGAATTCAGCAAAAGCAGTTCTAGGAGGAAAGTTTATAGAGATACAAGCCTACTTAAGGAAACAAGAAAAATCTCAAATAAACAATCTAACTTTACACATAAAAGTAGTAGAAAAAGAAGAATGAACAAAACCCAACAGTTACTTGAAGGATAGAAATCATAAAGATCAGAATAGAAATAAATGAAATAGAGAGTAAAACAACAATAGAAAAGATCAATGAAACTAAAAGCTGGTTCTCTGAAAAGATAAACAAAATTGATAAACATTTAGCCAGGCACATTGAGGGAAAAAAAGAGAGGGCCAAAATCCATAAAATCAGAAATGAAAAACAAGAAGTTACAACCAACACCACAGAAACTCAAAGGATCATAAGAGATTTTTATGAACAATATTACGCCAATAAAATGAACAACCCAGAAGAAATGGACAAATTCTCAGGAATGTACACTCTCCCAATACTGAAACAGAAAGAAACAGAAAATATGAATACACCAATTTCTCATAATGAAATCAAATCAGTAATTAAAAAAATCTCTCAACAAACAAGTCCAGGACCAGGTGGCTTCACAGACATATTCTATCAAACATTTAGAGAAGAGTTAATACCTATCCTTCTCAAACTATTCCCAAAAAAACTGCAGAGGAAAGAACTCTTCCAAACCCATCTTATGAGGCCAGCATCACCCTGACACTAAAACCGGACTGATGAACCTAGATGTAAAAATCCTCAACAAAATACTAGCAAACCTAATCCAACAATACATTAAAAGGATTATATACCTTGATCACATGGAATTTATCCTAGGAATGCAAGGATTTTTCAATATCTGCAAATCAATCAACGTGATACACCACAGTCACAAATAAACTGAAAATGGATTAAAGAATCACATGTAAGACCTGAAACTATAAAACTCCTAGAAAAAAACACAGGCAGTATGCTCTTTGACATTAGTCTTAGCAATATTTTTTGGATATATCTCCTCACAAGGAAAACAAAGCAAAAAATAAACAAGTGTGACTACATCAAACCAAAACGTTTTTTACACAGTGAAGGAAACTATCAACGAAATGAAAAGGCAGCCTACTGAATGGGAGAATATATTGGCAAACTATATACCTGATAAGGGGTTAATATCTAAACAATATATCTGATAAGGGGTAAATACCCAAAGAACTCATGCAACTCAATATAAAAAATAGCCTGATTAAAAACTGGGCAGAGGACCTGAACAGACATTTTTCCAGAGAAGACAGATAGATGGCCAATAGACATAATTAGATGCTCAGCATTGCTAATCATCAGGGAAATGCAATCAAAACCAAAATGAGACAGCACTTCATTCCTGTCAGAATGGTTATCATCAAAATGACAAGTGTTGGCAAAGATGTAAAGATAAGGCAACTCTAGAGCACTGCTGGTGGAAATGTAAATAGTAAGCTGTTAGGTAAAACATTATGGCAGTTCCTCAAAAAATTAAAGGTAAGAACTACCATACAATCCAGCAATTTCACTTCTGGGTATTTTTCAGAAGAAAAAAAAAACAGAAATTCAAAAGGATATATGCACCCTCTGTTCACTGTTTCATTGTTATGTATGTATAAACACATACATAACAATGAAATAATACTCACCCATACAAAGGAATGAAATCTTGCCATCTGCAACAACATAGATGGACTTAGAGGGTATTATGCTACGTAAAATAAGTCAGACAGAGAAAGACAAATACCATATGATTTCACTTATGTGTGGAATCTGAAAAATAAAACAAATGAACAAACGTAACAGACCAGAAACAGACTCACATATACAGAGAACAAACAGGTGGTTGCCAGAGGGGAGGGGTTTTGGAGGGGGAGTAAAATAGGTAAATGAGATTAAGCACTACAAACTTCTAGTTTACAAAATAAATAAGTCAAAAGGATGAAATGTACAGCATCAGGAATACAGTTAATAATATTGTAATAATTTTGCATGGTGACAGAATTAGACTTATTGTGGTGATCATTTTGTAATGTATAGAATTACCAAATCACTATGATGTATACCTGGGACTAACTGAGTATTGTGGGTCAATTACACTTCAATGAAAAAAAAGAGTGAATACTTACTCAAATATTATCTTCCTCTTTTACTGCTTACCAATCCACTTTAGAACTGGGCAGTTTTTCTTTTCTGTTTCCTTCAAAGGAAATTTTTTATACATTGTACCAAAATTTTTGTTATATAAAATGTAAATATTCTCTCATCTTTTCAGTCTATATCATTGTATCATAAGGAAGTTTTTGTTTTAATGGAGTCAAATGTATCTTTTTTTTCCTTTATGTCTGGCACTTTCCTCCTTATGCTCAGAACTTTAGCCCAAGGCTATAAAGATATTTCTGTATATTTTCTACTAATACTTTTGTAGTCTAGAATCATATCTAGGTCTTTAAACCATCTTGAATTTACTTTTGTGAAGCATGATTCCAATCTTTTTTCAAATGTAAACAAGCAAATTTTTAACTTCCCTGAGCCTGGGTTTCCTCAGTTGTAAAATGAGGGTAATGTATTTACCTCACCGATGCTTTACTAAGTTTAAAAGAGATTATGTTTTTAAATTTCCTGACACAGTCATTGGCATTTAAGCAATGTGTACTACATGTTAGTTGTATCTGAAAATATATTTAACATATATTTAATAAATTGTCATTATATTAAATATGTGAGTAAGTTAATAATATATTTAATAATCAATATAATATTTAACAAAAAGCAGGACAATCACTGCTTCATGAGAACCACCACTGGAGAAATTGTTTTTATACAACAACCAATAGATTAGTCATATGTAGAAACCATGGCTATCAGACATTCTGACTGCTTCTAAAGTATGGGAGGTACAGAGGGTTTCAATATTTATAGAGCATTTATAATATGGCAGGAACTGTTTAAAGCACTATATAGGTATTCTTTCGATGCCCCCCCCCCCCGCCCCAAATAATACTATTAGCTACGTTCATCTCCATTTTCAAATGGAGGAATTGAGGCATGAGAGGTTAAGTAATTTTTATGAGGTTACATAGTAAGTGAGCAGTAGAAACATAGTATGGATCCTGGCAGTTTGACTCAAAAGCTAATGCTCCAGTTACAAGACTAAGCTGCATCCATAATATCCCAAGAGGTAGGTATTATTCCCCCAAACAAAAGACGACTCCAAGCTCAGGGAAGTCATTTGTCCAAAGGTCAAAGCCGACTTTAATAACCAAGGTCCTTCCACTCCCAACACCAGTTCCAATTAGAGGACCTCTGATGTTAAGCAACAAATCCCCAAATGCCCTGTCATATGAACAGCAAACATTTACTGAGTGTCTACTGCAGGCCAGGTGCTCTGCTAGAAGCCAGGGATACAAAAATAAACAAAACCCAGTTGCTGCCTGCAAGTATACACAATATCTTATAAAGTTACAGAAGGAAGGAGCCTAAGTCAATTGAGAACAAAATGGGGTGAGGCTGGTGAGAAAAGAGGAAGTGATGTTCGGGCTATTTAAATGAACCCAAACAGACAGAGAGAGGTGACCTTCAGCATAAAGAAAAGTAGAGGGCATGTGAGAGAGAACCCCCTCTATAAATCATTATTGGATAGTATATTAAATAATAATTCTTAACATCTACGGAATAAAATTTTCATAGGAAAAGGCTTCCTCTGAAATAGTGAAAACAAAACAAAAATGATGTACACAGAAAACTGTAGTATTTCAGTCTGGGTGAAAACTTTGGCTCCATAAAAGCTCATTTGTAATTTGTCCTTAGCTGATCCTCAAATATTAATAATGGGATATAGTGGGTCCTTCTTCCAGTGTACTTATAATATTCTTCATAACAGGCACATGATAAAAGACTTGATAGAAACTTACGTTATCTATACTACAGCAGGCAAATCCAAAATCGGGCAAAATCAAAAGAATTCCTCTCAAACTCAGTTTTGTTATGAATAGTGCTGGATTTGCAATTACAGAGTCATAGAAATGAACAGAATTATAAAGGTTATCTACTTCAACTCCCTCATTTCAAGATGAGACTGAAATCGAGGAAGAAAAAATTATCTGTCCAAAATGACATGGTTATGCACAATTGGCAGAACCCACATATTCTGTCTTTAAGAAAGCTACAATGAAAGGACCTCTTAAAATCCATTTTATTTGAAGCTTAACATTAATCACATGTGATTTAGCATGGGGATAAAAAACTACAATGCCCATTCAAAGACATGAGTTTCCATGTTGCCAAAGACACCACAGAGAGAAGCATACTTACTTAGTCAGTCTTTCAATGGTCTGCATGTGAACATTATCATGGGTTTGGGAAAGAACAGCTTCATGCTGAGCACATTTCAAACAAAGACCACCAACACGGCTAGAAATATTAGCGGCAAGAAGAGACTCTTTATGCTTTAGTCGCTCTTTAAGATCTTCACAATTTTTCTGATATTCAGCTAAGTCTTTCCTAAAAAGAAGGGAAAAAAAGTTCCAGCAAATGACCAGGTAAAAGTACACTACTTTTAAATGTACATCATAGTGATAACTACTATCATTTACTGGTGTTTACCTTACTAGGTGCTTTACATATGATAACGTACTAACTCTCACCACACCGAAAATGTAGCTGTGATTATCCTAATTGATACTTTGAGTAAAATAAGACTTGAAAATATTAAATTTCACGTTGTTTTAAGATTTTAACAGATTAGTCTGCCTCTGATACTGGCTCTCTTTTCACAGGATTCTGTCTCCACAAAAAACAAAAAACAAAAACAAAAAAACTCCAAATACAAATTCTAAACAGTTTCTCTTAATAAAGGGATGGAGCAACATAACACAATATCCTTGAATTGAGGGAAATACCCTACTTCACATGTTAACCCCCATAACACAGGGAGATCAACTCGATGACGGGTGATGACCTAGAGGGGTGGGATAGGGAGGCTGGGAGGGAGGCTCAAGAGGGAGGGAATATGGGGATATATGTGTAAATACAGCTGATTCGTTTTGTTATACAGCAGAAACTAGCATAACAGTATAAAGCAATTACACTCCAATAAAGACCTGGAAAAAAAAATGTTACCCCCTTAAAATTTGTAAAGAGAACCTTAAAAGATCACATAAAGGAAATGGATTTTATGCATGAGTAATTTGTTACTGTTCATTTTTCTTCAGTAAAATATATATATATATACACACATATATACATGTATATATACATGTGTATATATATATATATATATATGAAACCACAAAGTTCTACAAAGAACTGCTTCAAAAGAAAGTGGGCTACAGAAAGAAGATAGATAGAACTTGCCAGACAGATTTCATAAGTAGCAGCTATTAGCTAGAAATATGCAGCTTGATAAAGAAAGGGCTGCAGAACTGTGTGTGTGTATTTTTGCTTGTTTGTTTATTTTAATGGATAGCTCCTGGATGAGGTTTTTCTCTAAGTTGACTTGTTAACGAATAAATGACCAGTATACGGGTTGTTATTTCCCTCCTCCTCCCCAAAAAAGCTTTGGTAAAGTCAACTTGGATAACTGAGCATCCCTGCATACATGTCCCTTTCATGTTATATTTTTAAAAACCTTCCTAACTTAAGAAGGGAAAAGTTGTTCTTAAATTCTTAGGTTGCTGAAGGCAAGCACTTTATCTCTGGCTCAGACTACTCTCTGTTGTTTCTATTAAATTCAGGGATCTATAGGCATCCTAACTTGTTCACTGTCACAACGGAGAAGCCAATAATCAAGACACCTGGCTGTCATATACTACCTCAACTCTTGGGATTTGGGGGGCTTTCAGACTGCCTGGGAGAGGTGGAAAAGATCTATAGGCAATCTAAGGGTTTAAAAAAAAAGCTAATCTAATGACACTGCAGCAGAAAAAAAGGAGCTGTTTATATCCTATTCCTAAGATAATATCTACAATATAATAAGTTTTCTTTTTAAGTATCATGTAGGAAAAGTCTGACTTTCAAAGGCTGTGTAAAAAGAACTTTAGAAGTACATTCTAAGTCAAAGAGTCTCCATTACTATTTCTGTCAGGTTCAAATTCAAAACACTCTAGTAGATTCAGTTACATGAAATGGCAAAAAGAAAATTAAAAAGCAATAGGTAACATAAAACCAGAGTTTCCAAGAGTAGTGATTTTATTTCTTTCTTTAAGAAAATGCTTCTTTAAATACTCTTAAATTATACTAAAAGAAAATGAAGAAACAGAAGGATGCAGGGAACAAAGTCTAGTCCATTGCAAGGTGACGTTTTAATGTAATTAAAGATTGCATAGTTGAATTGTGAATGAGACAAAATAAGTCACATTCCCATAAATATAACGACCTAGAAATATAACACTTTAAAAGCTGAAGGACCAAAACACAATAGAAATCAAAATAATATAGCAAAACAAGAAAGCAAAAATTAGACCATCTTTTAAAAGTTTAGGTTTCTTCATGAAAATTCAAGTAAAAATCTCCAGAGAAATCCTGAACCTTATAAGGCATGAAAAGCATAAGAGTATATTAAAATAAATGGATAATAACATTTGCGGCAAAAGCCATGAGTTCTGGTTCTTAGTATTACTCTAGTTATATCTCCAGACAATATACAGCCTGGAAAATGTTAATATTTCATTACCATTAACCTGTAGTTTTAAAAAATTAACCTTTAATTAAGCTTTAATTAAAGAAATTAATTCCTGTATCTTTTCCTACTCATAATACATAACAAATCACTAAATGGCTAATCCATAATGTATAGGTTTTATTGAGATTTTTGAAAACATATCAAAATGTACATGAAAATTCATATATACTCAAATTCACCATGTATACAAATACTCAAGCTATCATTATTGCTGCAATTTTAAAATTAGATAACAACTACCTACAGAGGAAAAAATACTTGCTTGTAATTTGAAAATTAAAGTGCTTTATTTACACTATTTTATTTTAAAAACATAATTTCTATAAGAGCAACTGCTGATTACTTTTTCTTTGGGAAAACACAAATATTTTACAACTGATGAAAGGATAAAATTTGTAATTTAGCTCACAGTTCTTTGAAAAGGGATTTGAAAAAGGACGTCACAAATCCCCTTATCCTTTATAAATCTGAGGAAATTTCATATATTGCATTTAATATATCATCAAGTAATTCCTATACTGACTAAAACTGGCATTTCAGCAAACATTCAAACATATTTTTAAGATCATTATGGTTTTGCCAATAACTTTAAATGGATGATAATACTTTACCTCAAAAACGTCAATTGAGATTCCAGGATTTCACTCTTTTCCCCATAAGTAAGCTTTAGTCTCTCCTTTAGAAAAGAAAAAAAAAATGTACATTTCTCCATGTCCCTGTGCTTTATAAGCAAATTTTAATTATTAATACTAAATTCATTTTTTTTTGTTTACCCAAGAGGAAAATCAATGTGTCCTCCCTGGAATCACTTCCCTAGTCCACCTCAAATATTCTATTTTTATTGAGCAGAAGCCTGAAAAGAACTGCTGAGTCATAAAATGGTGATTACTAATAAGAATTTTTTTTTCAAAATTGTATACATCAGTTCTTACTTTTGAAAGTGTGACTCTAGTAGGCAAAACCAATTATAACCTATAAGGTCCAAGAGGGCAAGGATCAAGAATCTTCCTAGCATCTCCCATTGTGATTGCTGCATAGCTGACATACCAAAAAATATGTGCTGGATGAATGATAAAAGGGAAGTGATAAGTCACAGGATGATAGGCCAAAGTGATATACAATATACAAGCCTCTGCTGATATCCAGTTTTTCTTTAATTCAACATGTATTTATTGGGTTTCTATGAAGAAGACATTGCTAACCTCCAGGAGCTTATATTCTAAGAAGGTATAGAAAGACAGATGAACAATTACAATTATATATAATTTACTCTAATGAAAATATAGAAGGTAAAATGAAATCAGAAAGGCAGGAATTTGTAATTCAGCTGAAGAGAAGTAGAGAAGCCTTCATTGGAGGAGATGCAAAGACCTGAAGGAGCAAAAGGCACAGAGGCTGGAGAAGGCATGCTATACATTTGATCAATAAGCAGTTCAGTATCACTAGAATGTAAAATGCTAGGTGGAAGAGTGGATAGAGATGGGCTGATTAGGTAAGGTGGTCAGTGAAAAGAATAAAAATACGAAGACTTTTATTTGGTTGAATATACTAAATAAAAGTCTCTATGTAGTTGAGGCATTGGATGGACATTGAAATCTTTTTATCAGTATTGAATCTTAAATTACTCTGAAGGGTAGAAAAAGGGAATCATCACAAATGAAGACATTGGAAATAAATATCAATAGGTAAGAGATAAGCACACGAATAAGAGTAATCAAGCAGCAAAGATAGAAAAGATTTAGTACAAAGCTGTATAAAAATAAAATTGACAGAATTTATTTTCTCTTGATTTAGTGTTAAATTCTGTTTTATTCATTTTTTATTAAAGTATAGTTGATTTACAATATTGTATATGTTTCAGGTGTACAGCCAAGTGATTTAATTATATATATTTTTTCAGATTATATTCCATTATAGATTATTATAAGATATTGAATATAATACCCTGTGCTATACAGTAAATACTTGTTGCCTATTTTGTGCATAGTAGTTTGTATCTGTTAATCCCATACTCCTAATTTGCCCCTCCTTCTCTCCCTCGCCCCTTTGGTAACCATAAGTCTGTTTTCTATGTCTGTGAGTCTATTTCTGTTTTGTATATAAATTCATTTGTATTATTTTTTAGAATTCACATATAAGTGATATCATATAGTATCTGTATTTCTCTGACTTACTTCACTAAGTTTCATATTCTCTAGGCCCATCCATGTTGCTGCAAATGCAATGCTTCATTCTTTTCATGGCAGAGTAATATTCCATTATATATATATGTGTGTCATATCTTCTTAAGCCAAGTGTCTGTTGATGGGAATCTGAGTTGTTTCCATGTCTTGGCTATTGTAAATAGTGCTGCTATGAACATTGGGGTGCATATGTCTTCTGAAATACAAGGTTTCATTTTTTTCGGATAAATATCTAGGAGTGGGATTGCTGGATCATATGGTAGCTCAATTTTGAGTTTTTTAAGGAACCTCCATACTGTTTCCCATAGTGGCTGCACCAATTTACATTCCCAACAACAGTGTACGAGGGTTCCCTTCTCTCCAGTATTTATTATTTGTAGACTTTTTGATGATGGCCATTCTGACCAGTGTGAGGTGATACCTCTTTGTGGTTTTGATTTGCATTTCTCTAATAATCTCTTTCCATGCCTGTTGGTCATCCGTATGTCTTCTTTGGAAAAATGTCTACTTAGGTCTTCTGCCCATTTTTTTGATTGGGTTGTTTTTTTAATATTGAGTTATACAAGCTGTTTGTATTTTTGGATATTAATCCCTTGTTGGTTACATCACTTGCAGACATTTTCTTCTATTCCATAGGTTTTTCTGATGGCTTCCTTTGCTATGCAAAAAGCTTTTTGGTCCCACTTGTTTATTTCTGCTTTTATTTCTTTTGCCTTGGAAGATTGACCTAAGAAAATATTGCTATGATTTATGTCAGAGAATGATTTGCCTAGGTTCTCTTCTGGGATTTCTATTGTGTCATGTAAAATTGATAGAATTTTATGATTGAATAGATGTGGTGGAGAAAAAGACATTAAAAATAACCCTTGGTTGCTGAATTGAGCAACCAGGTGAATGCTGGTGCTAAGGATTTTTCCAGACCGAGAAAAGGAGGTAAACAGAATCATTAAAATGTTCAATTAATTCAAAAGAAGGGAAAAAGAGAAAAGAAAAAAGAAAAGATAAAGTAGCAGATGGGAAAAAAAAAGAAAATGTGAAGTAGTAGATGGGAAAAAAAAGACATAGCAAGATGGTGGATTTAAACCAAAGTATATAAATAATCACATTTAAAGAACAGATATTGTCAGACTGGATAAAAAAAAGCAAAACTCAACTATATGCTGTCCACAAGAAACCCATATTAAATATGAAGATACAAATATGTTAAAAGTAAAAAGATCAGGAAAAAAATACCTGGCTAACACTAAACAAAAGAAAGTAGGAATCAGTCAAAATACAGAAACCACGTGCTTTTCTCTATACCAGCATTGAGGAGTTTGAAGATGAAAAATTTTAAATATGTATATTGTTTATGATAGCACAACTAATTTAGAAATTAATTCTAAAGAAAGATGTGTAAAACTTTTACTCAGAAAATTATAAAAGATTATTGACAAAAATTAAAGATGACCTAAATAGAGTGATGTGTGATTTTAATATTATAAAATATATTACTGTAAAGATACCAATTCCTCCCCCCCGCCACATGATCTATACCTTAAATGTAATCTCAATCAAAACCCTTTAATGGCTTTTTGTAACCTGACAAATTAATTCCAAAACGTATTTGGAAATGCTAAAGGCAAGAAATAGGATATTCTTCAGCTCAAAGAACAATGTTGGAAGACTTGGTCTACCAGATACAGGGTTATAAGAATCAAGGCAGGATAGTAGTAGCACAAAGAAGTAGTAGCAGAGACACTAAGGAAATAAAACACAAAGCCCAGAAACAGACTCACACATACATGAACAAGTGACTTACAACAAAGGTAGCAGGCAAATGATTGTTTTTTCAGCAATGGTGCTGGAATATATAAATAACCCTATGGAAAAAGTAACCTCCTACACTTCACATCAGATACAAAAATAAATTCCACATACACTAAAAGCAAGATTATAAAGTCTCTGAAAAATAATATAGGAGAATACCTTCTTGACCTTGGGGGTAGGGAAACACTTTTTATATAGAACACAAAAGCCACTAAAAAATAACAGGAAAACACTGATAAATTGGACCACATTAAAATTAAGAAATTCTAATCAGGAGAGAGAGAAAAAGAAAACTATCAAGAGAGTTCCAAGGCAAGCCACAAGAGTAGGAAAATATGTTTCAACAGATATAACCAACAAAGGGCTTATATCCATAATATATTAAGAACTTCAAAAAAAAATCTCAGATAATTCAAAACATTAAGTAGGATATCTGAACAGGAGTCTCACAAAAGAGGACATCAAATGGCCAATAAATATATGAGACGATATTCGATCATGTGAGTAATCAGAGAAATGAAAATGAAAATGATGAGACAGTACTACAAGCCCCCCAGAAAAACAGAATATCAAGTGCTGGCAAGGATATGGACCAATGGTATCACTCATATGCTGCTGGTAGACATGTAAACTGATAAAAACCACCTTGAAAAAGTTTGCCCTTATCTACTCAAATTGAACATATACATACACTATGACCAACAATGCCACTTCAAAGTACATACCCAACATAAATGTGTACAATGCACACCAACAGACATATCAAAGAATGTTCATAGCAGCAATATTCACAATAGCCCCGAAGTGAAAAAATACAAATGTCTGTCAACAACAGAATGGATACATAAATTGTGTTATATTCACACAGTAGATCCATCAATGAAAATGAACAAACTTCTAACATATGCAACTACATATATGACGCTATCTAATATAATGTGGAACAAGCTGAGACGAAGCAAGAGAGTAGCACAGACATATATATACTACCAACTGTAAAATAGGTAGTCAGTGGGAAGTTGTTGTATAACAAAGGGAGTCCAACTCGAGGATAGAAGATGCCTTAGAGGACTGGGGCGGGGAGGGTGGGGGGGACTCGAGGAGGGGGGGAGTCAAAGAAGGGAGGGAATACGGGGATATGTGTATAAAAACAGATGACTGAACTTGGTGTACCCCCCAAAAAAATAATTAATAAATAAATAAATAAATAATATAATGTGGAACAAAAAAAGCTAGACAGAAAAGAATATGTATTACGTGATTCAATTTATGTAATGTTTTTAAAAACCAGACAGAAATCAATTCGAGTGTTTGGGAATCATGCTTAGAGATCAATTTTCAAAAAAGTCAAGATAAGTGATTAGAGAATGAGGGGGCAATGATTGGGAGTGGGCATGAAGAGGGCTTCTGGGACATGGTAATGTTAGACATCTTACAGGTGACAGTTACATGGTTGTTCATTTAGAGATAGTTAAGCTGTACCTTTCTGTTCTGCATACTTTTCTGAACTTATGTTAAATTGTTTCATTAGAAAAATCAAAGGATGGCATGATCAACTAATGTACGTATTACAAAATTCTGCTCCAAGGTTCAGGAAGATGAGGACTGATATGTGAAGGTTATTAATGACCTTGAAAAGAAATGGTTTAAGGGAATATAGGAGGGGGAAAAGCTCAAATAAAGTATGTTGAAGAGAAAATGGGAGGTGAGGAACAGAGGCAAGAGTATAGAAAACTGTTTGGAAAGACTGGTATGAAGAGGAGCAATTGGGTGATAGTTCAAAGGGAATGTAGGATCAAGAGAATACATTTTGTGTTTGTTTGCTTTAAGATGGGAGCTAGTAAAGCACATATTTTGCTGAAAATAACCCAGTCAAGAAGGATAAAAGATACAAGAGCAAGAGGAGGTTAAGTGCAAAAGTGAAATCCTTGAAAAAAGCGAGAAAGATTTGGAACATAAAGCACAAAGATGCAGATACTGACCTTTGACACAAACAGGATAAAAAACCAAATCTATAATAGTTATAAATAAAACACTAAGAGAAGACATAAGAGGGAAATTAATTCCAATGTGGGAAAAGGGGGAATGGAAGCATGTAATCAGGGAAGGTAGATTGGAGGGGACATTTGAACTACGTTTAGAAGGCCAGAGACATTTCAATAGGTAGAGGATAAGAAGGAAACATTTTATGTAGGGATGAGTGCATCAGTTAAAGTCAATTCTTCAAAGAGAAATGGAATTGGGAAATAAGTTTATGAAGTAACAAGTAGTGAGTGGTCTGCATGCTTATAGGCAATACTTGTGAGCGTGACAGAAGAGTGAGAAGTGAGTCTGGAAAGGCAGTTTGAAGCAAATGGTAGATGGTTTGGGAGATTGGTCTTAATATTATTGGTATTAAGTAGCTATCATAGCTTACTCAGATGGAAAAAAGCCATATAATTTATTTAGTCTTTCAGATTTTTTTTATCTTCCATCTTGTTTATATCACTGTTTTTTTTTTCTTATTAGTAATGTATATATGGCAATCCCAATCAGATTTTTTTTTTTTAAAGAAAGGAACTCTTTCCTAAATAGTAGAATAAAGCTTGGATTAGGGAATGAGAAAGAGCAGGGAGATTTGGGCCATAAAGAGCCTTTAGAAAATTATAACAACAATACCTGTAGATGATAATGAGAGCAGAACTATGATTCATTCTATCTTCCCCTGGAACATTCCATTTTTGGTGTTATTTTTACCCAAATCAAAGAATTTAAAAGTATCATTTGATCTTAAAATAGAATTATTTTAGACTCTTTGGGAAGTTAGGTCATTCAAAAGCATCTGTGTATATAGGGAGTTTAGAAAGCCACAAACATGCCCAGGGAAAACATATGCTCAGAAAAGTCCTAAGAAGACCTTAAGCTTTCACTCAGGCTGATATCTAGGCTCAGAGCAAGCCAAACTGCAAAGACTTACAGAGTTGGTTGTTCTATTTTTTTTTTTTTGGGGGGGGTTGCTTTTTGGTGTTTTTGCTGTTGTTTGTTTCAGCTCCTGGCATTCAAGGAAATATCTGTCAAACATCAGCTGACCATGAGCTAATGAAATAGAGACCTCGATGATCACACATGACAAGGAATAGTTTTTACAGAAATAGTTTGGAAAACTCTTAAAACAAAAGGACTACTACAGCCTCCAACAATAAAAAAGACAACAAACCTTAAAAAAATGGGGTATCTGACTTCCAGAGTTACCACAGTATAACAGTTCAATGTCCAATTTTCAACAAAAAAATCACCAGGCATACAAAGAAAGAGGAAAACGCGGCTCACTCAATGAAACAGAATAAATTTACAGGAATCAGGCTTATGAAACTATGGACATCAGACCTACTAGAGAAAAACTTTAAAACAACTGTCTTAAATATGCTAAAAATGCTAAGAGAAAATATGGACAAAGAACTAAAAGAAGTCAGGAAAACAAATTATAAAAAGGAAGCAAACAAATTCTAGAGCTGAAAACAATAAAAACTGAAATGAAAAATTCACTAAAGAGATTTTAGAGAAGATTTCAGCAGCAGAACAAAGAACTGGTAAATTTGAAGACAGGACAATTAAAATTATTGAGTCTGAGAAGCAGAAAGAAAAAAGAATGAAGAATTACCAAATGATCCAACAATTCCATTTCTGAGTGTATACCCAAAAGCCTTGAAAGTTGGGCCTCAAACAGATACTTGTGCATCAATGTCATAGCAGCCTTATTCACAATAGCCAATAGGTTGGAACCCCCGGCCAAATCCATTAACAAATGAAAGGATAAACAAAGTGTGGTATATATGTACAATGGAATATTATTTACCCTTAAAAAGAAGTGAAATTATGATACATGTTACAACATGGATGAAACTTGAAAACTCTATGCTAAATGAAATAAGCCAGATGAAAGGAGAAAATTATTTGAATCCATTTGTGTGAAGTACCTAGAATAGGCAAATTCATAAAGACAGAAAATAGAAGAGGTTACCAAGGGTTGCGGGGAGAGGGGAATGGGAGTTATTGTTTAAAGGGTACAGAGTTTTTGCTTGGGATGATGAAAAAGTTCTGGAAATGAATAGTGTTGATGGTTGCACAACACTGTAAATGTACTTAGTGTAAACAAACTGTACACTTAAATTTTTTAAATGGTTAAAGTAGCAAATTTTGTGTTATATATATTTACCACAATAAAAAAAGTAAGAAAAAAAGTATATGCCTAAGAGAAAAGTACCCAATACTCACCAGTTCTAGCTTCCATTTTTCAGCCTCACCCGCAGGTACAGCTTTGATAATATCTTCATTGCCATGGGAAAATGACCTCTTTGCAGCTTCATCCACCCTAGAATCTTCACCTGTTGTAATCCAAGAATTCTGTATGTTTCCCTAAAATAAAATGTGAAAGTACTTGCAATCGACTTTTAACTTTAAATCAATATAAATACTTTCAAATGGAATACTGATTATTATCTGTGATGAAAGGAATAAGAAAAGGAGCGGATGCTTCTAAATACAAATCAAGAGTGATTTTACATTTTCAAGCTATTAGGGTCAAATTCCAAAGAAAGTCAAATTCCTACAGGTACAGGCCAACAATGTAAATGAGCAGAGGGCTGGATATCAGTGTATTGAACAAATGAACTTATCTCTTACTTCTTTGACGACATATACTCTTACAACACATAAACCTCTCTTGGTTTGTTTTTCATTTTCATAAAGTCATGGCTAATAATAATAATTAATACATAAGATGTTTACTATGTGCTAGACACTGTTTTATGTCCTCCACATACATTAACACCGTTAATCATTACAACAATCCTATAAGTTTCACTGTTATCGCCATTTTACAGATGAGGAAACGGAGTCGCAGAGAGTAACTGCTAAACGTCACGGAGGTAGAAAGTGGCTAACGAGTGGCAAAGCTAGGATCTGAACCCTGGCATTCTAGCTCTGGAGTCCTCAACCACTATGCTCTTCTGCCTGTTCACGGAATTATTTATCTTCAATAGGAAAAACAGTGCATGGTGATAAACAGAGCTGACACGCAGCCTGCGTGTCAAGGATTCAAAAGGTAGTGGTAGGGACAATGACAGAGCAACCAAAGGAAGTAGTCATGACTCAGTTCCAGTCAATTGCTGCCATGTGTGAATGCCAATTCGTATTACCAAAAAAATCTTTTGATTTTTAAAAATACGAGGCAGATATTTGGCTCTTCAACTGAAACACTGTGAAATATTGGGTCAGTTTTTCAAACAAACAAAACATGCCTACGGACTGAACTGGTATACCCACTGTCAGTTTGCGAACTTTGGCATTCTCTCAACGTTCAATGAAATAAGCAGCCCAAAGATCTGGGTGATTTTTGTGTGAATAAATAACTAAAATACTTATATTAATTTATTCAACAAGTAATTATTGAACTCCTGCTAAGGGCCAAGGGAGACAGTAGTACTCATAAGAAAGGACATGTCCCAAACACAGAACTATACTGCAACGTTGTATCATGTTAGAATGTGGTAAACTGCATTCATCCAAAGTAGTATTCTGAGGTTCTATTCCATATTCTTTGGGAAGTTCAGTTTAATGCAAAAATTTGTGTAGTACCTACTATGTTCAGGCACTGTGCTAAAAGCTTGGGGAGGTGGGTAAAAATGAGCAAGACCAATCGTATCCTCAAGGAGTTCACACGCTAATGAAGAGAAACACCTAAACAGACATTTCAATTTACCAAGGCAAGTGCTAGGCCAGACGTGTGCATGGGGGACTATGCCAGAGCAGCAGAGGGACACCAAGAACAACCTGAGATTCAAGGAAAGTTTTCTGGAGAAGTTTTGACACTGGTATGATATCTTGAAGGATGAAAAAGAATAAGTTAGATGGGAAGGGCATGCCAAGAAGAGAGAACATCCTGAGAAAACTCACAGAAGCTTGAAACAGCATGGTGCCTGCCAGAGACTTTTAGGCAAATCAGCATTACTAAAGGTTGAAGCACAAGCCAATGAAAGTCAGAAGATGAAGCTACAACTGTTCACAACAGCCAAAACATGGAAACAACACAAATGTCCATCAACAGGTGAATGGATAAAGAAGATGTTGCACATATATACAATGCAATACTACTCAGCCATAAAAAGAACAAAATAATGCCATTTGCAGCAACATGGATGCAACTAGAGATTAGCATAGTAAGTCAGAAAGAGAAAGACAAATACCATATGATATCACTTATATGTGAAATCTAAAATATGGCAGAAATGAACCTATCTACAAAACAGAAACAGACTCATAGACATAGAGAACAGACTGGTGGTTGTCAAGAGGGAGGGGGGAGGGAAAGGGATGGACTGGGAGTTTGGGGTTGGTAGATGCAAATTATTACATTTAGAATGGATAAACAGCAAGCTCCTAATGTATAGCACAGGAAACCATCTTCAATATCCTGTGATAAACCATAATGAAAAAGAATATAAAAAAAGAATGTATATATGTGTATAACTGAGTCACTTTGCTGCACAGCAGAGATCAGCACAATATTGTAAATCAACCATACTACAATAAAAAAGAATTAAAAAAAAAAAGAAGCTAGAGAGTTAACAAATAAGGGTCTGGAAAGTAAAGCATGCCATACTAATAAGCTTGAACTTGACTCTGTAGGTAGGGAAAAATCTCCCAAGATTTGATTGCATCCAAAATAGTCTTGCAAAGCAATGAAGGAGGGTCGTAGTAATTTCCTATGGTGAAATTGGAGAAAGTATGTAGACTATAGATCACTGACTTATGATAAAATATTGTTATTCTTTGGAAAGAAGTGCTAATCTGACACTGTTCTTTCACAGATAGGTTTTAAAAAACTTGAATGATATTTGACCAAGATTTCAAAAATAAAATTACATTTACATCCCTGAAGATCACTGAAAACCTTTGATTTCTTAGCTGAGGGGAGAGGTTGGAATGGACGGGGATGAGAAGAGACATGGAAAGAAATGGCTCAGAAATTTTCTACTTTAAAAAATCTCCTAGATCTTTGAATGAGTAGATATGCCAACATTTCTAATAAAAAGCATATTTTAATATAATTTTTTGAACTCTCAAGAAAAGCCTCTTAAGAAGGAAGAATGTTGAGAAATGAAGATGGAAATGAAATATTCTTTGAATGGTTCTAGCTTTTTAAAAATAATCTGTTTGCTTCTTCAACTGCTAGGTCATAAACTAGGCTAAAATCTAAAAGTCATGTAGGCTACCATCCAAGTCCCAGTCCCATGGCAAACAAAGATGGTTTGGTTCAACATTGAAAAGCTATTCCTAATCTAGGCAGAAAGGCAGTGTAATTTGAGGCCAGGTGGATGGATCTGGGGAGTCAGATAGTCCTGTGTTTGAGTCCTAGCTTTTTGACATTAGACCAGTTACTTTGGTTACTTAACTGCTGTGTACCTTAATCATCTGAAAATAGACATAACAACACCTGCCTTACCTGCCTTGTGTGGCTATCACAAAAATAAAATAATATAAGGTAAATAAAGTATTTGGTACAGTACCTGGCACATCATAGTCATGTAGTCATCAATAAATATTAATTATTACTATATAACTATTTCAATTGTTTTTCCAAATAAGGCATTAAGAAATATTGAAAATATTTATTCAAATCTGCCAATAGCTTTCGCAAGATTTACCATCAACATGGTAATAGGCTCATTAAAAAGAGTTCAGAACAAAAGGAAGACAATATCTCTTGTTATTTAAGATATTCTAAAAGTTTCATTTACATCAAAACTCTCAGTACGACACCACGCATAGGTTGCTGAAATGCTTCAATTCACTTACACAAGTAAAAAGTGGGGGCAACAATGCTGTAACAAAATAACACAGAAGACTAACATTAAAATAGATATCAGGTCACCTGACACATCTGCAACAACTATTTAAATATTTGCGTTATGTTTTAGCTCATGTGAATGTTAAAAAAAAAAACCTCTCTACAACTTTATTTTTTCTATAATCTGTATATCTGTAGTTTACTTTAGCAAGTTTCCTTTGTTCATAAGGCAGAGCACGTGCGCTTTTACCATCACTTCCTTCCCCTTTTGCATTACTCACTTCTCTTGTCCTCTGATTCACTTGTCTGCCTAATTTCCTTTCTTATTTCACTACCCCATCTTCCACTTCTTTTCACTGTATAAATATTGAAGATTATGAATAACTGAGTCACTGTTCGCTTATATATTTGGAAGAAAAGCAAAAGAATATACTTATTTTAAAAATGAACTTGCTTCTAAGTACTTTTTATATGACTATATCATTTTCAAATTGACACCAAAATAATAAGAAACTAAGATGAAATTTTTAAGTACTAATATTAATAACATAATTTAAATATTCAGAAAAAGTTACATAATGGGGGAAAATAGCTGAACACAAAGTGAAATGTAACTGCAGAAAAATAAACTGAAATGCTAACCAGCCCATTTTATTATTCAGAGTTAACACATTCAAATATTTCTAAATAGCAAACTCTAATACATAGAACTCAAGGATTACAAATAAAATATCAGGTCAGGTTAAAAAAAAAAAAACTTCAAAACAAAAAATAGAGGACACCTAGGTAAAACATTAAAACAGTTGTATTTTTCCTAAACAAAACTGATTTACTAATGACGACTAAGTCAAAACCACCAAAATCTACTGCAAAGCAAAGCTGCAACAGACAAGTATTAAAACTTCCCCCTGGAAAGCTGAATTTGTCTCAAAAAGCAGAACAAGCTGTGATTAACTACATCCCATAGCAAAAGAGTAAAAAACATTTTTAAGGCAAAAATATTTCTGACAATTCATAAAGAGATATTAAGCTTAAACACTATCTAAATATAAAAATGTCACAGAATTACAGAGATCATCTAATTCTCTGTTCCTAAAAATGTGGTACACTGATATTAGACTCACTTTGTCACCTTGCTAGTAATTCATATTTTTAATCCAAAGACTTAGCCCAGACCAACTGAATCAGACTCTCAGGGGATGAAGCCCAGGATCTGCACTGTCAGCAAGTATCCTAAGTGACTGTCATTCACATTAAAGATTAAGAATTGCTAATATTGGTGAATTTCTCAAATTGCCAATAAACAAATAGGGGACTCATGAGATTAAGTCATGCTTGGAAGCCCTATTAAATTACTTGCTAAACACCCAGCTTGTTAGGGGCAATGGGAAGATTCACATTTTGAACCTTGGACCCTTAGGTCAGTGTTCCTCCTGCTACACCATGCTAATTAGACTTATTGTAACTCAAAGTTCAAAGAAAATTTAGAGAAATACAACAGAAATCTCAGCTACAGTTTTGAACAGTTGCTGGATTTAACAAAGTCCTTCCTATATAACATGCTTCCTGCTTTCAGAACTGTTCTTTCCACGTGGAAAAAACATAAATGGCATGCTCAGAAAGGAAACCAGAGAGGATATTAGGCGTCACTACATCGTTTCATTTGAGGATTCATTGAATTCACAGTGAATTTTAATTTCTGAGGCCCCAAGTGAACACCAGCACAGCAACTTCTGCCAAACTTCAGGGAAAAAAATCTAAGCAGTTAAGAAGGCTGGGGGAAAGGGTAGGAGGCAACATTCAAACTATATATTTTAGTTTAATGGTTTAAATAAATGCTCACAGATGCATTCAGAAGTGTTTGTTCTCTCATTGCTTCCTCTTGTCTTTGAGATTTCAGCTCTTGTTGGAGCCTTTCATTTTCAAGCACAATTACTTGTACCCTATTTTTCATTCCAGAGAGTTCCTCCTATAAAAAGCAGAAACAAATACCAAATACATTAAGCAATTTTTTCTTTCTTCTTCTTTTTTTTTTTTTAAGAAATGCCACTTGTGGACTTCATACATTAAGCAATTTTAAGTAGCACTTTTATTTGTTGATTACTAGATAATCCAACACGATATAAATCATGGAAGCCTGATGCTCTCTATCCATTTTCTGAAATATTATAATTACATTTAGACAAACAAAGAAACTGAAGCATTAGCTAACAAAGAGAAGGGTGGAGGAAAAGAGTGGAGGGCCTGCTAATGGCCCTATCACAGGACTGTGTGGTTTCTGACAATTTTTTGCAGGCTTATAGAAATGTTTTAATTAAAGGGTTTATTTAAAAGACTTTTAAGAATGAGGTAGACTGCTGAAAAATAAAGTAAGATATATGTTTATTCATGCTCAAATGCCAATAACTTGTTGAAAATTGACAGAGGACTACATAGATAATACAGGATGTTGAGATAGAAAGGCAAGGAAAGTTACAATGATTATCTATGAACTGGTAGCCAGATGGAAGGAAATTATGAGTGAAATACTTTGGTGGAGAGTTCTTAAAGAGTGTTTTCTTAGCTGGGCAGGGAGCAATAGAAAGAATTACAGGTACATAACAACTAGAATCTCTAAGTTGCATCTCACCCTGAAAAAATGTAAAAAATATCAACATATTGATGATACAATACTTAACTTAATCTTCATTACCGGTATAATAAAAAACTATTGCACAATTATGAAAATTTCATTCAATTATTTTATTCAGAAAAAAAATCAAAGCTATAATTGAAAACTGTAATTAAACAAATATTGCAGACTTCCAATTTTTGGTCTGATATATAATTAGCTTGGAAGACATCACTCCCATCTTCACAACAATAAAAAAGGCTGAACAAACTGAAAATTCAACCAATCTTCTTAGATGTATCAGAGAATTAAGGTCACAGGGAAAACTATTATCTCTCAAAATGGAAAAACAGACAGGCACTCCTGAGAACCACAGCCTACCAGAGCAGAAACTTCTGGGGGAACCAGTGCCAGGGTAGAAAAACGTATCAATAAAGTAACTGATGAAATGCTGGAAGCTTACTGTAGACCAGTTTGAATTAAAAACTCCAGAAGGACCCAGTCTCTGGGGAGAGGGTATCTCCTACACTTTTATAGGATAGTACCAGGTTTTACAGCAAAGACTAGAGAAAACCCTTATCCTGCTTCCTCCAGTAGGAGAGGAAAGTTACCAAAAAGCATTCTGTTCTTTTTAACCAGGCCTGCCTCAAGAGAAACTATTTTACCAGAGCCTAAAATCTGATTTTTGGGTTTTTTTGTTTTTCAGAACCTAAGTAATCTGGGGGAAGGGAAAAAAAACCAACTCCAGCTTCCTAGCCTTCCCATCTCACTTAAGGGGAGAGGGAGACTGAGAAACACTTGTGAAGGATATAGCCAAGGGGCACAGAATCACTAAAAGGCTGAGACCTAATCATGGGACTACAAGATGCTCCCTGTACTCCCATAACCTACCACCACATCAAAAGGGCTCTTATACCATAACAAGGGAATACACTAAAATAACTGCACATCTCAGAATGTATTTAAGAAGAATTCTTGAGGGAAGCATAAAAACAACAGTGGAGACAAAAACCAGGACACTAGAGGAAATTTTAGCCTCTGACACCTACAGTAACAGCAAACAGTAAACACAGTCTAACTCCTACAACAAACAAAAAACTTCACACTAAATGCATATTCCCTCAGTTCCTTTTACTCAGTGCATCATGTCCAGCATTCAACAAAAAATTAGAAGGCATACTAAAAGACTTAAAACTCAGTTGCAAGAGACTAAGCAAGCATAGAACCAAACTTGGATATTAGCAGAGATGCTGAAATTATCAGGTGGAGAGTTTAAAATAATTATGATTAACATGCTAAAGGGTCAAATGGAAAAAGTAGTCTACATTCAAGAACAGATGGGTAATGTAAGCAGAGATGGAAACTAAGAAAAATTCAAAATGCTAGAAATCAAAAACACTGTGGTAAAAATGAAGATTGCCTTTGATAGGCTCATTAATAGACTGGACACAATCTTTTTTTTTTTTTCCTATCTTTTGGCTGTGCCATGCAGCATACAGGGTCCTAGTTCCCAAACCAGGGATCGAGCCTGTACCCCCTGCAGTGGAAGCACGGAGTCTTAACCCCTGGACCACCAGGGAAGTCCCTAGACTGGACACAACCAAGGAAAGAATTAGTGAGCTTGAAGAACTGTCAACAGAAATTTCTCAAATTGGAATGCAAAGAAGAAAAAGAATGAAAAAGACAGAATGGAATATCCAAGAATTGTGGAACAATCACAAAAGGTGAAGAAAGAAAGAAGAAGAAATATTTGAAGCAATAATGTCTGAGAATTTCCCAAAATTAATTATAAGCACCAAACCATAGATCCAAGAAGCTCAGAGAACACTGAGCAAGCTAAAATTAAAAAATCCACACACAGGCATATCATATTCAAACTGCACAGAATGAAAGACAAAAAGAAAATCTTTAAAGAAGTCAGAGAAAAAATACCCTTACCTATAGAAAAGCAATGATACGAATTACATCAGCTACTCTTTAGAAACCATGCAAGCATGGACAGAGTGTAATGGAATATTTAAAGTTTTGAAAGAAAAAAGCCCCACCAACTTAGAACCCCATATTCAGTGATACCAACCTTCGAAAGTGAGGGAAAAATAAAGACTTTCTCAGATAACTAAAAATTAGGAAATTTGTCTCTGGTAGACCTGCCTTGCAAGAAATGTTAAAAGAAGTTCTTCAGAAAGTAGGAAATTTATTTAGGTTATAAACTCAGATCTACATAAAGAAAGAGCATTCAAGAAGGCATATATGGAGATAAAGTAAAATCTTATTTTTCTTAACATTAATTGATCTAACAGGTAACAGTTTGTTGAGCATTATATTAGCAATAGTGTATGTAGCGATCATAGCTTTGGATAATTGAAATGAATAACAGCAATGTATAAGGGTCAGGAGGGAGGAACTGGGAAAACTCTGTTATAAGGAACTTTCCCAACCCCTGAAGGGTTCACTGAAAGCAGACTTAGATTAGTGGTAAATGTAACTGCAAACTCAAGGACACCACTTACAAAAGTTCAAAAAAAAGTTCAATTGATATGCTAAGAGAGGAGAAAAATGCAATCATATAACATGCTCACTTAAAACAAGAGACAACAGAGAAAAAAAAGTGGGGGACAAAAAAGAGAAATAAAGAACAAGGGGCTTCACATATTGATAAACATGTCAATTTTCCAAGAAGACATAATAATCCTAATATGTATGTGCCTAGCAACAGAGCAGCAAAATACACGAGGCATAAACTGATACAAATAGATGTATCTAATATTTCAGTTGGAGATTTCAATATCCCTTTATCAGTAATTGACAGATCTGACAGACTGGCAAAATATCAGTATGGACATAGCTGAACTGAACAGCACCGTTAATTAACTGGATCTAATTGACATTTATATACTTCTTCATCCAACAACAAGAAAATACACATTCTTCTCACCCTAACACAGAACATTCACCAAGACATACCATACTCTGTGACCTAAAACCATATGTTAACAAATTTAACAGAACAGAAATCACAAAAAGTATGTTCTCAGACCACAATGGAATTAAACTAGAAATCAATAACAGAAAGATAGCTGGAACACTCCCAATATATGTAGTGATTAAACAACACTCTTCTGGGGTTGTTTTATGGGTGAAGGACAAAGTCTCAAGAAAAAAATTTTTAATATTTTAAACTAAACAAAAATGAAAATACAACTTATCAAAATTTGTGAGATGCAACTAAATCAGGGAAAAACATCAGAAAAGAATAAAGATTTCAAATTATTAATCTCAGGAAACTGAAACAAACAAAACAACAACAACAACAACAACAACAACAACAACAAATCCACAGTAAGCAGAAGAAAAGATAATAAAAATTAGGGTAGAAATAAATGCAATTAAAAACAGGAAATCAACAGAGAAAAGCAACTAAACCAAAAGCTTGGTCACTGAAATGATCAATGAAATTGATTAGACTCCAGCCAGGAGAAGACACAGATTACTAATATCAGAAATGATACCATTACAGAGCCTATGGACATTAAAACGATAATAAAGGAATACTATGAACAACTGCATGTCCACAATTCGGTAACCTAGAGAGAATGAACCAATCCCTTGAAAGACACAATCTATCAAAACTTGCAAAAGGAGAAACAGTTCATCTGAATAGGCCTACATCTATTAAAGAAATTGAATAAATGATTAATAATCTTTCAAAACAGAAAGCACCAGGCCCAACACTGGTTTACTGGTGAATCCTATTAAACATTTATAGAACAAAGATCAATTCTCTAAAGTAGCTTCTATAAAATACCAGAGGAAATGCTTCCTAATTCATTCTATGAAGTCAGCATTACCCTAATACCCAAACCAGGTGAAGACGCTATAGGAATGAAAAACTACAGATCAATACATCTCATGAATATAGATGCAAAAATCCTAATCAAAATATTAGTGAATCAAATCCTACAATGTATAAAAAGAATTATACAACAGGACCAAATGTAATTTAATCTACCTATGCAAGTCTAGCTCAATATTTCAAAATCAAATGATATAATTTAACAAGACAGGAAAAAAAATCATATGATCATGTCAATAGACATAAAAAAAGCAAGTGAAAAAATCCAGGAGCTATTCAAGGTAAAAACCTCAGTGAACTAGGAATAAAGGAAATACATCTTCAGTTTAATAAAGAACATCTATAAATAACCCATAAGTTAACATTGTACTTCACTGTGAGACAACAGATGGTTTCCTACTAAGATCAAGAATAAGACAATGATGTTACCTCTCATCACTCCTATTCAACATCACATTAGAAGTCCTAGCTAATACAATAAGGAAAGAAAAGGAAATAAAAGCTATACAAGAAGAATTTTTTTAAAAGACAGCTATATTTGTCACAGATGACATGATTGTCTACGAAAAAAACCTCAAAGAATCAAAAAAACTGCTAAAATAAGTGATTATAGCAAGGTTGCAGATTACATTAATAAGCAAAAGTCAATTGTTTTCTTATATATTAGCAATGAGTAATTGGTATTTGAAATTAGAACACAATACCATTTACATTAACACTGAAAAAAAAGAAATACTCAGGTATAAGATCTATAAGAATAAAACTGCAAAACTCTGATGAAAACATCAAAGAATATCTAAACAAATGGAGATATTCCACGTTCATGGAGAGGAAGATTCAATATTGTTAAAACATCAGCTCCTCCTAACTTGACAGATTTTAACATAATCAAAATCCCAGCATGCTACTTTGCAGATATTTACAAACTGATTTTAGAGTTTATATAAAGAGGCAAAAGACCCAGAATTGCCAGCATGATATTGAAGGAAAAGAACAAAATTGGAAGATTGACACTACTAGACTACAAGACTTAACATAAAGCTCCAAGAATCAAGACAGAGTGGTATTTGTGAAAGAACTGACCAACAGATCAATGAAACAGAATGGTGAACCCAGAAACAGGCTCACACAAGTACAGTTAACTGATCTTTAACAATGGAGTAAGGGTAATTCAATGTAGATAGTTTTTTCAAAAAATGATGCTGAAACAAATGGATATCTACATGCAAAAATTTTTTTTAATAGATCTAGACACAGATCTTACACCTACACAAGTATTAACTCAAAATGGTGCATAGATCTAAATGTAAAACACAAAATTATCAAACAGCTAGAAGAAGAATAAGAGAAAATATTAGGAATCTTGGGTTTGGCAATATTTTTAGATATAACACCAAAAGCACAATCCATGGAAGAAAAAAATGGTAAGTTGAACTTGATTAAATAAAAACTTCTACTCTGATGTTAAGAAAATCAAAAGACAAGCCAAGTGAGAGAAAAGAATTGCAAAACACATGTGTGATAAATGACTGATATCCAAAATATATGAAGAACTTTTGAAACTTAGCAATTAGAAAATGAACAACCCAACTAAAAAATGGGCAAAAGACCCAAACAGATACCTCATCAAAGAAAGTATATATAAATGGAAAATAAGCATATGAAAAAAATATTCAACATTATATGTCATCAGGGAATTGAAATTAAAACAACAAGATAGCATCACATATCTCTAATACACTAGAATTCAAAATACTGACAGCACCAAATCCTGGCAAGGATGTGGAACAGCAGGAACTCTTGCTCATTGCTGGCGGGAAAGCAAAATGGCACAGCCACTTCGGAAGACAGTGTGATAGTTTCTTATAAAACTAAACATACTCTTACCAGGTGATCCAGCAATTGTGCTTCATGGTATTTACCCAAATGAGTTAAAAATTTATGTCCACACAAAACCTCCACACAAATGTTTACAGTAGCTTTACTCATAGTTGCCAAAACTTGGAAGCAAGCGAGATTTCCTTCACTAGGTGAATGGATAAACAAACTATGTTATATCCATACAAGGGAATATTAGTGATAAAAAGAGATGAGCTATCAAGTCATGAAAAGACATGAAGGAAACTTAAATGTATATTATTAAGTCAATGAAGCCAATATGAAAAGGCTACGGACTGTATGATTCCAACTCAATGACACTATGGAAAAAAGCAAAGCTATGGAGACAAGTAAAAAGATCAGTGGTTGTCAGGGGGTTAGCAGGTAGGAAAGGACGGATAAATAAACAGAGCACAGATGACTTTTAAGGCAGTGAAACTATTCTCTGTGCTACTGTAATGGTAGATATATGTCATTACACATTTTAAAAACTTATAGAATGTAAAACACAAAGAGCAAACACTAATGTAAACTGAGGAATTTAGTAAATAATAATGTAATAATATTGGCTCACCAATTGTAACAAATGTACTACACTGATGCACGATGTAAATAACAGGTGAAACTGTTGTGGAGCTATAAAGTACATGGCAGTACATGGGAACTCTATGTACTTTACATTCAACTTTTCCGTAAACCTAAAACTGATCTAAAAAATAAAGTCTATTAATTAAACAAACTAATAAGATTTCTAGGCCCTTAAACATTAGTTTCATTATCTTAAGCCCTTGACAAAATGTATGAAACTTATACTCTGTCTGACTTTCAAGGATTGTAATCTTCCATTTTATCAGTTCAACATTATTCTAATAATTCGTTAAGACATATCCTCCATTAGAGGAATTTAGAATAGATGCCTCATGACCCCCCATAAATAAATCATATTCATCCTGAATATATTCTTTCACTGTTGCTGTTTTCTCTCTGAAATTCTTTCATCTCCCTTCTGCTAATCTAAAGATCCTACTCCTTAAGATTTTTCTCTCCCATAAAGACATCCCCAAAGACACTAGCTTTTAGTAACCTTATTATTATAATTAGAGTCTATACCACCAAATAAAGGACTATACTATATCTTCTATAGTGCTGCTGTGGTCCTCAAAGGTAACAGTGCTCTCAACTAGATGGTAAGTTTATTATAATTTATACCACAGAGTGGCAGAATATGCCACTTTGGAAGAATTATCTTCAGCTAAGGGCACGTGAAAAACAGCAGGTACAAGAAGAGTGCTGACCTCCCCTTTTCATCCTCAAAGCAGGAATAAAACTCTCACGTGAAAGATGCCATCCCTACACTAGGAAGGAAGAATATTCTTGTCACCAGAGACAGGGAGTAGAGGCTGACAAAAATCTGTATGAACTGACCTTGTTAAAAGAACCCATCTTCTTTAGCCTCCCCACATATTTTAGTTATGCTTCCACAGCTGCCTCTCTTTGTTCAACCAAGTATAAAAGCATTTAGGTTTTGCCGCTTCTTCGGGTCTTCATTTCCTTATGAAGGCTCCCACATCACATAAATCTTACACAAACAGATGGAGGGACATACCATGTTCCTGGATTGGAAGAATCAACATAGTGAAAATGACTGTACTACCCAAAGCAATTTACAGATTCAATGCAATCCCCATCAAATTACCAATGGCATTTTTCACAGAACTAGAACAAGAAATCTTACGATTTGTATGGAAACGCAAAAGACCCCGAATAGCCAAAGCAATCTTGAGAAAGAAAAACGGAGTTGGTGGAATCAGGCTTCCTGATTTTAAACTATACTACAAGGCCATAGTGATCAAGACAGTATGGTACTGGTACAAAAATAGAAAGGAAGATCAATGGAACAGAATAGAGAATTCAGAAGTAAGCCCAAACACATAAGGGCACCTTATCTTTGACAAAGGAGGCACGAATATATAATGGAAAAAAGACAGCCTCTTCAATAAGTGGTGCTGGGAAAATTGGACAGCAACATGTAAAAGAATGAAATTAGAACACTTCCTAACACCATACACAAAAATAAACTCCAAATGGATTAAAGACCTACATATAAGGCCAGACACTATCAAACTCCTAGAGGAAAACATAGGCAGAACACTCTATGACATCCATCAAAGCAAGATCCTTTTGGACCCACCTCCTAGAATCATGGAAATAAAATCAAGAATAAACAAATGGGACCGCAAGAAACTTAAAAGCTTTTGCACAGCAAAAGAAACCATAAACAAGACTAAAAGGCAACCCTCAGAATGGGAAAAAATAGTTGTCTATGAAACAACGGACAAAGGATTAACCTCCAAAATATACAAGCAGCTCATGAAGCTTAATACCAAAAAAGCAAATAACCCAATCCACAAATGGGCGCAAGACCTAAATAGACATTTCTCCAAAGAAGACATACAGATGGCCAACAAACACATGAAAAGATGCTCAACATCACTCATCATCAGAGAAATGCAAGTCAAAGCCACAATGAGGTATCACCTCACATCGATCAGAATGGCCATCATCAAAAAATCTGGAAACAACAAATGTTGGAGAGGGTGTGGAGAAAAGGGAACTCTCCTGCACTGTTAGTGGGAATGTAAGATGGTACAGCCATTATGGAAAACAGTTTGGAGGTTCCTTTAAAAACTACAATTAGAACTACCATATGATTCAGTAATCTCACTACTCGGCATATACCCAGAGAAAACCATAATCCCAAAAGAAACATGTACCATAATGTTTATTGCAGCACTATTTACAATAGCCAGGACATGGAAGCAACCTAAATGCCCATCAACAAATGAATGGATAAAGAAGATGTGGCATATATATATACAATGGAATATTACTCAGCTATAAAAAGGGATGAGATGGAGCTATATGTTATGAGGTGGATAGACCTAGAGTCTGTCATACAGAGTGAAGTCAGTCAGAAAGAGAAAGACAAATATTGTATGCTAACTCATATATACGGAATCTAAAAATGGTACTGATGAACTCAGTGACAAGACAAGAACAAGGACACAGACGCAGAGAATGGACTGGAGAACTCGAGGTTTGGGGAGGCAGGGGATGAAGGGGAAGCTAAGATGAAGTGAGAGAGTAGCATAGACATGTATACACTACCAACTGTAAGACAGTGGGAAGTTGCTGTATAACAAAGGGAGTTCAACTCGAGGATGGATGATGCCTTAGAGGACTGGGACGGGGAGGGTGGGGGGGAGTCGAGGGAGGGAGGGAATATGGGGATATGTGTATAAATACAGATGACTGAACTTGGTGTACCTCAAAAATAAATAAATAAATAAATAAAATGAAAAAAAATGTTACATTAAATAAATGTGTATCCTTTTATCCTGTTAATCTGTCTTATGTCAATTTAATTTTAAGGTGCAACCAAAGACACTAAGATGGCAGAGGTAAAGTTTTATCTCCCCTACAGTATCTTTTAAGTTTTACCCACAGTATTTTAGGGATTCATAGAAGCTTATTAATGGAATGAGTCCTAGGATATTATTTCAGCTTTTCTGGTAATCCAAGAAAATTTGTATAATAATGATGTTATCCTCAAGAACAAAGAGAAAATGACATACTAAGATCAGGAAACTCCCTTGAAAAGTCAAGACAATGAAATGTTTAAAGGTTTCTTAAGTTACATATTAGACTTACATCTTGGAAGAGTAGCCAAATGTTGAAAATACAATACATAATACAAAAGCTATGAGTACCTCCTATAAAAATATCATATGATCAGATGCATTGATATTGACAAAAAAACAAAAGGAAAAATTAAAACACTAACATAGTTTGGGAAGGCAGAAAGGCTCCAATGGCATTAATGACATTACTAAAGTTCATACAGTCATGCAATATGTAACATCTAGTACTGCAAGCCGTAGGTGACACATTTGGTTTCTTGATCATAAGTACCAGTGCCCCCATAAGCTATTCTTATGCAAAGTCAAGGTAAGAACCTTTTTACTGACAAGGAGTAGATTTAGTCTATCAGCTTAGAATTTCTACTTTCTATACCACAATTTCAGCAGGTTGACAAGTGTGGAAGAATGACTGGTATTACTATTCCAAAGCATCTGCCATAAGCTGGGCTACAGTAAATAGGGTAGAAGGGAAAAATTCTCAAACATGAGAGAACACTATCAAAATATTAGACATCCTTACAGACTACTGGGAAATTAAGTATTCAGAAATGGCATAGTCAGGAGTATCATTCCTGAGCATGAGAAAGCTGGCAACCGTCAATGTATTGCTATAAACATGACTAACAATAGCAGATTTTCATACAAGGTATGAAAAAAAATTAACATCAACTTTAATTTAGGTTTGCTTAAATTTTTAATGAGAAACTTACCTTGCAGAACTTGACTTCTGCCTCTAAATGATGAATGTATTGAGACTGGTCATTGATGATAGGAACAAGATTGTGTACGGTAGGCATACTGGCTTCCTCATATTCTGATGACATCTAAGGCAAAAATGACAACAAATTAAGTATGTTTGGATTTAGTAAAGAATCAGTTAATACCATCTCCATATTCCATTTAGCACTGATGTCATATAAACATAGTATAAACATAGACTAGATCACAATGTGGCTAATAGTATTTATTTCTTTATGCTATACATTTCACAAACAGATAAGATTCGGGGATATAAAAATCATTTTTTAAAGATGAAAAAAAAAAAGATGGAAAGTGAAGAAAGTGAAAGTGGTTGTAAAAAGCATATGTGAAATGGAAAAATGCTGGAGTAGTATAATTGGCTTAGGATGAACTGCTTATTTGAGCCATCTGAAAATGTGACATCCTATTTGGTAATTCTGAGATAAAGGAAAAGCTCTTTAAGAAACCACCACAGAAGAGGACTGCTAGCTAAAACTGCAGAATAGCTACCTGAAGGAGGGATTGTTTAGACAAGTGTTTGATGCCAAATGTGTACCAGGTGAGGTAAAATTCTATCCACAAAGGAGTACGTTAGCAAAACCTGGTTTTTGATTTTTGACCCCAGTACTCAAGGCAATTCAAGACTATGCTGTGCTGGAGCCTCCAAGACTAGAGTGCTAAAGCAGATACACACGAAACTGAAGACACACTGTGCTGAGGACTCAAAGAAGAGACTTGAGAAAAACCATTAATTTTCTTCACTTCTGAAGCAGTTCTGGAATTGATTTTTAATGTACATCTTTACTTATCCTCAAATGATTGTAAAATGGTTTATAAATCATATATCATACCATGATATTATTTAAAGAAAAGAGGAAGTCAGGAAAAGGGAAAATGAGGGTCAACCAGTTTGATGAATCCAGAGGAAAGCCTGAGATGAGACACACGATCATTTTGTTTTTCAATCCAGCAGAAATTCCTATAAATGATGAAGCACCAGCTCTCATGGCAGAATAATTAAGTACAGCTTTGCTTCTGGACATATTCAATAAATTTAAAAACCAAAGAGACTTTAACTAAATGAATTATCTGTGGTAAGCAGAAAGCAACTAATTATAATAATTAATATTAATACAAAGGGGTTCAGTACATAGGCAAATATGAATTATTACTATATGTATATAGGGGATAGTCAATGTGAAAATTAAAAACAAGCTAGTATCATGTGGAAAATGTTCATATGAAATCACTTGTATATACTTCGAAGGGTTTATTACAGTCTGGATGTCCACATCTTAAAATAACAAGTAATAATGTTTAGACATATTTTCTATCTCAACACTACCTCAATTTCACTATCAATACAGTCATATATTTCTCACGTCATATTGGCTATGGAACTGCATTCTAAAGGGTAAAAATCTTCCAAAGCTACTTATTACGACTTGTAGTCATCACAAGTAGGTCACATACATTTAGAGTCTAAGCTCCATTCTTTCACATAGCTCCAATATAAATAGACCTGTGTATTGGTATATACTGTATATATTGAATTGATCATCTTGATGAGAGTTTCCTTGTCTATTTGAAGTCAATCAGTTTTGTAATATCACTGCTCAGTTTTATCTTTAAAATGGTAAGCATGTCTGAATATTAGATACAGCAACTTAATCTACTAGACTTAAAAGTACTCCACCCATGTGTGCTTAAGAGAATTCTAGAAACTACGTGTCAATAGTAATAAATTCATTGAATGATTAAATATTTCATTAAAATTATAATTTATATCTATAAATGTTGAATAGGAGTATGTAGTACATTTTTTTAAAGTGGGAATTAAGCTTAAACGTATGTACCAGGCTGGAATGAAGTGTTAATATAGGGGTACTGTTATGACAGTTCAGCTGGTGTGTCTCCAAGTTTCCAGCATGTAGCTTTGGTATCCAACTGTCACAGACATTAAAAATGCAAGGTGGTTATTGTTGCTACGATATTTTATACTTGTGTCATACTTCATAGGTTTCTAAGGAATTTTAAATACATGATTTTATCTTATTACAAAAACCTTGTGTGAGAGTACGTGATAGAGCCTAGATAGCCCTAAAGCCTAGATTATTATTTTGGCTATTTAAACCCAGCCAAATCCTTCCCTCACACCCACCCTTCCCTCACAGTACCCTCTCCTCACACCCACCCTTCCCTCAAAGTACCCTTCCCTCACACCCACCCTTCCCTCACAGTACCCTTCCCTCATAGTACCCTTCCCTCACACCCACCCTTCCCTCACACCTATCTCAGGCTTTATATCACATTGCTTCAATCAGAAATGATACATTCCAGTCAAAGCAACAGCAATGGAAAACAGCTTCAAAAGAAATAGAGTAGGGCTTCTTGGTATCACACAATTTTATAACCACATATTTTAAGATGTAGAATAAGATTATATAAAAAAGTAAAAACAAAGGACAGCTAGAATTAAAAAGTAAATTCTAAAAATGATAAGATATGCCACTCTAAAAAAGCAATGGTTAATCTTTTCCACATATTGTTCTTTTTTCATATTTGCTAACAGTTGCAAAGTAAATTCTCCAAACTATTTCCTCATTCACATTTTTCATGTGAATAATAAATTAAAAAACCATAATTCCCTCTGCCAAGGAAGTCCCTCTTCTTCAGCTAAAATAATCAGAGGGAAGATAATTTAACATTTTACACTATTAGCATGTCCTGCTCAGAATTTCTTTACAACATGTACTACTAAAATGACACAGTAAAATTAAAACAGTTAGAAAAATAATATTTTTGTCAGGTTGCAAAAGCTGATACTTACTGAAGGGGACATTTTTCGTCGTCTTGGAGATACCTCACTTTTCTTAGTTGCTTGTTGGCGCAACAAAGCTTTGAGTTGATTAACTATAGAACAAAAGTGATGGGTTTATTCACGTTATTTTAGATCCATGGTTTACTATCACGCATCTATCCTTCCATCGAGCTAACAAATATTGTTTAAACATGTATTATGCATCACAAAATGTGCTATTGACTGGAGACACAAAGACAAACATGAGAAAAATCTCTACCACTTAAGAGCTAAGAATCCACTGAGCAAGACGGATACAACCTAACAGATATAAAACAATATAATAAGCTCTAGGTCTACCTAGAGCTATACATAGTGCTGTAAGAAGAGGAAGCACCTAATCATGCCTGTTTTCACAGAGGAGACAATACTGTGAAGGATGAACAGGAGATCACTGAGCAGAAAAGGGTGAGAAAAAAATCCAGCTAGAATGTGTGGCTCACAGAAGCGTGGCCACAGGCTGGTATGATTAGAACATGGCTTGCAAGATGGATGGTTGAAAGGAAGATAGAAAAATGAGGCTGGAGAGGCAGCTTGGATTCATCTTAAGAAAATACTACTATGACATCCTATAGGCATTGGGAAGTCAAAGAAAAAAAATAAGCAAGGGAATTAGATTAGCTGATTTGTGTTCTCAACTAAATTTCCTAGCAGTAGAAAGTAGACTGGAGTCATTACTGTATGGAGTTTAAAGAATTCACTGTGTGTCACTCAGGTTAGACTGACACTCACACTCACCTGCATGGCTGTGTTGCAGTTCACGCCAGGCATTCCCAGCATCCTCATTTCCTACACTGGTACTAAAAGAAGGATCCAGTACCTCTTCTCCAACAGTGACATTACCTTCTCTCAGGGCACATTTCAATTGGTGAATGCTTCTATTTGCACGTTCTGTAACAACATGATGAAAATCAGGGCTAGTGAAATCTGGCCAACCAAATGTACACTGACTCAAGAAGACAATTTCTAAAGGGAAAATAATCATTTCTGATACTTCATGGGGAAAAAAAAGCATAGTTTTGTTTCTAGCTTGCTGAAGAACATGCCAGAGGAAGTGAGAGACTAAGTTTATGGGTTAGAGGTTAGACTAAATGATCTCTAAGGTCCCTGACACCTCTGTGATTGATATTCACTATATATAGCTCTACTGCCAAGGAGGATTGAATGGGAGAGCTTCTTCCCGCTCCACTCCCCCAAACAATAACCTCACAGCAGAAGCATTATCCTAACCCTTCAATGCCTAAGACTACCCCACCCCTTCTGGAGTGGGGTGGGTGGACAAAATTGGCAAGAGGGACCCCACCACACCAAGTTCCTGCCCAAGGAAGCCTCCTTGTCCCGTGGACCAGATGTCCCTCTAGCATCAAGAGACATCTGACTACCTGGCCTAGTTTTGATCAAGATTTGAATAGCTGAAGTGCTTATAGAGGCAGCCCCTGTAACAGCATAGTCGTACTGCTGGCTGACTACATCTTAGGCAGAAATTCTTGGTTAGTGTACCTGGCTGCCTCTAGAATTGAAGCTCTCACTAGCACATACTTAACAAAATGAAGTATTTTAAGGTCTGCTCTAGCAGTTCATCTCTAAAAATAGCCCCCAAAGAACCCAGCCTCACAACCTTTTCCTCTCCCAGATTGAACTGAGTGGGCCTATAACCTGCACTAACCAAGAGAATGCAGTGGAAGGCATACCGTGGCAGACCAGTCATATTTTTAAAATGTCTGATAGCTTCTACTTCTACCTTCTCGGAATGCTGGCTTTTGTGAGCCCCAAGACACTAAGTAGGAAGTCTGGCTACCCTGCTGGAGAGACTGTGAAGAGGCCATGTGGAAAGGAAGGGCCCAGAGACCACCACAGGGAGAAGGAGAGAAGCCCAGCCCCACTAACAGCCCGGTGGAGTCTCCTGATGACTCCAGTGCCAAAGGCCATCTACCTGCAACAGCATGAAGGAGACCTAAAAACTGCCCAGCTTGAGTCCAGTCAACCCACAGATCTGTGAGAGATACTAAAAATGCTTTCAGTTGTTGCTTTCTGCCATCAAGCTTCAGAGTGGCTTATTAAGCAGCAATTGATAGCTGAAATAATTATTCAGTGAAATATTCACCTAAAAACATCTTCAGCAAAGGATCCAAGTCTCACATTAATAACAGAACTATACTAATATAGGAATATTATACTGTACTGTATGATAATACTATACTATAATAATATACTAATGACACTAGTGATGACATTACTAACAATTCTACCCCCACTTTATGGATTTTTTACACGTATGACAACTGGAGAACCAGGCGATCAATTGGTAATTTCATTAATTAAAGTCCAGTTACTTCTTCAGGTTTAAACTTGTTATTTCTGCTAATCTCTTATGATTAAATCCTCCAGTTCCAATCTGGAAAACATTAACTATAGCAAAAAATGTTCCCTGTACATTAAAGCTGAAATCCAGATTTCAGTCATCATGTTCAAATTTTGACATCTGTAAGCTGAAAGTTATTTTTAATTCATAAATTTACCAAATATTTACATATATCTAACATAGAAATTTATGTTAGAAAAAGATGAATTTCCATGTAAGTTCACGTACAGCTATTTTCTATTTCAAATGGATTCTATTTAAATAATTAAGATCTTCAGAGGAGATCTTTTTCCAAGTAAAAACTTTGCCTAATTCAGAGCAACACATAACAACGACGCCAATGAAGTTCTTTCTTCTGATCTAGGCCCTTCCCTAACAATTATATCTATTTTTTCTTGTGTACTCAGGAGAAAAAGCTCCTATTCCTTGCTACCTATATGGGAACCCTAAGAAAGCTATCAAACAGCTATCTTTTCATTACCAATCACGGATGGAAATATATTTATAAACATATATTCTACAGGACCTTGAAAAAATAGATTCTACTTTCTCTAAGTTCATTAACTTAAAAGTTTGAAAGAGAAAAAAATGACAGTAACTTAATAGAAAAAAATTTCTCTATCTTACAAAATTTCTCATATAGGTTCTTCACTTACAGCAACTAGTTTTCTGCCTTGATTAAACTAAAGAAAACAGGTCTTTTAGGTCAGGGTTCAAAACAAAGTGAGAGAGTAGCATTGACATATATACACTACCAAATGTAAAATAGATAGCTAGTGGGAAGCAGCTGCATAACACAGGGAGATCAACTCAAAGGCTGGTGATGACCTAGAGGGGTGGGATAGGGAAGGTGGGAGGGAGGCTCAAGACAGAGAGAATATGGGGATATATGTATAAACACAGCTGAATCACTTTGTTGTACAGCAGAAACTGGCACAACAGTATAAAGCAATTACACACCAATAAAGATTTGAAAAAAAAAATTTTTTTAATGAAATTCTATTACTAACTACGTAAGAGACCCAGTGAATTTATCATTACAATTTTCTCCGCATCAATCCTGTTCCCATGCGGACCTTTCTCTGACTGGAATTTGGTGTTGATAACTAACCAAGCCTGGTCTCCTTTTACTCCTCATGAGTTTAAAAAAGTTCAGATAGGGACTTCCCTGGTGGTCCAGTGGTTAAGACTCTGTGCTTCCACTGCAGGGGGCATGGGTTCAATCCCTGACTGGGGAACTAACATCCCGCATGCCACACAAGGTGTGGCCAATAAATAAATAATTAAAAAAAAAAAAAAAAAGTTCAGATAAGGTGCATTCCTGATGTTAGTAAACTGGGAAGCAGCAATAGTTTTCCAATAAACCAGTATTTTCTAAAGAAACGTGTTAAAAAAAAGGAAAATCAAAGTGTTACATGATAAGCAATTTACTTCACACAGCTTTAAACTTATGCACTGAAATCTATGAATAAAGCACTTATCTTTACTGCATCCATTAAAAGGAAACAGAGGGTTTCAATTACACTAACATTGTACTCTGTGGAGACATCAAATGACTTCATTTATAAGACAAAGGATAATTATTTATTTATACCTAATCTGACTAAAAGCTAATAAGCTATATTAGGAAAAGGAAAGGAAATCTGAAAAAAAATTCTGTAGTTGAAAATCTTTACAGGTAGAGTTCTTGCATTAGCTTACAATGACAGCAGAGTTTTAGGAGACCATTTAATCCCTTTCCTAATATTCTTGTTTAATCTTGCAGAATTTTTAACATTCAAAGAGTATGTGTTAAATTGCACTATGAAAATAGTATTATGTGAAATACTAATACATTGAACTCTACAACCATCCAAAGAAAAGTGATTACACAAGGTTTGGGGTTTTTTGCAACAAGCGACTTCAGTTGCTAGGATCAGAGATGAAGAGAAGGAATTTGCAAGAACTGTGTCCTAGAACTAAAGCTAAGGAGGTAAGTGATATTTTAAAGTCTTTTCGATACTATATTTCAAAACATGCTAAATGCTTTTCAAATATATATGTACCAACATAATTATACACTGCAACAGACATACAGGGTTAATCCTGAGGGATAACAACACTCAGATCTTTCAAGACAGATGAAACCCCATTGTTCTTCAACTGGAGCCACTGCAACTGAAGGCCCCATATCCTTACTGAGAACACTACTCCCCAGATGCAGTTACCTGCTGCTTACATGTAAGTAAACCAGATTAGACAAGAGGTTCCAGTTATGGTTTCCTACCCCACTATTCATGGGCACAGCTTTATCTGTGTATAACCAAGAGATGGAAAGAACACTCATTTCCTCTTCTCTCCTGAGACGACAGAAAGAGATTTCACAATACATCCTGGGTTTTCCTCCCAAGCATCAACTACGGGCTGAATATAAACTTAATTATGAATACAAACACAAATACAACCTCTCAGTCCTACAGAATCGCGTGAACATAAAGTAAATAATGTTTCTGCTAGTCCATTATCCAAATATCAATCAATACAATGAGCACTGAAAAGGTTACTTAGCTGCTGACTGCTAACAAATTTAAGTCTGTTTTATTCATTTTTGTAATGCAGTTGCTCTACCTTCTAACTCCTAGCTCAACATTGAGCCTCTCTTCATCAAGATGTTTTTGAACAAAAGGCAAATATGTCCCTGTCTAGGAAGGATCATCACTTATATATGTACTGTGAATTATTAATGTCTACATTCTCCACCTGTACTGGGAGATGTGAACAAGAATTATCCTGGTGACAGGGAGGCGGAACCACACCCAGTGAAGTGCCCAGCTGTCTCTGAGAAAACAGGCAATGAACCATACCTCCCTAGGCCCAGCATGAGACGAGCCACGGTTCTCAAAACAAGCTTAGACCAGGGCGCATAAGCAGAAAAATGAAACCATGGCAAGATAAGAGACACATGTGTCTGTCCACACTTGACTGGGCCTCAGCTAGTTCAGGAGATTGTTGTCACTGTTTACTAGGGGACTGACAGTACAACCAAATTAAAAACTGCATAATTCAAAATCAGACAAAATTACAATAGTGAAAGAGATTTAAAATGGCATGCAGAAACCACTTTTTTAGTTGTTTTGTAAAATCTCAAAAAGAAAATATTATCATGAGACTCTAATAGCTGAAAACTGTTAAAGTGGGTACTGCCAGGAGTGAAAGATAATTCGAACAAGAATGTAAACATCTTAAGAGAACAGTGTCTGAAAGATCATTACTGATGGATAGATCTTGGCAAATCAAGGAGACTGACTATATGCATTATGAGGGATACACCTGGTATTTTTTTGGCACCAACTGAGAGGACTTATACATCTGCCACTTTCCTGATAAAGGAGTAATCCTACCCTGACTGGCAGAACTTAGGTAAAATTATCGGCCAATACAGTCGGTATCCTTAATTGTAATTATTCTCAAGTATGATTCTCGCAAAGTAAATGCTATGAGCAATGCCCTGCTACTTCTAGATCGTGGTTCTCAATCTCAGCACTATTGATATTTAGACCTGATAATTCTTGACTGTAAGGGACTGTGTTGTGTTTGTATAGCAGCATCCCTGGTCTCTACCCACTAGATGCCAGTACATTCCTCTCTGCCAATTGTTACAACCAAAAAATGCCTCTAGACATTACTAAATGCCTGCTGGATGGAAAAAAGTCACCCTGGTTGATAATTGCTGGTTTAGTTTCATAAAACCATAGCCAGTGTTCAGTTTTGAGGAGAGACTTCCCACATTGCTACCTTGTAACTACACGCACCTCCTGATGAAAAGTGGTCAGGACAGTGAGGTATTCTGCCACTGTGGTAGGCAGTGCACAACCCAAGGCCATGATGAGGTGCTTCTGATCCAGGTATCAGAAGTTGTTATATCTACTGCAATTAAGAACTTGAAATTCACACTCCTTAGTTTCATTTTGTTACCAGGCCTAATACATGAAGCAATAGTTATACTTGTAAGGCTATATTTCAGAGCTACTTCAGGTGATCACTCCTTTAAATATTCCAGTGGGCTTTGATAAAGTTCTCCCATAATCAAGGTTGCTTTAGCAAGAATACAAGTGCGTGTCAAGCTACCTTCCCTACCTTTTGACCCTCAGAGGAGTATCACTAAGTGAAAAAGTGGAAAACCTTAGCACACACTAGTGAAATGATTAGAGTTTGTCTTTTAAAAATCCCTAAAGTTAATATAATTATTTTTAGTATCTCAAAAGCTTGAGAACAACTTTATCTCTTTTTTCTGTCCAAACATGTCCAACATGTAAAAATGCCCTTACAATCTCATAACACTGAACCACTGTTTTGTTTCTACATTATTTCAGGGATGACTATTTACTTATAAAATGCCCTTTGGGGGCTGCTAAATCCTGTCTTTTGTGTATAGCTTTTTGTTATTTTGGTAAAAGAAATGGTCATAAAAGTTAAAACTACTAAGAAAAGCCATATCAGTATCTAAAACAAAAAATGAATATATGTAATTTAAATTTTATCAGCAAAAAAGTAAACTCAAATGTTTACAAATTTCATTTGCATTACCAATCCTTATTTATTAATAGCCAAACCATTCCATTTCTTTAATTTTTATAAAAGAGAGATATTCTTCAGTCTGCACTAAAATACCAAAATAATTTTCTCATTTCAAAATGAATGCTTCCAGAGCCTTTATTACACTGTTGCCTGTCTTGGTCTCAATGAAGCCCACAGTTAAACATATAAGCAAACATTAGCTACAGAGAATATGTGCGTGTGCATAAATATATACTATACATGGTAAAGAATATTTTAAAATTTTAGAAAACATTTAAGCAAAGCAAAACAAAGAAGAAGAAATATAAGTTTGGTAAGTAAAACTGAGAAAAAGAGGACCTTTTACTTAAGTTATACACATGTTTTCTTAAGTCTGCCAAAGTTCCTGATGATATCACTGCTGGTTAATTCAGTGACCAAATTATTGACTAGTAGATTAACATTGGCTTTCTACATATGTGAGTCCTTCTCTGGAATGAATAAAACACTCTGTAGGAATTGGAAAGATGTTCTATATTTTACTTGTGTACAATTGGCACATCAATATTATCTTGTTTTATCAAACTAGACCAACTACAAAGAAAAGGATCACCCCCATCAATTTTATATTTTCTTCCCATATTCAACCTCTCACTTTCAATGAACCTAGTTCCTTACACTCATTTTTATAAGACAGAAACATAGCCTTTATCATTCATGGGTTCCAATCCAGTCTTGATAGAAGGAACATTACAGATCCAGGGGTGTGAGATAGTGCCTGAGGGGAACCAAGCTCTCATGTGTTTTGCCTGACCCAAACAGTATAGGGCAAAGGGAAAAGAATAAAAGAAAGGTAAGGAAGAAAAGAGGGAGGGAACAAGAAAGTAACTGGAATGATTTTAGAAAAAGTATAAACTTGCCCAGTTTGGCCATAGTCTCACCATTCCCCAGTGCCTTCTACTGACTCCATCACATATTTTGTCATCTGCTTGGCTCCTAAAGGCAATAATTCTACCACCTAGTCCAAACTTTTAATATTCCAGGTGAGGAAACAAGAATCAAAGAACAGTTTATTAACTTGCCTAAGATAACACAGACAGTTATTAGAAAAGCAACAGTAAGAGTTGTTACTTGGATCCTAGTTCCACATTCTCTTCTCTGACTCCATCATACTCTTCCACAAATTCAATCTAGAGCCTAAAACACTAAAATATTGAAAGAAAAAGGAGGAACCAGCATATAAAATGTATATAGAAAGTAAATGATGTACTCCTGTATCGGTATAAGTTTGTACCATTTCTTTATGCTCATCCAATCAAAGGCAGCCAGGAAACTGGAGAATAGGTGAGTCATGTATACAGGTGTAAAACTGGGTCCATAGCTAACTAACGCTGCAGCAACAGATGAAACGTGATTCTGTTTTTAAGGTTGGGACACTGAATTTCTAACAAGTTCTCTCCTTCTTTCTAACATCATATCCCTACATTCCAGAATTTAAAACAGCCTGAATTTCCTGTTATCCTGGTTTTCCTGACTCTTTCTTGGCTATAAATTAATTTTATACCTTATGACCTTGCACTATGATGTGTTGAATTTAAATTAGAGAAGGGGTATTTGCTATCTCCCCAGCTACCAATATAATTCTGTGGGTCTTGAATTTTAGATGCCTAAAGAGTGAATGAACACCTAACCATATTGCCAAGAAGACCTCCCAAGTCACTTCTGATTCTAGATTAAACTTTGTGACTCCCAGGATACCTGCGATATGCCTACTTTATACCACACTGAAAACTTTCAGATCATCTACTATGTAGGAATAATACTACAGATCTATGGCGCAATGAAGCTTTCTAGTTTTTCTGCCAGATCTCTTACTTTGAAGAAGAGTCATTTAACCACTCCAGTTCTTACAGTGGGGGCATAGACAATCCAAAGCAGGAGTTATCCTTAGAGGGTGACTACATCTGAAAGGTGTCAGGGAAAGACTGAGAGGTGAGTATAGAGTCTGCAGGTGGGCTCTCTATTTCCACGGCTGCTCTAGGGTCATTAGACTCAAGGAGAGGCAAGAATTCCACCTAAGTTTTAAAAGCATAAAAGCGACATTGACTGTGCTTTTCACATCAGAATTTCAAATTCTTCATACACTATAATAGTACCAAAAATTATATTTATGGTAAAGAAATTAGGAAAACTATAAAAAATGAGAAATTATCATGGGAAAATTGTAAAAGCATTTTGCATTTTCATATGCTTACTTCTTGGCTAAATACAAATGAAAAAATTAGTAATGATGACATGTACAGTTATTTAGAAACCAGAGGAATAACTTGTGAGGAAAGACCAAGAATACCTATTAACTCATTACCTTTTCTTTAGGCATGAACTAGGTAAGACATTTTGGGGAAGTAATGGTGGACAGACAAAACCAAAACAAAAGAACTGTAAGTTGCATTTTATCTGATTGTATTAGGCACAAATGCTTAAAATAATGAAGTTTCATATACAAAAGAATGCCACCAAACTGTGCTTACTGAGAAATACGCATTTTGACTTTACAGGGAATTATCCTATCTAAAAGTGGTAATTCATACATGTGAAGTGAAGAACTTCTGATCATGCTTCGCTTCAGTTTAGTTCTGTTTTGTTTCCTTTCATAAACTGTTATATAAACTAAACATAAAAATTAAAATGCTACTGAATAAACAATAAGTCCTAAAAACCCATGAAGAATTTCAAGTTTCATTTCTCAATTCATCGTTAAAACGATCACTGAAAATTAATAAAAAAAAAAAAACTTTAACTTTTTCTCTGCTTTGTTTGCTCTTGATTATAAATGTTTTCGGTATTTTATACTGTTATAACACTAACTTTTAAATTTATTTTAAAATGTATTACCTTTGAATAAAAACTCTTCACTCTATAATTAGTGAAAGCTGTATTGTGGGTATTAAATGTAGTACTGTAACATCAGTTTGAAATTAACTACTTTACTGCATCAAAATGCCTACTATTAAATAGCCTCTAATGCTTAAATAAAGGTTCAAATTAAGGTCAAAGGAGGAGAAGCACTAGGAGGAACTTATAATGGAAAACCAAATTTTTTACCAACCTCAAAAATTAAACACCACTGGTATTATCATTGCACACAGTATTTTTCTTGTTTTCAAAGGAAAAGTTAGAAGTGGTTATTTCTGTATCTAACAGCTCTTGAAACATCAGTAGGCTGATGAAGGTATTCACTCAGACCAATTATTTTATTCTTGCAGTTTGAATATTGAGAATGTTGACAGTTTGTAACACTGCTGACACTGCTGATGGAAACAATAAATAATAATCCTTTCAAAGTCTAGACTCACTAGAAGATAAATTTGCTAATCTCCTTGAAAAATCTTTATTTTGCTACAAGTACCAATTATAAGTAGCAGCTAACATTTAATGAGTGCCTATGTGCCAAGCACTGATATTTAGCCTTCTTTTTTATTACAGTAATCTGTAATTATTTTGTTTATCATCCTTCAAGGCATTAATACAGAGGCTCCCTGAGGACAGTTACTTTGTCTAGTTCCTTATGGTATCCACAGCATTTGGTATGTCTAACACATAGTAGGCACTAAATTAATAAATAAGTCGGTGTTTTAAATGCTTTAAGTATTTTTTAAGCTGTTGGTCATGACATAAAAGGTTAAGAAAATGCAAAGGAACAGAAAGTAGAGTGAAACACATCTAGTAGAATAAATATTTTTTAATGAAACTTTTAGTTTATACGTGTATGTTCCACACTTACGGCTAAGAGTAAAAAAAAGTCTGAAAATCACTGCTTTTTATGAATTATTTCATTTGCTCCTCACAAGAATCCTGTAGACAATATTATAACTTCTATTTTAAAATAAGAGAAATGAGGTTTCTAGATGTTATATATGATGTTCAAGATAAGAAAGCTATCCACAAGTATATATCACTTCTATAGATACAGACTCATAATGTACTATAGTAAGAAAGTCTGAATTAACTAAAAAAAGTTTCAGTGATAGTAATTGTGACATGATTAATAAAGAAAAACATAAACATTTAAGGCAGACAGACCTGACTGGGTTTAATACCTGGCTCTGCCACTAACCGGCTGTGTTGGTTTTGACCTAACTTAACCTCTTTGCACGTCTATTACCTCACGTGTAGAAGAGGGACATTCATAAGGTTGTAAGTTTTAAGTGATTTAATGTATGTAAATAACTTAGGCCACTAAATATAAGCTGTTGTGATTAAAATAACTATTAGTGGTTTGGTGGTTTTTTTTTCTGGTCCAATAAATCACATTCAATCCACTACACCATAATTTGAATATGTAAAAAGAGCGCATCAGGAATTTACTGGATTATAAAGAGAAGTATGGGAACTGGGCAAAACTGGCATAGAGCCGTCCAAGAGTTTCTGCGGGTGTCGGGTAAAAAAGATGCCCAAGAAAGGGCGGGCAGTTGGTTCAGGTAACTATGGGAATTAAGAGAAACAATGCTGCTTAAACGTAAAAGTAAACACAACTATTTAATCTTTCCACAGCAACATCCATCTTCTTCCTCTGCATTCTGACTAGGGCCGAAAGCAGGTGTTACGAAACGCACCTGGTCAGCTCCCGCCCACTAGGCCCTGGTATCAGGGGGCTAGGGCACAGAGGTTCGGAGCAACTCACCCCGGAGACTCCGCTGATACTGCCCCAGAATCTCCTCCAGGGTAGAGTTCTCCGGGGGCTTCGCCATGCACACACTCGGGCCCAGAGATGGGAGTTGCGTGGGGAAGTGTCCGGTGTTCTCCCTTCCGAGAATAAGAGGCCTCAGCCACCGGGATGGACCCTCCCGCTTCCTGCCGCTGCTGTCACTGGGGAGCACGGATTCCCGCAGGCAGCTCTCCGGGCCTTTTCCCACCCACGGGGCCTCGTGGTGGTCGTCGGAAGTTGTAGTCCGCAGTGTCCGAGCCTGCGGTCTCGCAGTTCCTGAGAGCCCTCCCAACGACACTACAATTCCCAGAGGGCAACGCGCTCCAAGCTCAAGCTTTGGCGGTTTGGCAGCCAGAGCAGGTTGCCAAGAGACTGCTTGGAGGCTCCGCCCATTTCCGTAGCCCAGCCGGGTTTAGTCCTGCCTTTATCCCATCCTGCTGTCTGGACCACCTAACTGACAGAAAGGGCTCACTGAAAGCCTTTATGCTTCTCAGTTCGCTAATCTGCAGTTGATCCTTGAGCCTTCTCAAGAACGCAAATAACAAGCTCTACACCCTTCAGCGGCAACATCTGGCAACACCGCCAAATAAATTCTCAAGAAAGAGAAGCTCTGAATCTCCCAAAGAGCATAGACTGAAGGCGGCTGACACTAGCAATCTTAGCACGCCCAGCGACGCGACCTCAGCCTGGAGTTGGCGCACTGCCCGCTGGGAACTGTAGTCCTTGCAGGTTGCGGTGCCAGCTAAAGCCTGGGTCCTCTTCATTGTTGAAGCTAGTCTTTGGCGTACGCCTGCTCAGTCGGCAGCTGGAGAGGCCTGCGGGTGAGACCACTCCCCCCCCCCCCCCACACACACCACCCCTTTTCATTGTCTGTTCTCGGCGCCTGCGCAGTAGGACTTCGCCGGGCCTGGGCCGGAGCTGGGGTAGGGCCGGGCTCCTCGCCCTCTCCCCAGGCGCCTGCGCACTGGGCGGCCGCTCCTTGCCGTTACCGCTATGTGCGGAGCGTGTGCGGAATAACGTTATTGCCCAGCGGCGCCGAGGGGCCGAGAGCTTGACCGCGGCGGCGGCGGCGACGACGAAGGGGTGGGGGAGGACGCTTGCGAGAGACTCACGGGACGCGGCGCGCCCCGCCCCCCGGTCCGGTCCCTCTCAGCAGTGAGGGGTAAGTGATGCGCTCCGATGCCGTCGCCGCCGCCTTTCCACATCCTGCTCCTCGGGTCTGCAGCGAGGGCTCGGGCGCGGCCCACGGCGGGCGGGGGTGCGGGCCGGCGGCGAGGGGCGCTTCCCCGAGGCTCCGCGCGCCGCCCCCGCCCCGGACCTGGGACCCGGCGGGGGCGCCCCTCCCCCCAAGCCCGCGTCCCCCGGTGCCGCGGCCCGGCTTCCCCTTGCAAGTGTCCACGTATTGCTGGCTTTGTGCAGCCTCCTCCGCCGAGCAGTTTGCAGGGGTGCGGGCGGAGCGGTGGAGGGAATGCTGCGCTGCCGCTGGAGAAGGGGTTTTTCTCAATCGGAGCAGCGGCCAGTGTCGATCCTTTTTGTGTGGTTGGTTTTGGGGTGTGGGGCGTCTGGGGAGGTCCGGCGAGAGGCCTTTTGGACGCGGTGGGAGGACGTGGAAGACGTGGTGTCACGCATCCCGCAGGCGACAGCACCCGCGCAGGCTGTGGCTCCGTAGTAACCCGGGGGAGGAGAGAGTGGCTTCCTGTCGACTTCATTGTCCTGAGATTCAAATGTCGGCTTTGGTATGGGTCCCTGCATTTTATGCAAGGGGAAGAAAAATTAGCAGCTGCCTAACAGGGGGCGGGAAAATGTGGGATTTGTATCCTAAGTCATAGAATCTCTGTTTTTTAGTGTTTAGCCGAGTGTTATTTATTTGAAGGTTGTAAGCTCCTGGAAGACAGGGACAGTGCCTGTCCAAGCATTGCCAAAGTGATCAATATAAAATTACTAGATCACGATGAAGAATGGACTAGGAAGGAAGGGCCTGACGACGAAGCTGTTTGTGTAGCAGGAAAATGAACCAGCAGAATGTTTTTTCATTGGGTGGGTAACGCATTCACGTTCCTAAGGGAATAGGTTAGGATACATCTTTCCATTTTGTTTTTTAAGCATTCAAAATAGAGAAAATAGGCCTGGTATATTTCTGTTTCTGAGTTTTTTATTCATCTTTTTATTCTCTTAATGAAAATTCACCCACTTGGGAGAAATATGGTGAAGCAGATGATACACTTGATTGAAAATACATCTTTTAAAATGATTTGATTGTTAAGCTTAGAGTGCTTACAACCATTTGCTGGCGTTAAAACAAGCAAAAGAGAGATTGAAACAGGACCGGGAGGAGCAGGTGGAGGAATAATGTGAGAGGAGAGAGTTACATTATGAATACAGGATCCAGATCTTTATTGATATAACCCTAGCTGGGTATGCTGCAGTGATTCAGCTCTGGAAATATTACGTTGCAAGTTACAAACCATTTTGTATTTTTCTGCCATTATTTTTTAAAAAGTAAAACCAGTGCAGCTTTTACTTTTTCTAAACTTTGTAGATATTGTAGAATTTTGATATTTTAAAACTGAGGAGTCTAAGTGCACTTGACAGAGAGAGAGGAAGACATTGAAACTTGGAAAGTTAACTGACTTGTCTATCCAAGCCAAACTGTTAATGAAAGGCAGAGTCAAATAAAACCAAGGTCTCTTCTGCAGTGTGCTTTCAGCTGTGTCCCCTAGTTCCCCTACCCTTTGAAAATTTATGGAAAACTTCTCTGCATGCTCTTTGAGTTGTCCGTGACAGTCAAGTTCATTGATACCTCCTAGATGTATTAGTCTAGGCTTTTTCTCTTGATGTAAAAGTAATAATTCTAATGAAGTGGAACTGTAGTTTTATAAATTAACTTACTGATGTAGGAAAAGATGCCTTAACATGGACTTTAAATAAAAACAGAAACTGTTGGAATTTTCCCCCTACTTCTTATTAAGTAACCATATTTTAATACTCTTTTCTGCTATTCAGTAGTATTCTCTATAAACTCTGTTAAAAATGAAATTGGCACATAACAAGAATGCATGAAGTTCATTTTTCTTCAATTAATGAATTTTATTATTTTCACCTTAAACAAGAGCTTACTTTTTGAGGAAAAAATTCGTGTTGAACTTTTGTATTAAAATTAAATTTATGCTCTTTTATTGAGTTGATTTTGCTGTAAACTGCTTTTTTGTTGTCTTATACTTTTTATCCTTTAATTCTACATTGTATTTTAATGGACTTTTAAAAAAGAATTAGTATCTCTCTTAAATTTCAACTTATTTAAAAAATAACCTGTAATTAAATTCACGATGTGGAATTGTTAAATCAAACTAGAAATGCATCTTACTGTTAAATTTCATGGTGTGCTAAAATAACTTTGTATGAAAGTGAATAACCATCTGATGTTTTCCAACTTTACACTGTAAAATTATCATACATTATGTCTATTAATGTAAATATCAAGGGGCTTTTAAAAGCTCTATGCTTAGGGATTTGTTCCAAGTATCAGTTTCTTATTTCCTTTTATCACAACCCCCCTTCCCCCAAAAAACTAGTTTTATTGTTGCATCTGATAGTAATCAGATATCATTCATCTAGTACTGAATACTGTATGTTTTTAAACTTGTTGTCAATGTTTTTATTCAACAGAATTCTGTCCCTGAAAAATAACTTTTGCTATTTTAATTAACGTATAGTGATTTTTTTTTCTTTATCATGAGCATTGGGGAGTTAAGCAGTATGCTGTTCTAACAAATATCTAACAGACAGCATGATATTAAATTGCCAACTAAAATATCTATATAGTTGTAAATTATTCTGCAAGTATTAAAAAAAGGAATTACATACCATCTGAAAAATTTTGGTGGGTAGATAACATTACCTGGAGCATTAAGTGTTGATGTGTTTCAGTAAGAAATGAGTTTCCTCTAATGGGGAGACACCTCAGACTATTTTTATTTCATAAACTTTTGTTAATAACCAAGATTTCTAATAACTACCCTTAGTGAAATGGGTCTTTATTTACTCAAATATTTCTTCAGGGAAGTGCTCAGCAATGAGTTAGCCAGTGTGGGCTATCTAAAAGAGTAAGAAAACATCTGTCTGGAAGTAGGCTTGATTAAACTGGATATACAGTCCAGTTTAGTTCAGATGATTATGCAACAGTATATTATAATGTTTTTGGCCAAAATGAATGACATAGCTGACTTGCACCAAAAGTAAATCCCACTTCTGTGTCAAAGGTAGAAAGGAAACCAACAATAATAGCAAATTTATAAAAATTTCTTTCGTCCAATAGAGGTTATGCAAAGCATAGAAGTGGAAATGAATCCCAAGCATGCGTTGCTTAGGTTTGAAAACAAAAAATGAGCCACTGCAAAAAATAAGTCATTATTTAAGTATATTAATGGCTAATGATATAGAAAATATCACCCTTTGGTACATGATATTTGTTGAATAAGTGAATAATACCTGCTATGTATTGAGCACCTACTAAGTGCCAGATATTGTGTGCATCTGTGTGTAATCCATGCAGCAATAGTGTAAATATTATTTTACACTTAAATTTGAGAATACTTTAGGTCCAGAGTTAGTGAATAATTTTGCCTCTGTGTCACATATTACTAAGTGGTAAAGCCTTATAACTGAACCTTTGTCTTTTTGAATAAAGCCAAAATTCTTTCCACTCATCTTTTTCAGTAAGTTAAAAAAGGCAACATTTATTCCCGTCTCGTTCACAAAATTTTAGAGTTAGAGGAGACTTTACAAGTCATCTCAAACAATGTGCTGCTTCCTGCTAATATCCCTGAGATCTTATTGAGTCCAGCTTCTCCATGAGCAACACTTCCATGAAAAAATGGGCATAGGATGGCTAATTTAGCCTTTGAAAAATGTAATAGAAAGATCTTACTTAAACTGAGCTAGTATCTGCTTTACTATGTAACTTCTTCCATTGGATGCAGTTCTGTCTTTAAGAGTAAGATATAGTAAGGTTTTTCTCAATATATTGGGTGTCTGGTAAGTTTTCCCTTTTCTAAATAAAATACTACAACCCCTGTAGCTTTACATGATATAGTTTCCTTTACCTTCCTCATCTCTGTCACTAGATACAATCAGTTTTGTCAGTGCTATTCTTTTTCACTCTGATTCTGTTTCCAGATTTAGTTCTGCAGTTGTGATCTGAATGCAGTGTAGTGAAATTATCCCTTTCCTTAATTCAAGCCATACAGTTGTGTTTACAGTCTAAAATTGTGTTAACTCTAACTGGTAATATCTTGCCAGCTCTAAGCAAAGAAAAACGAGAGAAAAATGTTATGTGGCTTTTCAAGTTATATTTATCCAATTCAAAGGATTATTTTTTTTTTACAATCTGTATTTCAACTTTTCTAATGTTAAAATGACCATTCTTTATGAAATTATAGTTAGGAGGTGGTAAGTTTCTTTTGATATTTGTCTTTGGGTTTTGTTTTTGTGTTTTTAAGTAAACAATAAAAAGTTAGCCTCTTGTTGTTTCCCATTTTGTTTTTTGAAAAATTTGTCTGGAAATCACTGATGTAGTCAACATAAACCTACATCTTTTTTGTCAAGATCTTTCCCATTCTGTATATACATGCAGATTATTTTTTTAAACAATATCTTTAAATGTCATCTATTTGAATGTAGTTAAAACTTGAGATCTTCTTGAGTAATGATTCTGTCATCCAAGGGATTAGCTTCTCTTCCTGGCTTTTTGACATTTATAAATTTAATAAGCAAGCCCTCTTATGTCTTCATGCTGCGCATGTATTGGATATAGCCAAGGACATACCATGCAAATTTATAAATAGAATAAATGTTACATAAATAAAGTATGCTGGAGGAAGAAGGTGACACAAAGATAATGAAAACCATTTGAATGTTTTGTTTGTTTTTAATTAAGGAGAAAATCATTATATCCTCTTAGTTTAAAGGGAGTTGGTTGAAGCTTACTGTATGGTGGGGATATAGATAATTATATGATTATGTGATATAAAGTCAAATAAGCATAGATGCTGTGAATAAAAATAAATCAGAGTAAAGGGAGAGTGATACATTGCTGTTTTTTTTTTTTTACTTAGTTTTACGTAATCATTCAAATAGCACATTAAAATGGTTTTTAAAAAATCAAACAGTATTTTAAAAGCAATGTGAAAAATCCTCCCACCCATCTACCTTATTTGCTGAGTTACTAGGTAACTTTTATGTATCTTTCCAGTGAATTTTTTTTCAGTTTAAGTAAATACAGTATAGATTTTTAACCTACTTACCCCCCTTTACGCAAAAGATAACCTCTTTATACAGTATTCTGCATCTTGAGAGCTACTGTTTTAGAGACTGGTTAGGGAATACCTCTTTTTGAGAAGGTGACATTTAGCAGAGACATATGTAAGGAAGCGCACCATGTAGCTATCTGGAGTTGGAGAATGCTGTGGTCCTGAGACAGGAATGGGATGAATGAATTCAGAGAACAAAGAGGCCACTGGCTGGAGGTGAGTGAACAAGAGGAAGGAAGAATAGGAGGAAACGAGGTTGGATAGGGATTGTATTGGTTGACTTTAAAATGCCTTGAGAGTTCATTGGAGTGTTTTGAGAAGAAGGGGAGTAAGAAGAAAATTGGCTTACACTTAAAAAATATGGTTCTGACTGTTTTGTGGATAATAGACTGGAGGGGGAAAATGGGAACAGGGAGATGAGTTAAGAGACAATTGGAATACTTTTAACTAAGGTGTTTAATGATTTAGACTAGAGTCGTAGTGGTGGAGATAGTGAAAGTTATTAGGTTCTGGTTTTAAAAGATCAGGAGTTTTGGACATGTTAGGCATGAAATATCCAAATGGAGATAATCAAGTAGGCAGTTAAATATTCAAGTCTAGATTTCAGAGGAGAGGTTGAGACTGAAGATATTTAAATTTTAAGTATCACCAGTATACCATATTTAAAGTAGCACTGGAAGACATCACTTAGCGTTGAGAGTTTGAGAGTAATTAGATTGAGAAGAGGTCCAAGAAAGAATTGTACCTGATACTCCCTAATAGTGAAAGCTTAGCAAGAGAGAAGGAGCCATCAAGGATCAGAAAGAGGCAGCCAGTGAGGTAATGAGTGTGGTGTCCCAGAAGACAAGTAAAGAAAGTAAGTTTAGGGAATTCCCTGATGTCCAGTGGTTAGGACTCTGCTTCCACCACAGGGGGCGCGGGTTTGATCCCTGGTTGGAAACTGAGATCCTGCAAGCTGCAAGATGCCGCTAAAATAAAGTAAAATTAAGAAAAAAAAAGTATGTTTAAAGTTAAGGAATGATTGGTCAACTCTACCACCTTTAATCACATAAACATTTCTTAAGAAATCAGGTCATACCCTCTTTCCTTGTTGTCTCTGAAAAAATTACTATCAGACCTCTCTTTACTCTCATTTATCAGTGGAGGTGTTTTTTTTTTTTTTTCCTTGGCAGTGACATGCAGCTTGTGGGATCTTAGTTCCCCAACCAGAGATTGAACCCAGGCCACCGCAGTGAAGTGCCAAGTCTTCACCCCTGGACTGCTAGGGAATTCCTGAGAAGTTCATTATTATGCTCCCCCATAAAGTACTAAATCTAAAGCCATGAGCAAAGCTTTACTCACACATATGTTGCTGCTGTTTCTTAGGTGGGTGGATGTGGCTGCTGCTGCTACTGAGGTTTGAACAGGGGAGAGTGTTACTGTTCAGTGAGAAGAATTTGCTATCAGGAATTGCCCCAGAGGCATTAATTGTGTCATCTTGGGCACGTCACTTAATTTCAGTATCTTCATCTATAAAATAAAGCTGACAGTAGTCCAACTACCTCAGAGGCTTATTTTGAAAAGCAAATGAGGTAGCTATAAAAGACATGACAGGTATAATTGCACATAGGGATCCCCTTACCAATGCCACAAGTGTGGTACCACTTGATAGTGTTAGAGTTGAAGAAATATTTTGGTTTGGGTGACAAATAGAAATATGTTTTCATTTTGACTCTGCAGGAATAGTTTTTTACTTCTTGTGCATTCCATTCCCATAGGCAGTTTTGTACATCATTTCACAATATTCCTGGGGATGGAGAAAAGGACATGATGGCAGAAAGAGGCTTTGAGATAATAACTTTCTCCATTCATAAACACATCTTTCAAATCTAAGCAGTGTCTAAATGAGAATGAAGTCAGGAAAAAGTAAGCAGGCCAGCTTACTTTTCTTCCAGGCCAACAGAAAGAATTTTCCTATTTTAACTGGTTTTTTACTGGGTAAGGGTTTGTCACATATTACATGGAACAGAAAAAGGACAAATTCAAAGCTTAGGGGTTGGTTAGGGGTCTTGAACTCCAGTCAGCCAGCTAGAACCTGATTTCATGAAACAGAGGTTAGGGGAAATGAATGCACTTGATGATGGAGAGGTAAATATAAAATCTTTATTTTGGTAAAAAAGGAACATTGCAAATAGAGGACTTTCTGTGGTGAGCTTTTTTAGGCAACAGGAGTGTAACTTCAAGATAGTTGTCGAGGATCTTATATATTATATAGTATTATTTGCTTGATGGCCACCTTATTTTTCATACTATTTTTATTATATTTTCTCATATTACAGAAATGACCCTTGCCCTTGGGAAAAAATTTAGAAAATATCATTTATGTCAAGAAGAACACACTCTTTATAATCCCACTAGCCAGTGACACCACTGTTACATATTCTTGTCTATTTTGGTTTAACCTGATAACATTTTATCATAAGAGTAAACTTTCATTTCATGAAGCTTGTAATTTATTTACAATTTATGGAAATTAAGAATGTTTTTAAAAATTGTAAACAACCATGTAGTGGACATTTCTAACTGAATTTCTGTGCAAATCAGTATTTTTCTTTCCCAGTATTTCAAGAAATGAATTGTATCAAAGAATATGTAGAGTTCTAAAACCTTTTCTAATTTTCTAATGTATTGATAATACTTCCTGCCCCCTCCCCACCGTCTGTTGCCAAAGTACAGCTCCCTCATTGCTGTATAAAATTGTGTTTCTTTGCCCCTTCAGCACTGCTAGGTATTATGTATCTTTTTAAAATTTTTGCCAAGTTGATAAACTAAAAACCTTATTTAAATTTCTCTTTTCGGTAATACATCTGAGTGGCTTTTTAAAAATGCTATTGGTCATTTTCATTTCTAATATGAATTGCTTGTATGTGTGCCCTTTGCTCATTTTTTTGTAAAGGAAAGTTCATCATCATATTCACTTGTAGCAATTTCTTTGTCATATGTGTTGTAAAATTTTTTCCAAGATTATCATTTGCCTTTTAAGTTTATTATTTTTACCCAGCAAAGATCTCTAACTTGTATATAGCCTAATTTCTTTCTCCCTTTTTCTTATGAAGTAATCCCACTGCACAAAATTTTATTGAATACATATCTATATTTTTTCTTACAGAATTTATGATTTGAATTTTTACATGCAAATGTGTTAATTTATCTAAAATATGTTTAGGCATATATATAGCTTTTTGTCATGTATTACATAACTCTTCATTATCTGTCACAATTTGAAATGTCTTAATATGCATAGATTTATTTCTGGATCTTTTATTCCATTTGACTGTCTACCTATAACTGCATTGTGTTATATCATAGATTTATAATATCTGTTTACAAATGGACACTTTTCTCTTTCGGGCTGTTCTGCCGGTTCAGAATTTATGAATGAGATTAAACTGAGTTTATTGACTTATTTGTGATCTACAAGATGACAAAGGAACTCTTGAACAGGTATTTAAGGCCTTCGTTTTTAAATGTTCTCAGGTCTTTTCAAGTTTCTACCTGTTTTTGAGTCACTGATGTCATTTTCATCTGCCTAGTTTACAGTTTATTTACTTGAGATTTTCAAATTTAGAAGCCTAGAGTTGTAGATATAATTATTTTGTAAATTAAAAAGATCATGTCTGTGATTACATCCTTTTTTTTTTTTTTTTTTGGGCGGCGCCACGAGGCATAGAGGCATATAGGGCAGTGTTAACCAATGGACCACCAGGGAAGTCCCAGTTACATCCTTTTATTCCAAAGCTAAATATTTGTGATGAATGAAGAAAAACATCTGCTGGGGTTTTAGTACTTTTTTTTTTAAAGAATGAGCTTTTTGATTTGTCATTTTTGTTTTTTTGGTTTTTGTTTATTTTGTTTTTGTGGTTTTAATTTATTATTTTCTAAAATCTTTAATACTTACCTCTAATGGTTGTCAAATAATAAGTTTATTTTTATTTTTCAGTTCAGTGGAAAACACTTGAGGCTGTAAATTTTTTTTTCTTAGTACGCCTTTGGGTACATTCCTTAGATTTTAGATATATTGATCTCAGAATTTTTACTTTTTAAACTATTTTATTTCTTTTCACTAGAGTTAATTTGTGAGATAAGTTCTTGTTTTTAAATTCAGGGCCTGTGTGTATGTGATTTATTATTGTTCTTCTAAAACTTTTCCTGGTATTTTTAATGAAAATTCTCAAACACAAGGGAAATTGAAACAATTTCATAGTGACTACGCATATACCCACCACCTTGATTCTACCATTAACATTATGTTAGTTTTATCACATATCTGGCCATAAGCCCATTGTCTGTTCTTCAGTCCGTCTTACATTTTGATCCATTTCAAAGTAAACTGTAGATGTATGTGTGTGTGTGTGTGTGTGTTTAAGAAAAGAGTTCTAAAATCATTTGAAATTGTTTCAGTTTTAAGTTTTCTGAATGTGCTTTTGAAATATTTTCAGCAACCACTGTCATATTAAATAATAGTTTAAAAATGAAATACACTGTTTTCTATTCCGGTAGTATTACTGAACTCAAATTTTCTGTAAATACCTGGCTTTCAAAATTGACACTGATGACACTGAGCTATTCCATTTTTGGCGGGCAGAGTATTCATTGTGTGTATGTTCATCTGTGTGTGTGTGCTTTTTATTTATTTATTTTTTTATTTTATTTGTGTGTGTGTGTGTGTGCTTTTGAAGAGAAATGGGACATAGTTTGGGGTTTTTGTTTGTTTTTTGATTAAACTGAAGAGCTATTGAAGGAAATATACACTTTCTCTAATCTAGTGATTCTGCTATTTCCTTCGTTGCAAATCCAGGAGTGAAATATTTCTTTTCAGTTACACCTCACTACCTTCCACTTCCACTATTCCCCTACCCTTCGCTTACGTGAAAAATTCTGTTGGGTTATTCACTAAAAATAAGAGCCTTTGCTTGCCTTGCGGTAAGACAGTACAGTTTGACCCTAAGATTTTAAGTGGGTCATATAAAAAATTTTGGAATGTTAAGGATCTACTATAAAGAATTTAAAATTTGCAAATTTGGAGAGGTGGGCACAAATAGAGTGCAATAAAATGAAAGGTAAATGAAGTAAAATTTAGAAATTTATTTGGGGGGGGTGGCCCAGGAACAAGAGAATTGGGCTAGTCAGTGTCTAATAATTATTGTTAATAACATTCAGAACATAGTTAATTATTGGAATCTGGCACCATTTTTGATCATGGATTTTAGGTTAATTACAAATTTATAACCATTACTCCCCAAAGATATGATGTTTTGTATAAGATGGATATTTCATCAAAGAGTACTATCTTGACAACCATTTCTTTCATCTGATTTTCAGGTGTCTAGTTTTGTCACTAGGATTTCTAATCTCTGACTTGTTCTTCCCTTTTTCTCTTTTTCTTGGGTGCAATTTGTAGTTTTTTCCTCTAGTCTCAGCCTTCTAAATCAAGACATTGTATATTTCCTGTGCCCTGGTACTTTCTAAATTTCTTTCTTTTTAGTCTTCACAATTACAGCCCATTCCCCCCATCCCTACTATCCCATGTTGTCAATCCTGTCAATCCAAGCTGAAGGGGTCTTTTTGAGGAATTAGAAAATACATGTTTTCATGTACATGTTTTATCAGTCGTTTATCTAAATAAAGGATTGGGAGAGAGAGTACCTAGGTGGTTGAAACTGCCATTTATCAAGATAGAGAAAACAGGAGGAAAACAGATATTGTTCAGAAGATGGAAAGACGCAATTTTTTTTTTTTTTCAGATTAATTCTGACAGGTGAGTGGGGACTTGGAACTGAAAATGATTTATAAGTAATTAGAGATAAGGTCTGCATCCTATAAAAGAGGTTTTGACTTGAAATTTAGATATGTGACTTAATGTAATAAACTGTATTTGAAGTCCAGTGGCTTCAAAGAAGTCCCAAAGTGAACATGTATTGGAAAGTAACTTCCTAAAAACACAGATTTAAAGAGAGAGACTTTCACAGACACTGATGAGTGGTCACAGAAGTCAGAGAAACCAAAGTAATGTTTCTGGAAGGTAGGAATGATCAGAGATACTGAGAGGTGATGTAATAGGAATATTAAAGATCATTGGGTTTAGCAGTTATGAGTACATTTTTGATCATGATTCAGTAAGGCAGTTGAGAGAAAGAGAGCAGGCAGAAATTCAGTAAACCTTTGGAAGATAGGGTAAATTCAAGAATTTTTGAAAGGTGAGGAAGTGAATTAGCAAAAACAGACTATTCTTTCAAGCCTAGCACTAAAGAGAAGAAGGAAAGCTCTTTTAGGTGAACTATATACTATCTGTACTGTCTGTATTTTCATTTTCAAGGTTTTTAAAACTTTTCATGCTTTCTAATCATCTTAAAACACATTTTTAACAATTCTTTTGTAAAACAAATTTTCAAAATGCAAAAACTTACATTTAAAAGAGAATAAGCTCTTACAACATATGATAATATATTAATCCCTTTATTTGGAAGTTCATTAATTTTAGGACATAGATCCTGAAAGGGTAAGATATCCTTAGATTCTAGTAGGCATTTGTATTTTTATCTTCAAACTTTGCTGCGTGTACAAGGAGCTAGTTGTAAGAACTAGATTAATAGTTTCTTAACAGAAAACAACATTTATTGAAAATAGTAAAGCTGCTTTTTAAAATAAATTGCTTTCTAAGGGTATCATGCTCAAAATCCAAAAGTTACTTTGGCCTTGGAAATCCAAATTTACTAGTATGGGTACTGAGTTCTGTTGTAAAATTGCTTTCTGATTAGGAGATTTGAGTTTTTCTTTGATACGTATATATACCATATACTCTAAAAGGTAAGTTTACCATTTGACAAAATTCAAATATAATGATCAAAATCACTTCTTAAAAATGTATTAGAATTTGAGTAAACCTTCTATGTTGAATCCAACATAAATGTAAGGAGCAAAAGTAAAATTTTATCAAATATATCAGTGTCAAAAATAAGGACAGAATAAGGGCTAATGTCCAGAGCAGGGAAGAATAATTATGAGATTTTTGAATCTGAGTCTCTAGGAACTTACTGGAAGTAAAAAATTATTTACTTCTTTTCGTATTTTGAGTATTTTTATTTGATCATGTGAAAGTGTCTGATCTGTCTGCATAGGCTATGAAATGAAATTAATGGACATCTATGAAATGCAAGATTATTACATATTTTTTATGGATTCTTGGACATGTAATGGAAGCAGTAAACTACTTCAAATAGAAGAGTTTAATAGAAATCTCAACAGGACTTTAATTTAATATATTGTTTTCCTTTTGCTGGCATTTACCCCATAGATTGGTCTTTAGTAGTGTGACACGATTTTATCTGTTTAATGCAGTCATAGGAAACCATTGTTCCGTCAAAAGTTGGAAAACTTGCAGGGAAAAAATGGGGGTCTTGTGAAGGAGAGAAACAACTTAAATTTTTGAAATAATCACCTTTATAAACCTACATTTGTGTTACAAATTAAAACACATATATTGTTTTGTTTGTAAATACTGTCATCATATATCTGCTGAAGAAAAAACAGATGGCTTAGTTATTTTCTGTCATAGAGACTTTTGAGGTTGTTTCTTGATCTTAGGATAAACACACACACACACACACACAGAGTCAACATGGTGTAAATAAAGGAATACTTTGTACAAAGGGTTAGATCTCCATTTTACTTTTGGCACCTTTACTATCCAGCTTTATGACACTGAGCAAGTCTTCAGTCTTACTGTCTCATCTTGTTCATTTGTAAAAATAGAAGGCGTAAACTCTGTAATATTTGTTTACCCTGTACTTTTAAAGTAATATTTATTGTGTATGTGAAAAATTTAGAATATTCTTCAGTTTTCTGTTTGTGTCCCATTGAGTCACAAAGAAATAAGAGGGAACCATAAGAATTGGAGAGTGTACATGGTATGCAGCGGTGTATAGAAATGGGGAAAAAAAAGCGAGGAGGGCTGAGCAGAAGAAGAAACAAAAGTAGGAGTGAAGAAATAAGTTTTTGGAAGGTAAACCTTTTTTTCCCTATGTATCCTGATATTCATTTGGGCTCAGGGTATAATCTAGTAATAATTGTTCTTAAAAACACCAATAATCTTTTAATCTGTTTTGGCCACTTTTTATCCTCAAACTTGCAGAAGGTCTTCTCCAGATGAAAAAATATCGGTAAGGAATTATTCTTTAGCTACACCTGGAGATACCCTCTCTTGAAAGAATTGCTGAAAGAATTGCCTTCTCAGAAATAGTCACACAACAAAATATTTCCAGTAAAACCATTATATACGTCTTAGTATTCTGATAATGATGTACCTAATTCTGTAAGCATCAATAGTTTAATGAATTACAATATATGCAAGAACAGACTTAACAGACATAGTAACAATTGAAATGACTATTGAAAAATTTCAGCCAAAAGATAGGCTTGATTGCTTATGTAATTTACTAATTTGTATGAATTCTGTATACCTTTATGATTGAAAATATGAAGCTCATTATGCTCATTTGATCAGACCCAAATTTCTCTTTCCAACACAAATTATTTTCATCCTCCTATTCTGTGTGTTTATATTCTAAAGATATGAAGTATTTAACTAAAGCCATTCTTAATGTAAATAATCTTGTGATTCCTGTTTGTATAAAGCTGAGCTAGCTAGGGTACCCACTAGCAGAATGTGAATATTTACATTTAAATTAATTAAAATTAAATAAAATTAACAAGTCTTCTCAAATGCATTTGCCATATTTCAAGTGCTCAGTAGTTCACATGTTGCCTGTGCCTTATGTATTGGACAGTGTAGATGCAGAACCCTTCTATCATCATAGTTCTATTGCACAGTACTGTAATATTTATAAGCATTATAATTTAACATGAAGGTAAAAAAATAGTGCATAATTTAGGCTACTGATTAACAACTTGTTATTAGACAATGAATAAGTGCTTCTCTGATGCATTCATAAAATATATCCTTGTCTAAAACATGCTCTGAGACTTTTCATTTACTCTTTTGATTTCAGTTTTCATGCGTTGCCCTGATACTGTGGTAGAAATGATTTATATCCACCTCCTAAACAGTTTATTGATAGTGAATTAGAGAGAAGAAAAGGTAGTGGTGGTAAGCAGAAAAAGGTTTTCTTTTTTTTTTTTGATTCAAGTAAAATTGATTTACAATGTTGTGTTAGTTTCTGGTGTATAGAAAAGTGATTTAGTTATACATATTCTTTTTCGTATTCTTTTCCATTATGATTTATTACAGAATATTGAATATAGTTCCCTGTGCTGTACAGCAGGACCTTGTTGTTTATTTTATACATAATAGTTTGTATCTGCTAATCCCAAACTCCTAATTTATCCTTCCCCCACCCACTTTCCCCTTTGGTAACCATATATTTCTTTTCTATGTCTGTGAGTCTGTTTCTGTTTTATAAATAAGTTCATCTGTATCATATTTTAGATTACACATATAAGAGATATCATGGTATTTGTCTTTCTCTTTCTAACTTACTTCACTTACTATGATATCTCTAGGTCCATCCATGTTGCTGCAGATGGCATTATTTCATTCTTTTTTATGACTGAGTAATATTCCATTGTGTGTATATACCACATCTTTGTCCATTTATCTGTTGATGGACATTTAGGTTGCTTCCATGTCTTGGCTGTTGTAAACAGTGCTGCTGTGAACATTTGGGTTCGTGTATTTTTTCAAATTAGAGTAGAAAAAGTTTTTAAAGGGCACATCAGGCAGTAGGGTGCTGAAATTCATTACAGAAGAATGACAGAAATGAGACATTGTTGTCACAGAGTGAACTAACAAAGGTGAATCAAGAAAAACTGGGTTTCAGGCTCTTATAAACCTTTAACTCGAGCTATTTTCTTCCCAGTGTCACTCCCTCCTGTAGGTTCTATTTTCAGTTCTTTGAGACAACTTGGTACACCTTTTTCTGTTCCTAGCAGTGTTTGACCTGACAAAGGTTTTCAGATTCCTAGTTGTGCATTGAGCCTAGAGACAGTTTACTGTTCTTACAAATTCTAGGTTTCTGGTCCATGCTGTACCCCAGTTTACTGAATCTATACCATTCCTCTAGATGGGTCAATTGGTTTTTCGTCTCTGATTTTAATATAAATTGATTGATTCTTCCTTATCTATGGACTTCTTAGGGAGAAAACCGTGGAACCTACTGGTAACCCAGCAGGAAAGTAAGAGGTAGATTGAAAGTAGATTGAATTTTGCATGACCTGTCAGCATTTATTGTGCAAAAAGATAGTGTCAGAGAACATGTTACTAGGTAAAAATATGTTCTTTTCAGTCATGTTCAAAAAATCTTCCTCTGTAGGAATTGACATCACTAACATCATTTTAAGGCATACCTGAGAAAAATACAAAGGAAACAGTTGTTGTGGAAGAAGCCCACAACTTGGCATCTGAAAGCCCAGGTTTGAATTCAGATAGCTCCTGTTTGCTACTACTAGATTTGTGACCTTGGTTAAGTCATTTAACTTCAGCTTTCTTCAAGGGAAAGATGTTTCTCACATGCTTGTTTTGTTTCGTTCATGCTCATATGAAAGTATAAGCACCTAGTACAGTTATTGGAACAAAGGAGATACTTGATAAATGTTTGAATCTGTCTTAATTGATTTGTTGGTGTAAAACAACAAAATTATGTTTTAACAAAGTTGTACAGTTCTACAAAAGAAAGCAAGTCAGCCTTAACATGTTTCATAAACTGGTACAGAAAATTTGGCAGAAACTTTTAATGCCTAGACAATTTATAGAAAAGTATATCATCAAATCTAAGTCTTCCTTTGAAAATATGTAGTAAACTCAGACATAGAATATATGACTGTTGATATTTGGAATGTCATCTTCATTTTTCTTAATGAAAATGTTTTTTACTCTTTAATGCTGTTTTATGCAAAAATTGTAAATTAGGTTTTTTTTTCAAGATTTAATTAATAACGTATGTGGCAGATTATAAAGGTAAAATTTGGAACAGTCGTTCCAAAATAATCAGCAGTATATGAAAACAGAAGTTTTCCCAGTACGAATTTTGTTCACATGATCATGGAGTAAGTATCTTGGTAGGTATCCAAAAAAAGCACAGCTGTGGATTTAATTTTTTGGATTAACTGTACTGTTTCAATTGGGGGTGGGGATCTTAAAAGGAATAAAATTTTCCCAAGAGTGTATTTCATTATCTCCTCCATATCAAGTTAATTATATAGCAGAGCTGAATTTTTGAATATGTTCTAAGTATATGTCACTTTCTCAGAGACATTTCCCAGACCACCCAGCCTAAACAGCACCACCCTAAAACTGTTGCATCATGCTGTTCTTGTTTTCTCATGTTCCTGTCTTCCCATTGCCACTGAAGTTGTCTTATTCATTCAGTTAGCTTTTGTTTGTCTATTTTTGCTTCTGTGAGATTATGAACTTTTTCTATCTTGTCACTCCCTTCCTGTTATTAGTGCATAGTACTTAAATTATGAATAAAGAAAAAATAGATTAATTCATTTTATAGTATGCTGTAAAATGGAGTTCTCCAGTGTAACTGTTGTATAATGTTTGTCCACTTTCTACAACTTGCGTGATTTTTGTTGTTAAAAACAACTGTGTGCGTGTGTGAATTTCTTAGAACTGTCTGGCATATAGTAAATGGTCAATAAATGCTATCAGTTATTATAAGTAAAAGATCATAGAAAACAATGTCTGTTTGCCTTTATAACATATGATCAATCATATCTGCACCTTATTTGATCCTGAGTCTTAGCTGAAATGCATCCCTAGTGTTTTTTTTTCACTTTCAGAAGTACAAGGTATCAGAGGCAGAGCCGTTAGTGTTGAGGATATTTTCCTTTTTTTTTTTTTTTTTTGAGGATATTTCCTATTAGGGATTTAGTAGGGGGAAATGTGAAATACATTTATTTAAAATTTAGTCACTTATCTTTTGGGTACTTCATATGATAGGATAGAAAGACATAATATTTATAGCTGTTTTATTTGTAACTGCCAAAACTTGGAAGCAACTCAGATGTCCTTTCACAGGTGAATGGATAAACTGTCATACATCCAGAGAGTGGAGTACTATTCAGCATTAAAAAGAAATGAGCTATCAAGCTGTGAAAAGATGTAGAGGAACCTTAAATGCATATTACTTAGTGAAAGAAACCAATCTTAAAAGGCTACACACTGTATGATTCCAGTTACATGATGATGTAGAAAAGTATGGAGACAGTAAAAAGATCAGTGGTTGCCGGGGTTTGGTGCAGGGAGTGATGAATAGGAGGAGCACAGAGGATTTTTAGGGCAGTGAAAATACTCTGATACCATAATGATAGATACATGCCATCATACATTTGTCCAGACCAATAGAATGTACAACACCAAGGGTGAACCCTAATATAAACTAGGTGCTTTGATAATGGTGTGTCAGTTTAGGTTCAACAGTTGTTTAAAAAATATATATATCACTCTGGCAGGGTATGCTGATAATGGGGGAGGTTCTGCATGTGTGCTGGTTGGGAGTGTTCGAAATCTCTGTACCTTCCCCCCCTCTATTTTACTGTGAACCTTGTGCTGCTCTAAAAAAATAGTGTTTTAATTAAAAATAATGTTTTTAGAACTTCCTGGGTGGCGCAGTGGTTAAGAAGCTGCCTGCCAATGCAGGGGACACAGGTTCGATCCCTTGTCCGGGAAGATACCACATGCCACAGAGCAACTAAGCCCGTATGCCACAACTATTGAGCCTGAGCTTTAGAGCCCATGAGCCACAACTATTGAGCCCATGTACCGCAACTACTGAAGCCCATGCGCCTAGAGCCTGTGCTCCGCAGCAAGGAAAGTCATGGCAATGAGGAGCCCATGCACCATAACGAAGAGTAGCCCCCGCTTACCACAACTAGAGAAAGCCCATGTACAGCAATGTAGAAGACCCAGCACAGCCAATAAATAAATGAATAAATTTAAAAAAATAATAATGTTTTTAAAGACATGGTACAAGTTTTAAAGGCCTATATGGCAGTTGACGCATTGATTTTAGGTCATTTAATTTATAAGTTTTACTGCTGGTTCAAGTGACAGTTTCAGGAGGTAAAGTTGATCACTTTTTTCTTTGTTGTAAGTTTTCATTTATTTTGTTATGAAAATCACATCTTCATTCTCCTACTGTTTGTTCATTCAGGAAACACAGAGCTAGGCACTGGACCGCGCTCATGGAGATCATTGTCACCCTTTCATGCCTGCTGGTACCAAAAGAAAAGTTGTCACATGGGTGCATAAATAGACAGTATTTTATTAAAATGAGAATTGTACCAGTAGAGGACAACATTTTCCACTGTATAGATTGATAGTCCTAATGTGAGCCCAGTTATTTCTTACAGCAGGAATTGGGGGGTAAGAGAGGAAGTCGATTCTCTGTAAAGCCATCTGGTGATGAATCAGCCAGCCGATTGCCAGAAGCATAAGGATAGACTTTCCTTAACATGTTTTTTTGCTCAAGTAGTTGCATACACTGATGATCATTTATGTAATAGTTTTTTCCCCCTTGAACCTAGTAATCCGAGTAAACTAGTTCTTTGCTGTGGATTATGTGATACATTATTTCATATTTCTTTTGTAATGTTATTATATATCAGGTACACTGTTGTTGCCTATCACAGGGCTCTGTCATTATAGTAATTAAAATCACTCAGACTCTCCTGCCATCAGTCCTCAATTTGAACTATAAGTGACAAGCAACATTTTAAAATATAAATTAACAAAAGCAGTAAAATATATGTAATGTTGAAACTTAGAAGTGTAATGAGAGTGTGTGCTGTGCTGAACATTTGAGCTTTTTGTTTTGTTTTCTTAAAATTTAAAGCTTAAATACAACATTTGTAATCCATTAGATCCTGAAATGAGCTCTGATCTAACAGGAGAGTCAGTTTTTAAAGCTAACTGTAGTTACCAGGAACTTGGAAATGGGACTGTGATGCTGGGTCAGTGTTTATCTCCATGTGACCTCCAAATGTCAGAGCTTTAAACCTTTGTCATTTGCTGAAAAAAATAAAAAAGCCTATCTGACAAGGAGATAAAGAATAAGAGAGGGACAGTTGAAGGAGGGGAGGGGGTGGATGGGGGATGTTAACCAGGATTTAATGGCTAGATTTAATTGTAGGAAAGGTTAAATGATTAATCTCTCACCCCCTGTCCTTGGAGATTTCTAGATTATCCTCAACTCAAGAAGATTTCTCACAGCTCTGGAGCTACTTATTCGTTTATTAAAAATAGTTTGTCACTCACTTAAGAGGCAAAACATTACACTAGGCTCTGGGACTACAGAGATGAAGAAAGGTCTCGTTTTCAGCCCTGTACTGACTTAGAATGCTGCCCGCTGTGTTACCATCCTAGTCTGGAGTAATGGCAGCTTCCTGTTTGTTCTAGTATCACTAAGGCTCATCTCTGTTATGGCATCTACTGACCACCATTCCCTATGGATTGAGTTCTTAGGGCAGGGTTTTCCTGTTTGTTTTCTCTTTGTGCACCCTAAATGCTCAGAGTGCCTGAATTTGGTGGGGTTCTCATAAGTGTTTCCTGAAAGAACGGGGGATGGAGGAATATAGACTTTTCCTATCTTCAGAGAGCTCACCCGCTAGAGACATATACTAACGTTGCAATCTAGAGAACATAATCATATAGTAACATTGCAATATCAGTAATGCTATATAGTTTAAATTATAGCATAATAGATGTTGGAACAAAGTATTGTAGGGCTACAGAGAAAAGAGTAGCTTACTCTGCCATGGGGAAAGACTTACAGACAGGCAACATCTTTTCTGCTCTTTGTCATACTCTGGGATTTCTTAAATGCTGAAATTAAGAAGCACGGAAAATAGAGACTAATATAATTTTGTATTATGTCTAGTCTGCGTAGCTAAGACTGTAGGCTTCTAGATTAAGTTATTCCAGTGTTAGAAATTGATGCTATGGGAAATGGAAGACTTTTGAATTGTGTTTTAGTTATATTGTTAATCATTTTAATTGAGGCAAGAAAATGTATTCATTTCTCAATAATAGATTTTAACATTTGTAATTCTTAAGTGAGATTTCCTGGAAATTTTACATTTTGTAATTAAAGCTCTTGCCTTCTCTCATGCCCAAAACACATGCACATGCATTTAGAGTTTTGTTTATTTTTCGAGTTTATGTATAAAACTCCCAGGACCCTGAATCTGTTTAACTTGTTAAATCTAAACCTAAGCCATACACGTGTTAATTATGTGTTCATGATTAATGAGTAAGCATACTCCATATGGTCTCATCTCTGAAACTCTGCTAGTAAGTTTTTGGGCTGATCTTTTAGTCTCTTAAGTTCCTCTTTGGATAAAATTCTTCCGTTATATCAGATAATATATAGTAGTACCCTGGATGTATAAAATTCCTTTCTTTGAATTCAGGGAACTCAGTATTCTTATTTAGTTTGATCATATTTAGTTGGATCTTTAATACCTTCTCTTGCAGTAGCATCTCACCTGTAGAATTCTGCTGCCTACAGCTAAAGATCCAGAAATAAACTAAAGATCCAAAAATAAAGGAGTGGAGTGACAAGATTTATTTTTCAAAGCCTGTGAGTGAAAACACATGTAATTTATTCACAGGAGTTCTCATTCAGATTCTGGTTGTTCGTTTCGAGCCTAGTTGAAATATACTTACTCATGTTATTTTTAAGGCCTTGCAGGAGAGAATGGGGCTATATGACAGTGAAAAATGAACACCGATGAGAAGAGAGAAGACAGAAAAAACATGCATGATGTGAGTACAGGGTCTCAGAAAAGTAGAACTATCAATAGATAGTATTAGGACAGATATAGCCATATTCCTTATAAATTCTGACGAAGTCACTTTTACAGCATAGTTTAATAATTATTGATAATAGTGATCATGAGCTACTAGTAGAGTTAAATGCAGTAGTTAATATTTTGAGTTGTAAAAGGTGGGTAAATGTGAAATATATTTTAAAATATTCTCACTGAAAATGGTAAAACTAAAAATGGTAAAACTAAAACTAAAAACTGCCTTAAATACTTTAAGGCAGACTCTTTCTGTAAAGGGCCAGAAAGTAAATATTTTAGGCTCTGTAAGCCATATAGTCTGTCTCTTGTCTCAACTACTCCATTGCACTTTCAATGCAAAAGCTTTGTATTTCATTAAAATTTTACTCACAAAGTAGGCAGAAGGCCAAAGTTAGCCAATTCTTGATTTAAGGGAAAATTCTCAGTTCTGTGGAAAACTTTTTTATTTTTTTATTTTATGTTACGTTATTTTATTTTATTGACTACGTTGGGTCTTAGTTGTGGCACCCGGGATCTTCATTGTGGCATGTGGGATCTTTTGTTGGCAATGCGCGGTCTTCTCTCTAGTTGTGGCTCATGGGCTCCAGAGTGCATAGGCTCTGTAGTTGTGTAGTGTGGGCTCCAGAGCACATGGGCTCTGTAGGTTGCGGCACAAAGACTCTCTGGTTGAGGCGTGCAGGCTCAGTTGTTGTGGCACACGGCCTTAGTTGCCCCACAGCATATGGGATCTTAGTTTCCTGACCAGGGGTTGAACCCACGTCCCCTGCATTGGAAGGCGGATTCTTAACCACTGGACCATCAGGGAAGTCCCTGTAGAAAACTTGAATGTCCAGAATAGCTTGTTCTAAGACAGAAAAACCAAATACAGAACTAAGCGAAATAAAGTTTTACTATGTCTCCAATTTAAGAACAGAGGAATGAAGGCAGAGAGAGGACCTGAGTAGCCTTTCTTTTCCAGTAACACTTTTTTAAAAATTGTGGCAAAATATATATTACATAAAATTTACCATTTTAACCATGAGGTGTACAATTTAGTGATGTTAAATTCACAATGTGTAACTGACACCACTGTCTGTTTCTAGAAATTTATCATCATCCCAAACAGAAATTCTCTGCCTATTAAAACAACTTCTTATTCTCTCCCTCAGCCCCTTATCACCTCTATTCTACTTTCTGTCTATATAAATTTGCCTATTTTAAGTCCCTCTTATAAGTGGATCATACAGTATTTGCCCTTTTGTGTCTGGCTTATTTCACTTAGCATAATATAGTATGTTCAAGACTTATCCATGTTGTAGCACATAACAGAACTTCATTTCTTTTTATGACACTAATATTCCATTGTATGTACATATATTTTGTTTATTCATCTGTCAATAGACACTTGGATTGTTTCCACCTTTTGGCTGTTGTGAATAATGCTGCAGTGAACATTGGTGTACAAGTATCTGTGTGCGTCCATATTTTTTCAGTTATTTTGGGTGTATACCAAGGATGGAATTGCTGGATGATACGGAAATTCTCTGTTTAGCTTTTTGAGAAGCCATAGCAGCTATACATTTACACATCCCCACCAGCAATGGACAGGGTTCCAGTTTCTCCACATTCTTACCAATACTTGCTATTTTCATTTTTTGATAATAGCCATCCTAATGGGTATAAACTGGTATCTCGTGATTTTGATTTGCATTTCCTTAATAATTAATATTCTGGATATGAATTGCTTATTGGATAAATGATTTGCAAATACTTTCACCCATTCTTTTCACTCTCTACATAGTGTCCCTTGATGCACAAAAATGTTAAGTTCTGATAAAGTCCAATTTATCTGTTTTTTCCTTCTAAGAGTTTTACATAGTTTTAGTTCTTTTCCTTAAGTCTTTGGTCCATTTTGAGTTAACTTTTTTACAGGGTATTAGCTAAGAGTACAACTTTATTCCTTTGCATGTGGGTATCCAGTTTTTCCAGCACTAATTGTTGAAAAGACTGTCTTTTTCCCATTCAATGTTCTTGCACCCTTGTTGAAAACCAGTAGACCACAATGTGAAGATTTATTTCTGGGCTCTGTATTCTCTTCCATTAGCATATAGATCTATCTTTATGCAGCATTATGCTGTTGTAATTGCTGTCACTTTGTAGGAAGTTTTGAAATAAGGAAATGTGAGTTCTTCAACATTTGCTTTTCTTTTTCAAAATTGTTTTGGCTATTCAGGGTCCCATGAGATTGCAGATGATTTATGGGATGGATTTTTCTTTTTCTTCAAACAGTACCTTTGGGATTTTGATAAGGATCACACTGACTTTCTAGATTGCTTTGGTAGTCTTGTCACCTAACAAATATTAGGTCTTCAAAGCTATGCATACAGAGTGTTTTTACATTTATTTAGGGCTCCTTTAAATTCTTTCAGCAATGTTTGCTTCCCACACCCCCGCCCCCCACCAGGGTATAAGTCTTGAGCCATTTTGGTTATATCTTCCTAAGTATTATATTCTTTTTGATGCTGTTATAAATGGAATTTTTGTCGCAGTTTCCTCTTCAGATTGTTCATTGCTAATAAATAGAAATGCAACTCATTTTTCACTTAATTTTATATCCTGCAGTTTTTCTGAATTCATTCATTAGCTGTGCTAGTTGTGTGGGTTTTGTTGTTGTTGTTTTGGTAGACTTTTTAAGAGTTTTCTACATATAAGATTGTGTCATCTTTGGACAGAAATGATTTTATTTCTTTCATTTACTTTTGATGCCTTTAATTTCTCTTTCTTACCTAATTACTCTGGCTAGGACTTCCAGTACTTTGTTAAATAGAAATGATGAAAGCAGGTGTTCTTTTCCCGTTCCTGATTTTAGGGGCACAGATTTTAGTGGCATAGCTTTTACTCTCTTATCATTGAGTATGAATTTAGCTGTGGGCTTTTCATATTTGGCCTTTATTGTGTTCAAAAAGTTCCCTTCTGTTTCTACTTTACTGAGTGTTTTTGTCATGAAAGGATTTCGAATATTGTTGGATACTTTTTCTGCATCAATCTGCATAATTAATGCAATTTCTAATCATTTTCTCCTGTCATTTTATTATTATACTCTATTACTTTGATTCATTTTTATATATTGACCCATCTTTTCATTCCAGGAATAAATCTCATGTATATAATCCTTTTAATATGCTGCTGAATTTGGTTTGCCAGTATTTTGTTGAAGATTGTTACATCAATAATGTATTAGTGTGGTTTTCTTTTCTTGTAGTTTCTGTGTCTGCCTTTGGTATCAGGTAACGCTGCCCTCATAGAATGAATTAGGATGTCGTACCTCTTCAGTATTTTGGAAGAGTTTGCGAAGAACTGGTGTTAATTCCTTTTTTTTTTTTTTTTTTTTTTAATTTTAATTTTTTTTTTTTGGGGGGTACACCAGGTTCAATCATCTGTTTATATACACATATCCCCGTATTCCCTCCCTTCCTTGACTCTCCCCCCTCGAGTCCTCCCCACCCTCCCCACCCCAGTCCTCTAAGGCATCTTCCATCCTCGAGTTGGACTCCCTTTGTTATACAATTTCCCACTGACTATTTTACAGTTGGTAGTATATATATGTCTGTGCTACTCTCTCGCTTCGTCCCAATTTCCCCTTCACCCCCCGCCCCCTCCCATACCTCAAGTTCTCCAGTCCATTCTCTGTATCTGCATCCTTGTTCTTGTCACTGAGTTCATCAGTACCATTTTTAGATTCCGTATACGTGAGTTAGCATACAATATTTGTCCTTCTCTTTCTGACTTACTTCACTCTGTATGACAGATTGTAGTTCTGTCCACCTCATTACATATACCTCCATCTCATCCCTTTTTTTTTTTTTATTCTTTATTTATTTATTTTTTTTGGGGGGGGGGTACACCAGGTTCAATCAACTGTTTTTATACACATATCCCCATATTCCCTCCCTTCCTTGACGCCCCCCCCTCGAGTCCCCCCAACCCTCCCTGCCCCAGTCCTCTAAGGCATCTTCCATCCTCGAGTTGGACTCCCTTTGTTATACAACAACTTCCCACTGACTATTTTACAGTTGGTAGTATATATATGTCTGTGCTACTCTCTCGCTTCGTCTCAGTTTCCCCTTCACCCCCCACCCCCTCCCAAACCTCGAGTTCTCCAGTCCATTCTCTGTATCTGCGTCCTTGTTCTTGTCACTGAGTTCATCAGTACCATTTTTAGATTCCGTATATGTGAGTTAGCATACAATATTTGTCCTTCTCTTTCTGACTTACTTCACTATGTATGACAGATTGTAGTTCTATCCACCTCATTACATATAGCTCCATCTCATCCCTTTTTATAGCTGAGTAATATTCCATTGTATATATATGCCACATCTTCTTTATCCATTCATTTGTTGATGGGCATTTAGGTTGCTTCCATGTCCTGGCTATTGTAAAGAGTGCTGCAATAAACATGATGGTACAAGTTTCTTTTGGGATTATGGTTTTCTTTGGGTATATGTCCAGGAGTGGGATTACCAGATCATATGGTAGTTCTTTTTATAGTTTTTTAAGGAACCTCCAAATTGTTTTCCATAGTGGCTGTACCAACTTACAGTCCCACCAACAGTGCAGGAGAGTTCCCTTTTCTCCACACCCTCTCCAACATTTGTTGTTTCCAGACTTTGTGATGATGGCCATTCTGACTGGTGTGAGGTGATACCTCATTGTGGGTTTGACTTGCATTTCTCTGATGATGAGTGATGTTGAGCATCTTTTCATGTGTTTGTTGGCCATCTGTATGTCTTCTTTGGAGAAATGTCTGTTTAGGTCTTCTGCCCATTTGTGGATTGGATTATTTGCTTTTTTGGTATTAAGCTTCATGAGCTGCTTATATATTTTGGAGGTTAATCCTTTGTCCGTTGTTTCATAGGCAATTATTTTTTCCCATTCTGAGGGTTGCCTTTTAGTCTTGTTTATGGTTTCTTTTGCTGTGCAAAAGCTTTTAAGGTTCATGAGGTCCCATTTGTTTATTCTTGATTTTATTTCCATGATTCTAGGAGGTGGGTCCAAAAGGATCTTGCTTTGATGGATGTCATAGAGTGTTCTGCCTATGTTTTCCTCTAGGAGTTTGATAGTGTCTGGCTTTACATGTAGGTCTTTAATCCATTTGGAGTTTATGTTTGTGTATGGTGTTAGGAAGTGTTCTAATTTCATTCTTTTACATGTTGCTGTCCAATTTTCCTAGCACCACTTATTGAAGAAGCTGTCTTTTTTCCATTGTATACTCGTGCCTCCTTTGTCAAAGATAAGGTGCCCTTATGTGGTTGGGCTTACTTCTGAGTTCTCTATTCTGTTCCATTGATCTTCCTTTCTATTTTTGTGCCAGTACCATACTGTCTTGATCACTATGGCCTTGTAGTATAGTTTGAAGTCAGGAAGCCTGATTCCACCAACTCCATTTTTCTTTCTCAAGATTGCTTTGGCTATTCGGCGTCTTTTGCGTTTCCATACAAACCGTAAGATTTCTTGCTCTAGTTCTGTGAAAAATGCCATTGGTCATTTGATCGGGATTGCATTGAATCTATAAATTGCTTTGGGTAGTACAGACATTTTCACGATGTTGATTCTTCCAATCCAGGAACATGGTATGTCTCTCCATCTGTTTGTGTCGTCTTTGATTTCTTTCATCAATGTCTTAAAGTTTTCTGCATACAGATCTTTTGCCTCCTTAGGCAGGTTTATTCCTAGGTATTTTATTCTTTTGGTTGCAATGGTGAATGGGAGAGTTTCCTTAATTTCTCTTTCTGCTCTTCCGTTGTTCGTGTATAGGAATGCAAGAGATTTCTGTGCATTAATTTTGTATCCTGCTGCTTTGCTAAACTCATCAATGAGTGCTAGCAGTTTTCTGGTAGAGTCTTTAGGGTTTTCTATATATAATATCATGTCATCTGCAAAGAGTGACAATTTTACTTCTTCTTTTCCAATTTGGACTCCTTTAATTTCTTTTTCTTCTCTGATTGCTGTGGCTAACACTTCCAAAACTATGTTGAATAATAGTGGTGAGAGTGGACACCCTTGTCTTGTTCCTGTTCTTGGAATTCTTCCAGTTTTTCCCCATTGAGAATGATGTTGGCTTTTGGTTTTTCATATATGGCTTTTATTATGTTGAGGTAATTTCCTTCTATGCCCATTTTCTGGAGAGCTTTTATCATAAATGGATGTTGAACTTTGTCAAAAGCTTTTTCTGCATCTATTGAGATGATCATATGGTTTTTATCCTTCAATTTGTTGATATGATGTATCACATTGATTGATTTGCGTATATTGAAGAATCCTTGCATCCCAGGGATAAACCCCACTTGATCATGGTGTATGATTTTTTTAATGTGCTGTTGGAGTCTGTTAGCTAGTATTTTGTTGAGGATTTTTGCATCTATATTCATCAGTGATATTGGTCTGTAGTTTTCTTTTTTTGTGCCATCTTTGCCTGGTTTTGGTCTCAGGGTGATGGTGGCCTCGTAGAATGAGTTTGGGAGTGTTCCGCCTTCTGCAATATTTTGGAAGAGTTTGAGAAGGATAGGTGTTAGCTCTTCTCGAAATGTTTGATAGAATTCACCCATGAACCCATCTGGTCCTGGGCTTTTGTGTGTTGGGAGATTTTTCATCACTGCCTCAATTTCCGTACTTGTGATTGGTCTGTTCATGGTTTCTATTTCTTCCTGGTTCAGTCTTGGAAGATTGTATTTTTCTGAGAATGTATCCATTTCTTCCAGGTTATCCAATTGATTGGCATATAGTTGCTTGTAGTAGTCTCTCATGATGTTTTGTATTTCTGAGGTGTCCATTGTTACTTCTCCTTTTTCATTTCTAATTCTGTTGATTTGCATCTTCTCCCTTTTTTTCTTGATGAGTCTGGCTAATGGTTTATCAATTTTGTTAATCTTCTCAAAGAACCAGCTTTTAGTTTTATTTTTCTTATGATTTCTTTCCTTTCTTTTTCATTTATTTCTGCTCTGATCTTTATGATTTCTTTCCTTCTGCTCCCTTTGGGGTTTCTTTGTTCTTCTTTCGCTAGTTGTTTTAGGTGTAAGGTTAGGTTGTTTATTCAATAATTTTCTTGTTTCTTAAGGTAGGACTGTATTGCTATAAACTTCCCTCTTAGAACTGCTTTTGCTGCATCCAATAGGTTTTGGGTTGTTGTGATTTCGTTGTCATTTGTTTCTAGATATTTTTTGATTTCCTCTTTGATTTCTTTAGTGATTCCTTGGTTGTTTAAGAGTGAATTGTTTAGCCTCCATGTGTTTGTATTTTTTGCAGTTTTTTTCCTGCAATTGATATCTAGTCTCATGGCATTGTGGTCTGAGAAGATGCTTGATATGATTTCAATTTTCTTGAATTTGCTGAGGTTTGATTTGTGACCCAAGATGTGATCTATCCTGGAAAATGTTCCATGTGCACTTGAGAAGAAAGTGTAGTCTGTCGTTTTTGGATGGAATGTCCTATAAATATCAATGAAGTCGAGATGGTCTAATGTGTCATTTAAAGCTTGTGTGTCTTTATTTATGTTCTGTTTGGATGATCTGTCCATTGATGTAAGTGGGGTGTTCAAGTCTCCCACTATTATTGTGTTCCTGTCGATGTCCCCTTTTATAGCTGTTAGCATTTGCCTTATGTATTGACGTGCTCCTATATTGGGGGCATAGATATTTACCATTGTGATATGTTCTTCTTGGATGGATCCCTTGATCATTATGTAGTGCCCTTCCTTGTCTCTTTTAATAGTCTTTACTTTCAAGTCTAATTTGTCTGATATGAGTATTGCTACTCCAGCTTTCTTTTGACTTCCATTTGCATGGAATATCTTTTTCCATCCCTTCACTTTCAGTCTATATGTATCCCTTGGTCTGAAGTGGGTTTCTTGTAGGCAGCATATAGAAGGGTCTTGTTTTTGTATCCATTCAGCCAGTCTGTGTCTTTTGGTTGGAGCATTTAATCCATTTACATTAAAAGTGATTATTGACATGTGTGTTCCAATGACCATTTTCTTAATTGTTTTGGGTGTGTATTTGTAGGTGTTTTCCTTTTCTTGTGTTTCCTACTTAGAGAAGTTCCTTTAGCACTTGTTGTAAGGCTGGTTTGGTGGTGCTGAATTCTCTTAACTTTTGCTTGTCTGGAAAACTTTTGATTTCTCCCTCAAATCTGAATGAGATTCTTGCTGGGTAGAGTATTCTTGGCTGTAAGTTTCTCTCTTTCAGGACTTTGAGTATATCGTGCCATTCCTTCTGGCCTGCAGAGTTTCTGTAGAGAGGTCAGCTGTTATCCTGATGGGTTTTCCCTTATATGTTGTTTGTTGCTTTTCTCTTGCTGCTTTTAATATTTTTTCTTTGTGTTTAATTGTCATTAGTTTGATTAATATGTGTCTTGGTGTATTTCTCCTTGGGTTTATTCTGTATGGGACTCTCTGTGCTTCTTGGACTTGGTTCATTATTTCCTTTCCCATGTTGGGGAAGTTTTCCACTAGAACCTCTTCAAATATTTTCTCAGACCCTTTCTTGTTTTCTTCTTCTTCTGGGATGCCTATAATTTGAATGTTGGTACGTTTAAGGTTATCACTCCTTTTTTTTTTTTAATGAGGTATAGTTGATTTATAATATTATGTTAGCTTTAGGTGTGCAACATAGTGATTCAAAATATTTATACATTATACTCCATTTATAGTTATTGTAAAATATTCCCAATGCTGTACAATATATCTTTGAGACTTATTTATACTGTACATAGCAGTTTGTACCACTTAATCGCCTACCCATATTCCTCCCCTCCCCCTTTCCTCCCTCTCACTGGTAACCACTACTTTGTTCACTATATCTGTGAATCTGTTTTTTGTTATACACACTAGTTTGTTTTATTTTTTAGATTATATGTATAAGTGATGCATACAGTATTTGTCTTTCACTGACTTATTTCACTTAGCATAGTATCCTCCAGGTCCATCTGTGTTGTTGAAAATGGGAAAATTTCATTCTTTTTTATGGCTGAGTAGTATTTCATTCTATATAAATATATATCCCACATCTTTATTCTTTCATCTGTTGATGCATGGACACTTATATTGCTTCTGTATCTTGAGTATTGTAAATAATGCTGCTATAAACATTGGGGTATATATATTCAATATGTCTTTGTGAATTACTGTTTTCATTTTCTTCTGATACATACCCAAGGAGTGGGATTGCTGGATCCTATGGTAGTTCTATTTTGAGTTTTTTGGGGAACCTCCATATTATTTTACAAAGTAGCTGCATCAGTTGACATTCCCACCAACAGTATACAGGGGTTCCCTTTTCTTGACATTTTTTTTAAAATAAATTTATTTATTTTATTTATTTATTGGCTGCATTGGGTCTTCGTTGCTGCACACGGGCTTTCTCCAGTTGCTGCAAGTGGGGGGCTACTCTTCATTGTGGTGCGCAGGCTCCTCATTGTAGTGGCTTCTCTTGTTGTGGAGCATGGGCCCTAGGCGCCTGGGCTTCAGTAGTTGCGGCACATTGTTGTGACTCATGGGCTCTAGAGCACAGGCTCAGTAGTTGTGGCGCACTGGCTTAGTTGCTCCTTGACATGTGGAATCTTCCCATGGCAGGGCTCGAACCCATGTCCCCTGCATTGGCAGGCAGATTTTTTACCACTGCGCCACCTAGGAAGTCCTTTCTTGACATCTTCATCAGCATTTGTTATCAGTGGTCTTTTTGATGATAGTTTTGACAGTTGTGAGGTGATATCTCATTTTGCATTTCTCTGTTGGTTAGCAGTGTTCAGCATGCTCCTGATAATATTGTGTTGCATGAGATCTTTGTATATTTATCCTTTATCAGATATATCACTTGGATATTAACCCTTTATCAGGTACGTAGTTTGCAAATATCTTCTCCCATTCAGTAGGCTGCCTTTTCATTTTGTTGATAGTTTTCTTCACAGTGCAACAACATTTTAGTTTGATGTAGTCACACTTGTTTATTTTTTTGATTTGTTTCCCTTGCTTGAGATATATTCAAAAAAGACATTGCTAAGACCAGTGTCAAAGAGTGTACTACCTATGTTTTCTTCTAGGAGTTTTATGATTTCAGGTCTTATATTTGTCTTTAATCCATTTTGAGTTATTTTTGCATTTGTTGTGAGACAGTAGTCCAGTTTGCATTTAGCTGTCCAGGTTTATCAACACCATTTATAGAAGAGGCTATCTTTTCTCTGCTGTACGTTCTTGCCAACTTTGGCATAGGTTGATTGACCATATAAGCATGGGTTTATTTCTGGGCTCTCTGTTCTGTTCCATTGACCTATGTGTCACTTTTTAGGCTGCTGCCGTACTGTTTTGATTACTGTAGCCTTATAGTATGGTTTAAAGTAAGGGAGTGTGATACTACCAGCTTAGTTCTTCTTTCTCAGTATTATTTTTGGCTATTCAGGGTCTTTTGTGTTTCCACACAAATTTATTTATTTATTAGTTGTTTTTATAAATTGTTTCTTTATTGTATTTTTTTTTTAATTTTTTTTTGGCTACATCAGGTCTTAATTGCAGCATGCAGGATCTTCTTTGTGGCATGCCGGCTTCTCTCTGTATGCGGCATGCGGGCTCTCTAGTTGTGGTGTCCAGACTCAGTAGTTGTGGCGCGCTGGCTTAGTTACCCTGTGGCATGTGGGATTTTTAGTTCCCCAACCAGAGATCAAATCCATGTCCCCTACATTGGAAGGTGAATTCTTAACCACTGGACCACCAGGGAAGTCCCTCCACACAAATTTTAGAATTATTTGTTCTAGTTATTATTTGCTTTTGGCATTATGGACATTTTAACAATATTAATTCTTAAAATCCATGAACACAGTATATCTTTCCATTTTTTTGTATTATTTTCAATATCTTCAGTGTTTTACAGTTTCCTGATTATAGGTCTTTTACCCCTTTCAATTTATTCCTGGGTATTTTATTCTTTTTGATACAATAGGAAATCAGATTGTTTTCTTTATTTCTTTTTGTGATACTTCATCATTAGTATATAGAAATACAGCAGATTTCTGTATATTAATTTTGTATTCTGCAAGTTTACCAAATTCATTGAAGAGCTTTAGTAGTTTTCTGATGATATCTTTAGGATTTTCTATGTATAGTATCATGTTGTCTGCAAACAGTGACAGTTTTACTTTTTCCTTTCTGATTTTGATTCCTCATATTTCTTTTTTTTCTCTGATGGCTGTGGCTAGGATTTCCAAAACTATGTTAAACAAACGTGGTGAGGGTGGGAATCCTTGTGTTGTTCCTGATCTTAAAGGAAATGCTTTCTGCTTTTCACTGTTGAGTATGATGTTAGCTATGGGCTTATCATGTATGGCCTTTATCATGTTGAGGTATGTTCCCTCCTAACACAGTTTCTGGAGAGTTTTTATCATAAATGAATGTTGAATTTTGTCAAAAGCTTTTTTTTTTTTCCCTCTATGGAGATGATCGTGTGGTTTTTATTCTTCAGTTCATGAGTGTGGTATCACATTGATTGATTTGCAGATATTGAGAAGTCCTTGCATCCCTGGGGTAAATCCCATTTGTTCATGGTGTATAATCTTTTTAACGTATTGTTGGATGTGGTTTGCTAATATTTTGTTTAAGGTTTTTGCATCTAGGTTTGTCAGTAATATTGGCATGTAATTTTCTCTTTTTTTTTGTAGTGTCTTTGTCTAGTTTTGCTATCAGGATGATGCTGGCCTCATAATTTGGGTTTGGAAGAGTTCCTTCCTCTGCAATATTTTGGAATAGTTTGAGGTTAGGTATTCACTTTTCTCTAAATATTTGTTAGAATTCACCAGGGAAGCCATCTGGTCCTGAACTTTTATTTGTTTGGATTTTTTGTTGTCGTTTGTTTGTTTGTTTTTAATTACTGATTCAATTTCATCTAGTACTTGGTCTGTTATTATTTTCTTTTTCTTTCCAGTTCAGTATTGGGAAGATTGTACATTTCTGGGAATTTGTCTGTTTCCTCTAGGTAGTCCATTTTATTGGCATAATATTGTTCATAGTAATCTCTTATGATCCTTTGGGTTTCTGTGTTGTTGGCTGTAACTTCTTTTTCATTTCTGATTTTATGATTTGGGCCCTCTCTCCTTTTTCTTAATGAGTCTAGCTAAAGGTTTATCAATTTTGTTTATCTTTTCAAAGAATTAGCTTTTAGTTTCATTGTTCTTTTTTATTGTTCTTTTAGTCTCTATTTCATTTATTTCTTTTCTGATCTTTATGATTTCTTTTCTTCATCTACCTTTGGGGTTTGTCTGCTGTTCTTTCGGTAGTTTCTTTAGGTGTAATGTTAGGTTGTTTGAGATTTTTCTTGTTTCCTGAGGTAAGCTTGTATTACTGTAAACTTCCATCTTTGAACTGCTTTTGCTACATCCCATAGATTTTGGATTATTGTGTTTTCATTTTCATTTGTTTACAGGTATTTTTGGGTTTCTTCTTTGATTTCTTCAGTGATCCATTGGTTGTTTAGTAGCATATTGTGAAGCCTCCATATGTTGGTGGGTTTTGTATTTTTTTTTTTCTTGTAGTTGACTCTAGTCTTGCATTTTGGTGGAAAAGATGCTTGATATGATTTCAGTTTTTTAAATTTACTGAGACTTGTTTTGTGACCTAGCATGTGATCTCTCCTGGAGAATATTCCATATGCATTTGAAAAGAATGTGTATTCTGCTGCTTTTGGATGAAACATTCTGTAGATATCTACTAAGTCTATTCAGTTCAATGTGTTATTTTAGGTTAATGTTTCCTTATTGATTTGCTGTCTGAATGATCTGTTCATTGATGTAAGTGGGGTGTTTAGCAAAAGGTTAGAAAATATAAAGAAGGAACAGCTGAAGAATATGTAACTGAAATTTTAAAATATGTTGGAAGGAATCAGCAGTAGGTTAGATGATACAAAGTAACAGTCAGCAAACTGGAAGACAGAGCTGTGGCAGTCACCCAAGCTCAACAGAAAAGAGTTTCAATTTAAATTTAAAATGAGGATAGATTGAGACCACTGGCACAAAAATCAGGTGTAAAAACATTATAGGGGTCCTAGAAGGAGATGAGAGAGAAAGGGGCAGAAAACATATTTGATGATATAATAGCTGAAAACTTCCCCAGTGTGGGAAAGGAAACAGACATCTAGGTCTAGGCCGTACAGAGAGTCCCAAACAGGATCAACCCAAAGGGGAACGCACAAGATACATTGTAATTAAAATGGCAGAAATTAAAGATAAAAAGAGAATATTAAAAGCAGCAAGGGATAACCAGAAGTTACATATAAGGGACTGAGCTGATTTTTTAGCAGAACTCTGCAGGTCAGAAGGAAGTCATGCAATCTTTAAAGTGATGAAAGGGAAAAATCTACAACCCAGCAAACCACAAGGTTTTCATTCAGATTTGATAGAGAGATCAAAATTTTACAAACAAGCTTTGCAAGAACATTAAAGTGAAATCTTTAAGCAAAAAAGAAAAGGCCACAACTAGAAACAGTAATCTTTATTATTTTCTTCTTTCAGGTACCTTTGGGTTTGGTTTCCTTAAGATGTACACTTAGATTATTGATTTGTGATCTTTTTTTGCTTGTTTTTTACAGTAGCTACAGCTGTGGATTTTTCTGTACATTAGGACTGGTTTTGAGCAGATCTTATGAATTTTGTTATTCTGTGTTGTTGTTTTCATTTGTTTCAATTTATTTTTTAATTTCCTTATGATTGCTTTTTTTACCTACTCATTGGTAAAAAGTGTGTTTAATTTTTACATATTGAGAATTTTCCAGTTTTCTTTCTGTTACGGATTTCTAATTTCATTCAGTTGTGATTAGGAAAGTTGTTTTGTAAGATTTCTATTTTTTTAAATTCATTAAGACTTGTTTTAGGCCTAACATTATGGCCTGTCATGGAGAACATTCTTTCTGCACTTGAGAATAATGTGATCCTGCTGTAGTTGAGTGGAGTGTTTTGTATATATCTGTTAGGTCAAAATGGTTCATGGTGTTGTCAAGTGCTTTCTTTGTTGAACTTCTGTCTGGTTTTTTTTCATAGTTGAAAGTGGGACATGGAAGTCTTCAGTTATTATTGTTCTATTGTCTACTTAACGTTTTAATTTTGCCCATTTTTGCTTTATATATTTTGGTGCTCTGTTGTTAGGTGTGTATATGTTTGTAGTTTTTATATGTTCTTGCTGTATTGAACCTTTTGGTCAGTATATAATGTTCCTTGTTTTCTGCAAGCTTTTTTCAATTAAAGTCTATTTTATCTGACATTAACATAGCCACCTCAGCTTTCTTTTGATTACTATTTGCATCCAGTTTCTTTTTTTAATCCTTTTACTTTCAACCTCTTTGTGTCCTTACATCTACAGATTCTCTCATAGAGAGCCTGAAGATGGATCCTTTTATTTTATCCAGTCTGCCTTTTTCTTCATTTCAGTAGGAGAATTTAATGCAAAGGTTTCATGAGGAAGTGCTTTGAAACACATAAGTGTTTGAACTGATTCATTAATTTTCCTTATAATAGCTTCTTTCCAAATTCATAAAGTTACCAAGAATGTTCTTTTAGCTATTTCATCTGAGAGTATGGAAACATGTTAGCATATCATAAGTTGTTTGATGAACTATACTATCCTCATTTGTCCAGGGATTGTTTGGAGGCATATCCAGAGTTAGATTAACATGACTGTGGAGACTTTTGCCCTTTATTTTTAGCTTCTATTTAATCATAGGTGGTGCTTGTAATATTAATAGTATCTAACTTGAAATTTGAATTCAATGCAATTAGAATGAAATAATCAAATTACAAATATGGAGAGCAGACATTATCATTGGGAATTTACTTTTCTTAAGAGTAACTAAAGTTCTTGAGACAATCTGCAAAAAAGGAAAAGGAAACAATGATTATGACACTAAAGAAAATTGGGATAATATATGGTTATTGAGATATTATGTTCTGAATAGCTCGTCTTTTTTAGTGTTATTTTATTTCAAAACCGTATGCTAAAAGAAGCAGTTTTCTGAAAGTATACTGAATAGGACCCCTGGAGCTTCCTCTGTTCCTTCCCAGTCCCACTAATACAAAGAGAATGAGAAGAGGCCACTTGGGAAGAGAAGTTGAGAAAGTTTTGGAAGAGCAGGAGCTGTAGGAGGGAAAAATAAAGAAACAAATGAATTCTCATAGAATCTTGGAAAGGCTTGGGAATGTGAGATACCAGGTATCTTGGAAGCAGGGTGGAATAAAAACAAGAAAATCAGCTGGAAGTTCATATAAAAAACTATTAGGGCTCATTGCCCAAACCCCCATTCCTACAGAAGATTAGAGGTTTATTATCTGAAGACACTAAATCAGAGAGACTCCAAACATGTGACCATCAAGCTCATTCAAGGGTGGAGTAAAGTGCTATGCTTAACCAAGGAAATGAATACATAGAAACTCTTCACACAGAATGGTGAGATTGCCCCCAATCATTTCTTCTTAACTTGGCTCCCACAACATCATCAATGTGTTTTTGCCCACTTTGGGAGGAGATTGGAGGATTCTCCTATGGGTAAACTGAACTGTTCCAGATGGTGAAAAAGTAAACTATAGGTGTTGACCTTTTTCCCAAAGAAAAAGTGAGCTTACATCTTCTTCTGTTGCTGGGTTCTCTCGTTGTTGGATTTTTTGTTAAAATAAGTTTCCTTTATCTACAATTTATGGCTCTGTAACGTGTAACAGCCTTAGGTTTAATTATACAAATAAATGTTACCATTCTGAGATGAAGAAACTGGGGAAAAGGGAACAACATCAACAAAAGTTTCATTTGTGTATTTCTAAAAATACTCAGGTGAGTGTGTTGGACTGTTAGTGTACTTATTAAAAGATATTATATTTCAGTAGATTATACTAATCTTTTGTGCATCGTGGTCAATGGTAAGGCAGATCACTGCACATATCTCAGTGGCTTAAAACAACACCAATTTTATTCTTGCTCATATATCTTCTTCAGCTAAGGCTCGGATGATATACTGAGGGCCTGCTTCAGCCTCTCTTAGAGCCGTATCCATTCTACATGTCTAATTCTTCTTGAACCAGTGGGCTAGCCAGGGCATGTTTTTTTTATGGTAATGGGAGAGGTACAAGAGGTCAAACCCAATTGCCCAGGCACATTTTAGCCTTTACTTACATCACAGGTATTAATATCATCCCATAGGCCAAAACACATCATGAGGCAGAGCCCAGAGGTATGGAGTGGGATAATGTACCCCCACCTTTAATTGGAGGAATTGCTAAGTCATAGGGCAAAGGTTATAGTTTACAGCTGTACTTGAGTATGTAAGAAGGTCTGGGACTGTAATCTTTGCAAAGGTCAGTCAATGGCCCTCTATACTTGTCAATGTTTAGATTCTCTCTATACTTTTCAATCTTGAGAACTGTTTGTGCTTTGAGAAAGTATGACAGGAATTTTAATCAGTGATCTATTAAATGCACTCTTTAGAATTGAAATATATATGAAATAAGATTATAGTATTTTTAATTTTGTGAGTAAGCTATAAGGTGTATTATATTGCTGTAATTTTTACCCTAAAATGTTTCTTTACCTGAATAATTTTAGAGCATTGACATAGAAGATATTCAATGTATGTGTATTGTTTGGTTGATATATTTTGAGTCTCAGATTATGACATTAGGGTATTATTTGGTAGAAAAGATTAGGAGGGGAGGGAGAAAAGGCAATAAGCATAAATTGATTGCCTCCCAATATGCCAGATACTACAAGATACCATATTTACATCTCATTTTATCTTGATGTGCTCTCTTCTTGTTTTTTGGGGTTGTTTGGTTTTGTTTTCCTTTTTATCCGAAGTGTCAAAGTTAAGACCTTGAGTATATTCTGTCCAATCAGCAAACCCAAAGGCCCCTTTTCCTGTCCTTTTGAGGAACTTGAGCTGAAACTTCTGCCTTGGCCACTGAGGAAGCTCAGTTTTTCGTTTTATCTATGTGCAAGTGTTAGTATTACTCAGTGAGTAGGAAAAGAGCATTGCAGCCGAGGGACCAGTGAGAAAGCTGTCTTAGGGGAATAGAGTCCCATAGGAGAACGGAGAGAGAGTTTAGGTCATATCTCATTCTCTCCCATTACAGAGAAACTGGAAGATGACTCGTGGTCGCTGGCCCAGCCCATGAATAATACCCTTCATCTCAAGGATTATGTGTTTTATTTTTGTGTTTTAGAAAATGTGTTTTTTGTTACCTTTTAAGTGTCATTGAAAGTCAAAACAAAATGTATAAAAAGCCATTATTTTGACTTTATTTTATATAGTTATATAATTATTGTGGAGTTATATATTACATATTTGTATTTTATATAATTATGTTTGATATTGTCTAAATACTTAAAATATTTTTGTAGCATATGAATCATGCTTACATATTACTTTGTAATTTCAAAAATGTTAAGAAACTGTTCTTGTTGCCCATGATTGGCTCTGGTGTTTCATTTACTGTATTTAGGTTAATTCGATTTACTTTAATATCTTATGGACATTGCCCATACAAGTGCTGAAAAAAAGTTTTTTTTTTTCAGTTCCCTTAAATGAGTTTATAACTATTGACTTACTTATTAACGTTATGTTTTGAAAGTGTCTTTCCTTGAAAAGGCAGTATGCAAATTATATACCATATTTATATTGAAAGTTTTTTCTCAGGTAAAATTTTTTTGATTCTCTGTTGATTTGGCCAGGGCATACATATGAAATGCTAAAAACCGTTTTGACAGAAAGTAAGTGGATGGAAGACTAACAGCAACATCTGCATCAAGGAATTAGGTGAAGGAAGATTTAAGAATCCACTTAAATTGACTGTATCAATTCAATAAACTGAGAAGGGAGTAAGACTTAATTGTTTTAACTTTACAGAAAATTATTTGCTTATTTTGGTGAAACCCATTGTTTCATGTGTGTGTAGATAAATTCATAACATATAGGATTTTTACCTTAAATTCTCTGTTAAAGGATTTTTGAAGGATTCTCTTTTAATATATAGATGTATTTCTTATTGCAGAATGTTACATTTCGCTGTTTTTTAGTATAGTTTGCTTCTAATTAAATCATATAAGAATGTATCGTTTCATGGGGAAGATATTTACAAGTAGTATTCTTTTGATCCATAAGAAAAAAAAAAAACTGTTGAATAGATACTATCCTTTTTCCCATTTTACACAAGAGGAAACCAGGGTCATGCAGAAATAAGTGGTGGAACCAGGAGTCAGACTTCTCTGCCAATCTATCTGACTCTTTAAGTTTATGCTCTTAATGACATAGTCACATGCTCTAAGACAGCAATTCTTAGAGTCCAGTCAGTGGGCTTCTAGGAGTCCTTGAAATGGTTTCATAACATTATCAAAACATTTTTTACCTTTTTTATTGTATAGACCTTTGAACTGATAGTACAAAAAACAGTGGTGGCTGAAGCTGCTGCTTCCTTATTCCTTAGTCAAGGCGTTCACACCATACTATGCTAATAGCAATTATATTTTTCACTGCCATGCACTTGCAAGTAAGAAAAAAAGTCAATTTCACTTAAGAATGTCCTTGATGAAGTGTTAAAAAATGATTAAGTTTATTAAATCTGGACCTTTGTATGACATCTTTTTAATGTTCTGTGTGACTAAATGAAAGTACATATAAAGCACTTATGCTGTATACCAAAGTACCATGATTGTCTCAAGCAAAAGCATTTGTGTCATTGTTTGAGTTGTGAGCTGAAGTAGCCAGTTGTTTCATAGAACATGATTTTTATTTGAAACAATGACTGACAGACACATTATGGTTTTGTAGACTTGAGTATTTAGCAGAAAATATAAACCTGTCACTTCAAGGAAAAGAATTGACAGCATTTTTTTGCCAGTAAAATTAAGGCTTTCAAGAGAAGATTAGAATTTTAGGAACTTGATTCTGCTGCTTAACAGCTGCCCAGTACTTAACTTTTCTGATGAGATGGGTGATGATATTAATGAATGTGGTATTTTAAATTAGTATAATGAAATGTATCATCACTTGGAAGATATGTGTAACTCAGGGAACCAGTGTTTTTCAGATGACCAAAGCATGATGTTACACAGTCTCTTCAGAGCAGAAGATGGCTTTTCATGTTAAAATGTATGGAAAGTTTCAGATTCCATATTGTAAATAACTTCCAATAAATTACCACCTGTGAAGTTTTGAGGTAGTATCAAAGAAAAGTATTTTCAGTTATTTGGAAAGACTATTAAAATAAATTTTCCATTTCCCACTGCTTATCTAGGAATAAGTATGAAGCTAGGTTTTTAGATATTTTAAGTTAAATAATATATGGCAACAAAGTGAATTCAGAGGAGATATGAAAATCTTCTATTAAGCCAGATCTTAAAGGGATTTTTAAAATATTAGTGCTATTCTTCTCACTAATTATTTTTTTTTGGAAATACAGTTAGTCTTCATTAAAATGTTAGCTATTTTTCTGTAAAATTATTGATAATTTTAAATGAATAAGTACGTACCAGTTTCTCAGTTTTTATTTCTAATATGGTGAATAGTAATACATCTAACCCACATAAACAAAATGTTCTTTACAGTCCTTTTTTTAAGGAAAAAAAGAGAGTGTAGAAGAGTCTCAAGGACAAAAAGATCAGGAACTGCTGCTCTAGAAAAAAACATGTTTAGAAAGTACAATACATGTTAGGACGGAGAAATTGAAATTGCCTGTTTTTGAAAGTGTATTAAGTGGTCTGCACTTGGTAGACAAAGAAGCAATTTCTTTGGTGTCCATTGTTAGCTCTTAATCAGATATCAAATATATTCATTTGAATTGAGTCTGTCTTTCTCAGATCATTTATAAGCTAGACACTTATTTGTACAATATTGCTAGTGTTTACTGGGGTTAACATACTAATGTGATCATTTATCTGAGAATTTTAGACCTGTATAAGCTCTGCTTAAAGACTTTCAGAGATATGATAAATGTTATTAGTTGACTACCTACTTAATTGCTTAATGTCTTCCTTTTTAGTTGAACTCTTAGTGGAGTCTGTGGACTTAACTTTACTGCTAGAATATGGTAGATATGTTGTTTCCTGGGACCTGTGGACTGTCTATTTAGTCAGGGGTAAATGTTGAATGCAGTTCTTTCCCAAGGCCTACTTATAGGGTTTGGTGAATAGATACTAAAGTTGAAAATATCTGAATGTATGTTTTTCTGAATCTTTCTGCAGGATGACGTAGCTTTGCCAAAGACTTAGAAGCTAAGCAGAAAATGAGCTTAACATCCTGGTTTTTGGTGAGCAGTGGAGGCACTCGCCACAGGCTGCCACGGGAAATGATTTTTGTTGGAAGAGATGACTGTGAGCTCATGTTGCAGGTAATTGCATCCACTTTCTGTATGTGTCTACTCAAAACCTGGAATTGATATGAAATATTTTTCTACTCGTTTGGAGAGCAGCTCTACTGACATTTGAACTCCCTCTTTAAGCTCTAGCTACTAGTTTAATAAATTTTCTCCCCCTTGTATCATTTAAAAATAAGTTCTAAGTCTTGGAGATTATAGTTTGAAAAATGAGATCTTTGAGTAGAGAAGTTTATTTTTAAGAAGTAAGAAGTTTCACATTATACACTTTTAAAATAGGACGTGAAATATTCATAAAATTAGCATAGCATGAAGTAAAACTGAGTTTTAATCATGGTACTTAATTGATATTGGAATTAATCTGTTTCTTTTAGAGATAGTCATTATGATATCTTCCAGTAGTTTGAGCATACAGATCGTTGGTATTTACTGAATTATGTATTAAGGAGTTACTTTCAAAAGATATGTTTAAGATATTTTTGAGCAAAGTAATTAGAAAAATGGATCCCAGGTTTGTGAGATTTAGTTACTTTAATAGGTCCTGATAATCTAGAATAAAGTCTTATCCCCTTGCTCTCTCCCCTTTTGTTGGTTAAAACTGTTAACAAGTACTTAGAATAGAGATGTTTATTCTGTTAGCCCAGTGGTTCTCAACTGGGGTGATCCTGCCTCCCCCAGTTCCCTCAAAAGATTTTTGGCAATATTTGGAGACGTTTTAATTTTTTTTTTTAAAGACAGCTGGTTTTTTAAAAACTATTTATTTATTTAGGCTGTGCTGGGTCTTAGTTGTGGCATGTTGTCTTTTTGTTGTGGCACGTGGGATCTTTAGTCACAGCATGTGAACCTCTTAGTTGTGGCATGCGGCTTCTTAGTTGTAGCATGTGGACTCTTAGTTGTGGCATGAGAACTCTTAGTTGCGGCATGAGAACTCTTAGTTGCGGCATGCATGCGGGTTTTAGTTCCCCAACCAGGGATCGAACCTGGGCCCCCTGCATTGGGAGTGTGGAGTCTTACCCACTGGACCACCAGAGAAGTCCCCATTTTGATTGTTGTGCATGATGGAGGGTTAGAGGTGGTTGCTACTGACATTCAGTGGGCAAAGATCAAGAGACCAGGGGGATTGCTAAACATCCTACAGTATATAACATACTTCTTCAAACCACCATACCCCCACATTTATAATGATACCTTAATTAAACAAATTCAATGAGAGAAATAGAATAGTACAGAGATTTTCTGGACTCCTCAGTGAGATGGCATGGTGAGACTAACAACTGAGAAGAAGGCAGTAAAGATTGTTTCTGGATATAGACCTCTTGTAACTGAAACAGGTTTTAGGTTCAAATTTGGGGGAACTCATTCATTAGAGAGTGGAAGAGTTATTTTCTATGTGGCATTTGTATCAACCACCAGAGCAGTATCTTAAGAAACATTGGAATGGCTGTTTAGGAACTTGCAGGATAAATCTCTTAAATGGAAATAAGATTAAGAGACATGGTAAGGTATCTGTGTCCTAGATTATGTGTAACAAATGTAAGTTGTCTGACAATTTGTGAGGTTGAGGGAGGAAGCTGAGAGTCCAAGGAGACCAAGATAGGTTCCAATTTACAGGACACAGTATCAAAGAGGAAAGAGCTACACAGAGAAAGAACTTTGCGGAGGATTACCCTTGAGTATGCAGTTGAGTACCGATCAGCACACATATGTGAAGAAACTACCCAACGGCAGGGAGAAAAAAAAACACTCAAATTAGAGTTAACAGTGCCTGGCACTAACAGGGTCAGGAATGGTGCTTCTCCTAACAGCCAGACTGGAAAACCTCATACTTCCCAGAGCATTGGTCTCTACTCCTTAGCAGTGGGAAAATAATTAACCTTAGTCTGAGTTCTACTTTCGTCTGAATCTTAAAAACAATGCTCAAAAAGGTCACACTGTTTTTAAGTAATTTAGATGTGTCCCAGACCAAAGTTTAAGAATACAGAAATATACAACACCCAAAAAGGTAAAATTCCCAGTATCTGATAGCCAATAAAAAATTATCAGGCCTGTAAAGAAGTAGGAAAATGTGACCCATAGTGAAAATTAATTAAAGATTTTTTGTTTCTGAAGAGTTTGGTAAAGTTTGGCAAAATTTAAAAATGGTGAAACAACCTTGAAAAAGAAGAATACAGTTGGATAACTCACACTTCTCAAATTCATAATTTATTACAAAGCTAGCAATACTGGAATAAGGGTAAGCATACAGACAAATGGAACAGAATGGAGAGTTCAGAAATAAACCCGTATACCTATGGCCATTATGGTTTGAATTGTGTCCCCACAAAAGATGTATCGAAGTCCTAATATCCCATACTTGTGAATGTGACCTTGTTAGGAAAATAGGGTCTTTGAGGATATAATCAAGTTAAGATGAAGTCATTAGGGTGGACCCTAAGCCAATATAACTTGGTGTCATAGATAAGGAAAAGACAGATACAGAGAAAAGACAGCCATGTAAACCACACAATTTTACTTTGTTATGGCAGCCTGGGGAAACTACTACAGTGGGTTTTTGAGAAGGGTGCCAAGTCCATTCAGTAGAGGAAAGAATAGTCTTTCCAACAGATAAAGCTGGGACAACTGGATTTCAACGTGTAAAAGAATGAATGTGGATCCCTAACTCACAACATATATAAAAATTAACTCAAAATGGATCAATTACATGAATATAAGAGCTAAAGTCATAAAACTCTTAGAAGAATTCATAGGGATACATGTTCATGACCTTGGATTTGACAGTAGATTTTTAGATATGATACCAATAGCACAAGCAACAAAAGAAAAAGTAGGTAAATTGGACTTCATCAAAATTAAAAACTTTCATCTAAGGATATATATAAGGAGTGAAAAGACAACTCACAGAATGGAAGAAGATACTTGCAAAACCGTATATCCAGAGTATATAAAGAACTCCTACAACTCAACAACAAATACACAAACAGCCCCCTTAAAAAATGGACAAAAGACTTGAGTAGACATTTCACCAAAGAAGGTATAAAAATGGCTAATAAGTACATGATGCTCAACACCATTTGTCATTAAGAAACACAAACTCGAACCACAGTGAAATACCACCTCACATCTACTGGAATGGCAACAATGTGAAAAAAAATACAACACGGAAAATAAGTGTTGGTAAGAATGTGGAGAAGTTGAAATTCTTATACTTTGTTGGTGGGAATGTAAAACGGGGTAGCTGCTGTGGAAAACAATTCAGTGGTTCCTCAAAAAGCTAAACAGAATTACCAAATAACCCAGCAAGTCTACTAGTAGGCTATACCCAGAATAATTGAAAGCTAGGACTCAAACAGATAGTTGTATGTCAGTCAGTGTTCACTGTAGTGTTATTCACAGTAGCCAAAAGGTTACAACCCAAGTGTTCAGCAACAGATGAAGGGATAAACAAAATGTATATGTGACAGGTATTGAGTAGTCATTTCTAACACTTCATGTTAGTTTTTAGTTAGAAAATTAGTCAGTGTGAGTCTTTGATGCTTTTTTGTTGCTCCTGGCCTGAAATTGTTTTTTATGTTTTGACTTTATTCGATGGCAGACTTTTTCTTGTTTGTTTGTTTGTTTGTTGCAGGAAAGGAAGTATTTCTTTTAAAAAAAAAGTATTATTGCTTCATTTTGATACTCATTTTCCAAAAATTTCTGGTTTTATAATTATCTGAGAGCCAGAATTTTTTGGTTTGTTTTGTTTTGGTTATGTCATTTTAAGCCACCTGCTTTGTAGGCTTCTTAAAATTTGGCCTGAACTTTTTAACTTTAGTACTTTTGCTATTTTATATGTAAGAAAACTTTTCTACTTTCATTCTTTATGAAATGAGAGTGGCCAAATAGCATGGATTTTCTTTCCATCAAACCTTTTTATGCTACTTGCAGGCTGAGGTTTCAATGTGTATATAGATACGTTCTCTCAGTCCTTTAAGGCTTAGAGTCTAGTATGACACAGGGCAATGATGAGAGTTGGTGTGGGGTATACAAAAAAAGAGATTGGTCAGTTCTACCTGCAAGGAAATGTGGGAATGCGAAATCTGGAAAGACTTCTAGAGGAGCTGGCTTTAGCTGAATTACCTTAAAAGATGAATAAATGGTTTCTAGAAGGTTAGAGTATGATTGAATGCATGGTATTGAAGATAGCATGGCATTCAGTGTCTGTTTAGGTAATTTAAATACTTCCTTGTAGTCTGTATACAGAATGTGAAGGCAGACATTTTGAGAGATTAAGACTTGGGCATTAGAAGAGGCCAGATCTTGGCAGGCCTTGTGTACTATATTGAAGACTTGGTGTATCTTGCCTTAGCCAGTAAGAGGATTGAGGAGTTTTTAAGCAGGGCATTATTGCCTTTTCAAATGCTTCCCATGCATTTAATCCTCACACAAAAAAAATCTGCGACCTAGGTATACCTTTTTATAGCATGATTAAACAAAGATTAGTAATTTTACCAAGGTCCCACAACTGGCAAGTGGCTGGACCAGTTCTTTTTGACTCCAGCCTCTATGCTTTAAACTACTATTCTGTATTACTGCTCAGGATTAGAGATTGGAATTGGTATAAGCAGTTAGATGATTATAATAATCTAGGAAGAGATGATTAAGCTCTAAAGAAGAGAGTATCATTTAAAACGAAGAAAAGAAGACAGAGCAGGAGAAAGATTGAAAATAGAAGGCTGTGCTTTCTAGTTATATATAATGAATGAGGGAGAGAAAAAGAATGTAAGACCTAGCCTTTCTGGAACGTTATGAAGTAGATGAAGTAGAGGTTCAGGAGGTGTACTTCTGGGGACGAAGGTAATGAGTTTGACGTTTCTGAGGGACACTCAGATTAAGATATTCAACAGAAAACTGCAGATAACTAAATGGAGCTGAGCGGAGTAATCCAAGAAGAAGGTAGAGATTTGGAAATTAGGAGCATAAAGGGGATAGTTGAAGCCAGCGGGGAATCTAGGTTATATAGAGAAGGAGGTAAAGTCAGAGTGATAGGGAGAGAAGGAAGGAGAATATTAGATGTCTTGCTGCTATCAAAGGACTTAGGTAAGAAACTAGTAAATTATTGTAAATAATTGAGAGGGCTGGAAGAATAGGAGAATTTAGTCACAGAGAAATACTACAGTTAAAATTCCAGAGGTAGTGTCAATTCCGCATGATAAAGTCTGGCAGTGGGCGTGGTATGACCAGATATGGTGCAGATTTTGGCTGTGGAAGTAGAGAGGTCTAGAGTTCTATATGGATTATCTGCAGAGACATTTAAAATCAGCCATCTTCATGCTGCTTTTTCAAGTAGCAATTTGAGTGAAAAGGAAGACTGTAAACCATAATCCCCAAACTTAAGTCAGAAAGTTAGAATGGCCACAAATGATTGCAGCAACTTAGGAAGTGAGTGTGAGTGAGTGTGTGTGTGTGTTTGTGTTTGTGTAAATATTGGGTTGACCAGAAAGTTCTAGTTTTCCCATAACATCTTATACCTAAACAAACTTTTTGGTCAACCCAATATATAGTGTGTATATATATTTATTTATACTTATACAGTATTTATATATAGGTGGGTAACAAGAACTTCAGAAAAGTAAAAAGTTTTTTTTGTTGGAGGGGGAAAGTAATGATCTAGAAGCCCCAATAGCAAACTGGACTGCCATTCAAACTGCATCTCTGAACGCAACAGAATGTTGAATTTAGGAGGACATCATCCACTTTAAAGGAATGTGGTGGAAATGGTGTTCTCAGGGGAAAGCCAAGATTGCAGTTGAAGGAAGTAGGAGATAGCCCTAAGAGCTTGAGAATCAAGAGGAGTTTCAAGTAAGGAGGATCCTCAGAAGTGTAGTGTAAAACCCTTGGGAAGAGGGTCTTTGTAGAAAGTAAAACTCGTAAGGGAAGAGGCATAGGCTCCTGTGGGGGAAATGACTATAAGGGGTTAGTGACTAGAGAGTCTTGCATTCTTACCAAAGGCTTAAGGTGGAAAGAATAAGCCATCTGGTCAGAATTGACTGTTTTTGTAATTTAAACCTGGACCAGCTAAGGTTTTCCCATTAGTATCAGAAATTTAATGAAGTTAGCAGTCTTTATCAGGGTTTAAATTATATGTTTCTGAGAGATTATTAAATTGTTATTGAAATACTCAAATGGGTTGTGAAAATTAAGTTGTAGTGTACCTTCTCCTGGCTCAGTTTAATATAGAGGAAATGTGAATTTATCTGGAAATGAAAATGGTTTAATGCTTGTGTAGTTAGATGTAAATAATAAATATTTTTTGTTCCTTCAGTTTTTCTTGACCAGTTACTTGACATATTATATTCTATAATCTTGGTTTCCCGCTTAGTTTCTATGACAAGAATGGAAACACGTTGATACCTTGAATATATTTGATAACTAAAAATAGGCATTTTTATTTGCTTTCATTGGCCGTTAATTTTTGAAGAGTTACACAAATGGAATGACTTGTCCTATGAGTTCTAAACCGATGATATCCCTTGCCTTGATTTCATAGACTAGTCTTCTCAAAAAGTTAAGGTCTTTATTTAACAAAGAAAAAAGATGCTTTTTCTGATTCTATGTAACACGCCCACTCCTTCACTCAGTCTCCAAATCTGTCGTGGCATCTCAGTGCACTCTCATTTCTTAAGCATGCTCTACATTTTGTAGTAGATGTTCTTATATTACCTACCCCCATTAACAGTTTCGGGGCAGGGTGTAAGTCAGATTCAGAATATTCCAGGTGTCTAGCAAGTTGTAAATTTAGGAAATTGGTCTCTTCAAATTATTTCCTCCTCAAACTATTTTTTTCTCCATATCTCTGAGCCATGTTGACAGCTTCCCTCAAAAGCTGCTATTCCCTGACCGCATGAGCAGCCATTTGATTTTTTTCCCATATCTAACAGTAACTTTTCACTTTCGTTTCTGGTATTTTTTTCTCAAGTCTTGTTTAGATTTTTTCCCCTTAAATTTCATCACACTCGTCTAAGAACTTCTGCACTTTTCTCTGTATTCTCTTCCTCACAGAGAGAATATTTATGGTTGTCTATTCAGTATTTATTGAGAGCTTACATATATTTAAATTCTCACTTGCCTTACAACATGTAGAGATTTTTTTCTTCCTTAGACTAATTCAATTTGGTGCTTCATTTGATTCTTACCACCCTAATAACTGAATTTAGTACTTCATCGGTTTAAACAGAGTGACAGTTTAAAGATGACAGTAAACACCAAAACAAAGTTTAAGTAACTTTTAGATTTAATGCAGATGTTTTGCAGCAGACTTATTTGCCATAATAGATGATTTTTCAGGTAAGCTGTAGAGAAGTAGGGGTGATACTACTATTCATGAAGTTACTCTTAATTCTGAGATTTGCAGTTTGTCCTGGAGAAATTGAGACTGCAGAAAAGAACAAAACAATCCCCTCCCCCACCAAAATCCAACCTTTAAGAAGAACAGAAGTGTATTATAAGTGTTTAGATTTTGTTGAAAAATTGCTTTAGGTCACATAGTGTTTCTTCCTAATGTCTGTTACTTTAATATAGAGTTTGTATTCTGAAAGGAAAGACCAAAATTTTTCAATAGGGAATTTAAGCTAATTGGGTAAGGGACTTTTAATTTTAGTAACATTTATTTGGAAAGGATCATTTCAACTGGGATTTATATCTTTATTTGGTTAGTTCACGTTTCCGATTTCTTTTGTGGCTGTGTTTACTGTTTGCTATATCTAAAAGTGTCAAAGGTTAATATTTCCTGTAGCGTCCTTGGTTTTTTTTTCCCCTGTTGTCTTTGAGTTTCCTTAGAGGCTCCTTCTTAAATAGTGATTTACAGTTTTTTCTATTGTATTGATAATCCCATTGTAATAATAATAATGTTATTTATGAATCCCTGTTGATATGATGGTAAGGTTTGGGGGGAGGGGAAGCATACTGTAGTATGAACTGTTAGTTCTCCGTCTTTGACCTTCACAAGTACATCTCAGCTTTTTTTTGTTCCCCTCCTTAGGTGAGACAGGAGGGCCAGATGTTGGGTATTTCCATTCTCCCATGTCATTTAGGCTCTGGTAAAACCCACACTGGTTGAGTTGGGTGAGCTTTGGTAAAAATCGTTTTCCTTGAAAACAAGCCATTCATTGCTGGGGAGAACAGAATGGGTGTATTTCAAAATGCCTGTTTTCCCCCTCACCATGCCAGAAGCATGAGAAGATTTTTCTCCATTCCTCACCCTGAGATCCTTGCGGGGCTTCTGGAGGTAAAACTCGTGCAAAAATGATGTCCCCCCCCAAGGCTGTGCCCCCAGGAGTTCTTACTCTCAAGCTAGTTTACACTCAAGTCTCCAGCAATTAATCATTTAACCTTTCAGTTTTCTTACCAGTTGCTGGTTGCAGCAGTCGTTTCTGCTCCCAGTGAGCTATGATTCTCTGTATTTACCTGTCTCTCCAGACTTCAGAGTGGTAGTTGACATTATGACCTCAATTTTCTGATGAAACTAAGACAAGTTTTTGATTTTCAGTTTAACTTTTTTCTTGTTTTGAGGATAGGAATGATGACTTCTGAGCTCTTTACATACTGGACTGGAAACTGAAAATTATATCTCCTCCCCATTTTGGATGCTTCCTTCGCTTTTAGTATACCAAAGTTCACATAGTAGCCCAGTAATAAATGGTGGTTGAGTTCACATTCAGTGGTTCTCACACTATTTCTTCCTGTGACTATACTGATATTGCCTTTGGATGTAAATTTCCAAAGGTCTGTAGTTCATCTTTGAGATACTTTCATCTGCATATAACTCACTAAGCTCTGGAGAAAGAGAGTGTGTGTTTACTTTAAAAGACACTTAAAAACAATTTTCAAAAATCAGTTTGCCATTCTAATTCCTTTTTTTTTTTTTTTGACTTTCTCTCTTAGAGCTCTCCCATGAGTTTTAGAACCCATGTTTTAAGTGAGGATAATTTTATTCAGGAACATATCACATTGTGTCCCTTTTCTCTTAACCTTTGGTATTGAAAGATGAAAATCCTATATGGTAATTTTTCTTACATTGAGGTACATAAAGCATAAAATTATAATTCACATGATTTCCATATGAGTTTCAAATTATAAAAAATATTATTGTCATTTGATACATTCAACAAAGTCAGCTGATTTAAATTCTCTGAAAAGTAGAACGTGTGACTTTGGTAGAAAAGAATGTCTTACAATTTTGGCTGCTTTCCTCTTTGAGAAGTGATGCCAAACTTCTGTTGAATAGTAACAGTTTAAATCTTATTTAATCTACTTTTACTTTGGTATTTCCCTATATTTATCTACTGTTCTATTAACATAAAGTATTTAGCCAAAAATCTTTTGTTATTTATTCTAGCATTTTCTTGTGTTTATTAGTAACTTAAAAACTGTTCTTTCAGTCTCGTAGTGTGGATAAGCAACATGCTGTAATCAATTACGATGCCTCTACTGATGAACATTTGGTGAAAGATTTGGGCAGCCTAAATGGGGTAAGTTAAGAGTTTGCTTTTTGTTTTATTTGAATTTTTATTTAATGTTGTAAGAAACAAATATAACACGAAATCTTGTTTGTGTTATATTTTTTCTTTAGTTTGCACTTACTTTTAAATGCTAGGTAATAGCACTTTGAGCACCGTAGAATATGGACGTAGCCTATGTTCCCAAGAAATGATGTTGGTAGTAAATACTTACAGGAACTCAGATGGTTGTTGGTTGTTATTATCTGATGGTTAAAAAAAGACTTCTTTAAGGAGGTAAGATGAAAGCTTGCCCTTACTGAATGGCTTGAATTTATATGTGGTACAACAGTGGAAAGTCATGACAGTAAGAATACAAAAAGAAACCACTCTTGGGAGACAGAGAAGTGTGGGTTAACTTTGGGGAAAAAAGATGCACACGTGGTTTGGTGCCAGATGGTTGGAGGATCTTCCATACTAGAGTAAAAAGGAGTGAAACACATCCATTTACTTTAACAAATGTGGTATGTGGACTAGACACTAGTGTTTGTTATTGCTTCTTTGGATGCCTACGTTGAAGATTTTCATGTTACTGCAGTGAATTTTTTCCTGATTCTTCATTTGATCTTTCTACATTGGCAGAATGTAAGTAGCTGAAGAAGAAGAGAACGCTGAAGTATTGAATAATTTATCTTACTTCTTCTCAATTTCCTCATGGCTCTGCTAACATAAATATAATTTTGTTCAGATCTGTGCTGTTGAAATTCTTAAAGTGACTTTAACAGAAATTAAATGTATCCTTACTTCTAACTGCTGCCGCTTTTCAAAATATACATTACACATTATATGGAAAAACATATGCATAAATTTGGCAAATATGGTAAAACGTCTTTTTTTCTTGTTCTGATTTGGCCTGCTACTAAAGGACTTTCGTGTTTATTCACTGAGATACTTTTTTTGGAGGCGTGTTTTTCTGTTTTATCCACACCTTTGTTTCTCATGACACAAATAATTAAGTCCTAATTCCTCACGTTCCTCACATTTGGCATCACCCACTTTTCCAGATTCACACTCCATCACATTTTCCTTGCCATACCTCCAGAACAGTAGTTTTCCTACTATACTGTCTCCTACTCCAAATAATTTGTTAGATTTTCTAACGAATAATTTGTTAGCCCAGTAGTTCTTCCATCTGCCTTGTCATTTGTAAGTCATACTTACTTTTAAAAGTAAATCCAAATTCTACTACATCTTCCTGAAGGGAGCAAAGAAAAGGTATTTAAGAATATTAACTTGTTGATGTTGTTAACATGTTGAATGGATTAAAGTAGAAGGAGATAGACAGATGAGGTAGAAACTGTTTTATCATTGGGCATGTAAGTAAGCATTTTGATTCCAAGGTGCTATTTAAAGAATTACTCTCTTCCTTCTCCACACCTACAAACTTCTGTTTTAATCTCTGTTTTGGGTGCTTTATCAGCCTTGTATTAAATCTGTTTGTGTATATCTGTCACTGTGTTAGATTATGTGCTTCTAAACAGTTCATGTGCCTTTTGCTTCTGTAAATACATCACATGTGCCTAGCACAAGGCTCTGCACAGTGCATGAACCCAGTAAATCTTTTTGAGTGTAATTGAATGAACTTTCTATTTGAAAGACTTTATAGAGAAAAATTTTAATCCACTTTTATATGTGGAATATTTTAACAATGTTATGTTCTATTTTTAAGCCTGGAAAGCTTCATCTTGACCACAGTGCTATTCTTAGGTGTCTTTACATTATATCTTGGAAAATAATAAGTGAGAATTACATCATAGTGTTTTAGTCTTTTAAAACGTGATCAAATATAAAAATTATTGATTTGTTTACAAAAAAAACTCAGGTGAAATATTAACTTCTGAGTTTATCTAGGCTGACCTTTCTTGTAATTTGATTGTACTCAGTAATTGTCTGAAATACAGTAACTCATAGAGAGTAACATCCTCATTTTGAACTTGAAATCAGGACCTAGATTTGAATCTCAGTCTGTAATATACCAGCATTATAACCTTGGACAAATAACTTAAACTCTCTGCAATTCGGTTTCCTCATATATATTCATATTAGTTCCCAAAGTTGTGCACAAATGTTGAAGTTTATGAATGTGAAGACGCAGTGCAGAATTTAGTTACCTGACTTTAGCTTTAAAATAGTGAAATGATAGTTCCTGCTCTGTAATATTGTTATGAGGATTAAATGTGACAATACATGTGAATATGTGCCCTGTTACGGAACTTCATAACTTACACAAATGGATAAATGCACTGTTACCCAAATGGATAGCCTAGAAAATATGCCAGAATGGACTTTGGTAGCCGAAGTCTGTGAACTACCAGCTATCGTGCATTTTATTCATAGAAAACTTATAGATTATTATTCACAGCCTATTCTTTTTTTTTTTTTTTTTCAAATGAAGTCCATTTAATTTACCAGTTTGGCCTCTACATGGAGGATGACTATGTTTGGAATACTACAAACTCAACCAAGTAGTAGCTCCATTTGCAGCTGCTATTCATAGGCTATTTATTCTATAACCTTTATTCTTAACCAATTCTAGAAATTTAAGATTCAGGTTAAAAGTAGTAATTTCAGAGGGGGCACAATATAGTTAGTGGTTGTGAGCCCCGCTTGAATTCTTAGTAGTAGTGTAACCCTGGACAAGTTAATTTTTCTATTCCTCAATTTTTTTTTTGAGGTCTAATCTATCCTTTTATTCTTTTCCTTTTTTTTAAAGCTCTTTATTGGAATATAATTGCTTTACACTCTTGTACCAGCTTTTGAGGTACACCAAAGTGAATCAGCTGTATTTATACATATATCCCCATATCCCCTCCCTCCCGTGACTCCCTCCGACCCTCCCTGTCCTGGCCCTCTAAGGCATCACTCATCATCCAGTTGATCTCCCTTTGTTATACAGCAGCTTCCCACTAGCTATCTATTTTACAGTTGGTAGTGTAAATATGGCTATGCTATTCTCTTACTTCGTCCCAGCTTCCCCTTCACCCCCCCCCCACCCCGCCACCCCAACCCCGTGTCCTCCAGTCCATTCTCTGCATCCTTATTCTTGCCCTGTCACTGGCGTTCATCAGTACCATTTTTTTTTTAGGGTTCCGTATATATGAGTTAGCAAACAGTATTTGTTTTTCTCTTTCTGGCTTACTTCACTCTGTATGACAGACTCTGGGTCTATCTACCTCATTACATATAGCTCCATTTCACTCCTTTTTAAGGCTGAGTAATATTCCATTGTATATATGTGCCACATCTTCTTTATCCATTCATCAGTTGATGGGCATTTAGGTTGCTTCCATGTCCTGGCTATTGTAAATAGTGCTGCAGTGAACATTATGGTACATGTTTCTTTTTGGATTATGGTTTTCTCTGGGTATATGCCGAGTAGTGGGATTACTGGATCATATGGTAGTTCTATTTTAGTTTTTTAAGGAACCTCCAAACTGTTTTCCATAGTGGCTGTACCATCTTACATTCCCACCAACAGTGCAGAAGGGTTCCCTTTTCTCCACGCCCTCTCCAACATTTATTGTTTCTAGGTTTTTTGATGATGGCTATTCTGACCAATGTGAGGTAATACCTCATTGTGACTTTGACTTGCATTTCTCTAATGATTAGTGATGTTGAGCATGTTTTCATGTGTTTGTTAGCCATCTGCATGTCTTCTTTGGAGAAACGTCTATTTAGGTCTTCCGCCCATTTGTGGATTGGGTCATTTGCTTTTTTGGTATTAAGCTGCATGAGCTGCTTGTATATTTTGGAGATTAATCCTTTGTCCATTGCTTCGTTGGCAAGTATTTTCTCCCATTCTGAGGGTTGTCTTCTTGTCTTGTTTATGGGTTCTTTCGTTGTACAAAAGCTTTTAAGTTTCATGAGGTCCCATTTGTTTATTCTTGATTTTATTTCCATGATTCTAGGAGGTGAATCAAAAAGGATCTTGCTTTGATGTGTGTCATAGAGTGTTCCTCAATTTTTTTTTAACAGAAATAGTAAAATGATACTCCTCTCAGGTTGTTGTGAAGCTGTAAGTAAGTTAATAGTTTTAAACACATAACTCAGTAAGTGTTAGTTATTATTGTTGTTGTTATGGTAAGAAAAGTGGTTAAAAGAGTTTTAGCTTCCTGTAGCCTACATACTTTTGAATGAATATATACACAGTTAAATTTTTTTTGAAAGCACTTACCAATTAATTCAACATATAAATAACTACCTGTGACCACTTCCACTCTCACTTCCTTTCACCCTACCCTGAAATATACTCCCAATTTACCTAGGTCCACACTTGATGTTATTACTACCAGAAATGAGGTTGTTCTGCTTGGGGAAGCTGGAACTGGTTCTGTAGCTGATGTTGTAGTGTGCTGTTTCCCTGCAAGCCCCTCAAAGCTTCTCTTTCTATGAGAGCCCGTATTTGCCTTCAATTCTTCCTGCATTCTCCGTGCACTAGAGCACCTGCACCTCTGATAGCCACCATTGACCTTTTCCATACCACTCCCATCCCATTCCACCTCAGCTCCCTGTGTTCCAGCCCCTGCTGTGTGTCCCCTTTCACACTAGAGTTCCCGTAGCATCTGACCAGTATGGCATGGAACGGGGAAGGTATGAAAGGAGGTTAGGGGAAGAAGAGACTTTTCTCACTGGCAACATGATTGAGGTGGTTGTGCTGCTGGCCACTCCATTCAGATTTCCTAGAGCATTAATGCAGTACGTGGTGGTTACATGATTTTATACTGTCAATTATGTAATTTATTTGTATGTAAATTAAATAGATATTTGGTTCAGTTTGCTTCCCTGAGGTTAGTGGTTTGGATGGGGGAGTTTGGGGAGCTGGTCTGGCTCGGCTTGGGCACCCAAGCTTCCTTGATGTGCAGAGAACGTGGGATTTGTAGTTGAGAGACCTGAATTTGAATCCCAGTAATTCTGCTTCCGAACTCTGAGATCTTGATTGTTACTTTACACTCTGTGCCTCATTGTCCTCACCTGTCCTACCTACCAGGGAGAAGTGTGATCAGATGATGGTGACATAAGAAATAAAACCTATTTTTCTTTCCATATCTGATTTATTAAAATGCTTCGTAATTGATTTATTGAAATGATTTTTTTCCTTTTGCTCTTTGAAATTTTCTCTCCTTTTATAATTTTAGACAGTCAGACTTTTTTGCTCCCAGATGTTTTCACTTACATTTTGTGAGCTGAACTTTGTGTCTGGCTCATATTTTGTAAGCCTTTTTAGACCTGAGAGATTATTTCTGTAATAGATGCCAGCATGTTAAAATTACACGTTTCACAATCTCTGAAAATATCTCATACGTATGTTAAAAACAATAGGTGCTTAGTATTTAAGGGAGTCAAGCAATAAGCTTTGAGTAGATCTTATAGCTCATCTTAGGCCCTTTGTGTAATTATGGTATTTTAGGTTGAGACAGTTTTAAATAAAATTCATTTAGAACTGTGGCATTTCTTTTATACCGTGTCTATCTTCTGCACACCAAACGTCAGTTAATTTTTTCTCTTATTCTCCTCTTTTCCATCATTTTCCTCAGCTTTTCTCCTTTGTAATTAATATAGAATATTTTTGTACACTCAAGATGTTAAGGCTTAAAACACTCTAAAAATGTTCATTTTGGAAATGAACCTGATATTAGAGTTTATAAATGTCTGAAGCCTTTGAATTTTCTTTGTATTAACAGTTCAGTCTTTCTGTGAAGCACGTTAGAAGCTTGTTATTTAGGATTACTCATAAATCATACTAATATGTGATCTTGAGATTTAGCAGTATTCTGTCTTCTCCTTATATCTGGACAGCTATGCAAAGGAATTTGAAAATATGATCATAATAACCCAATCCCCTTATATATTTTACTATATAACATTTAGGACCCTTCTAAATTTCCTCATTATGGAGGGAACCTTCCCAAGGAAGGTATCATGGCCATCTCAGATCCAGTAAAATGAAAGATGGGGAAAATGAAATTCAAAAGGAAAGAGTAAAGTAATTTTTAAAGTTTCAGCTTATCAAAGAAAAACTTATTGGGTATTTGTATGATGTCCACATTCCAGGCAATTAGGTATACATTGTTCTATGTTTTATAAATTTAGCAAATTCTAGGTCTTTAACTTCTAGTATGCCAGGAAAAATAGTCATCACCATTTACCATCTGGGTCCAGTAGGCCCTGTAATCTTTTTACAAATAGTTTACACAAGTAAGAATTAAAAGATGAGAGAACAACTTGAAATTTTAATAAAAAATGAGGCATGATAAACTCAAACTTTTATTCCATATTTTCCTGGTTTCTAAAGGTATAGAACATACAAAATCGGTATTGTCCTTTGAATGCCACTAACTGTTTATCAGTTGTCATGCATTCCCTGGGATTTTATAATGTTGATTTCAGATTTCAAGTACATCTGTAGCTGATTCTAGCTTACCATTATTTCTAGTTTTTCTTGCCCTTGCATTATCAAAATACATTATTTTTAAAACTTTGACAGTTTAAAATTTTATTAAGGAGAAGATCATCTTCTTTTTCTTCCATAATTGTAAAACATTGCAGCAGTTACAAGATCAGTTCAATAATTTTATTTCTATATCATCTTTCCTTCTAGTTACCTTTGTATAGATACCCACATTGATCATTTGTCCACTTACATACTAAATCAAATAAGTATTGAAACACAAACACTAAAAATGAGAGAAAACTATCAAAATTTCTTTTAAAATACAGAATCATCAGTTTCATATTAAAAATATTGCATGATTCTTATTGACTTAGGCTAGATGAAAAATATCTTAGTTTCTTTTTGACTTTGGAAACATTCTTCTCTCATCAATTTTTGCATTAGGAAAATTCATCTAAGATTATCTTCATCTAAAGACTCATGGTCTGATATTTTGCTTATGTTATCATTTTATCATTGTTGTTATAGTGTAGAGTGCTGCAGTGCTGCTCTACTTTTTGTATTTACTCCCTTATAATTGTGAAATATTTTCCTGTCTGGCTTTTTTTTTTTCTGTCTTTGCCTTTATGAATGATAAATAAAAAATTCTGAATTCTCAGTTGTGTTCTTTGATAGTTAAAAAAAAAAAAGACAAAAGATGGTGTCTCCAGATGTCCTTTATATCTTCTGAGGAAGATGGTACAACATTTTGGGTAATGCAGTAAGAAACCTAAAGGTTAAGGCTAGTAATGATTGATTTCATGATTGCATCATCCATCTAGCTCTGTGCTATTCACTACACTAGCCACTAGCCATGTGTGTCAGTTTAACACTTGAAATGTGACTAGTCTAAAAAAGAGGTTAAAAAAAAAAAAGAATGTAAAATGTCTTCTTAAATTTTATGTTCATCATGTGTTAAAATAGTACTATTTTGGATGTACGGGTTAAATTAAAAGTATATTATTGAAATTAATTTCACCTCTTTCATTTTACCTTTTTAAAGTGCCTACTAGAAAATTTGTTTATTTTTTATTTATTTTTTAAAATTTATTTATTTATTTATTTTATTGGCTGCATTGGGTCTTTGTTGCTGCGCAAAGGCTTTCTGTAGTTGCAGAGAGCAAGGGCTACTCTTCATTGCAGTGCACAGGCTTTTCAGTGCAGTGGCTTCTCGTTGCAGAGCACAGGCTCTAGGCTTGTAGGCTTCAGTAGTTGCGGCACGTGGGCTCAGTCGTTGTGGCTCGCTGGCTCTAGAGTGCAGGCTTAGGGTGCACGGGCTTAGTTGCTCCATGGCATGTGGGATCTTCCCAGACCAGGGATTAACCCATGTCCCCTGCATTGGCAGGTGGATTCTTAATCACTGTGCCACCAGGGACGCCCTAGAAAATTTAATAGTATATGTGTAACTTCCATTTGTGGCTTGCAATATTTCTGTTGCATAGTGATATTCTAGGTAATTCCATTCTTCTGTTATCATTTTGATCATTTTCAGCAAAGTTAGAAATGATTGATAAGATGAAATAATTATGGGGTGATGATGATGAAACAGAATGTTTCAAGATATAGGAAAAATAATGTATCTACAATGTATCTTAGATTCATGTAAGTCCTAAAATGTATCTTAAATTCATAAAAGGGTCCAAAGGACTCATGGTAATTGTAAAATAGAATGAGTTTTATTCATTTTTTAAGTAAATTTTCTTTTTGTTCTTTGGAAGACTTTTAAGAATAAAAATAATGAAATCTCAATCCTCACAAATAATTACAATTGTCCAGAAAAGTTAAAATTGAGTCCAGTGGACCCTGATGATGTATCGAGAGCTAAATATTATATTTTACCCTTTGCAATTTCTAACTTCAGGCAGGAGCTTTCCTTGGCATCATTTTTAGGTACCTAAATTTGTCTTTGCAGCATAGTGGGCTTAGAGGAGTTGGAACCTGTTTCTTTACGTGTTACTTGTAGTAGTGATAAAGGGCTTAGTATGAAATCATTTATTAGCCTGTAAGATGCAGAGTGCATTTTGTAATGATGCACAAGCTTTGTTAGCCACTATTTGATGTATACTTTAACGTATCAGGTTTGAGCATTTGCTTTTCTAAATTACAGTCATTAATACTTCATATATTAACTTAACATCTTGTTTTTTTCTCTTGTAGACTTTTGTGAATGATGTAAGAATTCCGGAACAGACTTATATCACCTTGAAACTTGAAGATAAGCTGAGATTTGGATATGATATCCTTATATGATTTTGTGCATTTGTTAAATTTGTTCAAAAATCTTTACTCTGGTGTAAATTAACATTTCTTGAAACATAAGAATTCATAATATAGGCATGCTGGAAGTCTCTGTGCCCTTCCAAACTAAAATATATGTTTATAAATAATACTTTTTTTTTTTGGTTATTATGCCTGTTCCTAAAAATAATCCTGGCAAAGTTGATGGACTCTTTTTTTCTCTCTTCACTCTGTATGTAGTTTCAGCAGAAGTATCCCTGCAGTGCTGTTATATATGCAGTTTGGGTAACTGGGGGAGGACAGAGAGTGTGTAATAGTAGCTCAGCCCAGGGATCTTTTTTTTCCCCTGGTTAAATGATAAGGGCACAGGTCAACCTCCAGGAGGAATATAAAGAATTTAACCCTACCTTTTCTTCTGTTCCCATTTTTACTCCATTTTATGCATTCCCTCTCTGTTGCCTGTTTAATTCAGATTTTTCCATATCCTTTGTCTTCTGAGAACCACGCTCCCTGATTAAGTACATTATCCATTTAGCGTGTTTTTAAAATTCTTTTCTTTGAAAGTCGGATTCTAAGAACTGAATAAGGACATGATGGTGTTCTCCTAGTAAAGAATCACTAATGAAGAGAAGAGACATGATTGGATGAAGAAGAATAAAAACATTTCCATTCATACAAGGCAAAAAGCTTTGTAAAAAGAACTTGTTTATATTTAATTAACAAACAGATATTATACATTATGCTGAATAGTTTTTTTTTCTCACTTTTAATTTTTTCATTTACTGCATATATCTAAACTTTGATATTAAGGAATGTATCAAATGTACTAGGAACTTGGATGGACTTTTATCATTCTAGTGGAGAAAATGCCTCAGCTAAGTGGAATTGATGCTCAGATAAAGTAAGTGTACTGACACTTTAAAATTGTTCCTACAGTATAACTAGTTTTTATTTTACATTTAACGTAAAATTTATGAAAAAAATAGTTTTGTAGCACATCATATAACCTTTACACTTGTAGAGCCAAAGCAGCATGTGAAAAGTGAAACCAGTAAATATTAATACTTTTCAGTTGTATATTTTATTTTATTTTATTTTTTGTTATTTTTTTATTTTTTATTTTTTATTTTTTTGGTGGTACACCAGGTTCAATCATCTGTTTTTATACACATATCCCCGTATTCACTCCCTTCCTTGACTCCCCGCCCTCGAGTCCCCCCCACAGTTGTATATTTTAAATCCTTTAAAAAATATGTATCACATAAAATGATTACGAATTAGCATTAAAGCCTTGATTCATAGGTTATTTTCCACCAACATAAGTTTCATCAAAAAATAAATACAAGTATATTTTGAATTGAAGTAACTCCTTAATTCGACATCAGCTGTTTCAAAACATGAGAAAATAGTAGGAAATTTGGGTTTTAATAAAACTTTATATAAAGATTACTTTGAATTTTAAATCAAGAAGAAACTATTGAGAAGCAACTTATCGTGCTTTTATAGATTGTATAATGATTTCTTAATAGTGAACTAATACTTCCTTATATTCTTGCTCACAATATATCTGTCGAAAATTGCTGGGACAAATGTTTTGTTCCGAAGGACTTTTTCAGGTTTATAAATCAGTGTTGAGCCAGAACTACTATCCAGATCCTCAGTTGATTTCATTGTTTAAAAATAGCATCTCATATTGCTTATGATTTTTGAGCACTGTCTATAAGTGAATAGTGGACTATTACAGTAGCAGATATTTTATTATATAGGATGAATTTTAAAAACAAAATTTATATATTACATTTATTTGTTCTGATACCAGACTGAAGTCATTATCGTGCTTTATTCATATTAAAATTGTTTAATAGTTAGCTAGTCTGCAAACTGTTATAACTTGTGGTTGAAAACTGTTTAATTAAAATGTCATAGCAATAGAAAAAACATTTTACCCTGAATTGAGATTGGAAACAGAATTTATCTGCCAAAAGTATTTTTTTCTAACCAGAGAAATTAAGTAATTTAGAAAAGCAAGTAGTGAAATATGCAAGTTTAAGAAATAACTGTAAACTCAGGAGGTATAGTAAAATGCTGCAGTAATCAAGATAAACTTCAGAAAGAGGTAGTACATCTCCAGGTGGCCAGAAATATAGCAGATAAGCAAGCCTAAGTTAATTTATTTTACAGTTCTGATTTAAATGTCCCCTATGTGCCAGGCATAGTCCCTGCAGTCTGGGAATACAGTAGCAAATAAAACAGCCCAGTCTGTCTTACTGGAGCTTACAGTTTAATGGGGTTGGAGGGAGCTAACAGCATGCACAAAAAGGAAAATAGAAAGTGATAAATTCTATGGAGAAAAAGTGTTCATGGGATACAAAGAGCTAGTGGTGGTGAGTGAGAAGTTATAGTTTTGAAAAGGCTGTACGTGAAGATTTCACTGAGAAGCCAACATTGGAGCAAAGATGGGGAGAAGGTGGAGACGCTGGCCTTACGGATCTGTCTGGAGAAATTGCTCTTCAAGCAAATAGAAGAGTGAAGTGCAAGACTTAAACCAGGAGCATGTTTGTCTTATTTGAGGAACAGCCTTAAAAAGCAGTGTGGCTGGAGCCAGTGAAGAGTAGGAGAATATGGGGAGCCAGAATGTATCACACTTAATAGGCCACCAGAAGAATTTTGGTTCTTATTTTAAGTGAAATGGGGAGCCATTAGAGGGTTTGATCAGAGGAGTGAGGTGATAACGACTTATGTGTTTAAGAAGAATCATCTGGTTACTCTTTTTCAAAGACTAAGCGTGAAAGTAGGCAGCAGTGAAAAGAGGGAGACCAGTTAGGAGGCTGTTACGGTGGTTGCAGTAGTTCCAAGTTAGCAATTATGAAGGTTTGGACCAGGGTGATAGAAGCGGAGGTAGTGAGAAATGATGGGATTCTGTACATATCTTGAAGATGGAGCCAGTAATATCCTTGATTAGATTGGATGTAGACTGAGAGAAAGAAAAGAGTGAAGGATGAATCCAAGACTGTACAGTTGGTTTAAACAGTTAGAAAAATGAAATTACCGTTAACTGACAGCATATTCTGTGGGTAGAGCAGATATTGTGGAGAAAATGGGAAGAATCTTCCCCCAAATCCATTTACATTCCGTTTAATTGAATTTGGTTTAATTGAATTTTTCTGTTGTTCCTGTTTTCTGTTTGATTTCTGCTGTCAATTTTTTTTAGCTGAAAGCTGAAAGCATTCAAGACCTTTCTTTTCCTATATAGGCATTCCATACTAAAAAAATTCCCCCTAAGTACTTTGGAGATGATGTGGTTTCAGTTCCAGACCACTGCAGTATTGCAAAAAGCCAGTAACACAGATTTTTTGGTTTCCCAATGAGTATTAAAGTTATGTTTAAACGACATTGTAGTCTATTAAGTATGAAATAGCATTATGTCCAAAAAAATTAATTTTAATTTTAAAATTAAAATTAATTTTAAAACACTTCCTTGCTAAAAAAAGTGTTAACTATCATCTGAGTCTTCAGCGAGTCCTGATCTTGCTGATGGTGGAGGGTCTTGCCTCGATGTTGATGGCTGCTGACTGATCAGGGATGGTGGTTGCTGAAGGTTGGGGTGGCTGTGGCATTTTCTTAGAATAAGACAACAGTGAAATTTGCCACATCGAATGACTCTTCCTTTCAAGAACAATTTTTCTGTACCACACAATGCTGTTTCATAGCATTTTATCCACGGGTAGACCTTTTTCAAAATTGGAATCCTCTCAAATCCTGCTGCTTTATCAACTGAGTTTATGCATTATTCTAAATACTTTGTTGTCATTTCAAAATCTTCACAGCATCTTCATGAGGAGTAGTTTTCATCTCAAGAAAAACCATTTTCTGGGACTTCCCTGGTGGTCCAGTGGTTAAGACTCTGCACTTCCACTGCAGGCTGTGCAGGTTTGATACCTAGTCGGGCAGGTTCTGCATGCCGAGTGGTGTGGCCAAAAACAAAAGCAAACAAACAAAAAGAAACCATTTTCTTTGCTTCTCCATAAGAAGCAACTCCACCTGTATTCAAGTTTTATCATGAGATTGCAGCAGTTCATTCACATCTTAAGGCTCCATTTCTAATTCCAGTACTCTTGCTGTTTCCACCTCATCTGCAGGTACTTCACCTACTAAAATCTTGAACCCCTCAAAGTCACCCATGGGAGTTGGAATCAACCTCTTCCAAACTCCTGTTAATGTTGATATTTTAATCTCTAACCATGAATCATGAATGTTCTTAATGGCATCTAGAATGGTGAGTCTTTTCAACTGACTTTTCTCAGATCCATCAGAGGAATCACTGTATATGGCAGTCTTATGAAATGCATTTATTCAATAATAAGACTTGAAAGTTGAAATAACTCCTTGATCCATGGGCTGTAGAATGGATGTTGTTGTTAGCAGGCATGAAAACAACTTTAATACTCTACGTCTCCATCAGAGCTCTTGTGTGACCAAGTGCATTGTCAATGAGCAGAAATATTTTGAAAGGAATCTTTTTTTTCTGAGCAGTAGTCTCAAATAGTGAGCTTACACTCTTCACTAAACCATGTTGTAAACAGATATGCTGTCATCCAGGCTTTAGCATTCAACTGATAGAGCACAAGCAGAGCAGACTTAGCATAATTCTTAAGGGCCCTAGGACTTTCAGAATGGGAAGTGAGCACTGGCTTCAATTTAAAGTCACCAGCAGCATTAGCCCCTAACAAGAGAGTCATCCTGCCCTTTGAAGCTTTGAGGCCAAGGCATTGACTTCCCCTCACTAGCTATGAAAGTCCTAGAGGCATCTTCTTCCAAAGAAGACTGTTTTGTCTACACTGAAAATCTGTTGTTTAGTGTATTCACCTTCATTATAATTGTCTTAGCTAGGTCTTCTGAATAACTTGATATAGCTTCTACATCAGCACTTGTTGCTTCACTTTTATGTTATGGAGAGGGCTTCTTTTCCTAAGCTTCATGAACCAGCCTCTGCTATCTCAAACCTTTCTTCTTCAGCTTCCTCACTTCTCTCAGCCTTCATTGAGAGTTAGGGCCTTGCTCTGGATTAGGCTCTGGATTAGGCTTTGGCCTACGGGAACGTTGTGGCTGGTTTGATCTTCTGTTCAGACCACTCAAACTTACTTCATATTAGCAATAAGGCTATTTAGCTTTCTTATCATTAATGTGGTCACTGGAGTAGCACTTCTAATTTCCCTCAAGAACTTGTCCTTTGCATTCACAATTTGGCTAACTGGAGCATAAGGCCTAGCTTTGTCCTGTCTTGGCTTTTGACATGCCTTCCTCACTAAGTATAGTCATTTCTAGCTTTTAACTTAAAAGTGAAAGATGTGTGACTCTTCATTTCACTTGAATATTTAGAGGCTATCATAGGGTTATTAATTGGCCTAATTTCAGTGTCGTTGCGTCTTAGAGAATAGGGAGGCCTGAGAAGAGGGAGAGAGATGGGAACGGCCAGTTGGTGGACCAGTCAGAACATGCACAACATCTATCAATTAAGTTCGCCATCTTATATGGGTGAGGTTCACAGGTAACATCAAAGATCACTGATCACAGATCACCATAACAAATATAAAAATAATGAAAAAGTTTGAAGTATTGTGAGAATTACCAAAATGTGATACAGAAACACAAAGTGAGCAAATACTGTTGTAAAAATGGCTCTGATTAGACTTGCTGGGCTCAGGGCTGCCACAGACCTTCAATTTGTGAAAAACACAATATTTGCAAAGCACATTAAGGGGAAGTGCAATAAAACAAGGTATGCCTGTACTGCTTTAACATGCGAGATACTTTCTAGTTTATCTGTTGATCTTGGTTTGAATTATTGGGTTAATTATCCGTATCTTTGTTGCTTAGTTTCTAAATATTTGGAGATTTTCCCATAGATTTTGTTATTAATTTCTAATGTAATCCCATAGTGGTCAGAAACATACTTTGTGTATCTCAAATGCTGTCTTCTGTCACCCAGAATATATCTAGTCTATCTTGGTAAATATTCTCTATGTAGTTGAAAAGAATGTGCATTCTGCTGTTTTTGGTTGGAGTATTCTATTACTGTCAGTTAGGCCAGGTTAGTTGGTAGTGTTGTTCACATCTTCTGTATTTTACTGATTTGTTGTCGGCTTGTTCTATCAATTATTGAGAAAGACATTGAAATCTCAGGCTATAATTGGGTTTGTCTGTTTCTCCTTGCAGAAGTTTTTGCTTCATGTAATTTGAAACTTTATTAGGTATGTAAACATTTAGGATTTTTGTGTCCTCTTGATGAATTGATCCCTTTTATAATTATAAAATGACCTGCTTTATCTGTGATAATGTTTTCTTGCTCTGAAATCTGGTTTATCTAGACATTAGTTTTGGATTGATGTTAGCATGGTGTATCTCTTGCATTGTTTTACTTTTAACCTATTTTTGTCTTTACATTTGAAGTAGGCAGAAGTAAGTTGGTCTTACTGTTTTATTCATTTCTGCCTTCATTTGGGGATTTAGAGCATTAACATTTAATGATGTGATTGGAATTAAATCCATCATCTTGATATTTGTGCTTCTCTTTGCCCCATCATTTTTTTTTTCTTTTTCTCCTAATTTATTTTGGATTATTTGAAGTTTTTTATGATTTCGTTTTGTTTCCTTTGTTAGCTTATGACTGTAACACTTTTTTAAAAATTTTAGTGGGTTTAAGATTTATAATTGTAAAAAATAAAAAATTTATAATTACATCTTCAATTTTAAGCTGTATCTTTAAGTGACATTATACCACTTCACATATAGTATAAGAACATTGCAATAGTATACTTTCATTTCTTCTGTCCTGACCTTTGTGCTATGACTGTCATATATTTTGTTTTTATATGTGTTACAAATCCCATCCCACATCATTATCAGTAAAACATCAGTTATCTTTTAAAGAGATTTAAATACTAAGAAAAACATCTTAGATTTTTATGGCCATTTTGCTCATATCTTAAACCAATGTAGCTACCATTTCTTGTGCTCTTCATCCTTTTTTGTAGACCTACATTTTCACCTAGTATCATCTTCTTTCTGTGTAAAGAACTGCCTTTAATATTTCTTATAGTATGGCTCTGCTGCTGATGAATTCTTTCAGCTTTTATATGTCTGGAAAAGCATTTCATCTTAGTTACGGGAAGTTATTGTTGCTGGGCATAGAATTCTAAATGACATTTGTTTTCTTTCAGTACTTTAAAGTTGTTGCTCCACTGTATTCTCACTTGCATTGGTTCCCTTTTGCCCTGGTTTTGAGCAGTTTGATTGTGATGTGCCTTTGTGTACCTGTTTCTTCCTTTTCTTGTGCTTGTGGTTTTTTGAGCTGGCTGGATCTGTGGGTTTATACTTTTTTAATCAAATTTAGGAAAAAATTCAGCCATTGTTTCTTCAAAAAATTTTTTCTATACTCCCCATTTTTTTCCAAGGACTTCAATTAAATGTATATTAGGGGACTTGAAATTGTCTCCTAGCTTACTGAGGCTTTGTTTGTTATTTTTTAATAATTACCTGTTCTCTCTCATTCAGTTTGGGTTGTTGTTACTGTTGTGTTGTCTTTAGGTTTACTAAACTTTTCTTTGCCTGTGTCTAATCTGCAGTTAACCCATCCAGTATAGTCTTCAGCTCTAGAAGTTCAATTTGGATTTTGTTTTTGATATCTTCCAAGTCTCTACTTATTTCTTTAAAAATATGGAATACAGTTATAATAACTATGTTAACATGTTTGTTGACATCTGTGTCAGTTCTGAGTCAGTTTTGATTGATTTTTGCATTCATCGTAAGTTTTGACTGAACAGCAGACATCGTGAATTTTTACCTTATTGAGTATTGTATGCGTATTTTTGGATTCCTGTAAATATTTTTGAGCTTTGTTCTGGGACACAGGTTACTTGGAAACAGTTTTATCATGTTGAGTCTTGCTTTTGTTAGGCTTCTAAGGTTAGTCTGGGGCTAGTTAATTCCCCACTACAGATGCAAGACCTTTTTGTATACTCTGCTGTATGGGTCAGCAAAACCATTGGTAAATCTAGCTCTCAGCCTGTATTTGTAAATAAAGTTTTATTGGCACATGGCCATATCTATCATTTACATATTTCTATGACTGCTTTTGTACTACCACAGTGTTGAGTAGTTGCAGCAGAGTTCATATGGACCCTAAAACCTAAAACGTTTACTGTCTAGCCCTTTATAGAAACAGTTGGCCAACCCCTGCTTTATCCAGTGGCTCATGATACCTGGAGGTTTTCCAGCTTGGCTGTTGAGATAAGACACTATTCTTGGCCCTGCCTGAGCACTGGGCACTACTACCTCTAATACTGTCAAGTGGTCTCTTGTCTCAGCCATAGGTAGTAGTTTTCTCAAATGAATGTGCTGATCAGTACTCAGCTGAATACTTGAACAAGTCCCTGTAACAGTCTCTGGAATTCTATCTCTGCAGCTCTCTTCTCTTCAGTACTCAGTCCCAAGAACTCTGGTCACCTTGTTCTCCCCAGACTCTCAGCCTTCTTTCTTCCACAGCTCAGAGAGTCTGCCAGGTTCTGGCAGGATTACCCTCCTTGTAATGTGACTTGGAAGCTTTCCTAAGGTAGTGAGTTGAGGCAGTGATTGCACTCACCTTGATTTGTTCTTCCTCTTCACTCAAAGATCACTGTCTTTTGTTACCTGGTGTTGATTGTCTTGCAGACCATTGTTTCATGTATTTTGTCTGTTTTTCAGTTATTTCTTAAAGAAATGCAGAAATAATCTATAAAGATGAATGATTTTTAGTAAGCAAGATTTAAGTAGTATGTAACTTTTTTCTGAATTTTTTGAGATATAATTGACATAAAACTGTAGTTAATATTACTGTATTGTGCATTTTGTAACTTATTGACATAATAAGTAATTGTACCTTAGATTGTCATTTTTCTGAATTAAGCAAGTTAAAAACAGTCAACTGGGTCTGTACCACTAGGAAGATAGTAGCTTTGCAGGTAAAAGTTGGGGTCAGGGCAGTCTCAGAATCTCATAGTTATATCAGAGTTCTTGGGTAAATTCATGATCTATACAGGAGGATTCTTGAGTTCTTTGGTCCCCCACACAGGAGTTTTTTAGTAAGGTAACATGTGTGAACCTAAGAGTTATGCCCTCTTATAAGTTTTCCTTGATCTTAAAAAAGTCTAAATCTAAAGAGGATATCCCAGACTAGCCTTGAGGAATAGCCTTAAAGCACTCCCAGGAGACACTTGAAGCATCAGAAAGCACTCACAGCAGGCTAAAATCATTCGTGTTTCCCATTGAAAAAACTAAAAATGGCTTTCAGTATTTTTAAGATGCTGTGCTTTCCATTGAAAATGTAGGAATGCTGTGAATCTTCTTCAGCTGTTAAGAGTTTCTTGGGGGTAAAACAAAGTTACTAGGTTTTTACTTTTTATTAAATATACTTAGTTATGAACTATATATTGTCACATATACCAGCAAGTGTGTATTGGTATATGTACATAACAAAAAAAGGAAAATTATTATTTCACTGTTATAGGAAGCAATGTAAACTGATAGGAAAGCCCTGGACTGGTATTCAGTAGAATACCAGTCCTGCTAGTCCTCAGGTTCCTCATCTGTAGAATGGGAAGGCAAAAGTGCTTTACAATTCTAAGAAATTCTGAATTTTTATTATTTTAATGAGTAGAACTATGGGTCAAATATTTGTTAACAAGTTTACCGCTTGTTATGCATGGGAAGTCTGTTTTTCTCCCAAGTGGTAGTGATAATTATAGCTTTCTACCCTTGAAGTCATGGGTGCTCTGAGTTGGTAAAGAAGATTAAAATTTACTATGTGGTTATAAAAGTCCTTTCATTATCGGGTTAAGTAATGGTGAGAAATGTGACCTCTGCTGTTTAGTGAAAGATCTTTTTAATATACAGAGGCATTGTTCTTTTTGGCATAATAATGAAAGCATTCATTATATCTAGCTCTTGGTTCTATCTGTATAGAATCAGTTGTTTGATAATGTAATGTGACCCTGATTACAATTCATGTGGGGAAAGGAGTGGTTGTAGTCACTGTAAAAACCCTAATTATAGCATTTCTTTTGCACTTTCAAGATGAACTTCATTTTATCAGTGCTTGTGAAGTAGGAGTAATTGAAGTCCTTCAGGATTTACTGTTGGGTAATCACAGATGACATACTTCTTTTTAGATTTTTGTGATTAGCTATCAATATAATTTGATCCAGATGCTTTTTCTTCTTTGTGGTCATATTGTTGTTAGTGAGAACTGAAAATGTCTTTGTGCTCCAATTAATCACCCAGTTATTTGCTTCTTGAAGGCCATGATTAACTAAGTTTAGAATTACTTGCTAGGTTTTAAGATTTTATTTAGTATTTAAAAATGAAAATTTATATATTTGTGAGCATATTTTAACATTTAACTCTTAAGGGGAATATAGTCATTCTACTGTAATTACCTGTTGAAATAGGACAATTTCTGTATTATCTTTGATCATTTTAAGCTTGACTATCAAAATTTGAAATTGTATTCTTCCTTAGCCCCGTTTACATACAAATCTTTTCACTGTAGTACGAGGAGAAATGAGGGTCCCTGAAGAAGCTCTAAAGGTAAAAAGTTTTTACTTATTTCTTTTTTACATCTACCATTTACCAGGGTTGATTTCACTCATGGATATTTCACTTCCATTTTAAAATGTTTTGTAGCATGAGAAGTTTACCATTCAGCTTCAGTTATCCCAAAAGTCTTCAGAATCAGAATTATCAAAATCTGCATGTGCCAAAAGCATAGACTCAAAAGTAGCAGATACTGTAACAGAAGTGCAGCACAAAGCTACAGAAGCACTGAAATCTGAGGAAAAAGCCATAGGTAAGTTTGAAAACATCTTTGAAAATGTCATCTTTATATTTGATTATGAAGGAATTGCATGCTTTACTCTCAGAAACTTGGCCATGTCCTTATAAAAATGATTAATGATAAGAATGACAATTTCTGAGTGAGTTTTAATGCAGTGCTTCATTAGAAAGCATTATAAAACATATACTCATATGGCAGTTGTATGTAGGTGTGTTTAATATGTTTAAATATTTAAGAAAGTAAATATGATTTGCCTTATACTATTTTTATTTCATATTTGTCTGCTTTTTTTTCCTGGATTGTAACTGAAATGAATGAAAAGGAAATGTCCAGTAATAGCTGCAGCATCATAATTATCATACTTATCGTGTTCCAAGAGCTGTAGAAAACATTTTATATAAATAATCCCATTCATACAAAAGCAATTTTTAAAACTGCTAGACATTACCAAATTGCTCAGATACAAATCCGCTAGTCCAGTTAGCAACTAGTTTAAATTTAGTTACTGTGCAGTGCGCTTAGGGTTTAAAAAAATTTGAAAATGGTCACTTATACTAAAACTTAGTTTTGTCTTTTATATTTAAACTTATGAGCCACTTCTGTATACCAAAGAACTAATTACACTTTGATAAAAAGCTGTTGGGCTATAGCAGTTTACATTACTTAGATAATAATAGCCAGTGCAGAATTTCATTTATTTCATCACACTCAATATTGAATGAGATCCACAAATACTAAGTTATTCAACTTAGAGTACTTCTCAGCTATCTATATTATACAGTTGACCCTTGAACAACACTGGTTTGAACTGTGCAGGTCCACTTAATATGTGGATTTTTTTTCAGTAGTAAATACTGCAATACTACACAATCCACATTAGTTGAATCTACGAATTGCAGATATGGAGGGACTGTGGATTTAGGAGGCTGACTATAAGTTATACTCAAATTTTCAACTGTAGGGAGGATTGAGGCTCCTGGCCCCACTTTGTTCAGGGGTCAGCTCTACTTTGTTTTTCATTTAATAAATCAACTGGGCAATTCTAGCATTCTGCAAAAGCATTTTTTTTTTCTGTTTCATATGCTTTAGACAGATTTTTCCCACCTTTTTCCAGATACTTCTGCTATGCCCCGTGGTACTCCATTATATGGGCAGCCATCATGGTGGGGGGATGATGAGGTGGATGAACAAAGAGCTTTCAAGTCAAATGGCAAACCTGAAGAGAAAAGTCACGAAACTGGAACATCAGGTAAAGAAATCTCAGACTATAACATTGAATGGGTATTTTAGGAAGAACTTAGCAGAGCAAAAATCTATCCACCCTTAAAAGAAGTATCTCCTATTCTTTAATATGATAAAACTAGTTAATGAATGTTTTAATGACACTGTCATTTTAAATTAAATTTATTATGAATGATTTTCTCATAAAATATTAATTCTAATATCTTTGTAAATTACTTTTACTTAAAATATTTTTCCAATTTATTTAAGAGGGTGTTAAAACTTGATATGTAGTTTAATAATATGATTGGGCATTTTATGTATTTTAAAATAATAATTAAAATAAATAAATTAAATTATTTATTTATTTTATATATATATTATATATATATAAATTATATAAAAAATAAATTAAAATAAATAAAAAAAAATTAAAATAAAATAAAATGTTTTATTTAGACCAAAATGGTAAATACAAACTAGTTTTGTGTGTTTTATTAGATTCACAAACATAATCATATTTTTAAATGAAAATTTTTATTATGTTCAAAATGTTGTATGAAGTTTAAAACTTCTTTAAAATCTCAGTGTGCCCACTTTGTTGGGGTATGGTAGCAACAAGATTAGCTGTTCAGCAGCCAGAATGAAGAAATAATTCCGGATCACATTCTCAGATTAATAGTCAAGGAGCATATTCTTTTGTTGCTGGAGAAGTTTAGTAATGAACTAAGTGAAAAGCCAGAAAATCAAGATTTCCAGGAAATAGAAGGAGGTATCAGTTGTCTGTCATATAAGGACTTGACAGGACATCAACACTGAAGGATGGAGCAGCCAGTTTCCATGATAATGGCAGATAAGGATCAGAACTGGAGGAATTAAATACAGGCACCAGGGAGCCAAATGGAAAACCAACTCTGAGTCAAGGATAGATTACATCATAAGTCCTGTCAACTTTCTACCTTTGACCGTAATTCTACAAGATAAATAATACATTTTTCTTAGCTGGAGAATAAGAGCACTGGTCCTTAAATATGCTCAGATTTTACCAGGATACAAGTCTAAGAAAGCTGGCCTTATCAACTTGATCTTAAAGTGCCCCAATCTGAAGTTATCAACTTTGCAAATAATTTCCCATCTCAGTTTCCTTGTTTCTGTGGCCAACACGATTTTTTCTTCATGTTCAAGCTCAGAAACTTAGTATTATTTAGCATACCCTGAAATGCAAATAACAGAAATGCCACCTGAGACTTATCAGGAAGGAATTCTACTGGCTTAAATAACTAAACCTCTTCAGGATTGGTTAATGCAGCATCTCAGTGGTGTCATCAGCTAGCTGTTTTCTCTCTGACTCTTAGCCCTTCTGTTCACAGTGGCTGCATACTGAGGGAGTTTCCCCTCATACTCATAGGCTGCTTGCCAGTAGCAGTTGAAGTGCATGCTACTTTGATGACATCTAGTGGTAGCAAAGGTTGTTTCTAGAAGACCCCTGGAAACTTTCCCCAAAGTTCTCAACACATCTGTCATCTCATTGGTCTCTCATGGGTTCAGGAGTAGGTCACCTGCTTGTTTCTGAACCAATCCCTGGCAAGGGTTATGAGATTATCCTTAAGCCAATCTTATCCATCCTGAAGCTGAATGTGGGGTTAGTTTTCCCCTAAGGCACATGAGCGGTATCAGGGAGGAGTTAGAGATACCTGGGAATGTTGAAGTTCTTTTAGGAGGGAGGAACAGGAAATGGATTTTGGAAGGCAGTCAAGAATGTCTTCTTTATTTGAAATCTGTGTCTTCCCTTCCTTTCACCTCATCTATTATATTGCCTTCTTCTGTTGCCCTTTTTTCCCATTGAATCATAATTGAACTGTTTCCAGTTTCAGCCCTTCTGCAGTTCATTTTGTGTCATAAATCTAAGCTGTCCTTTATTCCCTTTCTTTAAGAAACTACAGTAGCTTCCTTTTGCTTGCCAAATAGATTTTATGTCAAAATTGTCTCTAATTTTGTCACACTTTCCTTAGCCTCGTATCTCACTACCGGTGCTTTAGTGTTCTCTCCCAATGCATTTCCGTGTAAATTAGACTAATTCCTGCCTGCTCTTCTCCCACAGACATGTATATACATATATCAGATAATATAAAATTCTGAAGGATATGTCTGTGTATATGTATTGCTAACATGTAGCTTTCATTCACTATTTTGTGTGTATGCCTTCTCATTCAAACTGTAAGTTCCTTACTGCAAGGATCACATATTACATGATCATTGTGTACTAGAGCCACCTAGGAGAAAGAGAGAGAGGGAGAGAGGGAGCAAGTAAGGGAGAGAGAGAGAGGAGGAGAGTGAGAAAAAAATGTACTAATTCTTAGGTGGTTAACTTAAAACACAGCAGAATTTAACTGTTGCCAAATTCTGAAAATAATTGTAGTACTGAGTTTAGCCATTAAAAAAATCTTTCTGCCGTCACACACAAAACAACTTTTGAAATCTGAAATACGTATCTTCTAGAATACAAAGAAGTGTAAATGTAATTTTTGTACTGGAGACAGAACCATGATTTATTAACAGTAGCTAACACTACAGTTAATAGTGGTGCTTATTTATGCAGACACTCTTCTAAGTGCCCTGCATATGTTTAATTATCTAATTTTCACAGTGATACCTAAAAGTAGTTACTAACATCCCGATTTTGTAGATAAGAAAACGGTGCATAGTGGTGTGAATTTATTCACAAGGTCACCCAGCTAGCACATAGTGGAGCTGGGATTTGAACTCAGTCAGCCTGACTCTAGAGTCCTCGCTCTTAACCACAGACAATTAACATTTCAACAGTCATTACACACACACACACACACACACACACACACACACACACACACACACAACACACAATCACTCCAAAAGAATATACTTTGTAGAGTACAAAGATTAAAACAAACACTCCAAAAACAAATTGACATAAAAAAAATTGATCCCGCACACCTCGGCATAATAAAATGAATTTCAAACTGTGGAGCATCCAGTAGTAATTTCATCTGTGTGAATGAAACTAAATTCTTAAATGCTTAGTAGCTTCTGTGGCTTGTCTCGTTGAGTGTCTTTTCTGCCAGATGACAAAAGCTGTCTCATAATCTTGGGATTATTTTTGAGTTAGAAGGAATTAAGTGATTTATATCTTTTGTTAAGTAGCTTAAAGCACTCTGTCAGATTCAGCTGATTAAAAGCCATAATGAGAGTCTCATTTGCTTTCTTATATTAGTATGAGGATGTTATTATTTCAGATTTATCATTTGTAGTTTTTAAAATGTAGAATGAGGGAAACAGTTTACTGATTTGAAATAATTTATGAGGCCAGCAGATATTGTAGAACAAACTTGAAAATGTATATTAAATGCTATTTCATTTGGTCATTTTGAAATTCAGGTTTTTTTAGTGTTTCAAATTATGAAATATAAATGATTGTTTATTTGTGCTCTAAGCATGCTTTTTTTAGTGAAACCAAAACATGATTTGCTTCTTGGTTACCAATTTTTAGAATGTAAAATCTTAGTACTTATTTTGAAAGGTGAACATTCCAGAAAGGATAATAGAGTATCTGCTACCAACTTTTTATGTCCCTTTCTGTGGGTCCATGCATATCCAGAATCTTCTACTAATTTACCTTAAAGCCCCCCAAACCCTAGAGGCAAATATTAAAGCAATCAAGTTCTCCTAAAATTGTGTGAATATTTTGAGTGCTGTTAAGGAGCATTTGTCCTCATTTTAGTTCGGGTATGCTCGTCTACCTGCTAACTTGGTTTAAACATTTTTTAGGTTGCAATTAAAGGCCTTTGAGTGTTCCATACATTTTGAAAGATGTGTACAACTGTGAAAAGCAGATTTTGGTTCTTTTACACTTATTTTTAATCTAATTAAACTAAATTTGAAAACTTTCAAGTTGTAATTCCTTTTTGGTAAAAGGAGTTTCCCAGTCTTTGTAATTTGAAGCACCTGAGTATACTAGGTTGGGTGCATATCTTAAGCAGAATGTGCCTTCATGATTATAGTCTTTGTCATCTCAAAATAGCTTAGTATTTCGTTTAATTTAGTACAGGAGAATGAAGGGAACATTTTTTTCTGTATTATGTATAAGATTCTCTGGAAGGCCACACAGTCATAAAACACCATAAGAATTTAGGGATATTGCTCTTCTGATTTAAATAAATATAATTAATTCTAGCATAATCGCTTATTAAATACTTTTAAATATCGAGCAGTTGAGATTAATAATAAAATATTGGTATAAATAAAATTATTTTAGTATATAATTTAGTTTACTTTAGTATAAACAAAATAGGTTTTGAAGAGAAATGCGTGTTAAATTCATAAATTTCAGAATATGTTTTGTCAGTGTACTGAGAGAGGAAAGCTGTTTTATATTTCTGTATTAATTAAGAAGACCCCTAATAAATTTTCCAGTGAGCCTACAGTTCCCAAGTATAGTAGGCCCACACTTGATCTGGTTTTCTCATCTTCAGAGAAATGAATTCCTCTACATAATGAATTTTCCAGATGACTGAATTTTACTTTTACAACTGAAATTTTTTTTAAAGTTTAACTGTTTCCTGAATTTCTATTAAATGAATTACCCATGTCATTGCCTTCTTAAGCAAAGAAGGCTGAATATAATTAAAATGTTTGCTTCGTGACTCAGAAGCATCATTATGAACATCAGTGATTGAACTATGATACATTATAGTGGTGTCCTTGGGAGGCTTGAAGTATGTAAGATTCTTTGCCCCATATATTGAATGATTCTGAACTACTCTGTTTTTCAGCCATGTGTCTGCTCTTGATGGTTTTTTGTCTTATCTCAACCACTTGACTCTTACTTCTTAGTGCAATATGTGTGACCTTAATCCTTGCTTTTACATCCCCTCCAGATTTACCACATGTAATCTGAGTAAATAGTGAAAACAAGATTCTCAATGAGGGACTTTCCTGGTAGTAAAGATCACAAATATGTTGTCATATCTGTCTTGAGTTTTTTAGAGTTAGATTTTTGGTTTTAGTTTCTTGTTTCCCTAATTAGCTGTGTTGAAGAGTTGGGGGAGGAAAAGTAAGAGAAACATTTATTTGTGTGCCTACTTTGTGCCAGACATTTTCTGGATAACTTACATACCTCACTGAATCTTCACAACAATCTATGGGTGGATATTATTTTCTTATTTTACAATGAAGAAAATGAGAATTAAGGACTGATAGAGACAGGACTTATCTGATTTCAGATCTTATCCCTGCTTTCCACTAAACCAGACTGGCTGTAATCATCAGATCATTAAATGCTGCCTTTCTACTCTATTGTGCTACTTGACGTTGTTAGGTAACTGATTTCTGGATAAATTAGGTGTTAACTTGTATAAGTCTCTCCTTGTAGTAACGGCAGTTCTGAAGTAGATCTAATTTAGGAAATAATAACCTTAAAAGTAGTTATGTGCAGTTGTTGATCTCTGCTTTTTTAATGTGTTGTAATGTGAAAGCATATTAAAAGTATGTTAGTATTAACTGTGATGGTTTTTTCACAAAGGAGGAAAATTGGGAACATATTCCTTTGAATTATGAGTGACAAGTGGATGATAAATGCTATGCCCCTAGGCCAGCTTTTTGTAGTTACTGCTTCATAGTTCAGTCACAGCATTTTATTTGGCTATTCAGGTAGTGGTAGTAGGAAACTACTACCCCTTTCCTCACCATTACTCTGTTACCTGTAAGGATGTGGAAAGCAAAATGAATGAATGAATGAATGAATGAGGATAGATAGATTGATAGGATAGGTTTATAAACCAGTTGTACTATATGAAATTGATCAAGTACAGTACATTATACATAGTAAATAAATCAATGTATGAAAAAATAAAAACATTAATGAGTTCTACTAATATATGTAGAGTAGTTAATGCATTTTACTCTCATGGAAATTTTAAATGATAGTCCTTCAGAGTAGACCCTCAAGTGGACATTTTAGTATTGAGGAAAAGATGAACTCTTTAATAAAGAAATTTTTAAAATGTGACAGGTTATTAAGAATCCTGTATAACCTCTTCCTCTAGATAGTGTGTAGAATTATTGCTTTTGATAGTGTAGTGTTTCTGATACAATTTTTTCATTTTCAGTGGTGAGAAAAACTAAGTAGATTTTGAAAAGGATAATTTTTCTGTTGAAGATTGTTTTTGTTATATATTCTATTTACCATCTGTGTAATTGTTTTTCACTTTTTTTTTTTTTTTTGGAAGTGGAACTTGATGTCTTCTAATACCCTATGCCACACATTTGGCTACAGAGATGTCACTCTCCCATTCTTCTATAACATAAAAGCAAACAGCTTTATAACTGTTTCATATTCAGAGTATTGCTAAGAAACTGATTATAGCACCTGAAGAATGCCATGAATATTTAATATTTGAAAAGATGTTTCAAGAGGCCAAATACTTCACTTAATTAGAAAATTATTAGAAACAACCTTTTCTCCCCCCACCATATTGCCTTTCCTTCCTAATAAATTGTCTGCAAATGGTTTTTCTATCAATCTGTTTTTAAAAGGAATGCTTTTTGAGCTTTAGGGAAATATTTTTTGTTTGAATTCACTCTTTACCGTCTTGATAATAGTGCTTATGCTTCCTGAAAAACAGGGCAGTTTAATTTTTAGAATTTTTTGCATTTGCACTATATGATAACAGATTTACAACATTTTAGTTATTTTAATTTATGTTGCTTCACATATTTTATATAGAAATGCATTTATTTTTATACATTTATATTTGTCTCTGAGGAAACATAGGAATAGTGTTCCAGAGTTGCTTGCTTATGCCAACCCTTGTTTTTGATCTGAAATTTATAATTCAGCTTTCCTCCAAGGATTTTTGACACCTGGATGTATTCTGCTGTGCTGTCTAGAAACATACATGAATTTCCTTTTGGAATTAATTGACTGGCAACTGAATTTTCTGTTTGTAACTTACTTGTTTCACACTGTGGCTTGGATTGAAATGCCACAAGCAAACCACATATTTTACCTTTACTCATCTTTTATTCTTTTTAAAACGTATCTATCTTCTGTACATTAGTAATATTATTTTTGTCATTCTAAACATAACGTATATGAATGTGATGGTGAAGAATGGCAAGAGGAATCATCATGTCCAGAACATGGCTTACGTATTGACGTCACGTTTCTTTCCTCATTTGAGCACCTGTTCTCCTTTGGAAATTTACTTGTTTTCATAGATATTTCAGATATTTCATCCTCCTTACTTGATAAGGAAATTCATATTTTTTCTGTCTCTCTAGATGTGTACATTGAACATGCATCTCTACCTACGTTTGATTTCGGTTCTTTCGTATTTTGATAATTTCTGGATCCAAGTTGGAAAAGATATGGACCTAGCCATGCAGGGTCCATCTCTTAACTGCTTTGCTGTCCTTTGTCACTGCTGCTGCTTACCTTAAATCTCTTATTGGTAACTGAATGCCATGTTTAAAATCAAGACTATTTCTCCTCTGTGACATTTGCTGTTCTTTTTCATCCACACTATGATCTGCCTTCTGATTCCCATGGAATAATACAAGTGGCCATTACTATACTCCTTCAAGTGCCACAGAAGTTCCCAAATATTTTGAATTTTCTCTTATTTTTCTTATTAGGGTGCAGCATAGATGCCAAGCAAGTTGAGGAGCAGTCTGCAGCTGCAAATGAAGAAGTACTTTTTCCTTTCTGTAGGGAACCAAGTTATTTTGAGATCCCTACAAAAGAATTTCAGCAACCATCACAAATAACAGAGAGCACTATTCATGAAATCCCAACAAAAGACACACCAAGTTCTCATACAACAGGTGCAGGGCATGCTTCATTTACCATTGAATTTGATGACAGTACCCCAGGGAAAGTAACTATTAGAGATCATGTGACAAAATTTACTTCTGATCAGCGCCACAAGTCAAAGAAGTCTTCTCCTGGAACCCAAGACCTGCCGGGGATTCAAACTGGAATGATGGCACCAGAAAACAAAGTAGCTGACTGGCTAGCACAGAACAACCCTCCTCAGATGGTATGGGAAAGAACAGAAGAGGATTCCAAAAGTATTAAAAGTGATGTTCCAGTTTACTTGAAAAGGTTGAAAGGTAAAGTGAATTGATCATTTCGGACCTTCCTATTTTATGGTAAAGTTCAGTCTTCACAGTCACCAAACTACTATCAGATAAATAATTATATGGTATAATGCTCTTTTGAAGGTTTATATTTGATTTTAAAGCTCAAAAGCCAGCCATACTGCCCACATCCAACTTACTCATTCAAAGCAGTCTGCCTTCATTTTCTCGCCAAAACCAGATTGGTTTTGTAAGTTTATGTGTATGCCATTAAATATGTTTCTTTTTCCTATGGAAATGAAAGATTCATTCAGCTCACCAGTGAAATTCCCTAGAAGGCAGTTCTCATCATTTTCTTGACTTAAGGAAAAGATATATTCAATTCTATTCTTCTCTGTTGTGTGCTTCTTATAAAATGGCAGTAGGTAGATTTTGAAAGTTTTAAGCTATTGGATAATGGGCTGACAGTTCTACTTTGGTAATACAGTCACATTGTGGGTAGAATATTTCAAACTGTTCTGGTGCCAAAGTCAGAGCTGCCATTTCTAGATAAAGATTTTCCACAATTTAAGATATCAAAAGTATATATCTATTCTCTAGATAAATGTCAGTATAGCAAATTGTAACGATTTTACAATAATTAGACTTTCAGCAACTGCTTATTAGATCAGTCAAAAACTTGAAAGTAGGCAAAAATAAACAAAACAACTTTGCTCCTGCAAGAGTGAAGTGCACGTGCTTTGGGACAGTGAAGAAAATAATGTTCACAAAGCCCATACACTTTTACCCTTTAGGAGAGTTGCAGCTTCTTTTGGCTACAGCTACTGACTAGGTACAGCTAATCTATCCTAAAAAATATTAAAAGAACTTTGACATATTATTGCCTGATTAATGATAAGCAAAACAAAAAAGTTTAAGAACAGTTCCTAGTGATTTTTTTTAAGAACAGAAATGTGTTATCTTGTATAACTCTGAGAAATGCAAAAAAGAAGTTTTTCAAGAAAGAAAATGGCTAATCTATAAAGAAAATTTTTAACCTATAACTTAAAGAAAAGATACTGAAAGGACCTGACACCAGATAAGTGCCAAATTTTTATGTTTTTACAAGAACTGAATCCTGTAAAGATGGTGTTTTCATATTGTGTGTGTGTGTGTGTGTGATATGGGTTATCTGGCCTTATTATGCATGAAATATGGGAGTTTAGTTATTTACAGCTCTTACAAACTGGATTCCTTTTCAGTGTATCCATTGCAACATGGAATAGGTTGTACAGTGTCATGTTTTTAATGTTTTGTATTTGAACTAGTAGTTTTTGGTTCTGTATCCCATCTGCCTATCCCTGATTCCTAGCTTAATTACCAAGATAGGAATTCCATTAATAAAATTAAACACTTTTTTTTTCTTTTTAGTTTGAATTTTCAGTAGTTGCTAATTGGAAAGATTTTTAGATTTAGTCCTGTAAGTATTGGAATACACCTGGTTGATTAGGATTCATTTATAGCTTTCTTCTAAAGAGCTATCATTTAAGCCCTCATTTGTGATTCAGTCTGAAACATGCATAGAACAACTCTTGACTTTCCATTAAATTCATGCTATAATAATATAATTGTCATTTGATTATTTCTTCTAGTGTATTTATTATTTCAATAGTAAGAATTCTAAATCAGTGAAAAATCAAGTAATTTTCATAAAGTTTCACATTTAATCCCTAATAGAGCTATGAAGGGCAACAAAAACCTCTGGTAGGATATTTGATGTTTTCAGAATTCAGTGACAGTATTCTAACTTGACTCTACTCTCTATGCTTAATGGAGAAGATATATTTTTATCTAGTTATATTTAGCACCATGCCATTTGTCTGGTAGATTTATATAGCATTTCTAGGCTTTTCCATGCTAGGCCTTTTAGCATGCTTTATTTAACTCGTTGATGCCACGAGAGTTTAAATGAGCACACATGCAAAATTGCAAAACTTCTCATAGCTAGAAAGAGGTTTGTAAAGAATTGTACAATAATTGGTGGAAACTACAAAATTGCGTTTTTATGTTAAAAAGGAAAGGCATGCTGTAGTTTTGGAAGTTTTGAACATCACTGAAAGTTGTTTCATCACATTATTTAGGGCATTTGCATTCTCTTTTCCTGTGTAATGATAAGCATTTCAGTGGGATCACACTTTTTTCTATCTTTTTCTCTCTAACGCTAAAGATAAATTTTTGATTGCTTACATAAGGTATAAGGTTTAAAGGCAGGATTAATGTTTAATGTTATAAATACAGACTATCACAGATAACATAGCATTGCTTATCTGTTAAGGCATTAATGAACCATTATAAAGTTAAAATTTGGGGAAGGAAAAGTAATCCTATTCAGTTGTTTATAAAGGATTCATTGTTGGTTGATAAAATTTGAATGTAAGCATTGCAGTTGAGGGAAGTTTGCAGAGCCTGTTACTGAAAAGAACATATGACTTTGAATTGAAAAGGGGGAGGGGGCAAAACAAGCAGCACTTTTGTATATGCTTCTAACTTTCTACATGGGATTTTTTCCTTCTCTATTATGCGGTTTCTTTTTTGTGTCCAGGAAATAAACATGATGATGGTACACAAAGTGACTCAGAAAATGCTGGGGCTCACAGACGCTGTAGCAAACGTGCAACTCTTGAGGAACACTTAAGGCGCCACCATTCAGAACAGAAAAAGCTACAGAAGGCCCAGGCCACTGAAAAGCGTCAAGACCAAACTGTTGTAAGTCAAACTGCTTTTATGATTGCGTTCTTTGATGAAGACAGTCCCAGAAAAAGGAGGTCATATTCTTTTACTCAAAGTGCGGGAATCTTGTGTCAGGAAACTACTTATTCAGCACCACATACAAAACTTGAAAAATCAAAATCTCCAACAGCAGACGCCAAAGTGGTTTCTTTGTCTTTACAGACTAGCTCTGCGCACTACAGAGGGGGGCATGGTGTTCCACATGGGAAATTGTTAAAACAGAAATCAGAGGAGCCGTCGGTGTCAATTCCCTTCCTACAAACTGCATTATTAAGAAGTTCAGGGAGTCTTGGGCACAGACCAAGCCAGGAGATGGATAAAATGTTAAAAAATCAAGCTACTTCTGCTGCCTCTGAAAAGGATAATGATGACGACCAGAGTGACAAGGGCACTTACACCATCGAGCTAGAGAACCCCAACAGCGAGGAGGCAGAAGCAAGGAAGCTGATTGACAAGGTAAAGAATTGACATTTGGGTATGACATTAGTTTTCTCATGGCCTGTTACTGTTGGAAATTATTAGAGAGTAGAAAATGTTTTCGTCTAGTCAGTGTACGGAAACTGTAGGATTTTGTTAGGGAGCTGCAAGACTAACAGTAAGACCAGAATGCTTTCTGATTTTATTCTGCTTATATTCTGAATTTGCCCAAGTTTCTTATGTGAAGTCCTATACATATAAGCTGTTTGAACCTTTTAAAGTTGTATAAATTGAAGATCGACTTTTAAAATCCTATACTTTGGCCATTCTCACTTTGCATTTATTTAAAAACTAAAAATCAAACAAAACCAGATTCCTTTGACTCTGTTAATATAAACATGAACATTTAACTGATAATAGTTAAACAAAGGTTTCCTGCCTAGTAATTTCATTTTGGAAGCAGATGAAAATACATGTTTTACTCAATTTTGTTCTTTTTCCTTAATTTCTTCTCTTAATTTCTATTCACTGTCTGTGGTGGTAGAAAAGAAGTGTATAAAAAACAAAATCAGTGTGTTTATGATACTCTTGAGTTTAACCATGTGTATACCTAGTCATGTTGATTATTTACATTTCAGATTTGCTTTTCAATGTTATTGGTTAATGTGTATAATGATTGTTGTATGGTTTAAAAAGTAGTTTTGCTCCCAGTAATGGAAGGTTGACTTTAGAATCAGCTGTATATTTTATCCCCTGGAAGATAGAAACGCAAATTTGGCTCAACATTAATCTCTTAAGTTCTTGTTACTCAGCATGTGAACAGCATTAGCATCATTAGGGAGCTTGTTAGAAATACAAAATCTCAGGCCCATCTTAAACATACTGAATCTTACTTACTTAATACGAAAAAACAGGGTTCATATGCATGTTAACATTTGAGATGCACTAGTTTAGGTGATGAGTTTACAGAGTGGTCTTTTAGAGAGCAGACAAGGTAACCCTTTGGGATACAAGAAAATTATTAGGACTTATGTTTACTTTTATTTCACAGTTTTTATTTCTGTTTAATAGCAGTGTGTTCTATAGTGTATGCAATCTATTACTACGTTGGTATATGTATATAATTTCTAACATCCATTTATTGAGGAGCACATGCTCAAAATTTTTTACTGTTGGGGTATAGAACTCCAAACTTTTGGAGGCCCATTCGTTTAGGAAATAGATGTTATGATAGTTGTTAATAAGAGAAATGAAGCAATTAAGAAACAGATAAAGTGATTTTTCTGATTATATTAAAGGAAATCTAAGAACACAGTGATAGCAATAGAAAATGACTCCTGGTGATTTTGAATTATTTTCATCATTGGAAATCAATAATGACATTTCTTTCAGATTATTTTAAAGTTTATAATTTTTCCTTTGGTTATTGAGAACAGATATATTGCTATTTAAAATACTGTCAAATAGAAAATAAAAGGATAGGTTTTGAAAAAAAGAATGCTAAGAAGTTTTAACATTCAGGTTAACTTTATCCTATTATAGCTTTGTTTGGTTTATGGATATTTCATTCATGATGTTTTTTCTATTAAAAGATCTTGCAGTGAGGGGTTATATTGTACTATTTAAGAACATAAACACTTGCAGGCAGATTTGAGATTAAGTATAAACCCTACATGTACTAGATATAAGTACATTGAGTAAACTTGAGTAAATTAAATCTTTTTATGCCTGTGTTTATTTTTTCAACAACTTGGAGGAAATTTCACTAGGTTATGAAAAGAATTCAATAAAATATATAAAAGGCTTATTACAATGCCTCTCTTATAGTAGAAGGTCTGTAAATGTTAGCAATGTTATTACCCTTACTAGGAGTTTCCACATAAGAATCTCTACCCTAGGTATTGATAAATCTGAAAAGTTCCTCAGCATTGAAAGGATCACATCTGAAACTCAAGTGGAAGTTATAGTTCAAGGGAATAGCCTGGCCAGAACAGCAGAAAGCCAAGAAAGAAGTCATTGTTGCAGATAAGACTCTTTAAAAGCAGACTGCTGGATAGAGAGAAGTACCACAAAACCTGGTGTATACCTGCTGTCTATAATTATCATAAGCATCTTTTTTTGCATTTTCAAAAAGAGTCCCAGTTTCAATGACAAATTATATGGTCACACTATGGATAAAGAAAGCCAGGATTTTAAAGCAGGGTTCATTTAAGGGAATAATGTCAGAATGTGACTAAGTAGATCATTCACAGTCATTCTTAGTTTGTATAAACCAGGAAACAAAGCTAAGACCATCACTCTAGGGAAAAAGCTGAGATTCTACTAGCTGTGGTTAAAACTAGAGGTCAGATTCAGGCCAACTAAAGTCAGGCTCTGGGGAAACAAATGTCTGAAGAAAATGAAGTAATCTGTGGGCATGAAGAAAACAAAGACCAAAAATAGTCAGAATCAAGGCATAAGAAGGACTTTGGGAAGATGGGAGCAGATTCAGGCATCATATCAAATTGCTCAGATAAGCTCTGTGATCCATTGTCTCCTCTTTGAAGTTAGGGTGTGTGGGACGGAAGTTGGGACCATCAGCTGTTGTCCCTCTGAATTTAATTGTTGTTTGGTCCTGAAAACTTAAATGTAGTCTCTTTCCCTTTTTACTCCCTCATTTGAGAGCTGATTTATTTCATTAATTTACACTTTTATCAACCTTTAGGAACATCAACCATGTGCCAGGCTTTGTATTAGGAGAGAGAGATTGAAATTGAAAAGACAGAGTTCTTCCCCTTAATAGCTGAGTATGTGGAGGGATGGAAATGCACAAATAAAAACATATGAATTAAAAATAGCACAATGAATGCTTTGATAAACAAACTGTTTGAGTAAGGGTACCAGTAGCTTCCATGAGGAGATCTCAGGTTAAATATCTTTTCCTCAGAGAAGTCTTCAGCTTTCCAGTCTAAGGAAACCTCCCTAGTCACTGTCAAATCAGCTTGTTTCATTTTAATCATAAGCTTTATAACCATTTGATAGTTTCCTGTTTATTTATTTGCCTTCCTACGCCCCCATCTCTCTCTCTCTCTCACACACACACACACACACACACAGACACACACACACACACACAGCACACACGTGCGTACATGCACAAGAATATAAATTCCATGACCGCAGAAACCTAGTGCCTGGCGTATAGAGTGTCCTCAATAAATATTGAATTTAATTGCCAATTAAGCTCATTTTGAAGCATATGGAATTAATCCTACAACAGGCGTGGTCAAGGAGCGTGTTCCAAAAATATGGAGCAACCTTTTCAAAAGCACAGAAGGGTGGAGGACTTGTGCTGAGGACCACAGTAACTTTTAGAGAGATGAAATTGGATTAGATATTGAAGGCCCCTCCATATCATACTAAGGACTTCAGATTTTTTAAGGTTGAAGGCAGTGGTGAATCATTGAAAACTTCTAAGTCTGGCAGTGATGTGCAAATCACGGTCGTAAGTGTGAAGAATGGATTGAAAATTGGAAAGGCTGGAGGCAGAGAAGGCAATTAAAAAGCTGCTGACATGTCCAGTAGTCTGTTGGATATAAATGTCCGTATCCAACTTAGGTAAGAGGTCTGGGCTAAAATAACAATTGTGGAATTATAAGAGAGTAGCTGTGAATGCAACATAATAGATGAGGTTATCTGGAAAGAATGTATAGAGTGAGAAGAGGCAAAGTATGAAATTCTTAGCAACACCAGTATGAGTAGACAAAAGAATAAGAGTGAAGTAAGAGAAAACCAAAAGAAAATAGCATCTTGGAATCAAAAACAGAATAATAAAAGTGAGTAAGCAGCAGTGTCACATGATACACTAATGTTAAACATGATAAGTACTAGAATGCCTTTTCAGTTTTTCCCCAAAATACATTGTATTTCTGGGGCTAGAGAAGATAAGCAGAACATATATTTGAATCTTAACTCAGGAGAAGTTGCATACTGTTAAAATAGGATCTCTTTAAAGGGATGATCAAGCTGAAATCCCATTATCTTTTTCTGTGCTGGTTGTATTGTTAAATAGTTAAAATGTACTGAGATATCCGCTCCCCAACCCCCAAGTTATGGGATTGCAGCATTTTGGTTTGTACTTTTGTGTTGTGTGTTTGTCAGTAGATAAAACTTATTTTATGCTTTGTCCCCAAATTTATCTTTTACGATATTAACACAAATGTCTTATTTATAAAGAACTCTTAAGTTTTACATCTAAGCTTACATGGAGATGCGCTATAATAAGAAAGTGCTGTTAACTGCCTGGATTAAAGGTAATTATCTTCCATTGCAATGATAATCTCCCCTAGACCTCCCTCCTTTGACTTTCCTATGATACCTAGAGAACCCATAGTACCAGTTTATCTTCCCCACTCCTTTATCCAAAACACTGCTGAGGGAAGAGGAGGATGTTGTCAGGGCTACTTCATAGCCTTTCAAGCTAAATGAGAAAGACTTGTAATGAAAACAGAAAGCTAAATATTAAATGAAAAGGAAAAATTTGGTCATTGTAGAGGGCTTGAGGTTCCTTTGAAAGAAGTATTTCTCTTCTCCATAATTTCATACCGTAGACCACTTCTTCCAGGTACTTCTCCTTTCCTGAGTTTTGATTCCCCAAATACCTCTTATTAGCATATTCTCTCCCCTCATGGAGCCTTGTATCTGTCAGTGCTGATTCTGTAGGCAACAGATGGTAGGGAAGAATCCAGAACCAGGAGAACTATAACAAGACTGGAAACAGAATGAAGAACATCTATAGCAGTGAGTCAGCCTGAAGAAAGTCAGTGCTGAGAACCTAGATCCAGGTGTAAGCAGTTTGGAATAGAGCTATTCCAAACTCCGAAGTTCACAGCAAGATTTTAGATTAGGTCCAAGTCAGAGCCAGGAAACTGTGATAAACCAGAGTCAAAATCTAGGTAGCGAGTGCCAGTTAGAACACAAAGGAAGGAGGCATGTCCATGGTCCACTCAAGCACCCAGTCAGATGTGTGGAAACTAAAGAATAAGAGATCAGATAAGAACCTTGAGTAGTAAGAGAGGACCTTGATAACAGGCTGCATTTGGATTTTGACTTAACATTTTTTTCTACTTCTTGTCAGTCCAGAAATAATCTGAGTTAATGGGCCAAAGCAAATAGTGGTTCTTAATAGGTAGACTCTGACAGCTTGATTTTTCTTCCTCTTATACTAATCTTTCTTGCTGTCTTTCACTGAACAATTTTTTTAAAAATTTTCTATCAGGAGAATTTACTTTTGGTCACTGATTGATGCTCCTCTCCCCTTCTTAGCACCCCCATGTCCTTCTTAGGTATAGGAAACCCTATCCTGCTATATTAATTCCAAAGCTTCATAAGGGAGCCCTCACCTTTTTTCAGTCAAAAGCTTAGTATTTAATACGTTTGCCCCCATTTTCCTTTCTCTATTATTGTATGAAATCTTACTTATTTTCCTGCTTTTAAGGGACTTTCCACTTACTCTGCCGTAGTCTAATGAGCTCTTCCCTCTATGATTTTTTGGTTTGGTTTTGTTTTCTTTTTGCATGCCTACCTCCTTCTCATAATTTACTTTCAGAGGCTTTCTGTAACCACCCTATCTAAAAAAGCCCCAGCATTCCCCTCTTACTACCATGTTTGATTTTCTTATAGAATTTACCTCTAGCTAGTTTATTTTCTCTCTTTTCTTTCTAGAATGATCTTACTTGTCTTGATCATTTCTGTATTTCTTGTACTTAGAACAGTGCCTGGTATGTAATAGACAATAATTATCTTTTGAATGAATGAATGAGAAAGAACAATTTTTGACATGCTTTTTCATTTTTACCAATATTTGTATGTAATTCAGCAGTCTAATTCAGCGGTCCCCAGCCTTTTTGGCACCAGGGACCAGTTTCCTGGAAGACAATTTTTCCATGGACGACGTGGGGTGGGGGGGATGGTTCAGGTGGTAGTGCTGCAAGTAGTGCAAGCCGTGGGAGCGACAGGTGGAGCTTCACTCACTCACCCGCTGCTCACCTCCTGCTTTGCGGCCCAGTTCCTTAAAGGTCGCAGGTGTCTGTGGCCCAGGGGTTGGCAACCCTTGAGCTAATTTATTTCGGTGAATTTATAGATTGATTAAATCCAATCAGGTCTCCACAAACAGGTTTTCTATATTTTAAGTGCTGAAACTAGTTTATATCTTGATTCCAAAATAACATTAAAATGTGTAATTTAAAATCTTGTATGTATTTATAAGCTTCTCTTAGTAATAAGAAATATGAAAGCTGCAAAAGACTATAGGCTGTGTCAGAAGAAATGTCTGTTTCAGGTGAATTGCCTTGATTAATAGAAAACTAGAGATACCTTTGAGTTTCTGGCAATACCCACCTAACCACTTAGTGCTTAAAAATCTGTTTGGCAAGGAAAAGGTAAAATGGTCGTTGATAAGCATCCAGATTTTAGGGATGAAAGAAAGAATGCATGACAATGAAATCAGCTGTAAAGAGGAGAGAAATTGGACATTTTAACTGTAGAGGCATTAGATTAGACCTGAGTGTGATTTGAATATACAAAAGGAGGAACCAATAGAAAAAGAATGCTAAACAGTGATGGAAAGAGAAGAGATCCTGGCTTAGGAGAGAAGACTCCTAAGGAATGGGAAGAATCAAGGATATAGGATAGTTTCTGGGAGAAGGCAAAGATTTACCCAGACAGGTGAAAATGAAGAAGGTAAGGCCAGATGATGCCTTTTTTGAAAAACTGAGGTAAAATTCACGTAAAATTTACCGTTAGCTATTTAAAGTGTGCAGTTTATTGATTTTTAGTGTATTCACAGTGTTGTGCAACCATCAGCACCATCTAATTCCCAGACGTTTTCATCACCCTAAAGAGAAATCTCATATCTATTAAGCAGTCACTTTGGATGCCTCCGTCCCCCAGCTCCTGACAACCACTAATCTAGTTTCTGCATCAGTGGATTTACTTATTCTGGCCATGTCATATAAATGGAATCTCATAGTATGTTGCCTTTTATGACTTGCTGCTTTTCACTTAGCATAATCTTTTCAAGGTCTGCCCATGCTGTGGCATGCATCAATACTTCATACCTTTTTATGACTGAATAATATACCATTTTGTGGATATACCACATATTATTTATTCATTCATCCATTAGTGGACATTTGGGTTGTTTCTCCCTTTTGGCTATTGTGAACAGTGCTCCATGAACAGGCATGTACAGGTGTTTATTTGTGTACCACGAAAAATTATAAAATATCTCTCCTACCCCCATTCTGAACTCTTTTTTCTCTAACAATTTTGTCTGAATTTTAAATTTAACAGTTGATTACAAATGTGTAATAAAAATAACAATGTTAAACATTCAGAACCATTTATTCCATTCAATTTGTGGGATTTTGCATTTTAAAAATGAAATTAGGCTTTTATGGAAAATTACAAGTTTAAAAAATTCTCCTCTGTTAAATGTTCCTGATTTTGTTCCCTGATGTTAGTGGCTAGCATTCTGCATAGTTCTTGAACTATTTATGTGTGAAGTGATTTCCATAAGCCATGGGAACCTCAACTATTGATTTGAACTGGTAGAGACTCTGCTCTCCTTACCCAGGAAGTCCTTGCTCATTGTAGAAAGAGATGTTCTCATCATCTGAGGGTGAAACTTGAGTGCATTTTTCCTTAGACACTTTGATATGATCAGTATACTAATGCAGTACCATTCTTTAGTTATTTTAAAATAGGCCTACAAAAGCTTTATATTTAACTTATTATGCTTCTCATTTCTGTGGGAAGATGAATCCTGAATTTCAACTGATTTGGTGAATTATTTTAACTAATAAATAGAGGGCTATTGCTATTGAATTGCCATTTTGCTCTAAATTTGCATTATATTTATATGCCTAAGTCTTCTCCCTTCCCCTACTCCTTTTCTCACTTGTCTCTACTTTCTCTCACAAGAAGCAAGCCACCTATGTCAGAAGTTTCCAAATGTAATTTGACCTCTCTTTACAGGTATTCTGTAGGTGGACTATTTACCCCCGTGAAAGTTAATCCTGTGTTCTTTGGTTTGATATATCCTCATTCCCCCTTCCACAACCTCCAATTTCAGAATTAGAAACTGTGGACATTTTCAGTAGTCTGAACTTTTAAATAATAATGACAATAATGATACTATGCTAGTGAAAAACCAAGGTCAGACTTCTCATAGGCTTCGTTTGTGTTGTCCATACTAGGCCTTTATCATCTGAAGAATATTTAGTTTCTTTAAATTTGAAACTAAAATCTAAAACTATTGTCTGGTTCTTATAGATACATTGTTTTAACTGTAGAATACCCCTGCATGATTCAGATGACATTCTCTCTCTCTCTCTCTCTCTTTTTTTTTCCTAAGCTCCTGTTTTGGACCTAAGCTCCTTGAGAGCAATGACTAATTTATATATACGTATGTTAAATGCCCTATGGTGGCAAGCCCAGTGGCCTACAAATAATAAGTACCATACCTCAGTAAAGTTGTTAAAATAGTTTAAAGTAGCCAATGAGATATAGATGTGAAATCCCAAAGTGAGATGCCACATGTCATGCACATATTCAAAAGAAAAGATTGAGGCCATGTTCCATAATTCTATCTTCTTACCTTAAACCTAGAGTCTGTGGGAGGGGTCACAGGTCACTAGAGATGCGTGTATAGGAGAGAGCACATGAAAGCCACTCCCAACCCCTAAGATAAATGTTATCTTTAAACTGCCAGTCATAGCTCAGAGAGTGCAAGTTCACAAAGAAATTTTCTGTTCCCATACCACTTCTCCTTCCTCCCCGTGCCCTTCAGAAGAATTAAAAACTGACTGACAGACTTGGGGAGGAGGGTTCCACTTAGGAAGCATAAAAGTTGGACAGATATCTGATCTCTCTCCCTTTCTCACTTTAGACTTCTAGCCTAAAAAAGTTCCTACCTGAGTGAGAGACACCCTGTTTTTATACTTTATCAGGTTTGGGGATTTGAGCCCTGGTCAGAGTAGAGACGAGAAGAGATTCATGAGCCTGGGTTAGCATACTGTGTTTGAAATAACCCTTAAGCCATCTAGGAGGAGAAAGTGCAGATAGGTGAGCAGCTGTCTACAGTTGGTGATTTAAGTGAAGCCTTGCATATGGATGGAATCACCTAGGGACAAAATCTAGGTGAAATGAAAAGATGAGAAAATCTAGCAAACTTGGTCTCTGCTTTGAGGAGCTCTCAAGTTCTGCTTAAGTATTATACTGCATGTCAGATTATGTGTGCTTTTTTAGATATGAAAAGTATTAAAGCTTTACAGTACATAGGATAACTGTTTCTGTCTTTTTGTTTTCACATGAAAGTTGTGGATTTTTTGTACCTAGACACGAGAATGACAATTTGGATTTCAATCTGAGCTAGTTATTACTATCATTAATTTTTCAAAACATTATCGAAAATGTAGGTATGAACTTTGAAGGCTTCTTTGCTTGTACAGCAGTCCTTCAGGCCCTATCACTTGTTTGGGAAAGAAATCACTACGTCTCTGACAGATATATATGTGTAGCTATCTCTGATGTTTTAAGAGAAATCTGTAGAAAGTCATCTGAGTACTCTTTCTGTACAACTTCAGTCCCCTTCCCCAAAAACATTAGTTCTCTGTGTATGTGTCTTGTTATCATTTCAAAAGTGTCAGAAGCGATTTGGAGAGATTTAATACATTTGAAACTGCTGGTGCTTAGATATTTGAGGAAATCAAGTTTTAGAAGTCCATTTCAAGTATGGATTAGAATTAAATATCATCAAGTCAGAAATTAACTGAAGGCAGTTTATAAATTAACGTCAGAGAGATACAACATACAAGTAATGTGGTTATTTTTATCTTTCACTCCCAAACTTGAGTTGTAATTTTTTTTCTAGTAATTATACAAATAAGGAAAATAAATTTCAGTGAATGTGGAGTTCAGTGACTTGAGTTAGAAATAAGTTTAAAATTTTATTTTAAGATAGTCACACATAACTTAGTGGTTCTGATTTCTTTATAAGTGGGGTTGAAGGCAGAGGACATGCAAAGGTATACTTAGCATGTTTTACTGCTATTCTTGTTGAACCTACTAATTCTACTGTTCAGCAAAATGAAGCAGATTTGTTTTTTCCCTTCTGTACACTGTGCTTCCGTATATTATTAAAATTCATATTTGATTTAAAGTTAATCATACACGATTTGCTCTTAAAGCAAAGATAATTTGAATATTGAGTGATTCAACAGAATATTAAATCATAATTCTTAAAAACTATACAGTTATATTTGAATTAAATATTAAGTTATGCCATCTAGTGGTAACATTTCCAAGTTTAGTGAATTTGAAAATTTGGTATCTGCTTTACTAAATGTGGACTTCAGAATTTATCAGATAGGTGTACTATATCATTAAAAAGTTTTCTAGAAAATAGTTTAACCTGAGGGTTTTTTCCTCTTTCATTGAAAATGAAGGCTCTTTGGTAATTGCTAAAGATCCCTTCTATAAAGTGCTAATTCAGACGTATATTATTCTTGATTGTAGTAATTAGAGCCACAACTAATACCTATAAATAATAAGCACTGGGAAAAAAGTAGACTTAATAGTAAAACAGAATGTTAAAGTTTATTTAGTTATAACCTTTTTCCAGTCTATTCAGGGCCTATTTTGTGCCAATAAATGCATAAGACTCAGGTAACTGCCTTTAAAGGCACATGATTGGTTGTTAATTTCTGTGTTTAGAATATTTCAAAAGCGTTGACTGTAGACAACCTTCTTATTGCAAATGCTGATCTTTGTGAACAGGCTCAGGAATCTGCATTTCAAACAAAGGCCTTTAAGTTTAAGAATTATGTTATATTCTGTATAAAGTTTGAGAATTATGGCATATTCTATACAAAGATCATACAATAAAAACTTACTTAGGACCTTAGAAAATTGTATGTATAAATTTAACTCATATATGTAAATGTTAAGCATTTGTTTATATGCTAGGGAAGGAGCAGATAAAATCAGCCATACCTTTAAGCTTCCAACATGCTTCTCAAAAATAATAGAGCAAAGAGATAAGCTGAAAACAAGCTGAAGAGGTGTGATACTCTTTCCTAACTCTTGACATTACTATAATGCTTGACATTATTAACGTCTTTTAACAAAGCAGATGTAATATTCTGAGTATTTCTTATTTATTATCAAGCAGTACATTTGCTAAATGTTTAAAAAGGACAGTTACATCTACATAAGCTGTCACTGCCCTGATTTCGTTTCCAGCTGTTACTCCTATTGGATGTACCCTATGATTAAAACAGGTTTCCCTCATTATTGAAGTTACCTATGAAATTAACTTATTATTTGCCTCTGAAGTTACTGATAATACTCACATATTAATCTGGTACCCAGACTTCATTTACAAAATAATTTTCTCCTCCTAGGTATTTGGAGTAGATGACAATCAAGATTATAATAGGCCTGTTATCAATGAAAAACATAAAGATTTGGTAAAAGATTGGGCTCTCAGTTCTGCTGCAGTAGTAATGGAAGAAAGAAAACCACTGAGCACACCTGGATTTCACAACTCAGAGGTACACACATCTTCCTCATATTTTTTACATGCACAAAATATAAATTTTTATCATTTGTAATTAATAGCTGACCCTTGAACAGCATGGGTTTGAACTGCGCAGTTCCACTTACACATGGATTTTTTTTTTCACTAGATATGTACTGCAGTAGTACATGATCCATGGTTGACTGAGTCCAGCAGTCAGGAACCACAGATACAGAGGGCCGACTGTGAAGTTACACATGGGTTTTTGACTGCACAGAGGGTTAAAGCCCTTATTCCCCCCACCCTCCCACCTTTGTTCAAGGGTCAACTGTATATTATTATAAACAATTGATATATCCTCTTATAAAATACTTTAATATTCTTTTGTCAGTGAGTGAAAAATGTTAAATTTCAGTAAGAAATTAATGAGCTATATGCTCATGACTCTAAATGACATTATGAGAAAAAAAAAATATACCGTGCATATACTTTCTAGGAGGTTATGTATTTGGAGTGGAAAGATCTATCATGCCAGGAAACATGTACAAGGTAGTGCCTGATAGATACAACTTATAAACCTAAATAAGTGCCCGTGTAGTACAGCCCGGATGTAACTAGAATAATGTGAAATTAATTGAGTGGCTTGATTAAGATAGTTTTGGAGTCGGTGTAGTATAGTAGAGCTTCTAAGACTTGAGTGCAAATCCCAGAACTGCCACATCTAAACAGAGTACCTTTGAGTCAGTGATTTCCCCCTCTCATTTTCAGTTCTCTTATCTATACAAATGGTATTTTTTGATAAAAACCTATTTACAGGGAAGGATATGAAGCATAGAAAAGACCCAGCATAGTAATTGCCCGAGATTTATGCAGTCAAAAACAAATGTTTATTCCCTTTTTGGAAATGATATTAAAATTTCATTCTATACTGATATGTCAGAAAGAAATGTAAAAAAAAAGTATATGGCTGAGAAGTATTAATTATAATTTATTCAGCTAACAAGATCTAACATTCAGTAGAAGCTTTCTGCGTACCAGTTTACAAGTGATGAAATTGAAGTATGTAGAGATTAACTTGGTCAAGAGCTTAAAACTAGTACCTTGTAGAGCCAGAATTTGAACCTTAAGAAGACTTGATTTCTTAACTCATTCTCTTATTCATTATGCTATATTGCCTTTCAGGAAATGAGTTAATTTAAAGTATACAAATAGTAAATAAATATTAAATATATATAAAAGAAAATCTTAAGGTATAAATAAAACAAAATATAAATGAAGTATTTGTGTGAAATGTAAGTAAAGTATTCTTTATAGACAACTAAATACACCTATATGTTTGCTTATTAATGTAAAAATTTTCCCTTTATGGTCTATTATTTCCTGAAAACTATCAAAACAATTATTGTATTTTAGTATTCTTTTTTCCTCCTTCATCTTAGAGAATTTTTATTTTGATTTCTGTTTTACAAGATGCTTAATTTGCTTATTGAAAGCAAGTGATACGTATTTGAAGCAATGTTTTAGTACTCTGATAATCTAGAAAGGGTGCTGGTGATACTGAACTTGTAGGATTCCCTCTTCTCCTCTCTTATCTCCTCAGCCCATGCCAAATAAATTTATATATAGCCCGAGTATGTACCTGCCTTTGAAGGAGTCACCTAAACAAGCCATTAGAATAATCTTCACAGAATGAGTCTACGTAAATGTGTGTCTTTGAAACCCACCTTGTTGTGGGTATTCCTAGCATGTTGTGAATGGCTCTGGTATTCCCTTCAGTCGCAGAACTGTGAGCAGCTTCCATGAAATCTTGAAGGGAATTCAAAGATTCAGCAGGCTTTGGTATCCTTAGACTTAACCATATGTATATCACTATGTATACAACTTAGTATTTTAACCTGTTATTCTTGAAATCATATAGTATATGGTCTGTATGAAATATTTACTTTATCAGTTTCTAGCCTGTCATTTGACACTTTTAGTAAAATATAGTTTAGAATAATTCAGAATAAAATTTGGTCAGAGCTTTCCATTTCTTTTTTGTCATTACAGGTGCAATACTAAGCATTGGCTTAAACGTTCAGTGAGGAAACGATTTTTTTCTGTACTCCTAGATCTTCCATATTAAATGCCTCGATTGACCTGGTGTTAAGAATTTCCAGTGTACATCCATAAGTCTGTGGAAGCATATCATGAATTAAATTCTATTTCACACTTGACTAAGCACTTGCCTTAAGGACAGACCTAGGCAGGGGCAGGTTATACAAAAATTCTTAAAGGTTGAGTGATTTCTAGTTTGTTCTGGAAATATTAAAGTGTTATAGAAAGAAGCCTAAAGCTTTGGGCTTGTTTTTGAAATCCCTAAAGACGTTACCTGGCAGATTTAGTACTCCTTGAGACTCTGGAACCAATCTGATCCATGGAAACATTTAGAGGGCTAGAGAACAACTTAGAAATGGGTCTTTAGATCCTCTATTCTATAGAATGGTGCAGAACTAACTTCACTGTGGTAGCCACACTGCTATTGTAATACCCTGAATTTATTTAGCAGCAGTAAATTTTAAGCTCTAAGAGTTTATTTTAGTACCATTGTTAGTACTTAATAAGTATAGAAAATTATACTACATTCACAGTAATAATGTTGTAGTTAAAAGAGATGCCTAGAAAATCTTCAGTTTATATAAGAGGAAATTTAATAAATGGTACTATATCAGTGTGAGATTTAAATATTGCTTTGTATGATAGGTTAAATGGAATTCTCATGAGAATCAGATATGACCAGACTAGGTCATTTCATTCTCTTATTTCTCTCCTTTAGGAAGGCACGTCTTCATCTGGAAACAAGCGTTGGGTTTCACAATGGGCTAGTTTGGCTGCCAATCATACAAGGCATGGTCAAGAAGAAAGGATAATGGAGTTGTCTGTACCTGTTGTTCCTTTAGAGAATGGTATTTTCTTTCCTTCTTTGTTTTTCGTGAATCATACATACATTTTTAAAATACTATAAACTAAATCTATATAGTGAGAAGTAAATTAAACCTCAATAAACATATTCACAGTCTCATGCTCATACTATATATAGATTTTATTTTCACTAAAAATGCAGATGTCATTAAAATATAACCCTAACCGAAGATAGAAATAATTTGTAGATGAAGCATTATATATATATATATATATATACACTCACACAAATTTATATGACTTTATATATATAACATATACATAAATGAAAATTTAAAAATAAGACTAACACAGTTCCAAATTATCCCATTCATTAGCACAACAAATATTTAAATGCCACTTGTGCCATATGTTCAATGAAAAAGAACTTACTTAATACATATTTAATTTACTTAATACATCTTTTGCAAATCTATGTAATATGATTTTTTTACCTTTTTATTATATTTCTGTGAACTGAAATATGAAGTTTCCTTAAAAAAATACAAAATTATATTAGATTCAGTTAATTCCATTCTTAATTAAAAATAAAACTTTCAAGGAGAATTTGTATGTGGCTTTTTATCTGTTTTCTTAGTTGCATTATCATTGGAAATGGAAATAGAAATTTATTTTGTCTTTGGCTTGTGGCACCCAAAAATGTGTTTAGGAATTTTATAAACCAGTAGTCAGCAAGTATTTGAGCAAGGTACACAGCGGTGTACTAGAAAGCTATATAATTTATCATAGAAAGTAGAAGTAATTTTTAATATTACCAAAAATCTTTGGTTAAGATTTTTTTGGTAAGAAAGAGTAATTTGCAGCTTGGTTCACATAAACTGATTACTGTATGGGAAACAAAGAAACTAGACAGCGAGGCTAGGCAAATTTACAAAAGAATCATTATAAAATTATTGCTAGCTGTAGAAAGCCAAATTCTACCCTTCTTATAAAAATTAATAATACTTGGCCTTCATTATTTCATTCCTGTTTCATCATGTTCTAAATGAACTTATTTAGATAAGCTGATAAATCCACTTATATCCTAAAATGTCCTTGTCAAATATCCACTGGGTGTGTGTTAGGAGCCAGGACAGTGTGAGAAATACTAGAAAAATACAAAAAGAAAAAATAGCTATTGCAGTTTAATACTTCAGGTAGCACTAAGGAGATAAGACATAACCAAATAACGTGATTAATTGCTAAAGTAAAGTTACATTAGTAAGTTATTAGGTATTTTCCTATATATAACCATAGCATTGCTATGAAATTTAAATGCTAAAATTTTAGAATTTTAAAGGGAGGACCCATAGAAGCTATATCTAGTATCTTTTTCCCACTCATCCTCAAAAGATTTAAGTGCTTTATATGTTAATTTATATTTTCCTAAAAAGATCCCTTTTCTTAGAAATACATTCCATTTATAGCAGTCAGGAAAGTCCTCCTTAAGTAGTATTCTCAAAGTCTCTCACATGGAAACATCAAAGTTATATATTTCCTCATTGGCTTCTTCGTTTGAGGCTTTAATATACAGAAGATCATAATTTAAAAATACCTCAGTTTATAAAATTATGGCAAGTTCTGTTACCTTTTTCCATGGTTACAATTTTTAAAAATCTTTTAATTAGCTTTGAATTTTTTTTAGAAAACCTTGTTAAAGTTTTACATTTTCTGTTTTACTTAGGAAATCCAAACTTGTCATCCTTTCAGTAGATAATAATGTTTATTAAAAACTAGGTATAGTATTATTCTTTACTATGTAATTCAAAGTATAGCAAATAAACAGTGTTTTTTAGGCATTATGTTTGCAATTCTGTATACTACATGGAGTACATTTTTTGTGAGCGAAACTTCACAGATGGGACCAGTCACAAAAGCAAGAATGAACACAGCGAACTTCTCTGCCATAAAACACATTAAAAGAAAAAGAGAGCAACAGATGCAGATTTAGGATCAGATGACCCTAATTTTCATCTCATACAATTTGCTTTCTTAACTCTCCTATTAGTAATCTACCTATTTGTGCATCTTGGCACTGTATTTTCTTTCTAAACTACACTGTCACAATGTTGGCTTATTTATTCAAAGTTTTACTTTATACTTAAGCCATTTCTTAACTTCAGAATCTAAAGTAATATGATACATTTTATTTTCACTTTTTTGCCCCAGTAAGCTCCTTATTTGTTGTTTTATTTTATAGATGCAGATATCAGTGAATCTGGTCTCTCAGTGAGAAGTACTGGCTCAACAACTTCCTTGGCTGGTCAGGGAGAGAGAAGGAGACGAACCCTTCCCCAGCTTCCAAATGAAGAAAAGTCTCTTGAGAGCTCCAGAACAAAGGTTATAGCACAAAGGTCAGAGATAGGAGAAAAGCAAGACACGGAACTTCAGGAGAAAGAAGCACCTACACAGGTATACCAGAAAGATAAACAAGATGCTGACAAAGCTCTGAATAAAATGAACAGGGCAATAAATGGTGAGAGTCTTAAAAGTGGTGGAGATAACAAAACCCTGCTTCACTTAGGCAGCTCTTATTCTGGAAAGGAGAAAAGTGAAACTGATAAGGAAGCTTCTTTGGTAAAGCAAACATTAGCTAAAATCCAGCAACAAGAACAAAAAGAACAGGCACAGTGGACACCTACTAAATTATCTTCTTCAAAAAATATTTCAGGTCAGATAGATAGATGTAGGGAGGAATCTTTTAAACAGGAGTCACAAGCTCAAGAAAAAATTCCAGGCCTTTCTACAAGCAAAGGAGAAAGAGTGATACAAAATGAGGGTAAGCGAAGAAAAGCTGAGGAAATTCTGAAAAGTCAGACTTCAAAGGGAGGAGACAAGAAGGAATCCTCCAAATCATTAGTGCGGCAAGGAAGCTTCACTATAGAAAAACCTAGCCCCAACATACCCATAGAACTTATTCCCCACATAAATAAACAGACTTCATCTACACCCCCTTCTTTAGCATTAACAACTGCTGGCAGAATACGAGAAAGAAGTGATTCTATGGATACTGACTCTAGTATGGACACAACCCTTATTCTAAAAGACACAGAAGCAGTAATGGCTTTTCTAGAAGCTAAACTGCGTGAAGATAATAAAACTGATGAAGGCCCAGATACTCCCAGTTATAACAGAGACAACTCCATTTCACCTGAATCTGATGTGGACACAGCTAGTACAATCAGTCTGGTTACTGGAGAGACTGAAAGAAAGTCAACCCAAAAGCGAAAGAGTTTCACTAGTCTCTATAAAGATAGGTGTTCCACAGGCTCTCCTTCCAAAGATGTTACAAAGTCATCGTCTTCAGGTGTTAGGGAGAAAATTGAAAAGAAAACAAAAAGTCGTTCCACAGATGTGGGTTCTAGAGCAGAGGGTCGTAAATTTGTGCAGTCCAGTGGAAGAATAAGGCAGCCTTCAGTAGATTTAACAGATGATGACCAAACCTCTAGTGTACCTCATTCGGCCATCTCTGATGTTATGTCATCTGATCAGGAAACTTACTCTTGTAAATCTCATGGAAGGACTCCACTTACCTCAACTGATGAGCATGCACATTCCAAACTGGAGGGAAGTAAGGTAACTAAATCCAAGACTTCTCCTGGAGCACCTGGTTCATCCAGTAAATCAACCACTCTCCCAAGGCCTCGACCTACCAGGACTTCCCTCTTGCGCAGAGCCCGACTTGGTGAAGCTTCAGACAGTGAACTCGCTGATGCTGACAAAGCATCTGTTGCTTCAGAAGTGTCCACAACAAGTTCAACGTCAAAGCCTCCCACCGGAAGGCGTAACGTTTCTAGGATTGATTTGTTGGCTCAGCCTCGTAGAACAAGGCTTGGCTCGTTATCGGCCCGCAGTGACTCTGAAGCAACAATCTCTAGAGGCAGTGCCTCTTCACGGACCGCGGAAGCCATCATTAGAAGTGGAGCCAGATTAGTCCCTTCAGATAAATTTTCTCCTAGAATTAGAGCTAACAGTATCTCTCGACTATCCGACTCCAAGGTCAAAAGTATGACCTCAACACATGGCTCGCCTTCAGGTAAATTGGATCCAGACTTTTTATAATATTAACATATTTCTTTTATGTTTTGGGACTCCTTTTTTAAAAAAGTTTTGATTCCCAAAATTTTCAGCAGAAAGGTCATGCTCTAGAGGGTTTTGTTCCTATAAAAATTATTTTTTTTAGCTTAGTAAATGAAAAATTCAGAAGTTATACACACTTCCAACTAACATCCTGGTGCAAAATAGTGGTTTCAAAATTAGAAGTATATTGAACCGATTTGGAAATTTTAATTGTCTAGTTGATGAGGTATCTGGATTTGTGTGTCAAAATTAAATTAGGAATTATTATCTGGTTTATACAATAGAAATTAATATTGTGTTTCTAAAAACATGTTTAACTTTTAAACATCCACATATAATTCTAAGTTCTTAGGAGTCTGAAGAAAAGCAATATACCTTTTATTACTCCTTTCAGAGCTAAATGAAATAATAAGTTATACCCTTTTTTCCTATTTATTTTGAAACATATTTTTTTAAGTTAAATCTATTTATAGTTAAGGCAGGTGAAAACTAATCCTTAATTTATTTCAGTGAAAGCAGATGGATTCGTGAGACAGTCACTAAGCACGTGGGCGAAAATGGGCTATAGAAATTTAACTGGTTATGAGCATTATTTCATAAGGTGCCATTATATCATTTAACTATAGTAATTAGCTGCCATTGATTGTAATAATTACAAAAGCTACTTTCTCCCCATCACAGTTAGCTGCTTCTTGCATATTTGTCTATTTATATACTTCATATTCAAAGTCGTAGCCAGTGAGAATACGTGTGACCAAAGAGTACTAAGACAGATATTTGTGTGTATCCTGTAAACATGTCCTCATCACTTCATAATCAGCCTCGTATGTGGGTGCGGCTGAAAAGGACAGTGAGGGGAAACCAGCTGTTAAAAGACTTGAAGGTTCATTTTGTCAGTCATCTAAGTGAGCCCTAAGCCTTGAGTGAAGAGTAAAGGGAAAGTTGGTATGCAATCTTCTTAAAAAACATTTTACTTCTATCACAATATAGCCTATAAGACCCCAAACTAGTGGTACTTTGCATGTGTTATTTTTTCATGTTTTGTTCCTCCTCCCTTCACTGCTGCTTTCCTCCACACCATTCACATTTCCATCTCTCTCCTGGTATGTGGGTGAGGAGGTGATGATCATCATGGGTGTAGGCTGAAGGTAGATAACGTACAGTCTTGATTCCAAAAGAATAGGTGACATTTCCCTCATCACTCCTGTCCGCCTTGTTCCTACACTTCAAGCTTTGGTCGGTGATTCACGGGTTTGTTGCCAAGTATTTTAAAAGTACTCTCAATTTATGTTTACCTTGTGTTATCTGTTGTTCCATGTGGCTCTGCTTCTTCAGTTCTAATTTCCTTTGTTCTGCATAGTATGGTGTATACTCTGATCAGATTTCTTCTGCTACATTGCTTGTTTCCTCACCTCATGTCTATTTAAGTACATAAAAATGTTTAAGTATTCTCTTGTCTTAACATAAGCTGTAACATAAATTGTATGTTATCAAGTAGCTTGAAACTCGGTAACTCTTCCTTCTGTGCTAGTTGTCTAGCTCTTAACAGGAGTGATCTGATATTATTCCGCAGTGTTTAACAGAGGGGCTTATTTGAGACACAAACCAAATTTGATTACTTCAGCAAGTCTAAGAAACAGCTGTAGGATGCCATACACACACACACACACACACACACACACACACACACACACACACAGAGCTGTGTATGTCTTTAAAGATATATTTTGTTTTCTGCTTCTTTGAAAACAGAACTTGATAAACATCTATGTCCAAAAAGTACCTTGAATTGCTTAATGAAATTTCCTAGGGCAAATTGAGGTATGTGATTTTGGCCTTCTCCATACTTACTAGCAGTATATTAAATAATTAGAGGCATGGAATTTAATAGTTTGAAGGGTTATTCAGTTTAGGGAACTAAGGCCAAGAGATGGAATAAGCTGCCCTGGTCGCATAGATACAGCAAGGACAGGTTGAGAATCTAAGGCTTTTAATTCCCAGCCTATTGCTTTGTATACCACAACCAGTCTAGCTCTGAGGAATAGTCTCTACTTGTGTGCAAGCTTCCAGAGGACAGCTAGACTCTATTGGATTATTATCAGGAGCATATATATTATAAGGCCAATATACAATATAAAGATTTTGGTGGTGTTCACCATAATCTTTGTAATTACGGTGTTTTACCAAGTTCATGTTCTCTCTTCCACCCTATTGAGCCTAAAGCCACATTGTGATCCAGGATTATATGTTCAGATTCTCTCAAGATGCCCATTTACAGTTTTGTATCCTATCGAGGACAATGACCAGGATCTTTCAGTCAGTAGTAACATACTAAAATAATTACATGAGGCAGGTAGTAAAAATTAAAACGAACAAACCTACTTTTTTGATTTTCTTAATGGAGGTGTCTTTGATATTATGACATTTCTACTTAATATAAATATAATAAATCTTGAATGTAAAAAGAAAATAAAAATTCCTAGCTTTTGAAATATGATTTAAAAGAATGTGAAGCCATACTTGTCAGTGTTGCTATACACACTATAAACTTTAAAGATGTTAGAAATATCTGAACCTAGAGCCTGTGATCTTGTCCAAATTGTTATATGTAAAAATAATTCTACAAAGCTTCAAATTCTGTATTTTAGCCTGTGTTAAAAAAAAAAAAGTTTTTCAAAGAAATGTATATGATAAAAATTAGAAGCATGGAAATCTCATATTTAGCAAAATTAAGAGTAAGGCTTCTTTTATGCCTCTTTAATTCTGATGTAATTTGCTTTCAGGAGTTTAGTTTCCCCCCCACCTGTAAAATTTCTTCAATAATCCTTCAATATGAAGTTATATTAAAATATCCCGATTTATTTTCATAAGATATTTAAAACTAAACACCCTGTTATCAAAATAAAGCAGTTGGTTTTCATTATGTTTTAAGTATACGTTCTAAAAATTTAAAAAATCATGTTAACATCCTTAGAATTCTTTTAGACTGTTTCTTTTCCCACTTTTTTTCTAATCCTAAAAATTTATAGATGGTAGGAGTTAAATGCTGGGCATGCATGGCTGGAGTATTTCTTCTCAGGTCAAAGACCAATACAGAACACTGACAGGAATTTTTTCCCTCAAATGATCTTATTGCTACGTGCTTATAAATACACATGTAAAATGTGTTTGTGGCGTAATTTCCCTAAAAAATATTCTGATATAAGTATGGAAATGCATTGTTTTCTGAAATGTATTTGTTATCTGTAGATGTGGATGTGTTTTGATGTCAACAGAGTTTTGGTTAACAGTAAAAGAAATCAAAGCATTCACAGATAAATGATCCTAATAACTTTTTCCTTTTCAGGCATCATGGTTGGTATGTTTTCTTAGTGAATGTAGTAGTTTATTACTTCCACAAGAGGGAGTGTTGCATAATTTTATAACTAAAATGAGTTTTTAACTAATGTAATAACTAAAATAATTTTCAGGTTAACTACAAAATTAATGAAGCCCATCTTAGAACTTTTTCTCATGTTATTATATGTGCTGTCCAGCGCTTCACCAACCCAAGAAGCTTCTTAGAGAATGGCATTTCAGATGCCTTCAATACAAGTTTTCAATTTAAGGATTTATCTGAAATGCCTTATTAGTACCAATATATCAGATAAGCCTAATGATATAAAATTACATTTAACGCTCTAAATGATTTTACCTAAGCAGGGTAAAATTCAAGAAAAAAAGTAAAAAAGAATTTCAGCATTGTTAAAAATCACAAAAACAATCATTATATGAGAAGTTTAGGATGTCTTTTCTTTTTTTAATGAGCCTAACTTGAAATGTTTTTTTTTTTAAAGTAAAATATTTATTTGATTGTAAAGCACTTGGAATGAGTTTTGCACTCTAGGAGTCAGTAGAGCTGGCTTAAATTTTGATTTAAGCAAGGCAAGACCTTTCTAGGCCTGATTTTTATCTATAAATTCAAGAATTTAGACTATTAATGTCTAAAGTCATTTTATTCTTAAATTCTATGAAATAGGTAGGCATCAGAAAAAGTTAAAAACATTTTTACTTGAAGTTTCCTGTGCAATAGCTAGCAGATTATAGAGATTTTTCTTCAGATAAAATGTATTGCTGCTACAGTTTGGAAGTAAAGATTGAGAAAGCAGAGGTATTGAGAGTTCTTTGACAAATAACAGGTCGGAAGTCCTGGCTTTAAACTCTGTTTCCCAGCCTGTTTTTCACCAGTAGTCATCATTTCACTGCTCAATTCTACTCTTCGCTGCTACACAAGCCAAGTTTTGTCCAAAGGTTAACTTGAGCTTTGCTTCATAGCACAACATGTATGATATGCTTTCTGTTGGTAAAGATAACCTTTAATTGTTTGAAGATTTATTAATCACATTTTTATTTTCTGCTATGTCCTACTCATTTTACGTCTCAGTTTTAGGAGCACAAGCCTAAATATGTTACCTTTCAGGTTTTAAGATATGCTTTGTTCTTTTGGTTGCTTTTCTTTTTATTTCCCTTCCTCCCTCCCTCCTTCTCTCCTTCCTTCCTTCTATTATTTTTTAATTTTTATACAATTTTAAAGGTTACTTGTCATTTACAGTTATTACAAAATATTGGCTATATTCCCCGTGTTCTACAATACATCTGGGCCCATCTTACACCCAACAGTTTGTGCCTCCCACCTGGCCCCCCTTGTTGCCTCTCCCCCTTTAAAAGTTATTATTAGAAGCTTCAGTATTCTTATTGGATTCTTGATTTTCCACCTATAAAAATAGGTGGAAAGCTTATGAATTTCATTTGAAAAAGAAGTTTTTCTTTTATTCTTTTCTCCAAAATGTAATGATTTTCTGACCTCAAGACTTGGACTGTTAAAATTAAATTCTGATGTGGCTCAACTTATATATTGTCACCTGACATTGAGCACTTGGTTCTCACTTTCTCATTCTGCTTTAATGTGCTCTGCCACTCATGAAATCTATCAGCCGTTGATGCTGTTCTCTCTAAATTACCTCTACATTAACTACCTGAGTTATGTTTTCATACCTTCTGCAGTTTATTAAAACTCTTTGTTGTTGGTTTTGTCTTCTCTCCAATTTTCACTTATAGGTATGGTTGCATAGTTTCCAAATCAAAAATCAGGAAATTTAATCAAATGATCTTTTTTTAATTTATGAATTTCCTTTTATGAATCATATTCTAGGGTTAGCAAAATAAAAAACATTTAGCATTTAATGAAATGCCTTTATTAAAAAGTACACATTTGTTTGCCATTTATCTAATTGCCTTGCCGTATTTCTGTTTTTTTAAAAAACCTTCTTTGTTCTTGTTCCTTAACTTTTCCTAAAATCATTTTCAAGTCTCAGGGTCAGTTTGATTTATAGGAGTTTTCAAATGTCTAGAAATGAGTAAATTTCCACCATGGTAAAAGTATTATTTATGTTAGTGAATTATAATGTTAAAATCAGAAATTATATTTAATACCCCTTTCAAAAAACTCTATGATTAATTACTTGGAGTTCCATATATGGGTTTACATACACTTTTACAGAAAGCCATGAAGTTTCTGCATATCTTCATTTTCTCAAATAGGAGTTTGAATCCAGAAAAATAGGTAGGCTCTAACTTATGATGTAGTCCTGATTACAGATTTCCCCCTTCTTAAAGCAGTTCTGGGGGCAGTGTATATCGATTTTATTTGAGAGCCAACTCAGCCTTACGGAGCCCCAAGCAAAACTGTACTTTGGGGAGGAAAAGACAGGAAAGGCATAAAATTCTAGTGGAGTAGGATGAAGGAATTCTAGACTTCACAAACCTACACAGCCTAGAGTCAGTTTCTGTTTTAAAAGAGAGGGAGATAAAGAAAACTCTTCTAATATTAACAGCAGTTGGAACTTATAGCAGGAGCTAGGGTTTCATCACTTTAGCCACCAAAAACATCTCATGCTTTTTACTAGGTTTTTCTAATTTGAGAAAAGAAAATGGTCAGTATCTAGGAATTAATTCATTTATTCAAAAAATTTATTAAACATTTGTTAGCCAGACACTCTGCTAAGTGCTAGGTACACGTTAGTGACTTAGGCATAATTCCTGCCCTTGTGAAGTTTACCAGGAATTAGCCATTATCTCCCTGTTTTTTACCTTTTTATGCTTCATACTTTATTTGTATGTTTGATTCTCATATTAACAGCAGTAGTTATCTGTCTGCATTAATTTGTCTTCTGATTTTCAAATGTCAGCAAAACCATTTTTTAAATCTTTACTAACCTTAAATAAGAAAGTGCTCGCTACTTTCTTTAATGTGACTGTTGTCAGTATCTCCTGTGCCATAAATGTCAGTGGTTGTGAGAATAGCTTGTAGGTTTTATTGCTATTGTCTGTTTTCACCATATGCTTTCAGTGTCAAAACAGCAGAGTTGTACTGAAGATGCTTTGTTGTGTTTTTACCGTGTAAAAAGATTTTTTCCAATCATAGCATAACAGGATGTTGAATGACAGAGGTAATGTTTTTTTTCCTGCCATAAAGGCATAATTTCCATAACAGGAATTATGCATATTTGTATGTTGGGAAAAGAGGGTTTTTACCATCTCCATGTTGAAAGTTGGCATGAGGAAATCTTTTCCCTTATTATTATTTTTGTTGTTGTTGTTGCTGTCATTAAAAAAAATCCATATCGTCACTTAAATGAGAAATATTTGCAATTAAATAGTACCCAAGTTAAACATTTACGAATAGAGCTTGCTTAGTTGTTTGTCATTAGTGAATTTTTCATCTGAATGTTTACTCACCGTGCTACAGAAAATGTGATCTTTCTATTGTTCTTAATTCCTCATTGTTTTTAATTCACCAAAGTATAATGTTTCTATCTTTAAGGAGTAGTAGACTTATGGTTTTTGTGAGGTATGTGTACATCAGTTATTGAAAATTGTGCTGTGTGTGCTCTCATGGTGTTTTTGAAATCATGGTTTTTATTTTATCTCTTTTAAAAGATAACATAATAATTCTTTTTTTAATAATTAAACTAATTTAGTAAATTCAAGATGGAGGCGCTTTCCTACTGATTATGCTTCCACCTCAGAAGATGAATTTGGATCAAACCGTAATTCCCCTAAACATACCCGTCTACGTACTTCTCCAGCCCTGAAAACGACTCGATTGCAGAGCTCTGGGTCAGCAATGCCTACTAGTTCTTCGTTCAAACACCGGATAAAAGAACAGGAAGACTACATCCGAGATTGGACTGCTCATCGAGAAGAAATAGCCAGGTTGGTTTTAATGGGGTATCTCTAAGAGTTGAAATTATTTGTCAGTATTTCAACTTGATAACAAGTTTAGCTCATACTTAGTTTGTACTAATATAATAGTCCAAGAAGTAAAATCCACAGGTAACTATGAACTTAGTTTTTTTACTCTTTACCCTTTTTTTTTAATATGGTATTTTTGATGTGAGTGCTACTTACATATTGTAGAATTAAATTATTTTGGTAACCCCCCACTTCTTATTTCTCATACAGATGCTGATCACTTAATATAATTTTTGAAAGGTAGTCAGTATGAGCTCTACATAAGTGAGAATTGTACTGCTTAATTTTTTATTACTTTCCTTTTACCTTCCAAAGAGGTAATAGTGTACTTGTCAGAGATGTTGCTAATGTTCTCTAGGAAGAATTAGAGTAGGCAGATTATTACTCACACTTCTATGAGTTCATTAGATACAGTTAGTACAGTCCTTTAATTAATGAAATTAAATGAAAATATTATTTTGACTATGAAATAATATATTATAATAACCTTAAGATTACATAATAAAAAAGTAAAATTCATGCTGCAGATGTTATTTTTAATTGATAACATTGCAGTTGAACATTAAAGAGAGGCTCTACTCAAATAGTTAAGGGGTTTTTAAGTTTGTAAAGTATTAAATTTTACTGCAGTATGCCACATGGTTACCTAAACATTTTCACTGTGTACATGCTAAAATTATTTGTGCCTTTAAGTTTGAGACGCTACTCTTCAAGTTTTATACTTGACAACATTTATTAAAGAATTTATATAAAATAATTCATAAATGCTTTTTAAAAAATAAACTTTTATGATGATTTTATGATTTTTTTTCTTTATTCTGTGGACTTCTGTGAATTGGTTTTTTTCTGGCTCATTAGTTTAATGTTTAGGTTCTTTGGGGGTTTTTTTTGTCTTTAATGACTATTCACTTGTGATTGCTTTTAACTGCTTTCAGTTCTTAAAGAACATGCCCTTCTAATCTCATTGTGCTGCTTAAACATTGTTTTTTGGCCGTGTAAATGACAGTAATTATTGACGCATTGTAAGCCAGTTCTGATTTTAGAGTATGGGCATATATGTGCTTTGAGAGACGTGAATTATTGTGGGCCCACAAAACTCCTCTTGTGAGAGAATCTTAACACTACATTTTTTTCTCGTGGGCACAGCTGGCAATAAATAGCAGGCCTTGCTCGTCTCATCATTTTTCTCCTTCCCATGGCGAAGTCTCACCACATGAGCTCAAGAGGTGCCTGAGGGAACTGAAGTGTCCTACTGCTTCTTAGGAGGCTTTGCCTCTCAAGTGCTCTACCCCAAGCTAGAACACTAAACATCTTCTTCTGGGCCAAACCCATTTTCCTGCCCCTAAACAGAAAAGAGTTATGATACAAATGGGAAGGTGAATAAGAACTGCTTGTTATAGTTTCACTTGGCTTTATTAGTATGTGCATTTTATTATCCTTGTCTATGTATATTTTATTATCTATTGTAGTACTCTAAGGCTAGGCTATTTAACCTCTAATGATTTTATGCCTTTTTCCTCCAGTTTGTTAGTAGAATTATGCTAATGAAACTTGCTATTAGGATTTAATTTTTTAAGGTGTATTTTTCAGCCACACATCTCAAAGCAAGAGAAAGTTCTTTTTTGTTTTTGTTTATTAAGAAATTTAAATAGGCATGATGCTTGTAAATTTGCTTAATATGAGGAAATTTATTTTCAAATAACTATGAATCACAAACTGAATAGAATGTGAGAAATATGTAGTTTTATTTCTTTAAACTGGCTACCACTTTCACTTAAGAAAACTCACATGCTGGAGTAATACTTTTTAAACAGTAATAGGTAAAGATACTTTTGTTTGAAAAGCATAGTAGTGATTTTAACTTCTTACAGAATGTTTTAATGCTTTGTCATTCTTTTTGCTTATATTTTAGAGCTGTATTACTAAACCAACACTTTGTAAATCTGTACATAATAATTATTTACCTTCGTTTAAACTTAAAGCACAAAAATTCCATCTGGAATATAAGGTATATAAGTAAAATATAATATATTTAGTCTTTCAATTTGAAGAGGAAACTTTTTTCCAGGTACCCCGATACATGTGCTTTCAATAGCGCCTGTCTCAGTTTCTCTATAAACATAGATACAGATTTCCTTCCCTTAGGAATTTCTTAGATTATACTTTTATGAAGTATAATCTAAGAAATTTTAGGGTTAACAAAGCTACAATACCACTTTTACAGATTATCAAATACAATCCATTTAACCTAAAAATTATACTGGAAGATTATATAATTCTCATTTGAATCAGAATCTAATTAAAGATATTCAGTGTTTTAGATTCACTGATACACATACCACTATAACATGAAATTTTTTAGGAGAGAGCTCTAGTTAACAATATTTTAAAGTTTAACAACAGGTTCATAATAGCTATATTACAGGAGAGGATTACATTGTAAAGGCAATATCATATTTTATCCTAATGTTGATTGCAGGTATTATTTGCAAAGGTGGGATCCTCTTGTGCCTTTACACCTCTGCAATTTTGTTTTGGATCAAGTTTTTGTAGCATAAGTTCTTTATGTATATATATGTGTATATATATGTAATCCCCATTCACTCAACAAAGAATTTCTAAGGAGCGTGTAATGTTTAGCATGAGTGAACTATAAAGATGACTTAGACATGGATGTCCTCAGAGAGTTCAGAGTCAAAGGAGAGGAGCAAAGGTGTTGTGTGAAGCTGATATCAGGCAGAGTGACAGAAGAGGTTTTAAAAAGTATGAAGTTTGTCCAAGTATGTGAAGGTATATAGTTGTGAAGGTATATAATGGATGACCAAATTGAAGATAATGCAAAGCCAGCTAAGTAATAGGAGACTTTTAATGCCAGCTAAAAAGTATGCATATTATTTTATGTATGTTGAACCTGTAAGGTTTTTTTCGGTATTTATTTATTTATTTATTTATTTATTTGCTGCGTTGGGTCTTTGTTGGTGCACGCGGGCTTTCTCTAGTTGCAGTGAGCCAGGGCTATTCTTTGTTGTGGTGCACGGGCTTCTCATTGTGATGGCTTCTCTTGTTGTGAACCATGGGCTCTAGGCTCGCAGGCTCAGTAGTTGTGGCACATGGGCTCTAGAGCACAGGCTCAGTAGTTATGGTGCACAGGCTTAGTTGCTTCACAGCATGTGGGATCTTCCTGGACCAGGGATCAAACCTGTGTCCCCTGCATTGGCAAGCAGATTCTTAACCACTGCTCCACCAGGGAAAGTCCCCTTTAAGATTTTTGAAAAGGAAGGTAACTTAAAATCTATATTAAAAGAAGGTAACTCTGAAGGGCATTTTGTAGAATTGTTTGAGAGAGTAGAGTTCATGGAGATCAACTAGTGATCTGTTCTAGAAGTTAATATGCAAGGTATTGAAGACCTGAGGTAGGGTAGTGTTAGTGAGGGTACACGTGGAGATAGGGACCTGTACAGTTGACAGTGTTTGATGATTGCCAGAATGACACCGTGGTTGTTCAAATAGATGTTGGTAAGAATAAGGAAGACAAAAGACAAGAAGGAAGACAAGTTCTGTTTTGGACATGATGACTTAAGAAACAGCCATGTGAAAGAGTATGGCTCTGCAACATAGGAAGCTGATGAGAGCTAGAATTATCATTTTGGAAATTAAAGAGAAAATACTTGAAGCCGTGGTCCTAGATGATGTTGCCAGGAAATGGTGAGTGAACTGAGAATATTGTTGAACTCTGAGGGATAACCTGAATTGTAAGGATTCAGTATAGCTGAATGATCAAAATCATGGACTCTGGGATCAGGCCTTCTAGAGTCAAACCCAACTCTACCCACAGGGTCTGTATGACCCTGGACAAGTTAAGTAACTGTGCTCTAGTGATCTCATGTGTAAAATGGACATAACAATAGTGCCAACTTGAGAGTTGAGAGACTGATGCATGTACAAAACCTAGAGCTTGACATATAGTAAGCTATCAAATATTAGTTATATTTAAGTGGAGTGCAAATAGAACAGTGTGGTGTGTGCGTATACTCAAGTATGGTTATATTCAGAACTTAGTCATGAGCTTTCATTTTTCTGTATATCTCATAATTTAAATTTATGAGACTAGATATAATTGGAGTTTCAGAATCAATGTTATATTCTGTAATTTAGAAAATATTCCATTAGGCTTACGCTATACAAATAGGAAACCTAAGAATCTCAGCCAAGGTTTTGTTCACATTTTCAATCCAAACATTATTTTGAAATGTTTTTTCCTGAGAATAATAACGCTGATGTATAAGTGGTCTATTTATTTTTAAATATTGAAATGATTGTTAAATAAATGTGTCACAGAACACCTACCTAATGAGTCCTGTTCCCTGATTTGATTGACTTCAAAGTAAAGTCATCTGATATTTCATGTCAAGAGGAAAAAGGCCTTTATTATTACTAAATCTTTTACATGTAGTGTTTTTATTAGTGAAATTTAAATAAGAATACCTATCAAATATATTTTTAAAAATTTAAAAATAGAACTATGATTGGTATTTTTGAAGCCTAAATAATATTTGCGATTAAAATTACAAATGCATGGTAATCTTAATGGTAAAAAACCAAATTACTTATAATTTTAATATATTACTAAAAGCTTTTTTGCTTTTTTTTTTTTATAAGAGCCAATTTAATTTACTGGCCAGAATTAAGTGGTATGGGTTTCCTTATAATCTATAAAGTAATGTAATGAAACATCTATGCATAGAAATCTGTTTTAGTTTTAAAAAGTCTTTTAATTACAATACAGTTAAAGGATGTACTATATTTGCAGGTGTGTGCGGAAGTGAGCTTTAATAATACTAAAGTATTTTTTATCTTGGAGAAAAGACCATAGAGATAAAAATTACATCATCAAGGAATAAGGTACATCTGTTCAGGCAGTTTTAAGCTTTATTGGTTCAAAATAATTAAAATCTAGGTCCAGCCTGTTTCTGTTTGTTCTGTTGGGCTAGGCCAGATCCAGATAGCAAGGATGAACAAAACATCTGCCCAAAAAGCTCAAATGACACTTACTCTTCAGTTTCTGTATAGTTTTTCAACGTTTCCTAGAACTTTATTATGCCTTCATCATATTCTCTGACCTGAGCGTACTTATACTATCTCTTTGCACGTACTTTGGCTATCTCAAGTTTTGCTTATTGAAGAAGGGCAGTATTTTCCTGTCAGGTGACTTTACGCCACCTTCTTTTAACTTGCAGACTTTGTGTCTGGTGGAAATGGCATGGGGTGGTGGTTGTTTTTTCTTTAATTTTTCTCATTTATGTAGGAAATGTTTATTGATGGCCAAGAGTGTGCTAAGACCTTCAAAGTTATCTTCTTACTATTACCTCTTCATGACTTGCTTGATTTATTTGAAGTATATTCATAAATTTGGTTTTAAGACTACATTTCACTAAATATAACTTAGCTTTAGTGCTAAGCTTGCATTTAAACTTAGTTTCATTGAAGATAATGGGAAGTAACTTTTCTAAAATATATAATTAAATCCCTACCTCTTTTGATGGCCAGAAATAGATTCCACATATTTTATTCCTCTGTTTGGACCAGTCATTAAATTGCTTTGGTTACCCAAGAGAAGCATCCGATTTCAATTCATTACTCTCCCACCCTAAGCCAGTCTTTTGTGGCTCAGACTACCTATTTCTCCATTTTCCATGCTTTCATTGAATGCACACAGAGATGTGGGTTGCGATAATTCTTTCATTAAGGTTTTTTGTAATATTGCATCAAAATGCCATCAACATATAATTAACTGATAGTTTCCACCAAAAGAAGGGTGACCTTCCTTATCAGTAGGAAGCTTTTGTGAACATTCCCTATAGTCTATACTCAGGTCAAATATATGAGTTAATCTTTATGCCTCTTCAAAGGCAACTGTTTTGATTCTTTATTATAGAGTCAGATTCAACATAAGATTGTCTAGAATGACCCTTAATGCCTTTTCTAAAACTAATTTTATATTTTTATCACTCCTATCATTTAAAAAGTAGACTAAATTATTTCTTAAAAGTGAAGTAAAATTATAGTTATAATCTCTTATCCGATGTTAAAGTAACAAGAGGTTTGATTTGTTATTATTTGCTTCAATGGTAGGATTCTAAAGCTAGTATACTTCTTTAGTAGCTTATCAGTTACTTTTTTCCAATAATAGCAAAGGCAGTCTCATGCTCATGGTTTATATGTATATCCTTTGGAACTCTACTTACATATGAAAATTTTTGAAACTTAATGTGCTGTTAAAAAGATAACGCAAATATTTTCCTTTTTAGTTAATTGAAAAACTAAAAGAGTTAATGTTGGCAGTTTAAATCAATAAAGTCTGGTAGTTTGTTTCTGTCATGGTTGTTAGGTCACACTTGCAAATACTGCATGATTAATAGGACATGCATTTCAGGAGGACTCTCATTTTCAATATTTCTTTTAAACTTCCAGTATGCCCAAAGCCTGTTATTAATATATATTTCCCTTGTATTTAACCCTTCAGTGAAAAATAACCTTTAATTGATTTAAATAAGAAGGGGGACATTACTGAGATAGTTTACCTGAGAAAATCATAAACTTCATAAAGTATGTCCTTCTTATTACCTCACCTTTTTGCAAATAATGCATACTTATTTCCACAAAATTTTTGAAATTGTATTATTAGTTCTGACACTGAGGTAGACGAAATTAGCATAGATGTTAATAGAACTTAACCCTTAAACTATATTTCCTTCCTTAAAGGCTATTATCCATATTTTTAATAAAATAAAATTAAATGTGAAAATTATCCATTAGTTTTTCTAATTAAAAGACTTGAGTTTTTATTGGTATTGCAAAGGAAGCAGATGAACGCAAAACTTCAAATAAAAGGCTTGTGTCATTTTAGAATTTCCTTCTTCAGCAGATTTTGTAGAGGTGGAGATTGGGAATAAGAACAGGGTTTATAAGCTTGGAGATCAAAGAAGGAACACAGAATACAAGAGATATAAAGAAACACTATTGTAAACTTAGATTGAACAGCCATATGAATAGATCTATACTCTGTTGAGTCATAAAACTGTTATTTCTGTTTGAAGATATGCATAACTTTGGCTTTTTTTTCTTAGTAATTTTATGTCTTTTAGAATTGCTAATCTTGTTTTAGTAGGTGCTAAGATTTTTAAGCAGTGCAGATTTAAATTAACTTAATGGTCTATATTATTCAGTCAACTTTAAAATAGGAATTGCCATGCAAAGAAACAGCTACTGTATATACAACATACTTGCAAATTAAAAGAAAGTTTTTTGGGTACCTACTAACTAAACAATATATGTGGTATATACATTAAGAATTCATTGTAGTACAATTTTTACTATATTAACATGTTGAGATTGCTGTTCTTGTTTTGTCTGTTTTCTACAGATATCAGAAGCTTCATCATACAAATGTCTGCATTAAAACCTTTAAAAATAAAATAGATTGTTGGATAAATAAAAGCCTATTTTTGTCTTACTAAACTTGGTTATTCTGTTTCTCATCCTAGTTCATTTGTTTCCGGAAATTACAAGAGTAGAATATTTTATCTAAGGGAACAGCTTAAACCCCTTCTCAAAAGAATTGAATCAACAGTTAACAAGTTTTTAAAAATTATATGTGGAATGGTAATACGAGATATAGCAAGACAGATAGAAAGGTCTAGGTACACCAGTTACTGTTTGTGACCTTGACAGAAAAATAGTTTCATAACCTCTCCTGAGGCAGATTTTCCTCATCTACAAAACAAGATGATTAATACCTCTTTTACAAGGTGGTTGTGAGAATTAGAGTTGGTGAATATAAAGCTTCTTTATAATGGTTTTGATTATAATATAATGGTAAGTACTAGTTTTGATTATATGGGAATATAATTCTAAGTTTCTAAAGCCAAGGACCCTGTCTGCTTATTCACCATTGCAGCCCTTAGGACCTAGCACAGTGGCCAGATCAGTAAATATTTATTGGTAAATAAAAAGGAATTGACCACAGATTGCTTCTTTTGGGCCATAAGCTTCAACTTAGCTTCTCTTTTTAAATCTATAGTTAAGTTTTTATGCAATTACTACATTCCTTGAAAGTCTTTCAAGCTGTCATTTTGTATAAGTTAAAAAACTGTTATTTTGTGCTTTGGATTTTAGGGTTGAGAAGTTTACACAGGTGCCTTACGAATATTCTCTCATTCCAACACCTTCCCTGTGGAAGTAGCCACTTGAGATCGTGTGCAGTGGATGCATAACTTAGAAAATGTTCACTTATCACTAACAGTTAATTTAGTTCTTCAGTCCATGTGGCTGAAAATACAAGTAAATGACTTTATGGAAATGAGCTCTAAACCTGGAATCTGGCCCTGTCTTAGCTGCTTTTAAGTTTGTGTGGTCATGAGCAAGCCAGTAACTTTCTCTGAAGATGTGTCTTTGTTCATAGTCAGATAAACTCTACCTCACAAGTTCTACCTCTACCTGTGACCCTCAAATGACGTATTGTTCCACTGTGACATATGGTATATAGCATAATGTGAGATGCTGTGTCAGAGTTCCTCACCTCTTTGGTACCATATACCCCTTGGGCCATCTAGGGAAGCTTAGGGAACTCTTCTCAGTAGAATGTTTCTAAATGCGTAAACATGAAATACTTAGAATGACAAAGAAATGCAATTATATTGAAATACAGTTATCAAAATATTTTTAAAGGGATGTAGTAATAGACGGTTCTTTGTTAACATACTAAATGGAATGTTATTGCTGTGGGTTTAATGAACTGCAGTAATTTTGAAATAGTGATGACTATATGTTTTTGAGGTACTTGTAGCAACTATAATGTGATTACTTTTGCTGACAAAAATCAGCAGTACTGCTAATGCCACTATTTGTTGCTTGTCTTTATAATTGAAAGAATTGCTAAGTTTCAATTAGAGGGTTAGTGAAAATAAAGTTGGAATTGTTTTTCTCATCCAGTTCATGGACTCCTTGAATTCTGTTCACCACCCCAAAGTTTAAGAACTCCTGTAATATATTAATGCTAGTCATTAACATTAACAGTGTATTTTTAAAAAAACATATCACTATTTCATGTGTTTAACACATATTTTTCAAAGTGACAACTTGTAGATTATGTGCAGTTTAGTCTTATTAATTTTTGGAATTAAAGATTAAGACTTTGAGTATCAAAATAGTTAATAGCATGACCAAAAAATCTCAAGTGTTGAGGACGGATCTTTAAGTATACAACTTATGTAACTGATTCTGTCAAAATGATTGTTCCTAGACCTGTTATTTGAAAGAATTAAACTTCTTTTCTAAAATTATTGCCAGGATCAGCCAAGATCTTGCTCTCATTGCTCGGGAAATCAACGATGTAGCAGGAGAGATAGATTCAGTGACTTCATCAGGCACTGCCCCTAGTACCACAGTAAGCACTGCTGCCACCACCCCTGGCTCTGCCATAGACACTAGAGAAGAGGTAGGAGATCTTCATGGAGAAATGCATAAGGTTCTTTCTTTTCTTTATTTCTTTTGCTTTTAGCTTTTTGCTTAGTTTATTTTAGTTATGTCCACCCTCCTTGTTTGCATGAAGCTCTGCATTTTCCAACTTTGCTTTAACAAATTTCTTTCATGTTTTTATAACAAAACTAGTAAAGGCTAACATTTGGTCTACTATTAACATGAAGCTATAAAATTATTTAAAATAAGCACCTTGTAAAATATGAAAATAAATGTTATCTGAAAAGCAAACCCAAATTTGGTTAATTATTGTATAAATAATAAATAGTTGTATAAAGTTCCTGTAAATTTTACATAGATACTTAGCTAGGAGTTATTTCTAGTAGCAAAGAAAGAGAAAAATTCTACAGTTTTCACTACTTTAAATAAATTCTGTTGATGAATAGACACATACATTTATCTGTACACAAAGATTCTTCAAAAATTTAAATATACATACACATGCACACACACTCAAATATATGTATTCAGTTTTGAAACATTCTTGTGAACTCTGCAATGTAAGTTAGCTTATATAGACTATCGCCCCTCCAAAACCAGAGCCTCCTGCTCTTCTACTCCAGGGGCACCATGTACATACATGGCTCCAGAAGGCACCTTTAACATATAATATAAATATAATGGTAGTCTGGCCATGTCGGCTCTCTTGATTTGGTACAGAGATACAAACAAAAGACTGGCATTTTGAAGGAATGAATTACAGTTTTATTAGGAGGGTGCCACACTAAATTGTTTAATTATCATCTGGCTGTTTTATGCTACAATGTCAGCATTGAGTAGTTGGATAGAGACTGTATGGCTGCCAAGCCTAAAATATTTATTACCCGGCCCTTTACAGAAAGAAATTTGCCAACCCCTAATATTGAATATTGATCATTCCTTAATTTTATAAAATAATGTTCTCAATAGTAGCCAAAAATGGCTAGCCTTTTTGACAGATTTAATTCTGGTAAACTGTACTACTAAAATTTTCTCAGTTGCTTTTTGTCACACTTATAATCTTATTCTTTAATGGTCATTTTTTGGTTGTTTTTTTTTCCCCTTCATGTGTTGTCTAATTTGGTAAATGATGTTTCATCAATCTGTGTAGAGTTTTGTTACCACATTGATCAATTGTAAATGCATATAAAAATCATCCTTATTGGTAAAAAACAAAAGGATCTTCTTGGTGGCAAGACATACACAATTCTTCTGGTACATTTTAAGTGATGAAGATATTATTTTCTCAGCTGTGTAACTAAATTATACCTAACATGATTGTACATTCACTCAGACCCAGTAAAATTTTTCAAACATTTCATTGAGTAGAATTCCATTTTTTCCTTTTGGCTTTATTTCTTATTATTGTACTAGAGTTTATTCCTTCTTCAGTAAACCTGAGTTACTTTGTACTGTATGTGTATAATTTAGCACTGTAGATGGCAGTATATTATTTGTACTGGAATATGTCATTTCTGTAGCATTGCTAAAAGTTTATCTAAGACCAAAATAATTTGTGAATTAAAAAATTTTTCTTTCTTTTGTAAACTTAATTATAATTTGCAATTTATTTATCTGTGAAGAAATTTGGCACCTGGATTTGGGGAGAAAAAAAGGAAAAAACAAGATAGGAAACTAAAAGAAAAAGAAACATTATTTTACACTGGTAAGGCAATGTGAGTAAAATGAACTCCTTGTCCATCTACATGGCTCAGCTTTTTCTATTTACCATCTGTGTTTTCCATTTGGGGGAAACCTTATCCATGGAAGAGTCAAATTTAGCATAGTAACATATTTTGGATTTTGAAAATAAAATCTATGTAGATGAACATCTATTTTATAAAACAGACATCTTTGAAGTGCTTATAAAAAGAAAGAGTAATTGGTTTATTGAAGATATCATGCTTCTGTTACTACTGAGAATGGAATAACTTCTGTCTAATTATAAAACTATAATGCCAATATCTGTATTTTTCCAAATTACTGTATGCTCATAAGGGTTTGCTTTTGTCCTGTTAGTTAGTTGATCGTGTTTTTGATGAAAGCCTCAACTTCCGGAAGATCCCTCCATTAGTTCATTCTAAAACACCAGAAGGAAACAACTGTCGGTCTAGTGATCCAAGACCTCAACCAACAGAGCCTCCTGATCACTTAACAATTACAAGGCGGAGAACCTGGAGCAGGGATGAAGTGAGTAAACCATAAACTCTAACAAATGGCAGAGGAGGCATGCCCCATTGGTGGGAAAAAGATGAGAACTGTTCAATACACAGGGCTGGGAAAACAGTGCTTGTCCATAGGGGTAGAATGGAATTTCAGCCTGACATAACATCAAATACAAATAATTAACTTCAAATGAATTTAGTTCCTAAAGGGAAAAGCAAAACTTGACAAATTTTTAGTAAAGTATAGGTATATATATATAAGGAGTGATTTCTTAAAAGACACAAGAAGTTTGACTTTTAAATAAAAGATTGATAAATTTGAGTATATTAAAGGACTATGTTAAACATACAGGCAACAAGGGATTAGTATACAGAATATATCAGAACTCCTACAATCAATTTAAAAAGGCAAAAACAGCACAATAGAAAAATCTGCAAAAAACATGTACAGCATTTCACTGAAAATATCCAAGGCCTATGAAGAGATGTTCAAATTCATGAATGTTCAGAGAAATACTTTTCAAGACTATAGTGAGATTATTTTATACTCATTCAATTGGCAACAAATTCAAAAGTCTTAAAATATTAAATGTTAGGGAAGATGGTGGATACATAAGCTTTCTTATTGTTGCTAGTGAAGTTAAATTGGTGCACTTTGGCAAACAGTTTGATAGTATTTCCTAAAGTTGAACATAAACATAGCCCATTATCTAGCAGTTTTGCTGCTAGTGCATACCCATTCCCAATGACAGCAAAAGTCATGCAAAAGGATATTTATAGTAACACTATGGATAGTAACAAAACTTGGAAAGTGTTTATATCTGAAGAAAAGTGAATGTATAAACTGATGCGTGCACAAATTGAACAATTTATGGAATAATCAAACTATAGCAACATGCCACAATGTGGATGAATTTTAGCAGTAGAACATGAAATGAAAAGAGTAATGCTCAAAAGATTGTATATAATGTGTTTTATCACAAATTAATAAAATAAAAATATATACTTAGGATAGAAGTAGATCTAACAAATTATATAAAAAAGAAAGCAAGGGAATGATGAATGGGATTCAGGACATTGTTTACCTTGGGTGGAGGGAGACAGGAAGCTGGGATAGAAAAACCATGTGACTAGAGGTAGATTATAACAGTCAGCTGTTTCTTTATAATAAATCACAAAAATCTCAGTGGTATAAAGCAACAGGCATTTATTTATCACACACCTGTGGGTTAACTGGTGGTACTGCTCAGCTGAACAGTGGAAAGTTGTAGGTTGGGTTCAGATTTGCTCCATGTGTCTCTTGTTTTGGATCACTGGATATAAGGAACTGGAGGTAAAAGTTAGTATATAAGACTATATATGTTTGCAGTAGTACAGAGTAGAAAAAATCTGCGTGATGGAGAAGCATTGTAGCTAGTTCCATAGCTGCAATTGTAATATGCTGGATGGTTTTAGAACACACATTCTCTGTCCTGATAGTTGATAAATTGTTCTTGGTTTCAGGGAAAGGGCCCATTCTCTAATCTTATTCATACTTACTCTGTCCTGAGGTCTAGGAAGATAAATTCCTCTAAATGTAATAAAACTATGGAAGTTTATATTTTTAAAGCAAATGGAAACATTTAGGTTGATAGTTATCTCATAGTTGATAATCAGAAAAAATTTTAATACATTGTGATACTGAAGTCTGTGACGTAGAAAAGAGAGCGATCCTTTCTGTGTTTTAATCTACCTTAGACTGTCCTGCCCTTTCTCACTCCTTCGTAATTAATATGCCTTCTACTCTTATTTGGCTTCTTTTCTCAAGGCTCACGAAATACCATTATGCTTATTTAGTCTTTCATTGTCTCTATGTTCCTTTTCACGCCCTAAGTCACCTTTTATCCCTCACTAAATTAAAAGTCTTATCATACTCAAGTTCTGGTTTTCTATGATACCTTCCTTATTAATGCCACTGCTCACTGAACTTCCTTTCATTAGAATTCGTAAAGCAGTGAATCACAATTAGTACTTATTTACATTGTTTTTATAAAAATATTTAATAATATTTTTATATGTTATTATCATCTCCCCTGCCAGTGTTTAAAGGCCATATCTTATTTTCTGGATTTTTTTTTTACAGAGTCTAGATATAGTTCTGACAATATAAGGAACTGATTTTGGAACTCATATCTAGTCCCACGTTCAGTACTTTTTCTAGCATTCTGCGCTAGCTGCGCCTTTCATGGTTTAGCTCTTGGCAAACTACAGGATGCAGGCCAGATTCAGCCTGCCACTTAGTTTTGTAAATAAAGTTTTATTATGACACAGCTGCTTTTGCTACAATGAGAGAGGTGAGTAGTTGTGACAGAGACCATATGACCCCAGTCTTCACTCTCTGGCCCTTTACAGAAGTTTGCCAACCCTTGGCTTTGCCTGTATTTAACAGGGGTGGTAGCATCCCCCATCATTAAAACTTATTGAGTAAATTTTAACACATTCTCTCTCCCACTGTGGAGAACACAGATTATAGTCTTCTTGATCTCTGTGTTCATATTATTTGAAAAGTGAAAGAATAGATAATAAATTACTTATATTTTCCCATTTATGATCATTTGAATTGGAAGCATGAGGGACAAGATCATGATAGTAATTGAAGATTAGATAATATGGATTGTTTTTTGAAAGTTATATAATGAAAGTAATATGGAAACTTGACAAGTTACTTAACAAAAAAGAACTCCGTTAATATTTATTTCTCTTTCTCAGTTTAGTTACGCATTACTTACATTCTTCAGTGATCTTTTATTAAAATTAGCATAAATATTAAATGCTCCTAAATATAGTGAGTTGTAACTAGTATTCTTGGTGGTTATCCAATATAATGGTAATATTTTAATGTCCTTTTCTTTTCATGTTTCAGGTCATGGGAGATAATTTGCTGCTGTCATCTGTCTTTCAGTTCTCTAGGAAGATAAGACAGTCTATAGATAAAACAGCTGGAAAGATCAGGTACTGTTTTATTATTCAGACATCTTTGCTTCCATAACCATCTGTTCTACTTTTTGCAAGCCTGCTACCACAGCTTCTGGGAACTAGTGAAATCAATGGTACTGAATCTTACTGCTGCCACTAGCATATTCTTTCCTTTTTCGATATTATAGCTATACTCTAGACAGCATGAAGGGGACAAAGAGAACAGGTGTCTAGATAATCAGCCCCTTTGTAATTGAGAGCTAACAGCTATAATCACTTAGGTTAATTATATTAATAATCAGAAAATTTTACTCTTCCACAAAATAGTAATAAATATTTGAAATTAACAGAATTTTAGGGCTTCTTCTGTGAGACTTCAAACTTTAGTTACATCTCCCTCATCAGTAAAGAGAACAGAATGGGTAAGACTCAGGAAATTTATGTAAAAAGCCCTGGATAGTCAAAAGCTAGACTTTCTAATGCCTTTGCTATTTATTTATGATGAATTATAATTTTTTCAATGTCTGACCCCTTCATTAGCCAGAATCTTGTGTATAGGGGCTGTGTTGTATTGAATTTTCTGTTTCTCACTTCCCTCCCTGAAGCATGTCCATTGTCATCTCTCATCATCTCCTGGGTCTTCTCAACTGAACCCAGTTTTCGAGTGTCTTAACACCTCTCCCATCCTTCAGGACTTAAATTGCATGGCAATATCTCTAAGAATCCTTCTCTGAATTTTCTCAAGTGCCTTTTCTATGGGTTCCCACAATATCACATCGTGTACTTCCCTTCTTACACTTATCCCAGTGAATTGTAATTACCTGCTTACTTGGCTGCCTTCTGCACTCAATTGTGAGGACATTAAAAACAGTGCTGAACAAATAATGTGCAGTCAAAAATCATTCAATCAGTGATTGAATCTGGAGGCTTTATTCCCCTATAAGATTCTTTTAATTGATGTTTACTTCATTCATTTAGTCCTTTGGTTAATAATCCTTCCATAATGCTCTAGTTTTAGGATATACCTTTATGGAGTTAAATTCAAAATGATAACAGTTATGTATCACCTACAACTACACTGAGTACTTGAGCCAAACTCAGGGCATGACTCCTAGTATTAATTAGTAGGCATATGATTGTGCCCTACAGATTTGTTAATTCATCTTTCATATGTAATAATTAATTGATTAAGCTGACTTTTTTTTTTCCCCTACAAATTTCAGTTGGGCTTTACCCCATGGAAGGGAGGGCTTCATTTGTCTCTGGGAACATGCTTGATTAGTAAGTCATAGGAGAATGGTTTGTCCTTTGAAGGAGAGCTCTCTTACTTGTGACAGAAGATGGGACCAGCAAACTTGGGAGTGATGTAGTCATTAAAGGAACACATACCCAACACTGCACCTAAGGTGATGTTAGAGCACTGATGACATAATCACTGAGTATGATTAAAATGAAAATAATGCACTCATTTTATAAGCCCAGTCAGAAATTAGAAAATGATGTTATTTATAAAGAGCATGCAACTAATGTAATCTCTCAATCAGTTATAAACCTGAAAATGTGCACATGTTTAAATTTAGAAACATCCAGTGAAAATATGTTATTATACTTTTTAATTCTTTGTTACTAGCAATTTTAATAATAAAAATATTTTTAAAACAATAAAATAAATTTTTAAATTTTAATAATAAAAAGGGGTGATTGGACTTAGATGGACTAGAAGTTGTGAATAGTAAAATACAGATGTTAAAGCAAAATAATGTAATTAAGACAAATCACATGTAGGTAGCAAAGATAGCTAGCTGTCTGCTCAAATGAGCTAGAATGTAAATTCCGTTAGAGTAGGGGTCTTTGTCTAAATATACAGTGACTAGAATATACAGTATAACTATCTGTTAATGAATGATTATTGTTATTAATCTCTAAGAAATTAAGTTTATTTAAAACTCATAGGTATATGTAAAAATTGATATGGGTAAACTATCATGAAAGAACAATGGATGGCAACATAATGGTAGTCATATAAATAACTTTTAAAAGTAGTTATATGTATAAAGTGCTCCTTAAGAAAAGGCAAACATTAAGTTGCCTTTTAACTGTTAAGGCAGTCTGCCTCATATTCCAGCCAGATTTGAAGGGACCATTGATACACTTCACTGATACTTTTTTTTTTTTTTTTTTCGTTTGGCTGCGTTGGGTCTTCATTGCTGTGCACAGGCTTTCTGTAGTTGTGGAGAGTGGGGGCTACTCTTCATTTTAGCGCGTGGGCTTCTTATTGCGGTGGCTTGTCTTGTTGTGGAGCACGGGCTCTAGGCACATGGGCTTCAGTAGTTGCAGCACACGGGCTCAATAGTTGTGGCTCATGGGCTCTAGAGCACAGGCTCAATACTTGTGGCATACGGGCTTAGTTGCTCCAGTTGCTCCAAGGCATGTGGGATCTTCCCAGAGCAGGGCTCGAACCCATGTCCTCTGCATTGACAGGTGGATTCTTAACCACTGCGCCACCTAGGAAGTCCCTCACTGATACTTTTTTTAATCACCAGTTTTATTCAGAAATAATTGACATACATTAATATGTAAGTTTAAGGCATACAACATGATGGTTTGATTTACATATATTGTGAAATGATTACCACAGTAAGTTCAGCTAATATCTGTCTTCTCATATTGACAATAAAAAAAAAAGAAAAGGAAAAAAAAGGAAATATTTTTTGTGTATGATGAGAACTCTTAGGATTTACTCTCAAAACTTTACTGGAAATTTGTACCTTTTGACCAACTTCCTCTGATTCCTCCTCCTTACACCTTCTGCCTCTGGTAACCACAAGTCAGATTTCTTTTTGTATGACTTTGGGGGTCTGGGGAGGGTTGTTTTGTTTTGATTTTGGTTTTGGTTTCACTATAAGTGAGATCAGAGAGTATTTGTCTTTCTCTGTCTTATTGCACTTAGCATAATGCCTTCAAGGTCCATCCTTGTTGTTACAAATGGGAGGATTTCCTCTTTTTCTATGGCTGAATAATATTCCATTGTGTATATATATCACATCTTCTTTATCCAGCCATCTGTTGATGGACACCTAGATTGTTTCCATATCTTTGCTAATATAAATAATGCTGCTGTGATCATAGGGGTGCAGATATCTTTTCAAGTTAGTGTTCTCCTTTTTTTATATACTCATATATATTCCCAGAAGTGGAATTGCTGGATCATATGGTAGTTCTACTTTTAATTTTTTGAGGATCCTCCATACTGTTTTCCATAGTGATTGTACCAATTTACAATCCTACCAACAATGCAAAAGGGCTCCCTTTTCTCCACATCAGCATTTGTTATCTCTTGTCTTTTTGATGATGGTCATTCTAACAGGTATGAGGTGCTATCTCATTGTGCTTTTTATTTGCATTTCTCTACTGACTAGTGATGTTGAGCATCTTTTCATGTACCTGCTGGCCTTTCATATATCTTCTTTGGAGAAATATCTATTCACGTCCTTTGCCCATTTTTTATTGGGTTATTTGATTTTTTGCTATTGAGTTGTATGAGTTCTTTTAGATACTGAACCCTTATCAGATACATGGTTTGCAAATATTTTTTTCTCATTCCATAGGTTTTCTTTTCACTTTGTTGATGGTTTCTTTTGCTTTTCAGAAGCTTTTTAAGTTTGATGTAGTCTCACTTCTTTATTTTTTATTTTGTTGCTTGCTTTAGGTATCATATCCAGAAAGCCCATATCTAAGACCCATGTCAAGGAGCTTTTATTCCTATGTTTTTTTCTAGGAGTTTCATGGTTTTAGGTCTTATATGTAAGTCTTTAACACATTTTGAGTTAATTTTTTATGAGTGGTGTTAAGGTGAAGATCCAGTTTCATTCTTTTATGTGTGAATATCCAATTATCCCAGCACTATTTATTGAAAAAACTGTCTTTTCTCCATTGAGTATTCTTGGCTCCCTTGTCAAATATTAGTTGATCTTATATGTTTGGGTTTATTTCTGGACTCTTGATTCTGTTCCATTGGTTTATTTGTCTGTTTTTATGCCAGTACCATACTGTTTTGCTGACTGTAGCTTTATGGTGTAGTTAGAAATCAGGAGGTGGGATGCCTCCTACTTTTTTCTTTTTTCCTAGGATTTCTTTGGCTATTTGGTGTCTTTTGTGGTTCCTTATAAATTTTAGGAGTGGTTTTTCTGCTTCTGTAAAAACATGCCATTGGAATCTTGATAGGGATTGCATTTAATCTGTGTGTGGTTTTGATAGTGTTGACATTTTAATGGTATTAATTCTCGCAGTCTGTGAACACAGGATACCTTTCCATTTATTTGTGTCTTTGATTTCTTTCATCAATATCTGTAGTTTTCAGACTAGAGATCTTTCACTTCCTTAGTTAAATTTATTCCTAAATATTTTACTGTTTTTGATGCTGTTGTAAATAGGACCAATTTCTTCCTTTCTTTTTCAGGACGTTTTTTGTTAGTGTATACAAATGCTTTTGTGTTAATTTCATATCCTTCGACTTTACTGAATTCATTGATTAGATCTAACAGATTTTTCGTTAAGTCTTTAGGATTTTCTATATATAAAATCATGTCACCTGCAATTAGAGACTTCTTCCTTTCCAATTCTGATACCTTTAATTTCTTTTTCTTGCTTGACTGCTCTGTGTAGGGCTTCTGGTACTGTATTGAATAGGAGTGGTGAGAGTAGGCATCTTTGTCTTGTTTCTGATTTTAGAGGAAAAGCTTTCAACCTTTCACCATTGATGTTAGCTCTGGGCTTGTCATATATGGCCTTTATTATGTTGAGATATTTTCCTTCTGTGCCTAATTTGTTAAGAGTTTTTTATCATGAATGGATGTTGAATTTTGTTAAATGCTTTTTCGGCATATATTGAGATCATTGATTCTTTCATTCTATTAATGAAAGAAAAGATGTATCATATTGATTGATTTTCATATGTTGAACCATCCTTGCATTGCAGGGATAAATCCTACTTGCTCATAGTGAAAGATTCTTTTAATGTGCTTCTGCATTTGGTTTGTTAGTTAGTTCATTGATAGTTTTTGCATCTGTATTCAGCAAGTATATTGGCCTGTAGTTCTCTTTCCCAGTAGCGTTTTTTTCTGGTTTTGGTAGCAGGATAATGCTGGCCTCATAAAATGAATTTGGGAGTAGTCTCTCCTCAGTTTTTGCAAAGCATTTCTTCTTTAAATGTTTGGTAGAATTCACCATAGAAGGCATCTGGTCCTGGGCTTTTTCTTCATTGGGAGATTTTTGATTACTGATTTAATCTCCTTTATAGTAATTGATCTTCTGTTTCTTTTTGATTCAGTCTTGGTAAGTAGTATGTTTCTAAGAATTTTTCCATTTCTTCTAGGTTGTCCAGTTTGTTGGCATATAGTTGTTTATACTGATCTTCTTTTGGAAAAGTAAAGATATCATTAAGTGAAATGACCAAGGTGTAGAAGAGTAAATATGAGTTCATTTGTATAAACTTCCAAGAAATGAACCTGGAGGGAAGAAATAAATGTATATATACATACATATGCATACACACATGTAATAGATATTTTATATATATGTATATGTAATATGTATGTTTTTTTTGAAATATTTATATTTTTAAACCATGTTCTGTATTACTCTGGCTAAAACATGTAAATTCAAAAAGTGAAAATAGAACAGGACAGTACAGATTACATTATGTTTAACATAATGAGAATTTAAATGAATATTCTCCTAGAAGGCAATAAAGCAAAGAGAGAGTCGAGTACATTTTTAAGGAATATCTAGATGTGGACTCAAGGTATAAAAGTAGGCTCAAGGCAACTTTATTTAAAAATACTTCAGAAATTCATTGATATCATAGCTTAATTTATTTGTATTCCTATAATTAAAAATTTTAAATATAATAAAACTTTGAATATAGCTTATGAATCGCAATATTCCACACAAATGTAATTTTCTGTTACTATGCTGAAATAAGACATTTCATCAGCATTTGATGAGTACCAATATCATGGTTAAAAACACTTTGAACATTATTCTTACTGAATTTGTAAGGCTAACTAGTTTAGAGGAAGTCATTTAGATAATTTTTTTCAAAAACTATTTCAAAATTATCTTTTTAAAATATTGTGTTTAAAGGTGTTCTTGAAAAACAACCACATTAAAATATATTTTAAACTGCTGTAAAAGCCGTTTGCTTTACCTTCCAGTAAATTGAGAAGGATGACCTATATAGCTAAATTTTACATGGCATTAGTCAAAAACTAGGTGAAGTGAGAGGACTAGGGGATGATGAGAAATGACACTGGGGAGATAAAGAAGGATCAGTTTGGGCAGAACTTGTTAAAAAGCCATGGGAAGTTAGTACATCAAATATGTGTCCTATTTAAAAACATATATAATGTGTTATATATATGTGTGTCCTATTTATATATATAATATATATAATTTACATATATGTAAATATATGTTTTTAAATATATATATAATATATATACACACATATATAAAATTGTTTTCACATTTTATTACCATTTTTCCGATTGATTATCTTGCCTCTGTCTTAGGGTATACACATGCCACTTAAATTAAGGGGACAAAACCCCAACTTTGCTGATAATAGCACTTGGCCTGGCATTTAATCATAAAGTTTTATCAATTTCATAGGGTTTTTTTGGATTTTTTGTTTGTTTAATATACCATTGTTATCCATAAAAATACCATGTAAGTCTCCTCATGGTCACGTGAGCTGCCAACTGGAAAACCTTGAGGCCTCCTTCCCTATAAATGAGAATCCCTTATTATTTCATGTCACCTGCTGAAATACAAGTGTTTCTTCTCCAGTAACTGAATCTTTATCTTCATTCAATAGATCTTCACAGAGTACCTGCTTTGTATCATTCTCTCCGTTGACCGTTCCTTACCACAGGGTATCTTTCTCATTCTGCACTGAATTCATCCCTAGTTTCCTTCAAAAGAAAATGTTTTGTAGCTTTGACATTTAATTAAAATTGTGACCAAAGAACGCTTTGAACACTTGGTTTGATTGGTTGGGTGATTGATTTTATTGTCTCAGAAATTTGACAGAATTTAGAAAGTATAAAAAATTAAATGTCAGTATGCCTCAGTAAAGTTTGTTTAATGTTATTAATTTGTTGCCTTCAGTTTCTGTTGTTTTGCTGTGTGTAAAGCACTATGGCAGGCTCTGTGGAAGACAATAAGGAAGGTAAAACATGCTTCCTACTGTTATGTTGCTTACAATCTGGTTGGCCAAGGGCAGCATATGTACAGTTAACTATGGTATAAGAGAGCACGTGATAGTTTAGTGCCCAGAGGTAAGAACAGAGAAAGGATCACCTTCACCTAGGACTGTCAGGGGAGGCTTTGTGGAGGATGTAATATTCAAAGGTAAGTATAATTTTTGATAAGCAAAATCTAAGGGATAGAGGCCTGAACCTTTTGCATGGAAAGTAGTAGAATAGTTTGGGAAATGACTGGTCTTTACATTTGTACCAGGAGTTACAAACTCAGATGCTTACCCAGGCATATCTAAAACTATCCTATTTAAATTGTTCTAATACTTTCTGTAGGCTCAATTAAAAATATTGAGCCTACAGAATACAGCTGTTTTGTAGTGTTCTCATTGGATTCCATGAGGAAGTGCCCCTCAGGTTGTGTAATGTGGCCCTGCATTGGTTGACTCCTGGTTTGCAACCCCTGATTTGCATGGATTGAGGGACAGTGTTAGAGAATAGATTGTGGGGAACTTAGAATATGAGCCTAAGACTTTTTTTTCCCTAAACTAACAGCTTTATCAAAAAGGAGTTTTAGTTTAATAGTTAAATTATTGAATGAAATCAACTTTGGAATTTAATACATTTTCATGCTGACATTTAGTCTACTGTTTTGAATCCATAGTGTAATATGAAGATCAGTTGAAACTTCTGATTATTTCTAAAAGATCTATAATGACCTTTGCACAAAACCATTTCATTTCTAACCATTATGATTGGTCTAAAGTAATTTCTTGATCTAGTTTTATGCTTCCTTGGTATTCAAATATTTTATCAGAGTTCACTCCATGAAGCCAAAATTATGTTTGGCTATGTAAACCTGTACTGCAGTATTTACAAATTGTCTTTCAGTTTTTTATCCCTTCGGCGGCTTAGAACTTTGGGGGCATTTGTGTGTGTGTGTGTGTGTGTGTGTGTGAGAGTAAGGAACCTCAGGTGACAATTCTAAGCCATTTTCACCAAAGGTGAAATATGTATGGTTTAACATTTTGAAAAAGCACAAGCATTATTAATCATCTTCTGGCAAAATTCGCTGAATTTTCAGTGTGGCTAAGCACAGACTTTTTATATGGTATGAGTCCATTGTAATTCTAAGTTGGTCCATGAAATAGTCATCGTTTTCTTACTTTCACCAATCCTAATGCTGTAAGGACCCTTTTATAGAGCACATAATAATTTCTTATGCCTTGGTATCATAGTCATTAGGATAACAGCCCTTAGATAGCTGGCAAGGATGTTTAGACTTTTGGGTATAGAAATTTTAACAGTAGATCAGAAGAATATTCTTATATAGGATTCTGGAACCATTGTTACCTTTTTAAACATGGTTATTTGTAATTGTTGTGGTTCCAGACTTGATTTGATGTTGATGAATTTCATGTTTTTTCAATAAGTTGAACCTGGCATATTGAACTTTGAAGACATACATATAACAGTGTAATTTAGTTTACTACTTAAATACTGATTAGCTTCTAATAATAATACTTTATTTTCTTGTACAGTGTTGGTTTTTATATAAGGCAGTTAAACTAGATTTCCAGGCCCAATGAAGAAATTTAAATAGAAACTATAAAGGTACCTAGTATTTACAGCTCTCTAAAGCTGCTGAATTCATGTCTTCTAGATTGAAGAGAGAAGGATATCGCATTTGAAAGACAAGTCAAAATGTTGTGGTACTTTATAAGTTAAGATGCTTGGAATTAATTTCAAACATAAGAATCTTTATCGATAGTTGTTTTTGTCAAAAGGATAGTATCTTAACACTTAATAGGTTATTATGTACAAATATACTAACGAGTTAGGAGTTTTAAAGAAAAGCAGCATAAGTACTCTATAATTTTCAACCTTTGAAATAATGTACACGCTTTGCTCAATCAATAAGAAGCCTTTTCCCATTTAAAGAGGTCTTAACAGACACAGTTTTTTATACCTCATTCAATGTATTTTCATCATAATTTCATCTTATATTTATACTACATATGTTCTATGTGAACAAAGTTGAGTTTTTGTTATAAGGTGATTATATGGTTAATTACAGATATTAGATGAAATTTGGGGGTTGTATCATCACCTACATTTGTTTTATATTTGGTTTTCAGTAAAGAATGAGATACATACTAAAAGGTTTATGTGTGTATTCATAACCGGTCAGTTACTTTTTTAGTACAAATCTCTCACAGAAATGAGTTTATTGGTAATATTGACTCAATATTTAATTCACAGTTCGTTAGCATTTAGTGGTTTTTTTAAATTTTGTGTAGCTTTCAAAAGAATACATTGTTTTTGTATTATTAAAAATGTAAGTTTTTAAAATATGAAAAGTAAAATGCTTATTTTTTTGTTTATAGAATATTATTTAAAGACAAAGATCGAAATTGGGATGAAATAGAAAGCAAGTTAAGAGCTGAAAGTGAAGTCCCGATTGTGAAAACCTCAAGCATGGTATGATAATTTTTCTTGAATATTAAAACATTTTTTAAAAGTAAGGTTTTATTTTCAGGGAATGATATGCTTGGTAATTGTTTATTGATGTATGTTTATAAAAGAAGATGTAAGTGCACAAATTTGGGAAATTTTATGCCTTCAGTTGTCTCTCACAGAGGTTTAAAATGTTGGCTGCTTCAAAGTTGCAGGGGATGTGGAGGAACCTTTTATGTTTCTCACTATTATACTCTCTTGCTCTTGTAATAATTATATGTTATAAATAAGCAGTTTTGAAATAAGAGCCAAACTCAAATATAAGTTGGCATGAATCATTTCTATTTACTTAATAGATTGCTTGTCTCTTCCTCAGGAATTTGCACAGGTTTTTATTGTTCAGGAAGTCATCCTAAAACTAAGGTTGCAGTTGATACATTTTCCAAAGAATATCCTTAAGCACTTTTACAAAGTTGTTGCAAGATTGATCAATGCAAGTTTTTCAGACTCTTTGCTTATACAGTATTATTATCTTGAATTTTTCATCTTCTGTCATTATCTCATTGAAATAAGTGAACATTAAAGATTTTAAAATTTGAATCTTGTTTACTGAATATCATAAATTATTTCCTATCCTGTTGATACACATGTGGTGCCATGTCGGTAATATTAAGGATTCCAGATAAGATGAGTGTGCAGTTCATTGCTTATCAAGTCAAATAAAAATGTTTTAATTAAAGTAAGCTAATTTTTGTCATTGCTTTCCCTACAGGAGATTTCATCTATCTTACAGGAGCTAAAAAGAGTTGAAAAGCAGCTTCAAGGTAAATTTACTACTAATTAAGTATAAAGAACTAACAATTTGGGACAAGTACATTTTAGGTGGTATTTCCAAAATATTATTGTTAGTACACTATTTTATTAAGTGTAATGATGTATGGATAAAGATATAAAGTTCTACGTATTCAAATTACTCATAAAAAGAAAGTATTAAAACCAGTATAAATAATTAAAAATATAATAAGTTAAATTCTAGGCATAAAGGCTAGAAGTTATAATTCATAGTATTATATATAGTATCTTATTTATATATATAAATAATAGTATATGAAAAATACATAAAAAATGTATATATGCAGCTGAAAATGCTTATTGACAATTAGCACTGTTTACTTGATTTGATAATTCTTAAATTATATTTGTGGTATAATCCAAATGAACTTATAAATAATAGTCATTTGGATGAACCACAAGAAATGAGTGCATATTGGACACAGGGACCAGAAGAGGAGGTGGAGAAGAAAAAGAAAGAGATTGTTGACCTCCTAAACTTTAACAGGAACATTGTTTTTTGGTGTGTGTCAGATTTAATTATGTATTTATGCTTATGTGTGTCTTGACCTAGAAGTCCCCAGTCGTACAACAAGCAGATTCCAGAGTCCGTTGCTAATTCTACTCAGTCTTCATTGATTGAATTATCATAGGCATGATATGTTGGTCCTAGCTAAGTAACTCTTAACCTTTTTTCAGCCTCAGCACACCTAAGGGTTATAATATACCCGTATGAGGCAAAGTGGCTTGTTTACATGGTAGGTAGGAGAGATTATGCTTTTAAAAGAATCTCTTAAATAGTTCTTATATCTGTAGTGCTTTTTTCTCCCAACTCCCCACCCTACCCTATGCCAAGTTGAAAATCACTGTCTAAGATTTTCCTTTGTCCACTCAAGGATGTTTTGGATTGAAAGCTGGTCTTTATCTTGTCCTTCCATGAGGTAGCAAGGTCTTTTGGCCTGCTGGGGCTGCCATGGGATATTAGTATCTAGGCTATAAGGGGATCTTTATGGCCAGCGGTACATATATACTCGTCATGGCTAATACCCTAGCACTCTCACCAGGATGAATGTCAGCATGCTGTGGTAGCATTCAGGGTGTGCTGATAGTACTTTGGCCTCAACTTTCACGGTACTCTGAACTCCATTTTAGCAACTTATCCCCAATTATCTGAGTAATAAATAAGGCCAGGAGTGTTTCTTTAATCATAACCAATATTTTCATCATCCTTCTATAGTGATTAAAGCAAACTTTAAAAAGGTCTTTCCTGAATTCCCTATCTCCAAATCCTAGTCTTCCAGCAGGCTCAGGTGCCCATGAGTAGCCTACTCAATGGACCATAGAAACCTTTCAGGTTTTTATAATCTACAATATAGATCAACCCCAGAATTACTAAAAGTGGGGTTTTAAATACACAATTGAAAGGATTAGCCAAATTTAAGCTCATATAAGCATCAGTAATTGAAATATTATCCAATTCATAAGCAATATTCATATCCAAATTTAACTATCTACAGTTATATCTTTTTCCCTTTATTCCTTGTTTTTCTTTCAGCGATCAATGCTATGATTGACCCGGATGGAACTTTGGAGGCTCTGAACAACATGGGATTTCCCAGTGCTATCTTGCCATCTCCACCAAAACAGAAGTCCAGTCCTGTGAATAACCACAGCAGCCCTGGTCAGACACCGACACTTTGCCAACCAGAAGCTAGGGTTCTTCATCCTGCTGCTGTTTCAGTCTCAGCTGAATTTGAGAATGCCGAATCTGAGGCTGATTTCAGTATACATTTCAATAGGTTCAACCCTGATGGGGAAGAGGAAGATGTTACAGTACATGAATGACTTTCTCTTGCTTGTTAAAAATAATTACCTGTGGAATGACTAGGAATATTGGAAGCAGCATAGTGCTGACTTATACAAAATAAGACAGCTTGGTCAACTACAATCTTGTTATATCCTGTCCTCTTAACTTTATTTATTTATTTTTTATCTGTAATGTGGAGTCATAGTAATCCTTTCAAACTATTTAGGTAACCATTTGATGCACATAGAGGAAAAATCAGATTGTGACAGTTTCATATTTTGTGGTTTTATGATTTTCAAATTGAATTAGATAATTGCATCCTTTCCCTTCATAGATCTTTGTTTTTTTTCTTTAAGCCATGCTGTGACCTACAAGCAAACTAAATACCCAACATTACTGACCCCCATGTCTCCTGTGCCAAGCTGCTCCCTGAAATGGACTTCCTCTTCTGTACAGATTTGTTAAACACTTATATTTGCTTCTTAATAATAGGATTTATATTAGTATTCATTACCATTGGATACAATGATATATTATTCTCCACAGTCAAACTGACCTTTCAAAACAGTCCTCCTTGTGTTCTAAAATTTTCCAACATACATGTGATTTATAGAACTTTGTTGCTGCGTAAATTGTCTTGGGGTTTATGGAGATGAACTATTATGTTTGCACTAAGATTTGTTGGGAGTGGTTGGTGGGCGTATCTATATATCAGTAAGGACTAACCATCTTTTTTTTTGTATATAGAATATTGGTAACTGTATTTGTTTTAACCCCACAGTGTTTTACTCCACTTTCAAAAAGGTCAATTTGGCACTTTTTCCCATTTTTTTTTTAATGCAAGTAAGATTTTGTCTCATTTTAGGGCAAATGATAACTAGAAAGATTAAGCTAGACAGTTTAGGTGGAGTATATTTTTAAAACTAAGAACATGTATATTGGTCCTGTGTTACCAAGTTTATATGTGACAGTTGAAAAAAATTTTCCCTTGAAATGATCATGAAGTTTAAATTTTTGGCGTTAGGAAACTTGGAGAACCAGTAGTCATAAGATTAGTGGATAGTTTCACTCGCAAGCAATGAATTGCTTCTTTGTATTTCCCTGTAGGACCCAATAGTAAATCCTGTCTCAGTCGTATACATTTATAAGGACCCTGCAAGACAACAACCAAGGCTTTGGGCCTATGCTAAACAGGAAGCTTATGAAAAGTGTCTTCCATAAACTTGTTTTTTCTCTTTCCAGCAAGTTCACCTTTGGATAAGTTTAAAAAGAAAGCAATTATCTTTATGTTTCCAGAACACTATAATTTGGGTGAATCTTAATTCAGTTTAATATTATTAGTAGACCTGGATTTTTGAAACCCTTGACCCTATCAGTCTATAAAGGTTAGAACTGCAACTTTTGCAACTTTTATGAAATAGTCTTTAATATTTCAGCAATAATCCTGTGCTACATTTGTTTTAAGAAAGTAACTCTGTTCAAAACTTTACAGGGTTTTTTAAAATCCTGTACTGTTGGGCCAGTTAATAAAGATGCAAAAAAACTGTTTTGTAGAGATGTAAAAACAAAAGTCTGTTGTATAACGAATGTCGTATTTTTCTTTAAATTAAAAAAAAAAAATGAACTGTTCTCCTTGTAAAGCTAAATTCCCCATTCTGTCTAATAAAGGAAGACTGAAAAAAAATGGTTTTAAAGAGCATGAATGGAAAGTTACAGTTGCTTTGAAGAAATAGATGAAACATTAATACAGGGTCAATCCATTTGAAGAAAAAGTAGAACAAAATAATCACCATTGTTTCCTCTTTGGTTAATGTTTGGGTACTGATTATATCAACATGGAAGTAGAAGGTAAGGATTTATTTAGGAAAATATTAGCGTCTATTCTACTTACGTTATCCTTTAAGTGTTTACACAGTTTTGTTCAATTACAAACATTTGGCCTTTTACTATGTTATTTTTATTTTGTATGAATACATTATTCTCCTTATTTATTTTTGTTACCTTTATTATGTTATTTTGTTATGCATTTACAACTCCATTTTTAAATAAAGTGTTTCTGGAACTTTATGCAATTGATTGTACATTTTATTTCTTCTACCATCTCGATTGCTAATACTTCATCAACTTACCAAGTAACTGTGTATCATTTTCCAACTTTTAGCAAAAGAAGAAATTCTTCACTTTAATTAATATGTGATAACTGTAAAACTTCATACTATTTTGGGCTGAAGACGAAAATATTTTCTTAGCAAATTATAGTAAGTATAATTCTCTTAGCTTACTGTAATGTAATATGCACACGCACAGCCTTTATTTTTAGCTGGCCTGGAATCATCAGAAAGCTTTATGACAGTGATATATTTGGGGAACAAAGAAGAAATTTAAAATACATCTTAAATTTAAGAACTATCCATTTGGACTCCCTGTTACTATTACTCAACATTCTGTTTCTCGGCTTGACCTTTATAGGCTTTCCGTAATCTGACTCTTTTATGTGTCTGTGTACGCCTGATACAGACTCTCCACGATGAGTTCCTGACAGTCTGGAGCTTCTTCATCGCTTGTGTATTTGTCTTCCTCCCCTTCCTTCCTGCTTATGCACATTCTCCAGAGTCCCACCAACCTCTTCATAAAGCTTCCCTCACTTTACTGGGCCACAGTAAAGGGCTGTGCCACATACTTATATTTTTCCTATCCCTTCCCCCGCTATACATATATACACGTTTCTTCCTTCTAAGTTAATAATCTTTATTTCCTGGATACCCTGTACTTTTAAAACGTCTGTTCTGTTCTGCTTCCTTCATCTATCTTTGGTTTTGCTTGCCATATATGTCTCCTGAAAGGATCCTAACTTTTGAAAGGGAACGAAACTTAGAAGCTTGGGATCCAGACCCATTCCTCACTAGCTAAAAATGTGTTTCTATATCTTCTGATCTGCAGAATGAAAACATCTTAATATCCAATCCAACTGGTCTATGACTGTGAAATGGTTCTCCTTCCTGTTTTTCTTCAGAAAACCTTCTCTGATTCCTTGTCCTGCAAAACCTTCTCTTCACTGTGTTCTCATAACCCCTTGTTATAGCCCAGATCATATTTATTCAACAGCTATATACTAAGTGCCTAACACATACCTAGGCACTGAGGTTACTGTAGGTGAACAGAAATAAACGATTGCCTTCATGTACCATATATTCTAGAGTAAGGAGACAGATAATAGAAACTAAAAATTAGTTAAATAAGTTGATGATGTCAGATGGAGGATCACATTCTACCCTTACCTCCCAGTGGATTGTTTACATAGGTCTTTCCCAATAGACAGTTTCTTAAAAGTAAGTGCATAGTACTCAACAAATGATTCAATTAAATGCTTTTTATTCAGGTTTCTGGGAGTATTTTGCGGTCTGATTTCAAACCTCCTCGTTCTCCTCGTTTCCCCTCTTTGCTGTAGGTAGGCCCATAGTCTCTCTCTCTTTTTAAAAAATTTTTATTGGAGCATACTTGATTTACAATGTTGTGTTAGTTTCAGGTGTACAGCAAAGTGAATCAGTTATACATATGCCCACTCTTTTTTTAGATTCTTCTACCATATAGGTCATTACAGAGTATTGAATACAGTTCCCTATGCTATCAGTAGGTCCTTATTAGTTATCTATTTTATATATAGTAGTGTGTATATATCATCCCCAACCTCCCAATTTATCCCTCTGCCCGTTATCCGCTGGTAACCATAAGTTTGCTTTGTGCATCTGTGACTCTACTTCTCTTTTGTAAATAAGTTCATTTGTACCCTTTTTTTTTGGATTCCACATATAAGCAATATATGATATTTGTCTTTTATATGGTTGAGTAAATATTCCATTGTATATATACACCACATCTTTATCCATTCCTCTGTTGATGGATTTTTAAGTTACTTCCATGTCCTGGCTATTGTAGGTGGTGCTGCAGGGAGCATTGGGGTGCATGTATCTTTTCAAATTACAGTTTTCTCCAGGCATATGCCTAGGGGTGGGATTGCTGGGTCATATGGTAGTTCTATTTTTAGTTTTTTAAGGAACCTCCATACTGTTCTCCATAGTGGCTTACCAATTTACATTCCCACCAACAATGTAGGCGGGTTTTCTCCACATCCCCTCCAGCATTTATTGTTTGTAGACTTTTTTATGATGGCCATTCTGACCAGCGTGAGGTGATACTTCACTGCAGTTTTGATTTGCATTTCTCAAGTAATTAGTGATGTTGAGCATCTTTTCATGTGCTTTTTTTGCCACCTGTATGTCTTCTTTGCAGAAGTGTCTATTTAGATCTTCCGCTCATTGTTTGATTGAGTTGTTCATTTTTTTGATATTGATCTTCATGAGTTGTTTGTGTATTTTGGAAACTAATACCTTATCAGTTGCTTAGTTTGCAGATATTTTCTCCCATTCTGAGGGTTGTCTTTTCATTTTGTTTATGGTTTCCTTTGCTGTGCAAAAGCTTTTAGGTTTAATTAGATCCCATTGTTCATTTTAATTTTTATTTATAGGAGGTGGATCAAAAAAGATCTTGCTGCAATTTATGTCAAAGAGTGTTTTGCCTATGTTTTCCTCTACGACTTTTATAGTATCTGGCCTTACATTTAGGTCTTTAATCTATTTTGAGTTCACTTCTTTGCGTGGTATTAGGGAGTGTTCTAATATCATTATTTTACATGTAGCTGTCCAGTTTTCCCAGTGACACTTTTGAAGAGACTGTCTTTTCTCCATTGTATATTCTTGCCTCTTTGTTGTAAATTAGGTAACCATAGGTGCATAGGTTTATCTGTGGATGTTCTATCCTGTTCCATTGATCTGTATTTCTGTTTTTGTGCCAGTACCATACTGATTTGATGACTGTAGCTTTGTAGTATAGTGTGAGGTCAGGGACCCTGATTCCTCCAGCTCTGTGTTTCTTTCTCAAGATTGCTTTGGCTATTCAGGGTCTTTTGTGTTTCCATACAAATTGTAAAATTTCTTGTTCTAATTCTGTGAAAAATGTCATAGGTAATTTGACAGGGTTGCATTGAATCTGTAGATTACTTTGGGTAGGATAATCACTTTCACAATATTGATTCTTCCAATCCAAGAACGTGGTATATTTCTCCATCTGTTTGTGTCATCTTTGCTTTCTTTTATCAGATCTTATAGTTTTCTGAGTATAGGTCTTTTGCTTCCTTAGGTAGGTTTACTCCTAGGTATTTTTTTTTTAATGAAGTAAATGGGGTTGTTTCCCTAATTTCTCTTCCTGATATTTTGTTGTTAGTGTATAGGAATAGAAGAGATTTCTGTGTATAATTTTATATTCTGCAACTTTACCAAATTCATTGATGGCTCTAGTAGTTTTCTGGTAGCATCTTTATACATACAAAATCCTAAAGATGCTCCCAGAAGGCCCATAGTCTTCACATTCCCACACTTTCATTATATTGCACAACTTAAGACTGGATTTTAGATAAGGTATGAGGCAGCTTCTCCAGTGCTGTGCTTCTGCTGCCAAATCCCTGAGGGACCCCACTAGGCAGCTGAATCCTTGCTGAAATTACATGCAAATTCTTGAAGAAATTACTCCCAGGCACCTCCTCAATTTAGAGAAATCCGTGGTTGCTTTATTTTGATGTTGGAATGACCAGAACAATTGAAGTCTAGTGAAGGAATATCTGAACTCTGCAGCTCTCAATTCAGACTTAAATTTTTGGCCTTATTAAGTTCCCTACTCCCTCCTTTCTTCTAAATTTGGTTTGTTTACTTCATACCTCCCCTTCTTGCTTCTTTTCCTTCATCTTGACTATAAGGGAAAGCTCCATGGTGGCTCCACTCAGTCTGTCTAGAACATTTCACTACCTGGACCTGATTTTTGTTGACTACTTGATATTCTTTTTTACTGTGTGTATACATACTGAAATATTCAACAAACATTTGTTAATTATGGTCTTTTTAGAGTTATTACTATTATAACTTTATTGCTACTACTACCACTGCTGTGGGGTCTAAACTTAAACTGAAGTATGAAAATTCTTTGAATTTTGAGACATGGTGTAATTAGATCTCAAGATGTTAGCCATCATGTAGTTCAACCACCTCATCCATATTTGATGTTTGAGGCTGAAGTAAATAAAATAACTAGTGCTGAGTGAGGGATTATTTTTTGCCGGCCAGTGTATTAAATGCTTACATGCATTATTTCTTTTAATCCCCACAAAATCTATAATAAGCAAGCTGTTATTCATAGGTTAAAAGAACTGAGGCTTTCTGATGTTAAGAAGTGTATTCAGCAGCCTAGTTGGGATTTAACCAAGATCTCTTTAACTTGAAAATTTAAATTCTTTATAGCCACCCTCCACTGGCTCTCATACAACTGGTACATCCCAGACAAGCCAGTGCCCTGTTGCTGCTCTTCAATGCTTTGTCTCAGGACAGGGACCACAGATCTGAAGAGGTCATTGGGTCCTTCTTCTGCTTTTGGGTAGAACTCGAGCTGGGGATCCTAATAAACTTCTCCACTGATAACAAGCAATGACCAAATGTTAAGAATGTTTTTCTTATGTGGAACACAAATCCCTTGAAAGAGATAATGAACTATCTCCTAGAAATCTGGATATTGAATTCTTCAGGGGGAATGCTATCAAGAACCATGTCAAGTTATGATCTGACTCTGCTCTACTGTTGTTTCAAAGAGACAAAACCCAGGGCTGCAGATATGGAACAGGTGTGTCTAGTGAGTCCACATCAGACCTGTGACCAGGGAGCTGCCTCTTTAAGCTATTCGTTACAATATTTGTCTCTGAGCAAGGCAAATTGGAGAAAAGGATATACCCTTTGGACCCACAGCATGACCCTGGAGCTCTTTTGAGACAAAGCATGGTTGGAGTGCAGCAATAACTACTACTTCCTCCCAGGAAAAAATAGCACAGTCTTAACCTAACAATTGTAAATAAATTATAAGAGGGCCTCCTATGCCAGCTCTGGGGGTGGGGCCTATTGGATTTTCCCTGAATGAGAATAGAATTTCTGCCAAATTTGAAGTGAAGAATTTTTTTCTTTATATATATATACATATATAATAATACATATATACACATATATAATACATATGTGTATACATATACATGTATAATATATGTATATAGTACATGTATATGTTAAAATTTTAGATTATGTATACTATATATACATTGTGTGTGTGTGTGTGTGTGTGTGTGTGTGTGTGTGTGTGTAGAGAGAGTCCTGCTGTGCTTTTTGTTGGGGTCTGCTTTCCATAGCCTTTCCTCACTTTCTGTAACCACTTTATTTTCCCATTCAGAAATAGCCAAATAAGACTGACTGACTTTTCCTTAATAAAATGTAATTTCATTCCATATACCTTCTTTACTGAAAACATACATTCTACTTTCCTACTGTATACTGAAATGTTTCCTTTATTATTTCTCTTAGCTTCAGTTACATGTTTAAATTAGCATCCTCAGCTCTTAAAACCTTAATTTCTTGTGAAAACTGAGAAGTAATTATGAACTGTCCTTTACATTAGCATTCTGTAGATTGGTGAACATAAATACCAGTGATAATTTCTAAAAATATTTGCTTTTTTTTTTTAGAGAACATGGCACCAAACATATTCATTAATAGTCCAAATTATCTTTAGTTTCTCTGTAAGAGGAAGCCAGTGTTCAGTAATTAATGTTTCAGTGTCTTATCTTATTTGGGAATGACCTAGCTATTCAATAAATTCTATCATTTAACTTAATTTAGTGAAAGTCTAGAATTTCAAGTTACCAGAATCTGGAGAGACTATTTTAGATGGACATTCCCAAAGCATAACTATTCTTAATAGAGTTTATCTAAAAGCTCTTAGTTCATTTACATTTTCTTTCCTAAAATTTCTTCATATCAAATTACTTGCTGACAAATTTGTAACATACATAAGATTTTATTTAGCTTATATTATACCTAGGCACAATAAAAGTATTGTACTTAATGTTGATGACTCTAAAAACATGTCTGTATTAATTAACAAACATTAATAACAGATGTTAATTTAACATTGAATATTTCCCAGTTCATGTGAACCTGTAATTTATTTAGCTTAATTTCTCTTGTATTTAGAATTGCCTGATTTGTAAGTGCTTACTTTTCAAGCCAATTAAATAGAACTCATTTATAAAGCAACCTCATTAATATTATCCAAAGGCAAAGACACATACTGAGACATACATATATTCAGACAGAGATCTCATAGTTTCCTGCTTGAGGTTTAAAATGTCTTTTTCCCTGTTTTGTTTTGTTTTGTTTTTTTCTTGACTTGAAGTTTCACTAAGCAACACAAGGCCAAAGTCTCAGGCAAAGTGGGCTGCATTTGTATCCCAAGGACATGATGAGTCAACTTCAGGTTTTCTCCTAGGCATATTTTTGTTCTCTCAGTGTCAGAATTTGGGGGAAAAAAAACAAGTATTTTAACAAGCTAGCTTTCTCTAATTGCACATACAAAAAGAACCAGTTTTGCAATTTCAAAAAAAAAGTTTTAACCAATTTTCTCCAGAGTCTAAAGAATATTATGCCCATCCAGTGTCAAAAATCATTTTTCCTTTTTATAGTCATAGTTTCATAGCGAAAATATAGACCAAATAGTGCTCAAATAACAGAGGCACTAATAACAGAGGCAGACTAGCAGATAAAATGTTGTCTCAGCAGGCTGGGGGTTGATGGGATGGTGGACAGGAAAGGTGGAGTAGAGGGTTGTCTGGGAGATCTGATGGAGAGGGAGACAGAAGGGGTCGGAGGGACAAGGCAGCAACAGAAGGACACATGCGTCGTGAGTCCCTCAGATCTGGATTCTGACTAAGGTCCATAGAAATCTGAACATAAGGAAACTCTGAGTCTTTCCCTTGCTTTTAACAAAAGAGATCAAGCTGGAAAATTGTATTATAATTTAGTGTGCCATTAAGAGGCCATCGTTCTTGGTTCCCCAGTTTACATTGGGGCCAAGCCATGTTACAGAAGAAAATGAGCCTGTTCTTTTTGAGATTGTCAGGGTCCCTGAGAATACAGCCAAGGGGTGAGTCTGAAAGAGGCTCCCAAGATGTACAAGAACCCATCCTTAGCCTATATGCTACAGAATCGGGGTACTGAGAGTCACTAGCCACAGAAAGGCATTCCTTTTGTCCCAGTGATCCCTCTGTGAGACTGAGGCATAAACTGTGTGACTGAGGTACTGTGAGACTTCGACAGGAAAAGACAGAAAAGAGAAGAGATGCTCAGGAACAATCAGGAGACTCACCATTTGGCACTTCTCTGAGCATGAAAAGGCACTCTTGAGATGGCTCAGAGGTGACACCTTAGTATTCTTTGCTTTGATCTGGACTGGAGAAAGCAAAGTGACAGGAAGGAGAAAGCTGAGGAATCTACCTCTCACTCCTGCGCAGGGGGCGCCGGGGGGCGGGGGGTGGGGGGAGCGTATGGCGGCCGGGGAAGGACTCAGTGTTTTGCTTAAACCAATGTGTGCCTCTTGGACCATGGAAGTTGTCTTGCTGGGGGCAGATGCTCAGACAGCCTGGTCTGTTCCCTGACCCCCCTTATCCTTTCATGAGAGTTGTCAAGCAGCAGGCACCCTAATGGCTTTTAAATGCCTGACCCATGCCTGCACAATGTCAATTGACCTAGTCCTCAGTTAGAAGGAAGACAGAGGGACCCTCACCCATTCTGGGCAGAGTTACTGGGGCAAAGTGATCTTTGGAGCCTTCAGAACACCAGGGTGTGGCCCTGGCCAGAGTTCCTCCGTTGCTTCCACAGACACTGGCCTGTTCACAGAGGGTCTCAAGGAATGAGGAGAGGAGGTGGGGGAAGGGATTTCTCCCTAGGAGACTTTCCCGTACAGGCCACCAAAATGTTGGGGTCCAAGTGTGGGTTGGCAAAGAATATCCAGACACAAGGCAGAATGTAAGGAAGATACAGTTTATTAGAGAGAAGGGACACTGTAAAGACAGTGTCCAACTTTCTGGTAGCCAGGGAGAGCAGACGCCTTTGTGGGCTCGCAGCCAACTTTTATAACCCTAAGACAAAGAAAATTCCTGCTAAGAAAATGTCATTAATTGATTAGTCAGTGTGCCATAAGGCAAAAGGTGTTGTTAGGTGACAGGCTAGGGTGCTATACGGTGAATACCTTCCCTAATATGGGGTCGGGTCATCAGCTAGCCCAAGTCATGAATCAAAGTTTGCCATGGGGGTCGAGTTAACTCTGGAATTAAGCTGCTATGGAGATCAAGTTACCTCAGGAATTAGGTTGCTGTGGGGGTTGGGTTAACTCCAGAATTTTGTCTTTTGGCTTTGGTATAGGGCTTCACACTTTTTCCATTGTAGTTTTTGCTTCAAGTGTCTGGAGCTCTGGCCCTACCCACTTCCCACTTAATCACCTGGTTTCCTACTGTGTCTCCTCAGTGATGAGTGGAAACCTTCACAGCCAAGACTGTCAGCTATTTTTAGACTTTTATGTTCAACATTTGGAAAAATATGTAATCTTTGCCATGTCTGTTTTTTTAGTACCAGTCTGTGACCATGGTTGTATTCTAGAGTCTTCCCTTCAAGAGAAATAAAAATTACCCAGAGTTCTTAATTACCCTAGAATATTTTATAATGTGAACAGTATGAGAAAAAGGAACAGAAAAATGGCACAACCACTTTGGAAATACTTTATAAAGTTATATACACCTACCATATGACTGAGACATTCCATTCCTAGGTATTTGCCCCAAGGAAATGAAGTCATATGTCCACAAAAACACTTGTAAAACAATGAGCAGAGAAGCTATATTTGTAATAACCAGAAACTGGAAAAGATACTAATGTTCACCAATAGGTAAATAGTGATACTACATTCATAAAATGAGATTCTATTCAACAATAGAAAGGAACAAACTGCTGAAACAATCACAGACCAATTTCAAGAACATGCTGAGGTAAAGAAGCTGACACAAAACAGTACATACTTTATAATTCAATTTATTTGAAATCCTAGAAAAGGCAAAACATCTGTAATACAGAGAACAGATCAGTGCTTGTAGTGGGTAGGGGTGGGACCAAAAGAGGAAATTGATTACAAACAAGTACAAGAGAGCTTTTTGGCATGCTGGTATTTAAGGAGTGAATACATTTGACAAAACTCATCAGACAATGCAATTGAAAAGCATCATTTTCAATGCAGTTGAAAAATGGTGCTTTTCAACTGTATGTAAATTATTTCTCAAAGTTAGAAATCTATGTTAGAAAGTCATGAATATTTCCCTATAACTTTGGTGTATCTAATTACTTTCTCAAATTGCTTTTTATGGGTCAATTCTTCTGGAACAGTCCAGGCAAATTATTAATAGTGGCCCCTTCCTCTCCCCAAAGTATCTCTATTTATAATGTGCATCCACATTTGCAACCCAGTAGCCCAGGCATCACTTCCTTTAGCTTCATTCTCAAAAGCTAGGAGCCAGAGGAGAGAGGTGAGCACCTGCTCAGGCTTGATGTTGCTGGCTGAGGGCCGGAGAGGCGGCAGTGGCAGAGTGTGGCCCCCTTTCTGTGGCCAGGCAGGCTGGGAAAGCCTTGGAGCGCCTGCACCCCCAGATCAGACCTTGGAGGATGCAGGAGAGGGTGAAAGGTGTTTCTCTTCAATGGGATCCCTGGGAGATAGGTGCTTTGCCACAGGTGGAGCACACTGTGGGCCTGAAGCTTATACCATTTATGGGGCCATTTTGAAGACAAGCAACACAAAATCACAAATACAAAATTTGGCGCTTAAGTGAATATTTATTTAGAATGAGATGAGGAATTGCAACGACTTACAAATTTCAAAAGCTGTAAAAATGTCACAACATTGTTGTCAAACACAAGTTCATGTGCCTGAGGCACAGTGAAGCCAAACAAACTGAAATGTGGAGTTTGGAGCAGAGAAAGATTTATTGCAGGGCCAAACAAGGAGAAGACAATGGGCAGCTCATGCTAAAAAATACCCCCCGCTGCTGGATGCTTTTGGGGGAAGAGTTCTAATAGGCAAAATTCAGGGGAGGGCTGCAGGGTATGTGACCTTCCTCTGCTTGGTTGGTGGTGAGGTCACAGGATGGGGTTCCAGAAATCTCAATCATCTGCCTTCTGGGGCCTATGTCCTGGAGCTCAGCCTGAAGTTACTATGCTCTACCTGGGTGGGGGCCTTAGTTCCTATAGAAGAACTCAGAGATGTGTATCAGATTGTTATGTGCATCTTTTGAGGAGGATGTGCTTTTCATTCGTTTCCTTTTTTCCCTCATTCCCCTAATTAGTAACTGTTTGAATCTGTCCTTTGCAACTCAGGGAAGGTCTAGGAGGCTGAAACCTTTTCCCTACAAACCAGAAATGGGGGACATGGAAAGGCTTTTGTACCCAGGAGGGCACCACAAGGTCTTGCTTGGTTTCAACATCACCAGATCCAGAAAAAGAAATATCTACAATATTGTTTCCCTGCATTTCTTGTCTGCATTCTCTTTGATGGCCTCTACATGTGATGGCAGTTTTGTAATATCACTTTCTACAGAGAGAATAGAAAGATATTTGTCTTTCCTCTAGCATGGTTGGTCAAGTTTGCTTTTTGATCATTGGGTGCACAAAACAAGAGACTTCACACATTGATGGACTTGCTGTTTATAGTGTTGTTACCAAGTCCAAGCTCACTCTGCTCTCTGCATGACAAGCCAATAAATTGGTGACGAGGTGTTGAGGCAAGGAATATGACTTTATTTGAAAAGATGGCAGACCGAAAAGATGGCAGACTAATGTCTCAAAACAACCATCTTATCAGGGTCTGGATGCCAGTTTCTTTTATAGAACAGAGAGGAGGAGGAGGTGAGAAAGTAAAGTAAAAAGGCCATTATGTATGACTATAATAACAAAAGCAATGAAAAGCAAAGGTTAAAGTTGAAGAATCAGATCCAACATGGAGTCAAAATTGGCTCTTCCCTGTTACAGTCTTGCTGTAAGTTTGTGCCATATAAGCACAGGAATTCTGATGAATTCTTTTTTTTTTTTTTTTGCTATTCCCATGAAAAAAAGAAAACCAACTAATGGTACATTTATAATTGTTTATGCTACATTCACAAACATATTCCTGATAGGAAAGAACTTCGATTTTTTAATAGAATTCAATGAAAACATATTTTCCTGCTCATACATGATTATACATCAGATAATGGTAAGGGTGGCCCCTGGAGCACAGCAGTAAGGACCTACTCTTCCAAAAGTTCCTGAGACCTTTTGGAACTTTCTGGGCTATTGCACATTGAAGATGGTTTCCTAGCCAAGCATCAGCCCTGACACAAAATTATCAGAGTTCACAAAGCAACTCAGGGGTTTGTGGGGCTGGAGAGAAATTTCTGCATGTTGGGGCCTCTTGTCCCCTCATAATTCTTCTCCCCCGACTCCCACCCAATCGCTCAGCAGTTTCTGGGATCAAATCTCCTATTACCTCTAGACACTGTCCTAAGTTTTCTGCAGGCTACAAGGGTAGGTTCCTTTAAAAATCTTCAGGGAGGTGAATGACAGATGCATTGACTTGACATGTCTGCATTTTTATATTCATAATCTATATCCAGTGGATCAGCAGATACTGTCTCCAAGGTCCTCCTAAAGTTAGCTTCTGACTTTCAAGCTATTGCCTCTTATTATACCCTGAGGGAGAGAGGAATCCACAAGAAGATATATTTTAAGATATTTTGTCCTGGCTTTTTAGCTCCAGCAATACCAAACAAATATAAAATCCTGCTCCTTTTTAGTGTCTAGACATACTGGATAAAACATAACATTTTTCATTTATTTTTAATTTTAAAGCATAACTGAATTCTAAAATTCCCAGGGGCCAGAATTAAAAATGAAACTGTAATACAGAGTTGATTCTGTGGCCTTGCTGAGAGATTGCTGTCATGGCTCCTTTGTGCCCAGAAGGTTTGGGCTTCATTTCATGCAGAGAGAGGAAATGAGCCTTGGAGGGTACGTGTGTGAGTGGTAGACAGTCAGAAAAGTGATTGTCACATAAGCCATCTCAGGGAAAGGGTCACTGGGCATGAGAAAGAGGCAATGTTTGAGGAGAAAAGAGTGTCTTTTTCCAGAAAGGAATTCAGACATGGAAACTTGGGTTTATAAATCACAATGAGTCTGATATATTTTTCTTTAGTACCTGGTTACATTGTAGTGAAATTGTAGAACACAAAAGTCAAAGAGAAAATTTTAAAATTAATTGAAGAGAAAGGGAACTACAACCAGACTTCTCAACAGCAACAAAAGCTAGAATGCAGGGGACTGGTATATTGTTTATGGGTGCATATTTGTGCAGAAGAAGAATAAAAGCATGTGGAAATGACACATACTATTTTCTGAATCGAGTTATCCCTGAGGATGGAAAGAAGAGGAAGGGGATGGACGTTGGGTGGGCCTTTAGATGGGCTATAATATTTTATTAAAATGTAGAATTTTTGTTTACTAAAATATTGGGTTCAAAGAAACTAAGATAAAGTATTAATAACATCTTAGTTATTAATGTCTCATCTTGGTGGTATGCTATAGAATTTATTTTCTGTGCTTTTTTGTACTCCTGAATTGTTTCAAGTTAAAAAAAATGTTTTAAGATATGTTTCCTTTCCCTGTCATTTAATTTACGCTTTAAGAATATCAATCAGCTAAAAGATTGAAATTGATACTGAATTTCTGGCATGTCTAACAAGGAGAGTAATTCATCAGATCTACTTGTCATACACTTGAAGGAGAGAGAATGTGAAAATAACTAAATTGGCACTGAACTTCCCTTCTGAAACTGAAGCATTGCTGAAATGGGAAAAATCCATTAAGGGCACCATTGGTTCATGCGATTATAGACACTGGGACTTGCATCCAACATCCAGGCCTCTGTATCTCCTGCCTTCTATGCAGGACAGTTTATATATACAGTGAAGATCTGAATAGATACTGGAATTACTAAAGAAGATTTTAGAATTTCATTTTTCTGAGTCATCTTTTTTTTTAATACAATGGTTCTTCAGTCAATGACTTAAGACTTTGTCTCCCTTTAGATGCAGAAGCTAGACTAGAGGACTTCTCCAAAAGTTTCTTGATAATTCATCACAAGATTACTTAAGATAATTACCTAGTTTGCTGCCTTAATTTGCTTCCAGAATTTTCTAATTTTGGCCAGTGTTTCTAGAAGACAGGAGTGAAGGATTAGAGAGAGTGAAACAGTGAAGGAGGGAAAGCTAATAATGAGGATTCTCAGGTCTTCTCTCTTATAGGGAACTGAGGCTTGATTCCACCAGGTAATCAATGTATGACCAAGTCATAATGGTTTTGAGAAAGAAAGGAAGGTGTTTGGGGGCACGTTGAGTTGACAACTGGAAAGTAATTATATGCTGTTCCCACAGTACATTCCCGGGATCCCAAAGGCAGAGAAAAAACTAGGGAGGGGGCCAGGGAGGAGAAGGGAGACTAGAATGTGTTGAACACCCGCCTGGTGCCAGGCACTAGCTCACACAATGTTGTACTTCATTCTCCCCAGACTTGGTTAGGTGAAGTACCATTGTGTCTTACAGAGTGGAAGCATGTGGAGAATGGACTTGAGGACATGGTGTGGGGAGGGGAGCATTGACACATATGCTACCAAATCTAAAACAGCTAGTGGGAAAAGCTGATGCAAGGCACAGGGAGATCAGCTCCGTGCTTTGTGACAATCTAGAGGGGTGGGATGGGGGTGAAAGGGAGGCAGAAACTAACAAAGTGTTGTAAAGCAATTATACTCCAATAAAGATGTATAAAAACAAGCAAACAAAAAAAAAAAACAAGATATAAGGCATAAACATTTCTACTGAAGAAAAAAATTAACATAATTGGCTAACATAAAATTTGTGATTGAATTAATATTTTAAATTTTCTAAACAGTCCTTCCCTTGTAAACCTAGCTAAAAAGAACTAACTATAAACATTACATTTTTATGTGAAATGAATTTTCCCATTGTAAATCTGCTAAATAAAAAAGTAATTTAAGCAGGGACACTATAAAGCTGTTACCACAAAAAAACAGAACAAACAAAAAACTGGAAGTAGAGTCTCATGAAAATGAGCAGCTTGCCTACATCATGTGGTCAAGTGGAACATTGTTTCTCAATTCCAGGCCTGTGTCTCAAAGTGTCTCCCCACTGCTCCTGACCACACAGGGCCGGCTCCCCATCTGTGCCCTGCTGCTCCCCAGGGCGTGGAGCATGGGGCTTGGCAGTAGCTGGCCTCAGTGTCGCCTGGTTCTGAGGGTCTGGGACCCAGACTCTGGCCAGCTGGTGTGGGACAGCTTCTAGGATAGGTCACAGGGCATTATGTAATTTCTGATTTTATCTGAGTCACCAAATGATCTTATATTGCTTAAGGGATTCTACAGGGATTCAGCTCAGAATGAAGTAGATTGGAATGAAAAACTAGCCTATCAAAGGAAGAAGAAAATTCAATAACTTCAATGTTTCTAAATTGTAGTTTTAGACACCTGGGGTCTTGAGACTCTGGTATAATTTATTTGGTATGTTTCATCCCGAAGCAGCCTGCTGACCTCTTTGATGAGAACACCACAGTGAATCACATCATCCACAGCAACAGCGAGGCCCTTTTCTATCCCATGTTTGAGTTTGTGGAGCTCTGCCATGTACTTTTGTCCCTGGAGGCTCATAACAGCCCTGTGCGCATGTTTGATTACCCCCCTGTACAGATGAGGAGACATGGAGTATACCACTGCTCTTCCCAAGGGCGGAGAGCTTCTGGTGCCAATGGGCATTCTAAGACACCACACAATAGAAATGTGAGCCCTTCTTCACCCAGGGTGGGGTGGAACTCTGCCTATGTGTCCTGCACACTTTTCAGATTGAACCTGCTTTAAATTAGACCCCAGATCTCCTAGTCTACACTAAACCTTCTCCCTTGTAGCCTTCCATCTCAGGGCAACTCCAACCTTCCAGTTACCCAAGTAAATAAACAAACAAAAATCCTTGGAGTCATCCTTGCCTCTCCTCTTTCTCTCAAACCCACATCCAGTCTCCTACAAAATCCTATTGACGTTACCTTGAACATATCCAGAATCTGACGACTTCTCACTACCTCCCCATCTCTCCCCTGGTCTGAGTCACCATCACTACTTGCATGGATTCTTGCAGTGACCTCCCAAGTGGTCCCCCTGCTTCTTCTCATTGGCCCCAGTGTAACAGCCAGAGATCTTTTTAAGATATGACGTAGGTCATAAGTCAGATCAGATATTTCTCTGGTCATCACCCAGCTCTGGCTCTCATTTCACTCAGCACAAAAGCTAACATTCTTACAGTGTCTACAGAGTCCTGTCTGCTCCAGCCCCATTACCTGATCACCTCCACTCCGACTGTGCTGTCCTTCCTATTCCACTCCAGCCACACAGGCCTCAGTACTGTTCCTCCAGCATCCTGGGAATGTTCTTACTGCAGGATCTTCACTCCAGATGTTCTGTCTTCTTCAGATTGCACTCGGCCAACTCCCTCATCTCCTTCAAATCTGCGCTTCTCACTGAAGACTACTCTGAGAGCTCTTTAATACTGTGTCATGCTCCATACCTTTGCATCTGAGCCACTGTACCCTGTTCTACGATTTTGTCTATAATCCTTATTTCCTTCTGTATTATTATATAATATTATAATAGGTAACAGATAAACTGTATTATTATCCAAATATGTTCTATGATGCTCTCCCAAGAGGATTATACTTCCCGCAGCCCATTGACTTGGCTACATGACTTACTCTGATTAATGACATGTGAGCAAAGGTGTTGTCACTTCTAGGCAAAAGTTTTAGGAACCAGCATGTGGTCTACGATGTCTTTTTTTAAAAAATCCTGTCATGGTATTTTTTGCAAGGGACTTCTTTCACTTAGCAATAATATTTTTGCAGTCATTCATTTTTTTCTGAGTTCATAGTATTGTGTCTTTTCATTGCTATTTCAACAGGCTGGGTCCAAAGGGAAGGCAATGTGTAACAGAACTGCAGCTAACCAGCAATCGTCAGGAAGCATCAGTCAGAAGGGAACCTTTGTCGTGGAAGCCATTGAAATTTTGCAAGAGTTTCTCTCTCCTGATTGACATACATCTGTCTCTTTTGCTCACTGATGTATCACAAACATCTACAAAGAATCTGGCATGTAGTCCTTAATAAATATTTGAATGAATATTGAGGAATGTCATTTAAGGAGTGCTAAGGATATTTTTGATCCCCAAATATTCTTCACCTCCCTGGTTTCTGAAGACTGAAACTTTATTACTATACATGTACTCTTTTAGGTTAAGCATTATTACCCAAACATTTAAAAAATTATGTTATAATTTATTTTATTAATATTTTAATATAAATGATGTATTAACATCAATAAGGGCAAAGAAAATATTTGAATTGTGAAAGACATCCTGGTTATTAGAGAGAGGGCTGAAGAGTCATCCACTCTTTGGTCAAATGATGTTGAGGTGAATAGCTGTTGTTTTAGAAGCTGAACCATGGAAGAACTGGGCATCTATTTCTAAACCGTTATTACACAAATGACTTATCTCTGATCATTGAAATTTTGTCATCTTTAGTGCTAAATTTTTTTAGTTTTATATTTTAAAAGGTAGCTTTATGGAGGTATAATTTGCTTAAAATAAAATTCACTAATTTTAAGTGTACAGTTGGATGATTTTTGATATTTGTATGCAGTCACACAATCTCCACTGCAATCAAGATATTAGAAGAGTTCCACTCCTCTTGGAAATCCTCTTCCCTAACCTAGCCAAGGGCAACCACCAGTCTTCTTTCTGTCTCTATATTTTTGCATTTTCTAGAAGTTCATGTGAATGGAATCTTCCAATTTTAGTCTGCTGTGTTTGACTTCATTTATTTAGAAATAGTGTTTTTGAGCTCAGTCATGTTTTTGAGTAATATTTTGTTCCTTTTATTGCTGAGTAATATTCCAAAATATGGATATGCACAATCTACCAATTCAAAAACTGATGGACATTGCGGTTTGTTTTGATTATTTTATTGTGGTAAAATATACATAATATAAAATTTCACATTTTAACTATTTTCCCACTAAATTTTCATTTTTATTTGTATTTTTAATATTATGCCAAGGAGTTGATTGATTTAGGAAAATGAACTATTACTATAAAGCCAACATTATCTCCCTTCCTCCAAAGTTAGCAGTATCTTAATATTCCAGAAATATTTCAGATACAGTTTTGATATAACATCACATAGATTTAAGATGAGGCTTTACTTATTTCCGGAACATTTTTCTCTCTAGTGGCTTCTAAAAGTATGGCTAGAGTCATTCAGTGTAGGTCAAAAGCAATAATGAAAAAAACCGATATCCAGTATTCAGCCAGACCAACTTTCAGGCCATGATGAAACGGGCGTTTTCTTCTTTTTCCTTCACTTAGCACAGTTCTCACTTCCGGTTAGATCAATGAGACAACAAAGCATTCAAGAGAATTTTCAGCAACTGAAACTACAAATGGTGAAACTACTAAAATCTCTAAAGTGACTGGCACTTGGCTAAATTTCCATTGTTCTTGTTTCTTTTTAGAGTCATTATTTTTAGAGGTTCTACTGTATACACAGTTATTCAGTTAATTCCAACAGCCATTTTAACCATTTTTAAGTGCCACTAAGTACATTCACAGTGTTGTGCAACCACCACCACTATGTATTTCCATAACTTTTTCATCATCCCAAATAGAAACTCTGTAAATATTAGACACTAACTTCCCGTTCCCCCCTCTTCTGAGCTCCTGGTAACAGGTGTTTTACTTCCTGTCTCTATGAATTTTATTATTTAAGGTAACTCCTATAAATGGAATCATCCAATAGTTGACATTTGGGTGGCTGCTTTACTTCACTTAGCATTTACACATATGTGTGCACCTATGTGGTATCATGTGTCAGATTCTCATTTTTTGAGTGAATAATATTTCATAATAATAAAAACAAAAATTGATTTGACTCCTGACATTTTATTTACTCATTCATCTCAATGAAATCTGGATTGTTTCCATCTTTTATCTATTGTGGATAACATTTCTATGTATCTTGGTGTACAAGTATCTGTTTGAGTCCCTGCTTTCAATTCTATTGAGTATATACGTTGAAATGGAATTGCTAAATCCTATGGTAATCTTATGCTTTGCTTTTTGAGGAACTGTGAAATTGTTTTTCACAGTGGCTGAACCATTTTACCTTTCCATCAATACTCCATAAGGGCTGCAATTTCTCTACATCCTCATCAACATGTATTTTCCATTTAAAAAAAAATTAAATTTTAAAAATAACAAACATCCTAATGTGTGTGAAGTTTGTGATTGTGATTTGATTTTCATTTCTCTAATGGTTAGTGATGTTGAGCATTTTTTCAAATGCTTATTAGTCAAATAAGCACAAATGTATGTCTTCTTTGGAGAAATGTCTATTCAAGTCTTTGCCCAGTTTTTAAGTGTATTGTTTGTCTATTTGTTGTAGGAGTTCTTTCTATAGTCTGGATATTAAACCCCTGTAATATATGATCTGGAAATATTTTCTCATATTCTGTGAGTTGTCTTCCCACTCCCTTGATAGTGTCCTTTGATGCACAAAAGTTTTATTTTGGATGAATCAAATTTATCTATTTTTGCTTTGATTGCCTGTACTTATTTGTCATATCCAAGAGTCATGACAAATCCAGTGTCATAAAGATTTCCCCCCTGTTTTCTTCTAGGAGCTTTACAGTTTCAGGTCTTTAAGTCTTTAACCCTCTTTGGGTTCATTTTTGTATGCATCTGACTTCATTATTTTGCATGTGGAAAACCAGTTTTTCCAGAATCATTTGTTGAAAAGACTGTCTTTCCTCCTTTGAATAGTCTTGGAAGCTTTGCCAAAAACTAGTTGACCATATACATATATCTGGGTTTATTTCTGGGCTTTTTGTTCAATTCCATTGGTTTATGTGTGTCTTTATGTGAGTGTGACATGATTTTGATAACAGTAGCTTTGTAGTAAGTTTTGAAATCAGGAAGTGTTAGTCTTCCAACCTTGTTCTTTATCAAGAATGTCTTAGCTGTTCAGGCTCCCATGAGATTCCACATGATTTTTAAGATAGCTTTTTCTATTCCTACCAAAAACGAACAAACAGACAGACCAAACTGAGATTTTGATAGGGATTCCATTGAATTCTATGAAAACTATAATAGATCATTTTGGATGGTATTGTGATCTTAACAGCATTGTCTTCCAATCCATCAACACTGAATGGTTTTCCATTTTTAGTGTTTAATTTCTTTTAGCAATGCTTTGTAGTTTTAAGTGCACAGGTCATTTGCTTCCTTTGTTATATTTATTCCTAAGTATTTTTTATACTATTGTAAATGGGATTGTTATTTTCATTTCCTTTCTAGATTGTTCATTGTTAGTATATAGAAATGGAACTGATTATTATGTGTTGATTTTGTATCCTACAACTTTGCTGAACTCATTTATTAGCTCTACTAGATTTGTATGTGTGTGTGTATCTACATATAAGATCATGTCATCTATGAATAGAGGTAATTTTATTTCTTCCTTTCCAATTTGAATGCCTTTTATTCCTTTTCTTGCCTAATTTCTCTGACTAGAACTTCCAATACTACAGTTGAATAAAAAAGGTGAGAGCAGGCATTCTTGTTTTTGTTTATAGGTTTTGACTGTTTTCAATAATGTTGATACGAACATTCATGTTCAAATCTTTATATTCACATATATTTCATTTTTCTTGGGAGATACCTAAGACTTGGATTGATGGGTCAGATGGGAAATTGAATGTTTAATTTCATAAGATATCATCATATGTGATCTAAAATGGCTGTACCATTTTCCCACCAGCAAGGTTCAAGCCTTCGAGTTCATCCACATCCTCACCAGCACTTGTTTTTGTCAGCCTTTTTAGATTTAGACATTCTAATAACTGGGCAAACATATATAATAGTGGGTTTGGGTTTTTTCTTTTAAGAGTTCATGTGGTTTTAATTTTCATTTCCCTAATGATTAGTAATTCTGAGCATTTTGTGTGTGTGTGTGCTACTTGTTAAATTTTAAAACAAACTCTGGGATGAGTATAAAATTAGGAACTTTTTTGGTCAATATAATTTACTGTGAGCTTTCCCACAGGATAGGTTTCTTAGATCATGGTTTAGTAGCAAGAGTGAAAAGTGGCTGAGTGCAAATTGTTTTTTTCTGTATCCTATTCTTTCTTCAAGGCTCCCCCTCTTTTTTTTTTTCTTCAGTGGCTTTTTACACAAAAGTGAGCTTTGAGGAATGTATCTCACCAGTCATTCATTTTTTAATGTAACTTTAAGTCTAAGTGTTAACCTCTTCCAAAATTACACTAAATCCTACATATAATCATAGAATGAAACACTATGTCTTTCGTTAAAGAAACTGAAGCGGAGAGAGGACAGAATGGGTTTGGTGAAATGAAAGACATGATGAGGGGAAACAGCATTTTGAAGGAAGGAGAGCAGGAGTAGAACCTTTACTGAAGGTCTGCTGAAGACCATGTGCTGTCACAATTTTGGAGATTCAAAGGTGACCTGCAGGTTCTCAGCTCAGGTGGTTGGCAAGATAATAATGTTGAAAGAATTAAGACTGGTTGAAGAGAATTAAATGTGGGAAGATGACAGAAAATTTTTTAGATTTTTGAAAGTTAAGCAGTGAGTGTTTGCTAGCTCAAAAGATAGAAATTCTTGAAAGAATTCAGGCCTCCATGTAATATGGGAGTCTTTTCACAGAGAGCTCTGGGAGGAAGTCATAAACATAGGTCAGAGCTAGTAGGAAGAAATGGTAAAAAGAATGGGTTTTTAGAACTTGGCAGGCGTATGTTTCAATTCCTGTTCACTAGTTACTACATATGAAATCTTAAGCAAGTTGGGTAGTCTTTCTGAGGTTCAGTTTTCTTTCCTGTGAGATGAAGCTAGTAACACCCACGTCATAGGGCTGATGAATAAATTATAATGTACATAGAACCTTGACACATTGACTAGCACATATTACAGTCTGTATTATGCAATTAGAAATATCTCCCAGGCAGAGACAAGCAAGAGAAGGACTGAGTAGGACTGAGAATTTTAAGACAAAACTTATAGTCCACAGTGCCTTGGTGATCATTAGTAATCTTTGATAGAACACTAAAGTGAAAATAATAATAATTAGAATAGTCCCTTTTTAAAGTGTAACTATTTCAGATACATTATGTAAGTCAGGCCATGTTGCTTCAGGTTCAGCTGTATTTAGGTGGTGATGCAGAAATGGAGGCAGAAAGTTAAAATGAAAGAGTGGAAAGAATTGGAATATTTTACTTGGGAGAGGAATTATGGTCCTTCACTTTTTTTTTAAAACTCCAAACAGCTAGCACAGTAGTGACAATACCTAAAAGGCTCAAATCATGTTTGTCTAAACTAAAAGAAAAATACATGTTATAATTATGTGGATTGTAACAGATTTTTCTTCTTTAACAGATTTTTAATACTCAAGGCACACTCTATCAGACCTTTGTATCACTGTTTCTTCATCTGAGAACATTCTTCCCCAAATATCATGCTAGTTCATTCCTTCATTGCATTTAGCTCAAATTTCAATTCCTCAGATAGGCTTTCTCTGAACACCCTCTGAGTTAGCCACTCATACCCTATTACTTTTCAAGGATTGACATTAAAATTCTTCATAGCATTTATCATCATCTGACATGCACTTATTTATTTACTTACTAACTTTTTGTCTATAACCTCTCCCTCAACTAAAATGCAAGCTCCAAGAGAGCACAATTTTTGTTTACTTCACTGCTGTGTGTCTAGTGCCTATAACAGTACCTAGTGCATTGGCAGTTAGTAAGTGAACAGGCAGAGAGATGAATGAATGAACTGTGTTTTTGTCTGAAGGAGAAAGTAAATTTTTTTCCTCTCTCATAATTGTTACTGATCTGTTAAAAAAATAAACTTTGTAATATTTTGGAATAGTTTTAGATTTATATATTAAAAAAAAAGGATACAAAGATATAGTGCAGAGAATTCCTATATACCCCTCTCACCCAGTTTTCTCTGTTGTTAACATCCTACATTACCATCATACATTTGTCAAAATTAAGATGCCAACATTGGTACATTGTTGTTTAAACTCCAGACTTTATGTGGATTTCCCAGCTTTCCCATTCATGACCTCTTTCTGTTCCCAGAGGCAATCCTGGGTGTTACACTGCACTTAGTCACAGCGTCTCTTTAGCTGCCTCTGGTCTATGACAGTTCCTTAGTCTTTCCTTCTTTCTCATGACCTTAACAGTTTTGGTGCTGATCCATTTTTGAGAGTTAAAGTTTTAACAGAACTTCTACTCTCCATCAAGATACCTGTCTTTTGCCTCCATCAACACTCTCTACAATTTACTCATTTTTAGTGAAGGTTTGGGCTCCTGCAATGGATGGCCTATGTTGGTCTGTCTTGTGAAGCCTTATTTCACATATTATGAGCATTCTGTAAAGAATTCTTGTGCTCAAATTGAAGATTTAGAAAATGTGAGCAAAGAAAAAATATTTTGTATAATAGTAGATTCTTTCTGTATTGGTGAGAATGTTTTGTCTGATATTTACAAAAAAGTCTACGAATAGCCTTGCCCCCTTTTAAGTCCTCTTTAACCAATGCTTCTTTTCAGCCTTCCTGTAAAGATGATATATTTCTCAAGGAATAGTATGAGGTTTAAAATAGGTAGTTTTCCTCCAACCTGTGAAAAAAATTTTTGACTTTATAAAATTTTACCTGACAGGCCAAAAAAAAAGAAGAGTGTGTTTTAGCCACATGTAAGAATGTAGTAGACATAATACATCAATAAATTTACAAACTTCTGGAAGACATTCTTAAGAAAATAAATAAATAAGCAACAGACTGGGTGAAAATATTCATAAGACATAAGTCTGAGAAAATTCTTATATCCAGCCTATATAAAGAACTCCTACAGCTCAATTATAAAAAGAGAAAAAAATCCTTTGAAAAATGGGCAAAAAACCTGAATTAACATCTCACAAAGGAAGATACACTAAATACATGAAAAAGTTCTCAACATCTAGTCATAATGGAAATGCAAATCAAAACTACATTAAGAATAATCATACTAGCTTTATTCAGAATAATCTCAAACCGGAAACAACCTAGTAATTAAGCAAATTTGTGGTATATTTACATAACGAAATACAACTCGTCAATAAAAAATAATGAACTAATGATGCATACAATTGTATTTTCTGAGTGAAAGAATATGGACACAAAAGAAATATACAGTATGAGTCCACTTATATGGATTTCTGGAACATAAACTATTGTAGAAACCAATCTATGGTGAAAAAAATCTTAAAAATGAGGGAGGAAGAGGATGAGAGGATTGATGAGGAAGGACACAAGGGAACTTTCTGGGAGGATGGCAATTTTACAAAGTTGGATTATTTGTTCAATCTGTGAATTTTAATCATTTCAACAAAAAGGACTCTTTTAGTCACCAAGATCTGGAAGAGGTATGTTCAGTTATCTGTTCACCATGAGGATTGAAAAGTACTGTAAAAGGTCATGTAAAAGCAGTCTTTAGAATAAACCACATTTCAGTGCCATCCAAACTGAGTCATGTACGCTGAGACTGTGTCTGTAGTTTGTGTCTGACTCTATTCATAAGTCATCATCAATTTAATAGTTGTTATTTTGAAAACAAAACCAAAAACAACACAAATTGTATATTTAGGTTGTAAGTCACATCCAGCGTCAAAACTGAAGGAAAAAAGTGCATCTTAAATTTGAGGAAATGCAAGATTTACTCACATAATGGCTATATTATTTAAAGAACAAAAGGTAGATGTGGAAAAACATCTTCATTATTACACGTTTAGATAAAGCGGCTGTATTAGTCAGCTAGGGCTGACATAACAAAATACCATAGACTGGGTAGTTTAAACAACAGAAATTTCTTTTCTCACAGTTCTGGGGCTGGAAGTCTGAGATCAGGGTGCCAGTAAGGTTGGGTTACAGTGGGAGCTTTCTTTCTGGCTTGTAGATAGCTGCCTTCTTACTGTGTCCTCACATGGGCACTAGGGGAAGGGGTGGGGAGAGAGAGCAGCTCTGGTATCTCTTTTCATAAAGGCAGTAATCTCATCTTGGGAACCCCACTCTGATGACCTTATGTAACCTTAATAACCTCCCGAAGTCCCAATACCAAATACTGTCACATTGGGGGTTAGGCTTCAATGTATGATGTTGGGAGAGGACACAAGCATTTAGTCCATAACGGAGACCAAGGTATCTTTCCAAAACAGACCTGAACTTATCACTCCTTACTTCTGTCTCCTGCTTACCAACCTCCTTGGCTTTCTGCTGCTTACAGGCTGGAGTATAAACCCTTGAACATGGGTCTTCCATGACTGGTTTCTGCTCACTGTTCTTGTCCTATACAAATCCCCCAGCTCAGCCCTTGCCCATGTCACAGTCCACCACCCTCCAAGCCTTTCCTTTTATGCCTCTAAGCCTTTGCACTTGCTGTTTCCTCTGGTTGAAACACCCTTGTTTCCTTTATGCTCTGAAAATTCTTCTACTTATATGCCTTATGCCAGTGAACCAGAAGAACATCTTGAGATGAGAATTCATGTATAAGGGATTTAATAAAGAAATGCTCCTAGGTGAGACTATCAGAGAGTGGAGGAGTCAGGACAGGGAAGGGGAAGGGGCCAAACCGAGGGAGGATGTCAGGTAGAGGCCCATGGAGGGTGGTGTCAGCCTGATCTTGCAGGGAACTCTGAAGTGTAAGTGATGGCCTGGAGTTGTGCCATCCTGGGGAAAGGACCTGGAATTTCATGCTTCTACAGACTTCAGCAGCTAAGGGCTCTGCTGGCTAAGGGCCTCCCTAGGGGCCACTTAAACTTCCAGGCAGTTGCATTTCCCTGTGTATGCAAGCAAAGCAGCTCCAGTAGTCAGAGGACAGTGCCCTGAAAAAAGAGCCAGAGGTGTGAGACATTAGATGTGGAAACCAGGAATGGGGTGCACAGAAGCGGTAAAAGCTCTTTGTGGGGGGGGGGGGGGGGCCGGTGGAGCACCAGCACGTCCACTACACCAGAGCCTATGTCAACCACTGCTTCCTTTCCTGTGTATTTTTTTTAGATTCACTAAATTTATTTTAAAAATCGTAAAACGTTTCTTACAAAAGAGCATTACATTCTGTACACTGTTCTGAATAGATGACAGGGACATATGGACTATTGTTACTTTTCCTCCCTGTCCCACCCCTCCCAAATGTTACAGTGACCACAAAGCAAAGTGTTCACAATAATTACATGGGGGGAATTTTTTTTAAACCACCAACAATGAACAAAAATTAAAATTCACTCACTCTGCTGCTGTTTCAAAATTTCAATGTTAGGTTTTGCACACCCTCCCCAGCCCCCAACCCTGTTTGTAAAGAACTAAAACATTACACCTGGTGAACAGCAAAGATTTCACTACACCTCAAATGCAAAACACCTATGAAGCAGAGCAATATTAGCTTTTTAAACAGAAGCAGATAAAAAAAAAAGATGCAGGACTCCTTCAGTTCTTCACTAGTCTTAGAAAAACTTTCCAGAATACTGCTTCATGCTATAAAAAAGAAAAAAGTATCTTGCATTAGAATCCTTCAACATCTGCCTACTGTTTCACACTGTTCTGCAGCAAATACTGTGCATTCTGTATCTGGTCCTGTGTTCCTATAATGGTAATGATCCGATCTTCGGACCCTTCTAAAGGCTCATCGATTTTGATCGAAGCTCCTAACTCATGACGGATTTGTTTAATCCACTGACCACCTTTGCCAATAATAGATCCAGCCAAATCTTGGGAATAGTTACTTGTGTAGTAATAATAGGTCTACCAAGATCACCATATGAGCCATGACGCCCTGCATAGGAATAATCATATCCAGAGCCACCCTGTGGTTCATAAGCCATCTGCCACTCTGATGGGCTCCATGTATCTATTTCAGAGTCCCAGGTTTCATCAGCACTGAAACTAACCATGCCATCATAACGGTCTCCAGGTCTTCCTCTTCTGTCATAGGCCATTAGATCTCCTCCTCCAGGTGGTGGTGGTGGTGGAAGAGGAAGATTCCGAGCTCTGCTACCACCCCGGCCACCTCGTCCAGGAGGAGGTGGAGGAGGTCCTCGACGAGGGCTCATATCATCATAATCTCTTCTGGATGGAGGCATGGGACGCCCACCCGGACCAGGAGGCATTCTATCAAAACCACCTCTTCCCCACATGGGAAATCCCATGGGACGTCCACTGAGGTCATCAAACATCATTGTAAAACCACCATAATCATAGGTTTCATCATAAAAATTGGGATCAGAAGGCCGAGCACGTCCTTTGATGAAGACTCTGATGTGAGATCCAGGATGATCTTTATGCACTCTACAACCCCATCAGGTTTTCCTCCAATAAGAACAACTCTGTCAGTGGATTGAGGACAACATTCTTGGAAAAGCTTGATTGTTGTCTGAGTGTTCTCTTGAAGTTCTTTGATTTTAGTACCTTTGACCCCAGTAATTCCTCCTGCCAGACTCTGATGAATCAACAGTCTCAACCTGCAGTCAAAGTCGCTTCCTTTATAGTGTTGGTAATTTAAGCATTCCACAGCATCAGATTCGAGCAGGAGCTGGCTGGTTGCAATGGGTGATGGCAACTGCAGACCCTCTTCCAAGGTAGGGATGATTTTCTTCAGAATTTTTCCAATTGTTTCAATATCAGCACTGATACTCAATATGCGCTCGGGGCCACTGCTGTCTGGGACTGAAACACTGGCATTGTAGTCTGTATGGAGAGCTTTAATATTCTTGCCTCCTTTTCCAATCACTGCCCCAGCATTCCTGCTCTGAAGCAGAATGTGTTATTCAACCATCACATCAGTGTTTCTAGATCTTCTAAAAGCTTGTTCCTCTTCCATATCTTCAGCAGGGCGTTTACCAAATTCGCCATTGGTTTCAGTGTTGGGAAAGGTTTCCTCTGGCTGTTCAGTTTCCATTTTCTTGTATTAAAGGAATGCATCAATCAGTTATTAAATATATCCTTGCAGGGCAGAACTGAAGTGTTCTGGGTGGGACCAACTAACACCCTAGTGCTGCAGAAGCCTATAGGCCGCAAATAAGCAGGAAGTAGGCAAGACATCGAGGTTGGTGCAGTGGAGAAACAGAGGATAAGGGCGTCTGCAGTGCTTTCGCCTGGAGCGCCCTCCTCCTTTCTCCTTTCCTGGGTATTGTTTAAAGTTAGTTTACAGTTTAACCATTTTGAAAGACCCTGCAAGTTCTAAGCATTTAGTGATGCTCCTCGTATGCAACCATCTGATCAAGAACCCAGTAAAAGAGCCCCCTTTCAAGGAGGCTTTGCAGTGGTAGAGCTGTGCAATATGGGTGTTTCTTACTGTAAGAAAAAAATGATACATGGCATGTTCTCATTCATATTTTGTAATATAAAAAGTTACAAGCACTCCTAATCAAATAAATAATAATAATAAAGAATTTGAATAGATTTGTTAAGTGTCCTAAAACCACAACATAGAATAATGGCCATTTTGACTCACAGGTTATTTACATGGTAGTATCAGTGTGGGTTCACTGCTATGAAGTTCAAAACAGAAGCAATAAGCCTGTGAAGAATCTGAGATTTTTTCTTAACAGGCATACTTAATTTTCCCAACAAGTCCTTGTTCTGTTACGTATACGTTACAGATTTATTACCTGCATTTCAACATTTAGATGTTTATTCAATTCTCTTCCTAACTGGGATGTGAGTTTTGCAAGGGCACAGATTGTGAATGATTCATATTTATACATCAGCTTAACTTATAAGGGCTAGCCCATGTTGGTACTCACAGGTACAGAGAAGGAATGAATTATGTTAATGAATTTATTTAAAATACAAAATACAAGACACATCCATCCTAATTCTTTTGTTTTTGTATTCTTGAAAAGCTTTGAAATGTTTTTATTTTCAAAGAAGTAAGAAGTACACATAGGAAACACAGCTCCATTCAGAATCACTAACATTTACTCAGTTCTGTAATTCTCACCCTGGTCCCAGGAGTTTAACAAGGTCAGGTGCCTTGAGACTTCCAGCTTGGCTTCAGAGACAGTTGCTAACACTGATGATCAGTTCCCACCTGATCAGACCATTAGCTGAGTCAGGCAGCTGCCTCTCCTCCTCTCTTGCCCTCTCTTTTATGGAAAAGTAAAAACTATAGAGGGCTCCATTGAGACCACAAGGAATATGCCTAATGGATCCCTGAGGTCCTCTGTCATGTTTTTTAAGGTTTGTAAAAATGCCAACTAATATAAATATTTTATTGTCTTAACAATTGCTCTATATTTGTCTGCATTTCTAGGCTGGCTCAGAGGTAAAAATTGTTACTGCTTATTAAGAAATTCCCATGTAGGATAGCTATTGGGATTGCTAGTCCTTGCTATAAATGAGAAAATGAGACCCAGAGACAGGAATTGACTTTACCAATGTCACTCAACTATGAAGTGACAGAGTTAAGGTTTGAATACAAGTTTTGAACCACTTAGTGTCAAGAACTGTGAAGGATCTCCGACTTTGCCCTACTTGTGAGCTATGAAGTTAGCCTGCCACAGTTTCATGAATGCTGGTAGAAACTATAAGAGACATGGGTCAGAGGCAAAAAACTATTTCTTACAGCGATAGGAATAGTAGAATATCAGCATTTTCTTGAGCTGGGTCCCCAAACCCAGATTCCTACAGGACAGTGCACTGAAAACCCAGTGACATCTGTACATACCTTGGTGACAGAAGAACCCTGCACTCCAGAAGTAAGCATGGCTGCCCATTGCACTGGAGGGAGACACTATTTCCTTTCCAAGGCTGTTTGCTATACAAACCCTCTGAGAAAGATAGTCCAGAAGGAAGGACTGTGTTCTCAAAACATGCAAAAATGTGGGACACCCGTGGAAAACTGTCTCCCAACACTAACCGCCTCATGACTATATCACAGATCTGTTGACTCAAATATTACTTTCATGATGATGCAGTTCATGGAGTGCCACCCAATAAATCCATCTTTCTATGCAAAAATATTTTAAGGGTATGTTAAACGACCAAGAACTAGAATGTGTGTCTGCTATCCATGGTACTAAAAAGATCATTCAGATGGATTGGAACAAATGAAAAAAATCTCATCCATGGCATGTTTTCTGCAGTCAATCTCCATTAAAACCCATAGATTTATTCACTGAATGCCTATTTTTCATACATATCCATGATAATCCATGTAAGAAAAAACAAAATTCCCAAACAAAAACCCTGACACTCCCTGACTTTGAAGAATTTAAGAAAAAGATTTAAATTCCATAAAAAAGTGGCCGCAACACACGATATGATACCAGGTTATAGGATAAGGAAGGCTTGTAAGAAAGACTAGACTTGCCAGATTGCAGGAAATTATTACAGGTTACTTGTGCGTATAGCTAATGAAATGGTAAATGACTTTGATCAGATCATTGAGGCAATATCATTTTGATAATACCATTTATGGAGCCATTACTTCTGAACAAAGTACAACCTTTTCAAGGTTGATTCATGTTTTTAGTTGTTGTCACCTCTTGGTAGCAAAGAGAGGCATATGTGCACTGGCTGCTGTATAAAATAATATAAATTGTACCCTCCAGATATTTACTCATTTAATAAACATTAGTGCCTACTTTGCTCATGGCATGAGATAGGTGCTGATAGAATTCAAACATCAGGAAGGCCTGTGACCAGAAGAGTGAATTGATTAAACGGGATAATACAGCTACGTACAAGTGCTAGAATAAATAGAAAGAAACTTGTGTGGTAGAGTGTTCAAGATGGTGGCATAGGAAGATCCTGAACTTGCCTCCTCTCATAGCCAGAGCAAATCTACAACCACATACAGAATAATCCCCTCTGAAGGGGATCTGAAAACTGGATAAATAAAGCATCCATAACCAAGGGTAAAAGGACAGCATCAAGATGGGTAGGAAAGGCAGAGATATGGGCTTGCCAAGGAAAAATCCACACCCCAGCTGTGGTGATCTACAATCAGGAGGGATCACAAAGGAGTAAGGATCCTTTTCCTTGAGGAGTAAGGATTTAAGCCTCATGTCAGGTATCCAAACCCCTAGATCCTGCACAGGAGAGGCAAGTCCTCAAAACACCTGGCTTTGAAAACCAATGGGTGACATACCCAGGAAAACTATAGAACTGCAGGTAATAGAAAACCTGTTCTTAAAGGGCTTGTGCCAACTCAACCCCCAAACCATGCCAAAACACCAGAATGAAAAGTGCATGGACCATAAGTGAAGGGGATCCACTTACTAATCTTTAAGCATCTACCAGAGAAGCAAGAACAAGTTGGGATGCACCCTGGGGACTGAGACACTGGTGGGAGTTATTTTTATGATCTCAGGCTATCTTGCTAATAGTGGCTCTGGCAGGAGTCATTTTGGAAATCTCTGTCTAACATGTTAGCACCAGTGATTGCACCTCAGTGAGAGGGCAACTCACCTCTGAACTTCAGCTGGACTTCACAGCCATCTGGCTGATTGATATTCCCACCCACAATTGCCTCACAGCCACAGTAGCCAGGTCCTGCTGCTGTTCTGGGGGCCAGCCCCAGTTACCAGCATGCTACTGCAGCAGTTATGGCCCCATCACAACAGGACAGACACATGCAGCTCACATAAGAGGACACCCCTCTGGTGGCCAAGTGGAATTGCACTTCTGAGTCCCACAGGACATCTCCTACATAAGACCACTCCTTTAAGACTGATATACAATGGTACAAATGAATTTATTTACAAAACAGAAATAGAGTCATGGATGTAGAAAACAAATTTATGGTTACCAAGGGGGAAGGGGGAGAGGAATAAAATGGGAGATTGGGATTGACAAACACACTACTAAATATAAAATAGATAACTAATAAGAACCTATTGATAGCACAGGAAACTCTACTCAATACTCTGTAATGAACTATATGGGAAAAGAATCTTAAAAAGAGTGGATACACATATATGTGTAACTGATTCATCTTGCTGTACAGCAGAAACTAATACAACATTGTAAATCAACTATATTCCAATAAAAATTAATTTTTAAAAAAGACATATATGTAACACATAGAAACAAATACAGAGAATTAGGCAGAATGATGGAACAGTGAAATATGTTACACTCAAAAGAACACGACAAAACCTCAGAAAAAAGAACTAACTGAAATGGAAATAAGCAATCTACCTGATAAATAGTTCAAAGTAACGTTCATAAAAACACCAGATTTAGGAGAAGGATGCATGAATGTAGTGAGAACTTCAATAGAAAGATAGAAAATATAAGAAAATAGTAAACAGAAGTCAAAACTAAACTGAAAAATAAGTGAGAGGGGTTCAACAGCAGATTGAATGGGGTAGAAGAACAAATCAGCAAAGTGGAAGACAAAGCAATGGAACACACCTAGATAAAACAGTGAAATTAAAAAAGAATTTTAAAAAGGTGAAGATACCTTAAGGGACCTTTCAGATAACATCAAGTGGAATAACATTCACATTGTAGGAGTCTCAGAAGGAGAAGAAAGAGAGAAAGGGCCAGAAAAATGATTCAAAGAAATAGTGACTGAAAACTTCCTCAATATGGGGAAGGAAACAGATATCCAGATCCAGGAAACACAGAGAGTTCTGAATAAGATGAACCCAAAGACCCACACCAGGCCACAGTATAATTAAAATGGTAAAAGTTAAGGATAAGGTGAGAACCCTAAAAGCAGCAAGAGAAAAACAACTTTTTACATACATGGGAACTTCCATAGGGCTATCAGCAGATCTTTCAGCAGAAACCCTACAGACCAGAAGCGAGTGGCATAATATATTCAAAGTGCTGAAAGGGAAAAAACTTCCAACCAAGAATTTTCTATTCAGGAGGTTATCATTCAGAATTGAAGGAGCAATTAAGAGTTTCCCAGCTAAGCAAAAGTTAAAAGAATTTAGCAAAACTAAATAGATATTAAAAGAAATATTAAAGGGACTCCTTTAAGCTGAAAAGAAATGGCAGTAATTAATAATACAAGAAAACATGCAAAATTAAAAATCTCACTAGGAAAGGTAAATATATATTAAAGATAGTGGGTCAGTCACTTATAAAGCAAGCATGAATGTTAAAAGACAAAAGTAGCAAAACTAACTAAAATTACAATAATTACTTAAGGGATACATGAAATAAAGATTTGTAAAATGTGTCATCAAAAGTATAAAACATGGAGGAGGGTAAAAGATAAAACTTTGAAATATGTTCAAAGTTGCTACCAAATTAGACTGATTTTTACATAGGATGCTATATGTGGACCTCATAGTAATCACAGGAAAAAAATTATAGTAAATACACAAAAGAAAATAAAAGAACTTAAATATAATACTAAAGAAAACCACCAAAATGCAAGGGAAGAGACAAACAGAAGAAAGGAACAGAGAGGAACCAAAAAACAGTCGTAAAACAATTTAAAAAATGACAATGAGTACATACCTATCAATAATTACTTTACATGTAAATGGAATAAATTCACCAATCAAAACACATTGAGTGCTTAAATGGATTAAAAAAAATTACCCATCTATATGCTGTCTATAAGAGATGTATTTCAGAAGTAAGGACACACACAGACTGAAAGTGAAGGGTTAGTAAAAGATATTCCATACAAATGAGAAGAAAGCTGGAGTAGCTGTACTAATATCAGACAATATAGACTTTAAAACAAAGACTGTAATAAAAGAAAAAGAAGGGCATTACATAATGATAAAGGGGTAATACAGTGAAATCATATAACACTTACAAGTGTATATGCACCTAACATAGGAGAACCAAAATATAAAGCAAATATTAATGAACTTAGAGGGAGAAAATGAAAACAACTTTAGCACCCCATTTACAAGTGGATAGAATATCCAGACCAAAAAAAAAAAATCAATAAGGAAAAACTGGACTTCAAGAATACAGTAGGGCCAGATAAACTTAATAAATATATATAGAACATTCCATCCAAAAGCAGCAGAATACACATTTTTCTCAAATGCTGATGAAACATTCTCCAGGATAGATTACATATTAGGTCACAAAACGAGTCCCAATAAATTCAAGAAGATTAAAATTATATCAAGCGGGCTTCCTAGGTGGCGCAGTAGTTGAGAATCTGCCTGCCAATGCAGGGGACATGGGTTTTATCCCCGCTCCAGGAAGATCCCACATGCCATGAAGCAACTAAGCCCATGTGCCACAACTATTGAGCCTGTGCTTTAGAGCCTGTGAGCCACAACTATTGAGCCCATGTGCTGCAACTACTGAAGCCCATGCACCTAGAGCCCATGATCTATAACAAGAGAAGCCACAGCAATGAGGAGCCTGCATACCACAACAAAGAGTAGCCCCCATTCACCTCAACTAAAGAAAGCCCGCACACAGCAACAAAGACCTGACACAGCCAATAAATAAATAAATAAATTTATAAAGAAAAATTATATCAAGCATTTTTTCTGACCAAAAAGGTGTGAAACAAGAAATCAGTCACAAGAAATAAATGGGAAAAATTACAAAAATGTGGAGATTAAACAACATGCTACTGAGTAACCAATGGATCACTGAAGAAATAAAAGAAAAAAATACCTAGAGAAAATGAAAACAGAAATATGACATACCAAGGTCTATGGGATGAAGCAAAAATGATTCTAGGAAGGCAGTTCATAGCAATAGAGACCTTCCTCAAAAAACAAGAAAAATCCCAAGTAAACAATCTAACAACACCAAAAGGAACCAGAAAAAGAAAAAAAATGAAGCCCAAATTCCAAAGATAAATGATACTAAAAGCTGATTCCTTGAAACGATAAACAAAATCAAAAGCAATTAGTGAGGCTAATGAAGAAAAAAGACAAAGAGCTTGAATAATTAAAATCAGAAATTAAAGAGGAAAAATTATTACTGATACCACAGAAAAAACAAAGAATCATAAAAGACTACCATAAACACCAACAAATTGGATAACCTAGAGGAAATAGATAAATGCCTAAGAAATATAAAATCTTCCAGACTTACTCATGAGGAAATAGAAAATATGAAAAGACTGTTTATTAATAAAGGGATTGAAACTGTAATCAAAAAGCTCCCAACAAACAAAAGCCAGGGCCAGACAGCTTCATTGGTGACTTCTACAAAACATTCAAAGAAGATTTATTATGTATACTTCTCAAATTCTTCAAAAAAATTGAAGAAGAGGAAAACCTTCCAAACACATTTTATAAAGCCAGCATTACCCTGATACCAAAACCAAACAAGCACACCACAAAAAAAGAAAATTACAGGCCAACATCCCTGATGCACACAGATGCAAAAAATCCTTGACAAAGTGTTAGCAAATGTAATCCAACAACACATTAAAAGGATAATACACCATGATCATATAAGATTTATTTCGTGGGTGCAAGGATGATCCAATATCCACAAATCAATCAATGTAATACATCACATTGATAAAATGAAGGGTAAAAATCATATGATCATTTGACTAGATGCATAAAAATCAATTGCTAAAATTCGACATCCATTTATGATAAAAAGTCTAAACAAAGTGGCTAGAGAAAGAATGTATCTCAACATAATAAAGGTGATATATGACAAACCCACAGCCAATATCATACTCAATGGTGGAAAGCCAACAGCTTATCCTCTAAGATCAGAGATAAGACAAGGCCCACTCTTGCCACTTTTACTTAACACAGTATTGGAAGTCCTAGTCACAGCAATTAGGCAAGAAAAAGAAATAAATGTCATCCAAATCAGAAAGAAAGAAGTAAAACTGTCACAATTTGCAGATGACATGTTACTATATATAGAAAACCCCAAAGACTCCACCAAAAGACTGTTAGAACTAATAAAAGAATCAATAAAATTGCAGTATACAAAATCAATATACAGACATCTGTAGGATTTCTATACACTAATAAGAAACTCTCCCAATGAGAAATGAAGAAAACAATCCCATTTATAATTGCATCAAAATACAGTAGAATTCCTAGGAATAAATTTAACCAAGGAAGTGAAAGACCTATACACTGAAAACTATAAGACACTGAAAAAAGAACTTGAAGAAGATAGAAAACATGGAAAGATATTCCATGCTCCTGGACTGGAAAAACTAATATTGTTAAAATGTCTATTCTACACAAAGCAATATACAGATTCAAATACCAATGGCATTTTTCACAGAACTAGAACAAATAATTCTAAAATTTGCATGGAAACACAAAAGACCCCAAATAACCAAAACAATCTTGAGAAAGAACAGAACTGGAGGTATCATGCGTCCTGACTCCAGACTGTGCTACAAAGCTACAGTCATCAAAACAGTATGGTATTGGCAAAAAACAGATACATAGATCAATGAAACAGAATAGAGGGCTCAGAAATAAACCCACACATATATAGACAACTAATCTATAAGAAAGGACAAAAAACATACAATGGAGAAAGAACAGAAAGTGGTGTTGGGAAAACTGGACAGCCACATGCAAAAGAAAGAATCTAGACTATTATCTTACACCATACACAAAAATTAACTCATGGATGAAAGACTTGAATGTAATATCTTAAACCATAAAGCTCCTAAAAGAAAACATAGGCAGTAACCTCATTGACATTGGTCTTAGCAATGTTTTCATGGATCTAATTCCCAAAGCAAGAGTTACAAAAGCAAAAATTAACAAATGAAACTACATCAAACTTAAAAGCTTCAGCATAGCAAAGGAAATCATTGACAAAACAAAAAGGCAACCTACTGAATGGGATGAGACATTTGCAAATGATGCATCTGATAAGGGGCTGATGTCCAAAATATATAAAAAACTCATACAACTCAACATTAAAAAAAAATGGGCAAATGATCTGAATAGATATTTTTCCAAACATGGCACATGAAAAGATGCTCAAAATCACTAATTATCAGGGAAATACAAATCAAAACCACAATAAGATATCACCTCACACCTGTTAGAATGGCTATTATTGAAAAGACAAGGAATGACAAGTGTTGGAGAGGATGTGGACAAAAGGGAGCACTCATACACTGTTGGTGGGACATACACTGTTGCTTCAGCCACTGTGGGACACAGAATGGAGTTTCCTAAAAAAATTAAGAATAGGGACTTCCCTGGAGGTCTAGTGGTTGAGATGTTGCCTTCCAGTGGAAGGGGTGTGGGTTTGATCCCTGCTTGGGGAGCTAAGATCCCACATGCATCGCAGCCAAAAAACCAAAACATAAAACAGAAGCAATATCATAACAAATTCAATAAAGACTTTAAAAATGGTCAAAAAATCTTTAAAAATTAATAATAGAACTACCATATGACAGTTAATTCCACTTCTGGATATCTATTTGAAGAAAACAAAAACACTAATTCAAAAATATATATGTACCTCTATATTCGTTGCAGCACTATTTTAATAGCCAAGTTATGGAAACAACTTTAGTGTCCATCAATTGATGATTGGATGAATGGATAAAATGGTATTCCACACACATACAGTGGAATACTACTCAGGCATGGGAAATAAGGAAATCCTGCCATTAGTGACAAAATGAATGAGCCCTTGAAGATATTATGCTAAATAATAGGTCAGATGGAGAAAGACAAATTCTATATGATTTCACTCATATGTGGAATCTAAACAAAACAAAACAAAAACACAAACAAAATAAAACAAAAATAAAACTCATAGATACAGATAACAGATTAGTGGTTATAAGAAGGGAAGGGGTTTGGGAGTGTGTTAAATAAATAAAGGGAGTCAGCTGTATGGATGGTAACTAGACTTATGCTGTGATCACTGTAGTATACACACATTGAATTATAATGCTGTACATCTGAAACTAATATACAAAAAGAAAAAAGAACAAGAAAACTGTGCCTACAGAAAGGTGTAGAAAAGTGTTCTAGGTATTCGTATGATACTTGTATTCACCAAAAAATATAAAAGAATAACTATAAGAATAATTATCATTTATATACTTTAAGGGGATTTTTGGTTTTATAAAAAGAATTTGCCATAGGATTCCTCTGCATGGCAGTGCTCCTCATTGAATTAAAACTTTCATTTGATCTACTACAATTGAATTTACAAAGCAACTCTTTGGCCATATATTTACTGGGTAAGAGATAACACTTTATCACCTTTCAAAAATTTGTCCTCAAATTGCATTGAGTTTAATAAGTAGCATTAAAAAGGCAGAATCCCAGGGCTGGAGGGTCACTAAATAAAGAATTCCAATTAAAAAACAAAACAAAGCAAAATAAATTCCGCTCCAATGTCTGAGAGAAATTGTTAAACATGCACCTCATTCTCTCCTAAATATTTTTAAAATTTTTTCATGCTCTGGGATAATGTGAAATGATTTTAAAACAGGCAAGGAAGAAATATAATTGCATCAGGTAACTGGTTTCTAATCAGCCTGTGAACACAAAGTTCCAGATGGCAACGTAGAGTTTTAATTTTGCTATGTGCCGGAATTATTTATTGATCTCTATTAAACAGCCAGCAGCTCTATAGTCTGGACTGCACTTCAATAATTCTAAATGATTGAGATCTGCATTGTAAACAGGTCTGCTGCACTGTGACTGGAGATGTTTCTGAAATGACATTTGATCCTGCTTTGCCTTGGCCTCTTCACAGGTGGCCTTATCTACAGACATAAACCAGTTTTCAGCTTCCTTCCCCTCTCTTCCTACTGAAGATGTGTTGAAGCTGTGAGAGTTCAGACCAGTCTCATAATAGAAAGGGTCTGGTCTGGGGTCTTATCTTTCTGCGGCTTTAGATCCTATTTAACAAAAAGTTCAGAGTGTCATCCCTTGGTGTTAGTGGACCAGAGAAGGGCAAATGGTGGGAGAGGTGGAGGATGAAGGTATGAGGAGGATCCAGAACCTAAATACAGATAGATAAGGGGTAGGGCAGCTCACATCACCAGGCCAGAGCTCAGAACCACAGGAGTCAGCTAGGCAAGGAATTGCAGTCAGGGGTCTGGATCCAGACAAGTGACAAGCATATGGTTCATTAAAAAAAATATTTTGGTTGAGGACCTACTAAGTCCAAAACAATATCCAGAGTCCAGGTTGCTCAGCTCAAGAGGCAGGGATCAGGAAACAAGGTGAGATGTTGGGAAAAATGGAGCAAGGCAGCTTGTAGAAGTTTAGGAACCGGCCAGAGTTTTGCCAGTAAGAAACTTAAGACCAAGTCCATGTAGATTTTATGGGTCAAATTAGCCTTTATTTATTTTTTCTTTTTTTAACATGATTACAGGCACCTATCGGGTAAAGCAGCGCATGTTCCCAGGGGCCTCCCTATTGGGAGGGGGTGGGGGAAGGGGAGGAAACACAGGCTTTATTTCTGGGACTTTGGGAAGGATGGTATTATAAGCCTTAAAAGGTTTTTCTCACCTGGGCCAATCAATTCTGAAAGAATTGGAAGGCAAACTCTTAGTGAGGCTCGGATACCCTCACCCTTTCAGGTTGGGGCAGGGACCCAGTTTTCTGGCACCCAGACAAGTAGATCACTTGGGGTCTATAAGGAAGGAACTGAAACTCATTTATGGGACTAGGTAAGAGTTTAACTGGAAGGCAGGACCTCGGTGCACAGCAGCCAGCGGGTCCATGAATTTGTAAACTTCTAGGGCGTGTCCCCGAGCTTTACAAGGGGGCCTGGGGCTGCCCAAAACTCTAGTTGGCTTTCCAGCCCAGCTGACACCTCCTCCCCTAACTAACCCATGTCCTTGGTGTCTCGGCCCTGCAGGGCAGGCCAGCTGCGCGGTGCTCATCATGGCCACCGGTGTGGGCAAGTTGGAGGCAGGCATCTCCAAGAACCTGCAGACCCTCGAGCTGCGCTGCTGGCCTATTCCTTGGGCGCGAAGCAGCTGATCTTGGCCATCAGCAAGATGGACTGGACCAAGCCTGCCTGCAGCGCCGCATGCTTCCAGGAGATCACCAAGAAGTGAGCACCTGTATCAGGAAGATGGGCTACAACCCCGCCTCCATGGCCTTTGCTCCTATCTCGGGCTGTCATGGCGACAAGGTGCTGGAGCCCAGCACCACCGTTATGCGGAATGGGTTCGGTGGCGGTGGTCCTGGGATGGGTGCGCTGAGAGCCACGCAACACACCTACGCCCTGCTTCCCCTCAGATGCCCTGGTTCAAGGGCTGCAAGGGCAAGAAGAGAAGCATGTCCCCCTGTGGTTTCCTCAATCTCCACTATATAAAAATTCTATGTATTTACTGAATAAAAGTTAACTGGCTGTCTTGGTTTCTTCCAAGGAGGAAAGCATGAGGTAAATGGGGAACTCTAGGTAGGTTAACAACTTATTTAAGGCCCATAGGCTTCAAAGTGTTTATGCACTGGTGTTGTGAACATGATTTAGGGTCTTACCTCCAACTCCTACCCAGGGCTCTATCCCACCCTTCTGTTTCGCTCAAAGCTAATCATCTTCTTTGTGAGGAAGAGGAATTGGTTTGGGATGTGAAAATATATTCACGATGGTATAGGGCAGGATCTTAGTGCCAACAGGTTAGTCTAACGCTCCCTCAAATTACCCTTTAAATGTCCTGAAGAAGCTTGCAGTTTGAGCTGGTGTTCTCAAATAGTTGCCTGTAGATTTATAGCATCCTAGTTTTGTGGGACAAAAGGAGAAGGGGGAACATGAAAAATGCAGATTCAGGTGCCTCACCCCAGATACAGAGAATCAGAGTCCCTGAAGGTTCTGAATTTAAAAAAAATAAAATCACTCACTTCCAAATGTGAGTCTTAGGCATCTTTTTGAGAACCACAAATTTAAAGGGATCTTTGGGTGAACTTTTGTTGTAATTTTGAAAAATTAAATTAAAAGTATATATATATATATAAATAAATATTATAGCCAAAGTTGGAACTAAAACTCATACTTTAATAAGAATTACTGTAAGTCTTTCAGTAGATTTCTCTGTTGGCACTGTGGCAGTCACTGTTTACATTTACTACTACTGGATGCATGAAATAAGGCAGGACCTGAAGCTGCAGTCTGGGAGCCGGGGACTCTACAATCTCCTCCCAGTCAGAAGTATCTCATTGTGAAGTAACAGAGCCTTCAGGTGAGATTGGACCTTCCTTGAGGGCAAGGACTTATGTTTTCACATATCTCTGAGTACCCTGCTCCTAATCCATCTCTGGAATAGTGTAGGGCCTTGACAAATGATTGTTCAGTTAGCTTTTGCTGTTTAACAAACTACCTCCAAATTCAGTGGTTTAAAACAACTGTCTTGCTTGGGATCTGTGAGCCAGCTGGGGTGGGCTGATCAGCTGAGTTTGGCTGTAAGCTGCAGGTTGGGTCCAGTTCTGCTGCATCTGTCTCTCATCCTCCATGGATTAGCATGTCCTCCTCATGCCAATGGCAGAAGCCCAAGAAGGAAAAGGAAAGCACGTGTAGCCTCTTAAAGTTTATGCACAGAACTAGCAAATTACCACTATTGTCCGCATTCAATTATGCAAAGGAAGTTATATGGGCAAGCCCAAATTTATGGATTGGGGAAGTTTATATCTTTAGTGGAAAAACTTCAAATCTACATGGCAAAGAGAATAGATTCAGGGAAGGGTGAACAATTGACGCCAATAATTCAATCCATCGGAGATAGTGAATGTGAATAAAGCAAATTTTTATACTTCCTAGAGTATAATAAGAATTGGGGACAAGGGGAAGCAAGGCAGTTTCAATGTGACACTGAATTACTCGCATTATAGATTCATTAGGAAGTTAACAAGGCTAATTATGAACTCTATGTGCTTGATGAAGGGTGTTACTGATAATTCATAGCAGTTGCTATTCTTTAACAAGCCTAGTATAGAAATATCAAGAGCCAACTATAGTTTTAAGCAGAGAAGAATAGAAAGGGTATTCTTTTTCCACACATTTTGCAACTCTCTGTGACTTGCCTGAACAGTGAAAAGCAGTGGCTGTCCAAACTCACATCTTTCCTCTGGAGAACTGAAGTGAAATTCAAGCACTGATGTAGTTATGACTAGAAATGACCCATTTGTGATTTAACACCTGATGAATGTCACTAAAACTTCATTAATCTTCAATTAGGCATCCTCTTACATGTTACTATATTTTCCTCATCTCGAGAAACCATTAGTCCTTTCTGGGAAAAGGAAATAATGTCAATAGGCAGAACTCATTGCATATCTTAAGTGCAGTTCTCTCCATAATGGTGCTTATGTGATGGGCTAACTGTGCTTCTTGATTGATGATGGCTGATGACGTGGGACTATTCCATCATGCAGGGATCCTCAGCATGCTCCTATGGCTGCTTTTATTAGCTTGAGCATTTTGAAATTTCCACTCCCTTATTACTTCAGAGGAGTGTTTCAGGGATGAAAAGTATATGTCACTAATGAAAGAAACTGAAGATGACAGAAACAAATGGAAAGATATGCTATGTTCATGGATAGGAGAATTAATATTGTTAAAAGGTAATTTACAGATTCAGTGCAATCCTTATCAAAATACCCTTGGCATTTTTCATAGAACTAGAAAAAATAATTCTAAAATTTGTATGGAAACAGAAAAGACCTCAAATAGCCAAAACAATCTTGAGAGAGAAGAACAGAGCTGGAGGTATCATGCTCCCTGACTCCAGATTATACTACAAAACTACAGTCATCAAAAGAGTATGATACCAGCATAAAAACAGACACATAGATCAATGGAACAGAATAGAATGCCCAGAAATAAACCCTTATACTTATGGTTGACTAATCAAGACAAAAGAGACATGAATGTTCAATGGAGAAAAGACAGTCTCTTCAATAAGTGATGCTGAGACAGCTGGACTGCTACATGTAGAAGAATGAAATTAGAACATTTTCTAGCACCATATACAAAAATAAACTCAAAATGGATTAAAGACCTAAATGCAAGACTGGAAACTATAAAACTCCCAGAAGAAAACATAGGCGGAACACTCTTTGACACAAATTGTAGCAATGTTTTTTTGGATCTGTCTCCTAAGGCAAAAGAACAAAAGCAAAAATAAACAAATGGGACCTAAGTAAAATTAAAATATTTTGCACAGCAAAGGAAACCACTGACAAAGTGAAAAGACAGTCTAATGAATGTGAGAAAATACTTGCAAATGCTATGATTGGTAAGGGGTTAATATCCAAAATATAGAAACAGCTTATACAACTCAACATCACACACACACACACAAAACCAAATAACCTGGTTAGAAAATGGGCAGAAGACCTGAACAGATATTTTTCCAAAGAAGAGGTACAGATGGCTAACAGGCACGTGAAAAGATGTTCAACATTATTAATCTTCAGAGAAATGCAAATCAAAACCACAATGAGTTATCACCTCACACCTCTCAGAATGGTTAACATCAAAAAAAGACCACAAATAACAAATGTTGGTGAGGATATGGACAAAAAGGGAACCTTCCAGCACTGTTGATGGGAATGTAAATTAGCTAACTAGAACTACCATATGATCCAGCAATTCCACTCCTGGGTGTATATCTAAAGAATATGAAAACACTAATTTGAAAAGATACATGCATCCCAATGTTCACAGCAGTATTGTTTACAATCACCAAGATATGGAAGCAACCTAAGTGTCCTCAACAGATGACTGGATAAAGAAGGTGTGTGTGTGTGTGTGTGTGTGTGTGTATACATACATGTATTTACATACATATGTCTATATGTAAATACAATTGAATACTACTCAGCCATAAAAAGAATGACATTTTGCCATTTGCAACAATATGGATGGACTTGGAAAGTATTATGTTTAGTGAAATAAGTCAGACAGAGAAAGACAAATACTGTATGATATAAATTACATGCAGAATCTAAAAAATACAACAAACTAGTGAATATAACAAAAAAGAAACATACAGATATAAAGAACAAACTGGTGGTTAGCAGAGGGGAGAGGGTAGAGGGGAGGTACAAGACAGGGATAGGGGATTAAGAGATACAAACTATTATATATAAAATAACCTACAAGGATCTACTGTAGAGTGCAGGGAACAGAGGCAATATTTTATAATAATTATAAATGGAGTATAACCTTTAAAAATTGTGAATCGCTATATTGTACACTTGAAACATATAATATTATAAATCAACTATACCTCAGTTCAAAAAAGAAAAGGATTTGTCCATAGTTATTACATGGAATAGGAAATTGGAGCAAAACTTTGAATCCCTAAATTTCCTGAAGATAAGAAATTCAAAATGCATATATCTTGGAGTTTGGAGTTTAGAAGGTAAAACTCCACTTCAGCCCAGTAGCACAAAAACTCCTCAAGGTTCCTTGGATCTCTTGTGAACTCTGTGGCACTTGAATGACCTAATATAGGATTTTGCTCCATCTTTATGGCTTTTTTATCTTCTTAATGAGGGGAATCAAAGTGGAAAGATAAGTGCTAAGTATTGTCAATACTTAGAACTCGAAACTCTTCCTGTTATAGTGTCCCCTTATCCCTTGAACAGAAGTAATGGTGGCAGTGGGGATGCTGATGATGGGGTGTTTGTGCATGTGTTTCCTACTTGGTTCCCAGAAATCTTCACCCTAGGGAGAAGTCCCCTTCCCCTCTTCTGTTGCCAGCTGCTCTTCACTGTGGGCATATTTCCATCAGGCCCACAGATTCTGTATTCCTCCCCTCAGACCACCTAAGATCACTAAAGTTGTATCTGCCATTGACTATTTGAAGTTGTCTGGCTCTTACCTCTTATTTTGTCATTGAGGTTAATTTTATGCATCAGGCTAGATGAACCTCAAGAGCTCATGCTTGGAAAATCATCCTTTAGAGGCAGCCAAGATTCAAATTCATTAACTTCCTTGTTCCATTTTGGTTCTTTCTTCTGTTTGCCAACACCTCCCTTTCTGAGAGCAGATACCTTCACCTCTTTCCTGCATCTTCAGATATCAAGGGAGAATTTCTCTAATGATGGAATCTTTTTTGGCATTATTTAGTGGGTTTGTGTTCTTGTAAATCTTTATATGCAATATGTGCCCTCTCCATTAAAAAGGTAGCTTGAGCCACATGTACCTGGGGAATTCATCACAGTGTTCTGGCAGGATTTCCAAATACAGAAAAAGTTGATTGTAGAACAATTCATTATGCAATAAGCTTAGCTAAACTGCCCACAGACACATTTTAGATTATCAATGCTAACTGGGACCAGCAAAAGCATGGATAATTGAAATTCTCTGCTATTCCACAAATGCTATTTTAGTTGTTGTGATGGTTTTTAATGTGTCACTTTGGTTGAATCACATTTCCTGGAAATTTCTTTCCTATTGGTTTCTGGTTAGGATGGACCACTAGACAGATTTTTATAGGAGATTTTGGGGGAGCTAGTGAAGTTGCAGCCATTTTGTAGCTAACATGTCTTGTCACTTATCTTCTGGCTCACCTTGTTAGCATGAGGCAGGGGTCAGGCCTGCAATTGCTCTACCCTCCTCCGGATCCTCCTTCAGTTTCTCTCTGCATGTGTGCTTAGCTCAGTGATGATGGGTCTTGGCTTCTGCAGGACATCTACACCATTGATGTCAGATGCTACAAGAAATGACAAGGACTTCTATCTATTTTTGTGGGTTTCACCTTGTTCTTGCTCTGCCCTGCTTTACATCATTCTTCCCTTCCCAACTGCCTGTCTTATAGATCTACATCTTCTATAAAATGTCCCAGTGGTTCTGCTTCTCTGCTTGACCTTGACTAATACAGTAGCTAAGGTGAAATATCTCCCACTTGAACGATAGCAGTTGAGGAGAAGAAGACTATTGTGAAGGAGGAAAAGCAAAGGGCAAGTTCTGGTGGTAAGGTCTGGACAAGAGCAATGGCCTTGGCAGATGGTATAATGCTGCATGCACTTTCCTAAGTTTGGGCTTGGACTTTCTCTGGTTCTCAGGCTACTTTTAAGATTTTTCCCTTTAAAATTGGTTTTAAGCAATTTGATTGTGATGTGCCTTGGTGTATTTTTCTTCATGTTTTTGTTCTTTGGAGGTTTTGATCTTTTTAGATCTGTGGGTTTATAGTTTTTAACAAATCTGGGAAATTTTTGGTTTTTATTTCCTCATTTACTCTGTTACTCTAGCTCTCTCACTGCTTATTCAGGGATCCTAATCACATGAACATTTGGCTGCTTAAAGTTTTCCTGATACTCTGTTCATTTTTTCTTTTTTGTTTAAGTTCAGGTAGTTTCTATTGCTGTGTCTTTAGGTTGATTGATCCTTCCTTCTGCAATATCTAATATGCCATTAATCCCTCCAGTTTATTTTTCATCTCAGATTTTTCTTAATCTTTAGAAACTTGACCTGGGTCTTTCTTTTTAAAAAATATCTTTCTGTAACTTTCATAACTACTTAATATTGTGAAATAAAAGTCATAATTTTATGGTAAGACAAATTAAATAAAAAAATTTTCTCTGCCCTTTGGCCTCCTCTCTCCCTGCATTATGCATCAACCAAACCTCCCCCATTGGCAGGAATACCTGCTGAACCATTAAAAGCAGCATTCCCCTAGCATCAAGATGACTTCTGAAAAGATAACATTCCATCTTGATCTTGTAAAGCTGTCACATGACCCACCATGATGATGCATAGACCTGGATTATGTAAACTGTCAATAAATGTCATTTGATGTACAGCCCTCAGTCTCAAAAAACTTATGTAACCGTGACTTGACTTCTGTGGAACAGTTCTCAGAGCTTTCTGAGATGCTCTTCCTGGGTTATAATCCTCAAATTTGGCATGAATAAAAATTTCCATTTCCTTCTTAGATCAGCTGATTAATTTTTCACCAACAACATGCTTCATCTTTGCTCCTTCTCAAATATATGAGGGTGAGTCAAAAATTATCCACTCTGGCCATAGAATTTATTTTAATTAACTTTTAGAAAAGACAAATACATCATTTTTTGACATAATCTCTTTGCTTTTCAATACACTTTGTCCATCTGTCAGCAAGCTTTCATATTCCCTCATTGAAAAATGTTCTAGGCTGAGCTGCGAGACACAAATGCACCACTGTCTTCACTTCTTCATCAGAAGTGAATCTTTGTCCTTATAGGGCTGCTTTCAGGAGACCAAACAGGTGAAAGTCCAATAGAGCAAGATCAGGACTATAAGGAGGATGCTTTAACACCTCAAAATGAAGTTTTTGCAGTGTTGACAGTGTGAGCAGAAGTGTACAGAAGTGCATTGTCACTCAAGATCACAAGGCCCTTGGATAGCAGTCCTGTGCGTTAAATCCAAAGTGCAGGCTTCAGCTCTTCAACAAGCATCTCACTGTAACAAGCACTGTTCATTGTTGAACATTTTTCCTGATAATGTTCCAATACTGGCCCTTGAGAATCCCAGAAAACTGTAAGCATCAATTTGCCAGCTGATACTTAACTTTTGAACTTTTTCTTGGTTGGAGATTTAGCATGTTTCCATTTCATACTTTGTCATTTACTCTCAGGCTCATAGTGATTAATCCATGTCTAGTCACCAGTAATGATTCTCTTTAAGAAATTTTCACCTTCTCTAGTGTATTGGTCCAATTTTTTTTTGCAGATATCCAAACACTTCTGTTTATGCTCTCCTGTGAATTGTTTCAGTACCCATCTTGCACAAACTTTTTGAAACCTGTCTGTTGTGGATTACTTCATTGTGAGGTGTTAAAGCATCCTCCCTATAGTCCTGATCTTGCTCCATTGGACTTTCACCTGTTTGGTCCCCTGAAAGCAGCCCCATGAGGATGAAGATTCACTTCTGATGAAGTGAAGACAGTGGTGTGTTCGTGGCTTACAGCTCAGCCTAAAACATTTTTTAATGAGGGAATACAAAAGCTTGTTGACAGATGGACAAAGTGTGTTGAAATCAAGGAGATTATGTCAAAAAATGATGTATTTGTCTTTTCTAAAAGTTAACTAAAATAAATTCTACAACCAGAGTGTGGATAATTTTTAACTCACCCTGGTATGTAACACAGCTTTAATAACAAATCTATGTCCTTTGTGTACAAGTTCTATCATTTTGGGCATTTTGGTGTCTACTTTCATGGATTAATTTTTCTCCTCACTATGGGTCATTCTTTCCTGCTTTTTTGCAAACCTGATAATTTTTGATTGGATGATAAACATTCTGCATTTTACCTTTTTAAATGATGGATATTTTTGTATTCCTATAAATATTCTTGAGCTTTGTTCTGGGATATTCAGAAACAGATTGATGCTTTTGAGGCTTGCTTTTGTCAGGTGGGATCAGAACAATCTTTAGGGCTAATTTTGCTCCCTATTGAGGTAAACCCCTTCTATTGTCCTATAAATTAAGAGGTTTTTCTACTCTCTGGGGAAACCCAAATTATTTCCAGCCTTATGTGAGCCCCTAGTGTTACCAAACTGACACTTGGGTCTGCTCACCTGTGCACAGTAAAGCCAATCTACTGACACTGGGTTGTTGTGAAGGAAAGTGAAGCACATACTGTAAAGTGCCAGTACATGCTCAAAAAGCCCAAAGTTGAGTTTCAGTAAAGCATTTTTAAAGGCAAAATGAGGGAAGCAGCGGTGTGTGTGGGCGGGTGGGGTTCCTCAAGTCTGGGACGTTGCTAGGAACCACTTGGTATCTTCCTTGTTACCAAACACTGATGCACAGTGAGGCCAAATAAACCAAAATGTTGGAGTTTGGAGCGGAGAATGGTTTATTGCACAGCCAAGCATGGAAAATGGGTGGCTCATGCTCAAAAACCCTGAACTCCCAATGGTTTTGGGGGAGAAGTTTTTATAGGAAAATTTGGGTGAGGGCTGCAGGGTGTGTGACTTTCTTCTGATTGGCTGGTGGTGAGGCAAGAGGGTGGTGCTCTAGGAATCTTGTTTTCAGCCTGAAGTTGCCACCCTCCACCTGGGTGGGGAGCCTTAGTTCCTGCAGAAGAACTCAAAGATATTGTTATGTATATTTCTTGAGGAGGAACCAGGACTCTGCCCCAAGGCTATTGTTTCTTGACTGTTCCTCCCTTGTTTCTTTATTCCCTCCCTTCCCTTATTAGCAACTGTTTGAATCTGCTCTTTGGAACTCAAGGAAGGTCAAGGAGGCTGAATGAAGCCTATTTTCTACAAACAAGAAATAAGGGACATGGAAAGGCTTTTGTACCAGGAAGGACCCCATAGGTTCCTGCTTGGTTTCACCCTCTTTGGGCTGCAGTCTGGAAACTGTTCAGGTAATAGGTTGGGGCAATTGTAAGATTCACCCCTTTTCCTGTACTGCCTGATGTCTGATGTATAAAAACCTTTGCTTTGTCTATTTTTTAAGTTGTTTAGGAAGAATAAATCTAGTCTCTGTTAGTGCATCTTGGCTGAAAGTGGAAATCTCAATTTACATAGGCCAATTTTGAGATAAAGTTTTTGTCTGCTAAGTCTGTTTAACCTAAGAGTATCCTGTCAAGCAGGTCAGCTACTAAAAAAAAACAATAAAATACACAAAAAGCCCTGTTACCACATACAATTATTTATATGGGTAAGTCATGGCTTTTTAATACTTTACAACCAGGACAAAACACAAAATCAATTACATGCCAAGAATGATATGAGATGGCCATTAATGTCCATAGCCCCCAATTTAAAATTTGTTTTTATTATTAGTTGTATTAATTATTCTGACAAGTCAATGTAAATGTATATGTCGAAAACACATTTACATTAATGAGATACTATTTTATCCATTATATAGAGAGACTGTAGCTTTTCTCTATAAGAATTCATTTTTAAAGCATGCTCCTATGCTTAAAAATGGTCAAACAACCGTCTTAGACTCTGTCATGGAAACTGTTTCATAGCAACAGTCATTAAAGAATACAGAGTGGGGCAGCTGAGGAACAAGGAGTGAGGTAGGCACCATGATAGCAAAAGGGCATCAACTCAAAATAATGAATAGCATCAAGTCCTAATGTGTGTCTGAACATAGGCTCATTTCAAAAGATCTCAATGTTACCGGGTCCCTTTTATCCACACTCATATTTTCTAAACTGTTTCAGATATTTTCCCAAACACAAGTTTCAGTTGTTAATAGGACAAAAGTGATTCTGGGAATACATAAGTTTGGAAGAAACTTTGAAAAAGCCTGCACACAGTGACCTATTCCTGGATGTGTGTGGTATATATTAACATGAAGGGATCTGACAAGTACTGTTTAATTTTGTTTAATCAAACATTTCATTAAAGTTAATATTTCCTTACAGAAGTGTTATTTGCAAAATTAATTTGGGAAACTCTGATGTAGATGTTAAAAATATTTATAATTAGTGTCATTATATAGTAATTATTATGAGTCTTTTTTGTTGTTTTTTAATTATGATTTTAAAAAATATTTTATTTTTGGCTGCGTTGGGTCTTAGTTATGGTACGTGGACTCTTTGTTGTGGCTCACAGGCTTAGTTGCCCTGTGGCATTGTTGCAGAAAACCGATCCCACGAGAGACCAAGCATCACACTCAGAGAGTTGGAGAACTCAGGTTTATTGAGCTGGCAGACCCAGAGGAGCTAAGGCTTCAAAATTCTGGGGCCCTGTTTCAAGGGAATCTTTTCCTTATCTAGGTTAATGCATATAGCTATAATTGGCACAGACTGATTGGTTGGTTTAAACAAGGTTCTAGCTGAGTTTGGCACAAACTGATTGGTTACATAATTACTATAGGTTACGGGCAGTTACAGAGCATGGGAGTTGCTATGGGTTACATGCAAGGTAGGGGGATTTCCAAACAGAAACTTGCATGAGCAGGAGCAGGACATTCCATACTTATCAGAACATCTTAAGGTTACAGTTGATAACTAGGTCATCTTGTTCTTATTGGGGCATAGCAAGCAGATTTTATAGAAGGAGAGCTAGCATAAAGTTATAAACTTCAAATTTCCCCCCATCAGCATGTGGGATCTTAGTTTCCCAATCAGTTATAGAACCCAAATCCCCTGCATCGGAAGGCAGATTCTTAACCACTGGACCACCAGGGAAGTCCCTAGGGTCTTACCTTAATGTTAACTGTTTCTATGGTATTTTGTCATTGTTCTAATGCTGCTCTGTGAAATATGTAGCCACTAGCTACATGTGGCTATTTAAATTTAAATTAATTAAAATTAAATACAATTCAAAATTCAATTCCTCAGTCACACCAGTTACATTTTAAGTGCTCAATAGCCACATGTGGCAGGAAGCTACCTCTAGGATTTGTTGTTGGTGGTGGTTATTTTTATTTTGTCTGTTTGTCCAAAGTAAATACCTCATTAATGCAAATCTTCATGAATTTCTAAAACATGCAGTGTAGACACTATTATCCAGAGTTCTCAAACACCTTTGAAAACAACAATTTATTAATCTTCATAAAAGCTTTGTGAAGTACTAAGCATAATTCCTTCCTGGAGAGATGACCTCAGGTGTTTTCATTTAAGGGAAATTTTTGTTGCTGAGTTTAACTTAATTGCTCAGTTAGTCATTTGTGAAAGTTCCCTGTAATCCTCTGAATGTGCCATAAGCAAAAGCAATGAATGTACAAAAAGGGAGAACAAATCCTCACCATTTCATGATAGAAACTGGGGAAGTCACATCCTACTGGGCACCCTCACAGGTACACATGGGGATGGGCGTGGCCCTCGGTGTTAGAAATTGTCCATATTCCTATCCCAAACATCTATTCTGGGCATGGTAGCAGGGTCAAACCTTTATACCCACACAGTTTAGATGTGCAAAGAAAAACATAGCTTATTTTTTTAAATAATGACTTAATCTTTCACAGGGGTCTCTCCCTGCAGGAGAGATGGGAACAATGACTTTGAATCTGGTAATTGGTGGTAACAAAATCTCTTCCAGTTTGGGGGATCCTGTTTGGGTCATGCTGGCTTTCAGGTTTCTGCTCTGTCTGTCCCCCTCCAGGAGGGAGTCTGGGTGTGTGTTTCTGGGACATCCATGATGGGCAGCAGAAGGAGGATCAGGATCCACCCATAAGGAAGCCCTGGATCCTTGTTGATCTCTGTCTTGAGGGCTGCTCTGTTATACTCTCCAGCCTTCTGATGATTGAGTACACCCTCTCAGTTGAGGTCGTTGGAATCAGCAAATAAAAATACAGAACACCCAGTTAAATTTGAATTTCACATAAACAACAAACAAGACAGTATAAGTATGGGACTAAAGAATATTGTAAAAATTATTTGTATTTATATGAAATTCAAGCTTAACCAGACCTCCTTTATTTCAGCTGGCAATCCCATAGCACTTGTGCATCCCCTCATGGGGTTCAGGGAATTCTGGGTCTCTTGCTCACCATTCTTCACCTCCCAGGAACACTCCCTAGCACCTTTGTGAAGCTGAGCTTAGGATTTCCAGGAGAGACTTGGGTATCTCCATCCTATGATCTGGTTTTCTTGGGTGCTTTCATACTGTCAACTGGCACTCACCATTGGCACTTGCCATCTACCTCTACAAGGATTAAATCATGTGCTGCTGCAGCTGCTGATTTTCAACACCCCTCTGAAAGGAGTTCAGGGTGGAGAGCTGAAATGAGGCACTCTGTGCTCTGTGCAAAACTGGTAGAACAGGTCTTCAGATAGATATTTTCAGGAGCTGATTTTATGAGCCCAATTCTTGTATCTCCTCATATCCAGAAAAAAACTAAAACCCTTCATGGTGACAACTGCTCCTTGTGACTAGCAGAAACTTTCTGCTAAAAAATATGTGATTGATTGCATGTACTCCCCCTTCACCAAAATCACATATATACTGACCTTCCCCCCTGCCTCTTTGGAACAGTTTCTCAGAGCTATTTGGGATGCTGTCTGCTAGAGGCAGTCCTCATTTTGCCCCAAATAAAACTTAACTTGCAACTCTCACATTGTGCTTTTTTTTTTAAGTCGACAGTACCTACCTCACTGTTTCCTCAGCTCCATCCCCACATTAGGCTCAATCCATCTCCCTTTTCCTTTCCCCACTTTACCAGGGAAAAAGGGCCAGGCTCAGTCTCTATTCTATCTGCTCCTTCTTCCCAGGGACACAAGCTTCAGACACACAGGCTGAGTCTTCATGGCAGAGTGCCTACTCTCTGTGACACTAGGAAGAAATGATGACCTGGGTGGATCAGGTGTAAGTCTTATTATGGGACAATTTGAAACTAGAGACAACCAAGGATGAAAAAAACCTAGTGTTAAAAGAGGATAATGTCATGATTCTCATGCTAATATAAAATGAGCACACATCAAAGATTTTATTTAACTCACTAATTAATGAGGGAACCAGAAAGTTGTTACAAATGGTTCAAAGGAGACTCCAAAGAGCAGACACAATTATAGGCCATTAAGAATGTTGAAATGTATTTGCATTAAGCAAATTAAAAGAAAAAGTGAACTGGCTTCTTCCATGATAGCGGGAGGGAAGTCAATTAAGCTTCTTTGGGACAGAATTTGCATTTCTATGGCAGAAATTATTTGATTACTGTTAGGTTTCTACAGTTAATTTCCTTCCCCACAGTGTTGTAAAATAACCCAGTCAAAAGCAATGAAAATTGGAGCTAACCCAGATGGATGAGCTGGTTAGGATACTCACTAAATTTCAAAGTCTTTCTTAACAATTTTTTATAGTTTAATATATTAAAACTACTCCTCTATTAAAAGTGTTTTCCCACTTTTTTGAGTCACCTACAGTTCCTAACTTGGTCTTGCCTGTGACTGATTGATTTTTTCCATAGAGAGACACTGTTTAAGAAGCTTCCTGGACATAAAATGGTGAAAATATCATGAATTCTGGAATCAGATATATCTAGATTTGAATCCTGGCCCTCTCATACTAGCTTTGTGACTTTAGGAATTCACATCATTTCTGAGCCTCATCTGTTAAGTAAGTATAATAAAACCTAATCTAAGTGGTGAAGAAAATCAAATGAGGTAATATATATGAAGTTCCCAGCACAGTAGCTAGAATATAGTGGTGATCAACAATGTTTGTTGGATAGAACCATAAAAAGGAGTTTGCTTCTGTGCCAGGGTCTTCTTGCTTTTGTTCTGTTGACTAATGATCCTTGCCACGTGCCTTCTTGGAACCGAGCAGTCACCCCACCCCCACCCCCAGCCCCAAGACATGCCCATCCATGGCTCCTGCCTCTTGTTTATAGAGCAGCTGAAGTCTCCCAGGTCTCTCCGAGTCACAAAGGAAAAGGCTCAAGCAGCTAATGGTTAGAACAGTAGAGTCACAGACTCAGTATCTGATGCACATTCCTGAGTTGTTTTACAGATACTGTAACTGCCAGCAGAGGGAAAAGGCTGACTGCATGATGACCAGGCTGCAACCGTGACATAAGCTGCCCCTTCTTCAGTAGAGCCGAATCTATGGCTAGCACAGTTCCAGGAACTGGACTGCAGACAACGGGATTAACACTATTGCTCATAATAATCTATATCTTTGTGGGCATCAAAATAATTGTACCTTGTTCTGCTCATATATGTAAGTGGGCAACTACAACTGTCAGCAAAGAGAAGCTACAGGCCCTTGTCGATATCTTCTACTCTAAGAATATGACGCCCTGCGTCAGCATGAAGGAGTTACAGAAGATGGACTTTCGCCCATGATCCCATAGCAATGGAATTATATTCTGACAGTGAGGACTTGTAAGCAGCTTTTGTCAGGAATGAGCTTTCTGGAGGCATCCCCTTTGTTTTGTCACTAACCTTAAACCAGGCACTCCCATGCCCTACTCATCTCCCAGCCCTAACACAGCTTTCAAATCTTTTGATCACAAAATACCTTGCCTAACTTGTTGGTTCTTTCCATAGATCAAAGAAGTAGAAATGAAAAATCAGTAATTAACAGATGACCAGATTTCTTCCCTAGCTTCCCCTTCAGTAATCTCATGAACAAACTGGGTGAACAAGATAGCATCTAAAGAAAAACCACAAGAAGTCGACAAGCCTGCAGACAGTAGGGGATGGGGATGACTCTGACCCCCTACCTCAATGATTAACTGAGATTACCTTCCTTTTTCCTTTTAAAAGCATTCATGATTGAGCAGAATCTTCAGAGGTGGTTTTTGGTGGACACTGAGTCTGCAGTCTCACCATATCACCAGCATTCTGATTAAAAGCAACTTTCCTTTCTACTTTCTCTCCCTGTCTCTCTTGTATTGATTTTTTGAGTGGTGAGCAGCCAGACCTGAGTTCAGTAACATTCCTGCAGAGTTCCCAGAAGTCAATTGACTGATGGATTTCTATCCCAGTGACTTGGAGGGATTAAGAGATTTAGATCAATAAAGTGAATCCTCTCATTTTGCAATGAACTGAGACCCAGAAGTTAAAGAATTCATTCAGGTCACCCAGATGGCAAAATGGAGCATGGCACAGAGGACAGGGCAGTGAGTGCAGATTTAGCTCCAGCACTTGCAAGGCTCACTTTGGGGGATTTTAAGTTACCACATACTGTCTGCCTGCTGTTTGCTAGGTGTTGTGCTGGACAAGTCAAAGCGTTGTCTCATTTCAGCCTCTGATGAGCCTGTGACAACAACCCAATGCTGTCAATCTGGGAATCATACTCTTATTTTGGCTCTTAAACCAAAGGTACCATACCACCTTTCATTAAATTTCTTAAACTACTGATCCTTTTGCCTCTGTTTTTCTAGGCACTATAAAGAATGTTAAATATAAACATGCTCAACTTCCTTCACTTTTTCCTTCAAAGCTGCATCTTCCTATCCTACCTCCCTCTTTTATTTCTCACACTTTGAACACTGAGGAAGAGCTCAATGTATCTGTCTCTCCTCCTGGCCAAGATGAAGCCCTCTACCTGACTACTGACCATCCTTCTTCTCACATCCTCCATAACCCTGCACCACCATTTATACCCTCTTTCTCCTGATCCCTGAAAGTGGTCCTTTCCATTGACTCAAGCAAGCCCTTAGCAAATAAAACTTGTTGGACTGAACTTACTGTCTAGCGGGGGCTTGATTTCTCTCTTTTCCTCCCTGACCAAACTTCTTGCAAAGTACTGCAACTCTGTCTTCATTACGTCTCCTACCCTCACTTCTCAACCCATTGCAATCTCTAGTTTTCTAACTGCAAAATCTTAAAAAAACAAAACAGCAAAAACAAACAAACAAAAAATCTTAGTTTATATCTCACTTGAATGCTTGGAGGTGCCACATTCATGTGTAAGGACAAATATAAATTAAAGAGGTTTAATCCTCCTTGTTGAAAATAAAGGGAAGAGATTTCTCCCCCTACCCTTTTCTTAGAGTGTTTACTTTGGTAAACTTGTGATTGTGAGTTCTCTCTCCTCTCTTAGAAGTGTCTATAAATCCATTTAAAGACTAAATAGGCCCTTTGTCAGCTTTATGCCCAGGAATGTTTTTCCAAGGACCTGGGAGCCATCTCTTTGGAACATAGACATCAGGGGAGATAGCACATTTGTTTCCCAATGTCTGTGGGAGGGTAGGACCCTATCCTGGGTGGTGATGGGTGCCTGTCCTCAAGCTGTGAAACTACTTCCTGTCATAAAGATATGAGAAGCTTGTTTTTCCTTTGTACAAAGACAATTAGTTAACACAGATAGTCACCCCAACTATTAGGTAAAGTTAGGATAAACTCTGTGTGTCAAATGGTGCTTTCAAATTCTCTTACTTGAGGACTAGTTACTGTGTACCTTGAGCACATGTGCTAATGGGTTATATCTGCCTAGTTACATAGAAGGATGAGATTTCTTTCTGCCTTCGCCAGTCTCTTAGCAGATTGTCTGTAATATGTATCATATTCTGGCTTAATGCTTACTCAATAATAAGTTTATAATAAGTTTTCTTTCCCTACTACCTTTGAAGCGAGGATTTTCTAGGTCAGGAGATTTTGTATTTAATTACATTCACCAGCACATACTTGTGAGGGCTTGTTATGGGCAACACTCCCCTTTTTTCCTGTGTCATCACTCTTGTGTTCCCTCAGGGTCTCTGGCTCACTTTGGCTCCTTGCATTGGCTTACATCCTTTGCCTCATCCCTTAAATAGTGTGTCCTCCCAAGTTTCTCCTGAGTTCTAGTTTCTTCTTAATAAGAGCAATTTTAGCCATGCTCATCGTGTATGCTGATGAGAGCTAATTTCTTTAAGTCTCTAGTCTGGATCTTATTTCCAGACTTGAACTTTGAATTGTCTGTTGGACATCATCATAAAGCACCTTTCCCATTAGCACTTCAAACTCAATGTGACAGAGTAGTGGAAGGGACAGAATGTTGGTTTGCAATAAGAATTTTGCTCCTATGCTAGAGCTGAGTCATGCTGTAATAACTAGCTCTGTGACAATGGGAAAGGTATTTCTAACCTGTCTGAGGCTCACTTTCTTCATCTAACAAATGGAAATAATGATAGCATTAGTATGAGTATTATAAGAGATAACATATATTTACAAAGAACTGGCGCATAGTAGGCACTTATTAAGTTAAAATTATCATTATTATTTGTTCAAAGATGATAACAAAATAGCTTCCCTTTTTCAAATGTAGATTCTGTACTTTTTTCCCCCTTGTCTTGACTAACAGCAATAACAGCCTCTTAATTTCTCAGGCTATGAAGCTTGTTAACATAAAATGAATCACCAAGTCTCATGAATTGTACCTCCTAAATGTCTTTCAAATCTGTTGTGTCCTCTAACTTTGCAGTCTCTGGCCTTTATCACCTCTTGCTTAGATAACTACAATTTTTCTCCTAGACTCTATGTCACTCCTCCTTCAGCCCATTTTCCATATTCAGTAAATATCTGATGATGTTGTTGTTAAATAAGTAACCAGAGTGCTCTTTCTAAAATGAAAATTTGGAAAAATGTCTATTTAGGTCTTCTGCCCATTTTTTATTGGGTTGTTTGTTTTTTTGATATTGAGCTGCATCAGCTGCTTGTATATTTTGGAGATTAATCCTTTGCCAGTTGCTTTGTTTGCAAATATTTTCTCTTATTCTGAAGGTTGTCTTTTCATCTTGTTTATGGTTTCCTTTGCTGTGCAAAAAAGCTTTTAGGTCCCATTTGTTTATTTTTCTTTCTATTTTCATTGCTCTAGGAGATGGGTCAAAAAAGTTCTTGCTGCAATTTATGTCAAAAAGTGTTCTGCCTATGTTTTCCTAGAGTTTTATAGTTTCTGGCCTTACATTCAGGTCTTTAATCCACTTTGAGTTTATTTTTGTGTCTGCGGCTAGGGACTGTTCTAATTTCATTCACTCACATGTAACTGGCCAACAAACACATGAAAAGATTCTCAAAATCACTAATTATTAGAGAAATGCAAATCAAAACTACCATGAGGCGTAACCTCAAACTGGTCAGAATGGCCATTATCAAAAAGTCTACAAAAAAAAAAAAAAGTCTACAAACAGTAAATGCTGGAGAGGATGTGGAGAAAAGGGAACCTTCATGCACTGTTGGTGGTAGTACAAATTGATACACCCACAATGGAAAACAGTATGGAGGTTCTTTAAAAAACTAAAAATAGAACCACTATATGACCCAGCAATCCCACTACTGGGCGTATACCCAGAGAAAACCATAATTCAAAAAGGTACATACACCCCATTGTTCACAGCAGCACTATTTATAATAGCCAGGACATGGAAGCAACCTATATGTCCATTGACAGGGGAATGGATAAAGAAGTTATAGTGCATATATACAATGGAATATTTCTAAGCCATAAAAAGGGAACAAAATTGGGTCATTCTGTAGAGATGTGGATGGACATAGAGACTGTCATACAGAGTGAAGTAAGTCAGAAAGAGAAAAACAAATATAGTATATTAATGCGTATGTGTGGAATCTAGAAAAATGGTATAGATGATTCTATTTGCAAAGTAGAAATAGAGACACAGATGTAGAGAACAAATGTATGGATACCAAGGGGGAAGAGGGGTGGGTTGACTTGGGAGATTGGGATTGACACATATTGATGCTATGTATAAAATAGATAACTGTATAGCACAGGGAATTCTTTATGCACTGTGGTGACCTGAATGAGAAGGAAGTCTAAAAGGGAAGGGATATATATGTATGTATGGCTGATTCATTTTGCTGTACAGTAGAAAATAACACAAGATTGTAAAGCAAATATATTCCAATAAAAGTTAATTTAAAAAAAATTTTTAAATTTAAAGAGCTTAAAAAAATAAAATGAAAATTTGTTCCTGTTATTCATCTCTGCTTAAAAATCCTTTAATAGTTATCCTTTTCTGCAAGGTAAAATCTTCTTTCTTTAACCTGGCACATTGGATTCATCTATAGTCATCCTCTGCCATTCTGAACTCATGCTCTGTACCCAGCCTCGCCAGGATACCTGCCATCCCCCCCACACCATGCCGTGTCTTGCCTTAGTGTTTGTCCTTCCCTCTGCTGAGAATCCCCTTCTCCACATATATTCCTTGCACAGGGAGCTGCTATATATCCTTCCACACTATGTTCAGATATCACCTCCTATATTTCCTTGACCACCCTGCCAAAACACCTGTATTAGCTTTCTATTGCCAAGATAACAAATTATTACAAACTTAATAGCTTAAAACAACATAATTTTATTATTTTACAATGTTGGAGGTCACAAGTCAAAACGAGTCTCATTGAATTAAAATCAAATTGTTTTCAGAGTATATTCCTTCTGGAGGCTCTAGAGGAGAATCTGTTTCCTTGACTTTTTTTAGCTTCTGGAGGTTGTCTGTACCCCTTGGCTCATGGCCCCTTTCCTCCATATTCAAAGCAGCCTCGTAGCATCTTAAAATCTTTTTTGATTTTGAAATTCTTCCTCCTTTTCCCCTGCTTTTCTTTTAAAATAATTTTCTATTGATGTATAACTGACATACAATATACATTAGTTTTACATATACAAGACAGTGTGTTGACATTTGTATACATTAAGAAATGATTAAACAATAAGTCTATTTACCATCTGTCACCATACAGCATCAGTACAATGTTATTAACTATATTCAACATGCTATACTTTCCATTGCCATAACTTATGTGTTTTATAACTGGCAGTTTGAACTTCTTGATTTCCTTCACCCATTTTGTTCCCCTATCTCCCCTCTAGCAACTTTGAATCTGCTCCCTGTATCTATGAGTCTAGGTTTTGTTTTATTTGTTTTGCTTTATAGATTCCACATATAAGTGAAATCATGTGGTATTTGTCTTTGTCTGACATTTCACTTAGCATAATACCCTCAAGGTCCATCCATGTTGTTACAAATGGCAAGATTTCATTCTTTTTTATAGTTGAATAATCTTCCATTGTATATAGATATATCACACTTTCTTTATAATATTCATCCATCAATGGATATTTAGTTTCCTTCTATATCTTGTCTACTGCAAATAATGCACAATAAAAACAAGGTGCACATATCTCTTTGAATAGATACAGTAGTGAAATTGCTAGATCTAATTTTTTAAATTGAAATCTAGTTGACTTACAATATTGTGTTTGTTTCAGGTGTACAGCAAAATGATTCAGTTATAACTGTACATCTGAAACGAACACAATATTGTAAATCAACTATATTTCAATTAAAAAATATATATTTCTTCAGATTCTTTTCCATTATAAGTTATTATGAGATATTGAATATAGTTCCCTAACGATAGATCAATTTTAATATTTGAGGAAACTGCATACTATTTTTCATATTGGCTCATTTACACACCAACCAACAGCACACAAGGATTCTCTTTTATCTACATCCTTGCCAACACTTATTTCTTTTTTGTTTTCTTATCTTTTTGATAATAGCCATTCTAATAGGTGTAAGGTGATATCTCATTGTGCTTTTGATTTGCATTTCTTAGATGATTAGTGATGTTGAGCATCTTTTCATATGTCTGTTGGCCATCATTATGTCTTCTTTGGAGAAATGTCTGTTCATATTCTCTGCTAATTTTTTAATCAGATTATTTGCTTTTTTGTTGTTGTCATTGAGTTCTTTATATATTGTGGCTATTAACCCATTATTGGATATATGATTTGCAAATATCTTCTTCCATTCAGTAGGTTTCCTTTTTATTTTGTTGGCAGTTTCCTTGCTGTGTGGAAGATTTTTAGTTTGATATCCCATTTGTTTATATTTGCTTGTTCCCCTTACTTTTGGAGTCATATCCAAAAAAAGATCTCTAAGACCCATGTCAAGGAGATTGCCACCTGTTTTCTTCTAGGAGTCTTGTGGTTTCAGGTCTTACATTCAAGTTTTTAATCCATTTTGGCTATTTTTGTATACAGTGTAAGAAAGTGGTCCATTTTCATTCTTTTGCATGTATCTGTCCAGTTTTCTCAATAGCATTATTGAAGACACTGTTATTTCCCCATTGCATATTATCACCTCATTTGTCATAAATTAATTGACTTTATACACATGGATTTACCTCTGTACTCTATTCTGGTCTGTTGATCTATGTGTCTGTCTTTATATCAAAATTATACTCTTTTGATTACTATAGTTTTGTAGTATTTTTGAAATCAGGGAGCATGATTCTTTCAGCTCTGTTCTTTCTTAAGATTGTTTTGGTTATTTGGGGTCTTCTGTGTTTCCATACAAATTTTAGAATTATTAGTTCTTGTTCTTTGAAAAATGTCTTTGGAGTTTTGATATGGATTGCATTGAATTTGTAGATTGCTTTTGGTAGTATGGACGTTTTAACTATATTAATTCTTCTATTTCATGAGAACAGATTATCTTTCCATTTATTTATGTCTTCTTCAGTTTCTTTCATCAATGTCTTTTAGTTTTCAGTGTATCGGTCTTTCATTCCTTGGTTAAATTTATTGCCAAGTTTTTTTCATTCATTTTGATGCAATTGTAAGTGGGATTGTTTTCTTCATTTCACTTTGGGAGTTTGTTATTAGTGTACAGAAATACAACAGATTTTGTATATTGATTTTGTATCCTGCAACTTTACTGAAATCATTTATTAGTTCTAACAGTCTTTTGGTGCAGTCTTTGGGATATTCTACAGACAGTAACATATCATCTGCGAATTGTGACAGTTTTACTTCTTCCTTTCCAATTTGGATGATTTTATTCCTTTTTTTTTGCCTAATTGCTGTGGCTAGGACTTCCAATACTATGTTGAATAAAAGTGGCAAGAGTGGGTATCCTTGTCTTATTTCTTATCTTAGAGGAAAATCTTTCAGCTTTTTGCTGCTGAGTATGATGTTAGCTGTGAGTTTATCATACATGACTTTTATTATGTTGAGGTATGTTCCTTTTATAGGTACTTTGTCAAGAATTTTTATCATAAATGGATATTGAATTTTGTCAAAAAAATTTTATGCATCTATTGAGATGATCATATGATTTCTCTGTTTCATTTTGTTAATGTGATATGTCATATTGATTAATTTGTGGCTGTTGAGCCATCCTTGCATCCCTGAAATAAATCCCACTTCATCTTGTGTATGATCCTTTTACTGTGTTGTTGAATTCAGTTTGTTAATATTTTGTTGAAGAGTTTTGCATCTATGTTCATCATGGCTATTGGCCTGCAATTTTCCTTTTTTGTGGTGCCTTTGTCTGATTTTGGTATTGGGTAATGATAGCCTTATAAAATGAGTTTGGAAGGTTTTCCTCTTTTTCAATTTTTTGGAAGAGTTTGAGAAAGATATGTATTGTGAAAGATATGTTTGAGAAGATATTCAGATTTTCTTTGAATGTTTTGTAGAATTCACCAGTGAAGCCACATGGCCTTGGATTTTGTGTATTGAGAGATTTTTTATTATTGATTCAGTCTCCTAGTAATTGGTCTGTTCAGATTTTCTATTTCTTCATTATTCAGTCCTGGGAGATTGTAAGTTTTTAGGAACTTATTAATTTCTTCCAGGTTGCCCAGCTTGTCAGCATATAATTCATAGTAGTCTGTTATGATTCTTTGTATTTCTGTGGTATCAGTTGTAACATTTATTTCAGCCCTCTCCCTTTTTTTTTTTTAAAGATTTGCCAATTTTGTTTATCTTTTCAAAGAACGAACTCTTTGTTTCACTTATCTTTTCTATTCTTTTTTCTTTTAAGTCTCTTTACATTTCCTTTCATCTTGATCTTTATTATTTCCTTCCTTCTACTAACTTTGGGCTTTGTTCTTTTCTAGTTCCTCTAGATGTAAAGTTAGATTGTTTATTTGAGATTTCTCTTGTTTCTTGAGGTAGGCCTATGAACTTCCCTTTTAGAACCACTTTTGCTGCATCTCAAAGATGTTAGTGTGTCATATTTTTGTTTCCTTTTTTCTCTAGGTATTTAAAAAAATTTCCCCTTTGATTTCTTCTATGTCTCAGTAGTTGTTCAGGAACACGTTGTTTAATATCCAGGTATTTAAAGTTTTTTCAGTTTTCTTCTTGTTATTGATTTCTAGTTTCTTTCCATTGTGGTTGGAAAAATGCTTGATACAATTTCAGTCTTGAATTTATATGAGTTTTTTTGTGGTATAACTTGTGAACTATTGTGAATTCTATGTGCACTTGAGAAGAATGTGTATTCTGCTACTTTTGGATGGAATGTTTTTATATATCTATTAAGTCCATCTAGTCTAATGTGTCATTTAAGACCAATATTTTCTTATTGATTTTCTGTCTGGATGATCTATCCATTTACGTAAGTTGGATGTTAAAGTCACCTACTCTCATTGTGTTGTTGTCAATTTCTCCCTTTAGGTCTGTTATTATTTGCTTTACATTCTTGATTCTCCTATGTTGGGTATGCATCACATATACATTTATAAATGTTACATCTTCTTGCTGGATTGACCCCTTTATCATTATATAGTGCCCCTCTTTGTATTTTATTATGTTCTTTGATTTAAAATCTATTTTGTCTGATATTAGTATAGCTACACTAGCTTTCTTTTCATTTCTATTTGTACAGAATATCTTTTTTTCCACCCCTTCACTTTCAGTCCATGTGTGTCCTTACTTCTGAAGTGAGTCTCTTTTAGGCCATATACAGATGTGTTTTTTTGTTTTTCTGTGTTTTTGTTTATTTTAACCCATTCAGCCACTCTATATCTTTTGATTGGTGAATTGATCCATTTACATTTAAAGTAATTATTGGTATTATGAACTTAGTGATTTTTTACATTGTTTTCTGGCTGTTTTTCTAGTTCCCCTCTGTTCTTTTCTATTTTCTTTCTCTCTTCCTGGAAGAAGACTTTCTGTAGTGTTATGTTTAGATTCCTTTCTCATTTTCTTTGTATATTTATGATAATTTTTTGCTATGTTGTTACTGTGATGTCCACATATATCCTTCTATGTATATAAGTGTATTTTAAGTTGATAGCAAAACTTAAATTTGAAAACATTCCAAAATTTTACATTTTTATTCCACTGTCCCATTTTTTTTAATGTTACATTTTACATTTTCAATTTTATGTATTCCTTAACAAATTATTATACTTTTAGGTTACTTCATGGTACCTTTGTAAGTGGTTAATCCTCTGCCTTTACTATATATTTACCTTTTCCAGTAAGAATTTTACTTTCATCTATTTTCTTAGTTTTAATTGGTGTTATTTCTTTTCTGCTTAAAGCAGTCCTTGTTACGTTCCTTTAAGGCTCATTTAGTAGTGATGAACTCCTTTAGCTTTTGCTTGTTTAGACAAATTTTTATGTTTTCTTTAATTCTGAATAACCATGCTGGGTAGAGTAATAATCTTTCTTGGTTAGAAAGTTGTCTTTTTTTCCCTCAGCACTTTGAGTATATCTTGCAACTCCCTAGTCACCTGCAAAATTTCTGCTGAGAAATCTGCTGATAGCCTTATGGGGTTTCACTTGTATGAAACAATTTCTTTTTGTCTTACTGCTTTAATGTTCTGTCTTTAACTTCTGACATTTTAGTTGTAATCTGTTTTGGCATGCATATCTTTGGGTTTATCTTATTTGAAAGTCTCTAGGTTTCCTGGGCTCAGATGTCAGTTTCCTTCCCTATGTTAGGGAAGTTTTTAGCCATTATTTCTTCAAATAACTTTTCTGCCCCTTCTTTCTCTCTTTTCCTTCTGTTACACCTATAATGCAAATGTTATTCCACTTGATGTTGTCCCATAAGTCCCTTAAGTATCTTTATTTTTAAAAATTGTTTTTCCTTTTTGCTGCTCTGTCTGGGTGAGTTCTAGCTCACTGATTTGTTCTTTTGCTTCATCCACGTGACTGTTAAACCTCTCTAGTGTATTTTTGATTTGGTTATTATATTCTTCATCTCTGTGACTATTTTTTGGTACTTTCTTATATTTTCTTTTCTTTTTAAAAAATATTTATTTATTTATTTATTAGCTGCATTGGGTCTTCATTACTTGATGCAGGCTTTCTCTAGTTGTGGTGAGTGGGGGCTACTCTTTGTTGCGGTGCACGGGCTTCTCATTGTGGTGACTTCTCTTGTTGTGGAGCTATCTCTTTGTTGAAGTTCCCACTGTGTTCATCCATACTCTTCCAGGTTTAGTGAGCCACTTTATGACATTACTTTTAATTCTTTCAGGTAGATCACTTATCTCTGTATCAGTAAGTTCTTTTCTGAGGTTTCATCTTGTTCTTTCATTTAAAACAAATTTCTCTGTTTTCTCATTTTGCTTGACTCTCTGTGTTTGTTTCTATGTATTAGGCAAAAGGGCTCCTTTTCTCAGTCTTGAAGGAGTGGCCTTGTGTAGGTGATGAATATTCTTATTCAACCTTGCCTTAGCTCTTTGTTATCTCTTGAACCTTTATGGTTGTTCAAACTGTTTGACTTATTCTTGATATATCCCTGTTTTTCAGGGTGTGCCAAGGCCTGTCAGTGTTCCAAGGTGAGGAATCTCATTTAGCATCTAGTTTCAGGCTGATTGGAAGCCAGACCCTTAGGCAGCAGCTTTTAAAGTATGCGAATATATACAGTCCTAAGGGGCAGCAATTGTAATCCCTGGTGGCCTCTAGTCCAGGACAGATATCTGGAGGTGTCCCCAGGGCAACAGTTGCAAAAATTTGGGCTCCAGATGAATGTATCAGCTCCATTCTGATAGGACTTATAGAGCTGTTGTGAGGCCAAAGGGGTGCGCAAGGATGGTGTCTCCCTGCTCGTGTACCCTGAGAGTGTTTCATTAGCCCCTAGATGTGTGGGAAATTGGAACCCTGTCACCTAGATGAAGCCTCCAGGTTAAAATAAGCCTCTTTCACAAGAAGACTGGGGCTGTATTTTAGTCTGCTGTCTGTGCAGTGCCCTGGGTTGGTACTCTGCCTATAACCATCTTTCCAAATGTTACAGTCCCATGGAGCTCAGTAACACTTTGGGTCCCTTGGATGTCAGCCCTATTGGCTTTCTAAGGCAGACATTTTGGGGGCCTTATCTCTCCAGTGCAGATCCCAGGGGTTTGGGTGCCTGATGTGTGGCATCAACCCCTTGCTCCTTAGGGAGAAGCACTGGACTGCTGAGATACCTCCCAATTCATGTTGTTGCACTGGGGATGGTTTTTTTGCTGGCAGTCTCTGTCTTTCCTACCCATCTTGAGGTGGTCCTTATATCCTTTGATGTAGAGAAGCAGTTCATCTAGCTGTCAGTTTTAAGAGGGAAATGATCCATATGCAGCTATAGCTCTAGATTTGGTGTGCCCATGGAAGGAGATGAGTTCAGAATCTTCCTACACTATCATCTTGGACTCCCCCACCAATTCCTTTTCCCTCTTTAAAGAACCACTGTGATTAGATTGGGCCCACTTAGATAATTTGGGATCATCTTCCTATTTGAAGGTCAGTTGATTAGCAGACTTAATTCCATCTGCAACCATAATTTTCCTTCACCATGTAATTGAACATATTCCCAGATTCTGAGGATTAGGACTTGGGAATCTTTAGTGGGAGGGGGGCTGTTTTTGTGCCTATCACAGAGTCCTTGATACTCCTGTGATATTTTCTGCAAATTTAACTATAACACTTATGACATGCAGAGCAGCCTGAAGATGGCTAGAACAAGAAGTTCAGAGATTTAACATTGCCTTGCTTTTCACATTATGAAATGTGAAAACTACTTAACTTTTCTCTGCTTCAGTTTCCTCATTTGTGAATGACGATGATAATAATATCTATTTTATAGAGTTGTTAAGAGGATTAAACTACATTACATAACACATATAAAGCACTTTGTAGAGCGCTTGGCACAGAATAGTTGCTAAATGAATGTAATACTGTTATATATGATCATATAGCCATAAGACATCTGACATCTAGTGAATGCTGAATGTATATGAGTTGCATTCCTTTGCCTTCCTTCCTTCTCAATTTTATCTGTTTTCTATTAGATACGAGGTGATAGAAGAGTGGAAGAAAGGAAGAAAACTTCCCATATGCATTCTGGAGTCAAGATCCAAAAAGAATCTACATCCTAAACCAGGGGTCAGTGTGATGGGTAGGAAAGAGTGTGACTCCACTAGACATTGAGAGACTGAGCCCTGCATTCAGGCTCTAATGGGCTGCCAGTGAGGATGATGTGAGTATGGGGACAGGTTAGTAAAACTAAATAAAATGTGGAGAAAGGGCATTGTCTTTTGAGTTCTCTGAATGTTACAAACATCCAAAAATGGCAGGTTGCATATTTCAAAGTGAACTTAGATTTCTTCAGTAATTTGCAAGTGAGAAATTCTCAGATTATCTTCAATAGGCCGGGAACAAGTAGAGAGCATGAGATGAATTTGATTAATTAAGTGGGCTGTGATGGCCTGTGAGTCTCAGAACATTAATTTAGAAAGAATTATCAGGTTAAGTCTTTGACATGGAAGTAATGCCAGCCCATAAAGAATGCCCACCCTGTTTTTGCTGGCTTTGGAAAGAATTTCCTGGGAGAGTGGTGTCAAGCTTTGAATTCAGACCAGGCCCTCTGCCCTTCTGATGTTTCTATGTTTCACAGAGAGGGTGTAACTGTTGCCTGGGACCATACCTTCAGCTCAAAGAAATATCAGATCTGCCTAAGCCAAATTAACTAACTACGTCTAAGTCAAAATATGTTTAAAAAATGTTGTGCACATGCATGTGTGCACACGTGTGTCTGTGTATGTAGATGGGGGAGGAAGGTCATTGTGTGTATTTATTTCCTTAATGTGAAAGAATTTTTCCCCTTTTCTGTGGATGTTTTAGTAAAGACTCAACAAGCAACATAAAATGTCTGAAATCAAATGGCAAAGCAAAGCAAGTCAATTCTATCCTGATGCAGACATTCCTGTGTAGCTAGTATATTGCAACCACTAGCCATTCTCAGGATGTTATACTTGTGAAATCGGGTACTTAGTCGAGAATGAGATTTAAAAAAAAATTCAGGTGACTGCCACTTAAAAGTTTCTATCACTGTTTGAACCAAAACAGGATAATTCATTTCCCCTTCGGGACAGAATTCTTTTTTTTTTTTTAAAGTATGAGTCCTGTTTAGCATCATAAGTTGGATGTATTCATTTTCTTGGTTACAAATAGTAGAAACCAAGTCTTGTGAGCATCAGAAGAAAAGGAATCAGAACATCAAGTAGCTGATGGAATTGATAAAGGGATTGGAGAACTAGGCTCAGAAAATAAATATCCAGGAACTAAGGAAAGTTTTGTAGCTGACAACAGAGATAGGTCATGACACAAAAATATGGTGCCTGGGAAACCACTGCTACCAGTTGGCCCTACCACTGCTGCCCCCACTAATCTTGATGGTAGTCACTGGTGGTCACCACTCACCACCGGATTAAGGTCTAATAAAGCTTCCTTGTCATTTGCTTCTGATTCGTAGCTCTGTCAAGGACTCCATAATTGTCCAAGATCATGTCATGAGCACAACTGACTGCCAATGCCCTGGTTTCCTCTAAGACACACAGGATAGTGGATTTCCCAAATATAACAACCAACCAACCAACCAACCAACCAAAACTTCAAATATCAAGTATCTACTACATATAAAATTTTCCCTCAAAGTTTTGTTTTAGTCTACACTATCTCAAATGACCATGTAATATATAGTCCAAATCAGGGTCACTTTGAGAGTGAAAGGTGGTGCCGGATAACGTAGATGTAAATTAGAACTGAGATAAATGATTGTGCTACCTATATCTGAATGGTTATTACTTACCCTTAAGTGTTGTGTCTTTATCTTACCTAAGAATTTGCTCATGGGTGTACAGCATGCTGAAATATAGCCAGAAGGTCTGATCTCTTTAACTCAAGAAGGGGGAAAAACCCTGTGGTGAAGACTGGAACTGAATTTGGTGCAGCTCTATATCCACTGCGAGTCATATAGGTAGAAATGTTAAAGACAGAACCCCCCCAGCCCTTGGACCTCTACAGTGTATTATTTTGACTGAGTCGTCTGGATCTCAAGACTGTGGGCTTGGAGGTACCCTGAATAAAATGGATGTGCTGTTTATCAAAATTTCTGAAGCAGCAAAGGAAGAAGCCCTCGGGAAGGGGTAGGGAAATATATTTTTCTATTGACAGAGTGAAATGTTTCATTGGTTCTGCACTCTAAGGTGGAGAAACATTTGGTGGGGTGGGAGAAATTGTTTCTGGGGGCTCAGAAGGGACTCTGAGATCAGGTTGCATTATGATGTACCCAGGTGTGGTTTCTATGTACTTATCAAGCTTGGGTTTTATAGCCCTTTTTGAATCCGTGATTTGATATCTTTCATTTGTTTTGGAAAATTCTCACTTTTTTGGGAAACAGTCTCAAACTTACAGAAAGTTACAATAACAATACAAAGAACTTTTTTCTCTGAACCATTAGGATTGAGCTGCCAACATGATATCCCAGAACCCTGGAATAGTTTAATGTGTATTACCTGCAAATAAGAACATTCTACCAAACCATAGTGCAACCATAAAAAACAGGAAATTAACTTTAGCTTACTACTACCATCTAATCCTCAGATTCCATTCAAATTTCATCAGTAGTCCCAATAATGTCTTCTGTATCAAAAAGAGCTGGTCTAGAACTTTGCATTTAAATTTCATGTGTCTTTAGTCTCCTTTAATCTAGGACAACTTTCTATCCAGACAGTTTTTTCCTTGGTTTTCATGACTTTGACACTTTGGAAAATTATAGGCATTGCTTTGTAGAATGTCCCTCAGTTTGGGTTTGTCTATTGTTTTCTCATCATTAGATTCAGTGTATGCGTCTTTGCCAGGGGTGTCACAGAAGCAATACTTTATTTTCTCATTGCATCCTGTCAGATGACTCATGATTTTGACTTTCTCTCTTAGGGATGATGCTCATCTTGACTTCTTGATTGAGGTAGTTCTCCCAGGCTTCTCACCTGTAAGGCTGCACTTTCCTCTTAGTAATTTGTACATAATTTGTGCGCAGATACCTAAAGACTATGTAAATATCTCATTCCTCCTCAAAATTTCAGTTATTCAGTTATTATTTATATTAACATGATGTCATGAATCCCAACTTTGTTCAATGGGTCATAATCTGTTATTGTCATTAACAATGATCCCCCAAAACAAGGTCCTACTGTATAGCACAGAGAACTGTATTCAATATCCTATGATAAACCACAATGGAAAAGAACATTAAAAAAGAATGCATATGTATATATATAACTGAATCACTTTGCTGTACAGTAGTAATTAACACAACACTGCAAATCAACATACTTCAATAAAAAACAAAACGAAACAAGACCCCTAAACAATGACTGCCCCCAGGTGAGCCAGATCGTTATAAGAGACTTCCTGGATGTCCCTCACAACACTTGTACTTACATGTCATTAGTCAGAACTTATTCATATGACCTCCCCTACTGACAATGGATGCTAGGAAAAGCCTTTTATTCCAGGTGTCAATGTGTCCAGCTAAGATCAGGATTCCCTTAGTAGGAAGAATGGAGAGAATGGATATTGGGAGGCAACTAGCAGCCTCTGACACTGTGGCTTAAAAAATGAAAATCCATATGAGGATTTCTTGGTGTATTCTGCAATACTATTTCTTAGCAACTTTTATGAAAATAGAGAAGATATGTATACTCATCACAATTTTAAGGCAGTATATCTAGAGTTTTTTTTAATAGTTACATATTTTTCAAATAAGTAGTACACCTTCGAATGCTTGCAAAATAGGATAAAATGTAAAGAAATGTGCATTGTGTTCCAATTTTGGTTATTGATCTGCTTTGTAAAATTTGGGAAAATCAACTCAAAATGTCTGCATCACTGTCTCTTTATTGGTAACTGAAAGAATGCCTATATAAGGAGGTGTTGTTAAGTCTAGAAAGTAAGAGAATTTCCCTCTAGGGCTAAAGGTACTCTTTCAGTAAACACATAAACACATCATCATTTTTGAGGGGCACTAGGCTATGTTTAGTGATGAGTAACTTTGTCAAATTGTATAAAATAGATTTAATGCTAGACATTTTTGGGGTAAAGCAAATATTAACTTTTACTGTTAAAAGTCTGTACCCATATATAGAAATGCTTCATTTTCCTCATCCATTAAATGACTCAAGAATCTTTACTTCCTAGAATGATTGTAAGAATTAAATGTGAGAGCATATAAAATGTGATTATCACAGTGTCTGGCCCATAGTATGTACCTAATAGGTAGTATTTATTAATTTTATAATAATAATATTTTTATGATTAGAGGGTATCTGTACTTATCTTTGTAAAGGAATGTAATAGTGTCAAAACAGGGATGAAGCTTTGGTCACTTATGTTAAGTGATTCACTACTCTGATAAAAAAATCAGAAAAATGAAACTGTATTTAATAGCTTTGTTGAAAAAAATATGGTTCCCGCTGTACTACTAGTTTTCATAAATAAGCTAAGCTGAAAGAGGCATGACAGAGCCGTAGGGGCCTACGCTAGTGTACCTTTTGGCTGTGTTTTCTTTACTACCTGATGATACATTTGATCCCAGGGAGTTCTAGCTCATCATCTACAGAAAACACTAGAAGAAAAGATACTATAAAAGTTTATTTTAAAAATGAGTTAAAACTAGGTTCAATTGGAACTCATGTTTTAGCATTTGTTTTCAATATTTTAAAAAAATTAGGATATAGTTGTTTTACATTGTTATGTTAGTTTCTACTGTACAGCGAAGTGAAGGCGGGTGGGGTTGAACTGGGATTGACATGTATAGAATAGATAGCTAATGAGAACCTGGTGTTCTAGCATTTTTAATGCCTTGGTCTTTCCCACTGCTATTTGTGTAATGTTGGAACTTTGGAATTGATATGTCTATAAATCAAAAATAGTCTTTTCTGTCTTGATTTCATTGCTGTTAAAATGAGATAAATCCAGTTGAACTAGAACAATTAGATTATAATAATAGAATTCCTCTTTTGGGTGCTTCCTCGCTACCTGGAATTCGGCATTACTTGAAAAGAATTTCAGGACTAAAACTATCATATGAATAAAAACTGAGAGCATACACTTTTGAAGGTATTTCAATCCCTGTGAAATTTATAGGCATATTAACTTCACACAGTTAGAGATGTTATAGAGCAAGTGCTCAGCCGTGCATTATCAAGGTGATTATTCTAACAGCACAATGGCATAAGAATATAAGACAGCTGGAAGATAATATACACCATGTAAGAAATAACATTTATTTAAAAGATGTTTATCCTTGGGTGGTCAAGCCCTATTTATTTGCAGAAAAGTTGCATATAAATGTAGGAGTGAATCAAAGAAGAAAAAAAATTAGTTCTTCAAAGAACATTTTTGGGCAAATGTTGCCACTAAATAGAGAAAAGCAATTATGACCCGACAATTCAGTTAAGATGGAATGTTGTTCTAACAAAAGTGACAAATAAACAGAAATTTTCCAGTCTTGAAATCTGTCCCTCCCCAGGGTTTTGGGATACAAGTGACCCATTGACACTATTTTTACTTAAAGGAATGTATCTCCCCTGCCCCCTCCCTCCAAAACAAAACAAAACAAAAAGCAAAACAAAACAAAACAGAAGAGGACTTAGAGAGAAATGCAAAAATAGGAGGGGAAGGAAGGTGCACACCAAAGAGCATAAGAGGTTATTTTCTTCAAGGTGGGAGAAGAAAGTCCATCAGGGAAATCTTCACTGGAGCATTTAGGAAGTCTTTAGCATTGCACAAAAGATAGAGTGGCATTGCTGATGCACAGTGATTTTTAAAAGGCACACACAGTTTTACTTAGTTTTATTAATGTTTTTATATTTTCTGTAGACAATGCCTTCTTGCTCCCATGGGAGCTGACCAATCCCTCCAGTCTGCCCTTGGTATGTCACTGGAGGACCTTTGAGTTTTATAAAATAAACCATTTAAAAGAAAAAAGAACAAAAAATAAATAAATAAATAAATAAAATAAACCATTTAAAGTTATACTTACATAAGGGAGTTTGGAGAGCAGAGTGGAGTGCAGCTTAATTTCAAAAGGTAATTAATCGTGTGTTTTTTAAAGGCCACTGCTTTTCCTGACTTGCTCTTTGTTCTCCATCATCTGTCTTGGATTGCTTGTGCTATCTGTTTTTCAGGCTCTGTATAGGTGAAGTCACTTCTGCAATTCATGATCCACGAAACTGCTTTAGCAATGAAATGACGCACTCAATCCAGGGTTAAAAACAATTTTTTATGTCCCTTCTAGGTCAGAACCCAAACTATGGAAGAAATAGGGATGTATCAACTTTACAAAGTAGTCAAGTCTTCTAAAAGTCTACTTAACTAGGTAATTACATAGTTCTCCCCTCTTTAAACAAAGAAAATAAAAAAGCACAACAGAAAATATTTTTTCCTAAACATACATGTTTATTATGGAAAATATAGTAAGCCCCAAAGAAGAAAACGTAAGGCAAATATAATTCCACTATTTAGAGATAACTATTATTTCTTTGGGTATATGTATATTTTCAACTCTTTATATAGACTGCATATATCCATATACACATATATATACACACGGTACATTCATATACACATATATAAATATATATATTTATATAGACTGTTTCACAACTTTTCCTCACTGAATAGATTATGAACATTTATCTATGTTATTACCACAGCATTTTTCTTGAAGACTTTTAATCAGGTATTTTCTCCTCTATCTGGAGACGCCATATTTTCAACAGGCTTTTATTCTGTTGGAAAGATCTATTCTGACTGTAGTTATGGCCAAGAAAGGGGATATAAAATGGCACCTAACGTTAAGTGCACAACTGCTTTCTTTTCGTAGATATCTTGTTCTTTTGAGATGATTTAGAAGCATGATATTTCAAGATATTTGGTCATCATCTATTAGCCTCTCCAAGATGTGACAAAACTCAAAGATTGTTTATGGAAGGATTGATAGGTTTAACACCTACATGTCAGTAGCAGGGAAGACAACAGAACAAATTCAAACTTATCTACATGGTCCTTAGTATGAAGCACAACCATTTGTTTAAGTAGGACTGACTAGTGTGTTTACTACTGTCATCAGGTCTAAGTCAGAATCTTAGAGATGAAAGGAAAATGTTCTGCCAAGTGCAGGAATCCTTTCTACAGCAGCCCCAACAGCAGGTGGCAGCCTAGACTATGATTGAATTACTCTTCCAATTGCAATCCATGTCATTGATGGATAGTTCTAGAGATCAGGAACTTATTGCTTATATTAAACAAATTTCTGCTTCCCAATAACTCTCCTGCCTGTATCTAATGTCTGCTCTCTGGACCACAACAAATTAGTCTGTTCTGTCTGAGTCTTCACACTTGACTTTCCTGAGTCTTTTTCACCGTAGAGTAATCATCCTGCTTTGTGTAGTGGTTGACATAGCAGCTGGCTTTCTTAGGATGCACTCTATATTTCTTCTCTCTGAGTTATTCAGATTGAACATGATCTCCAAGTTTGCTCTGGTCTGTGTAGAGGACAAGACCTAGAATATATATCAATGGACCTGAGGCTCAATTCAGTTTTTTTGTTGTTGTTTTAGCATCTGTGTCACTCTGTTGGATGAGAGTGAATGTGAATGTTATGGTTATTCTCTGTTTGCTTCCCCAACAGATAGATTCTCCACTTCGTCTTCCCTGACAGATGCCTTAGGAGTCTGAGCTCTATTGAATGTACCTCTTAGGTGGTCCTGCTCTCTAGCTTCTGTCTGATTGGGCTTGGCCCTAGTAGAAACTTTGAGGATAAGAGTAAGAAGGTATTGAACCATTTTTAAAAAGAACAATGGATGGGTCTTACCTATGGCCTCAGCTCCTGCTGGGAATTATGGTGCCAGTTCTTGGGTGATTCAATATTACTAGTTGCCTTAACCCTATAAACAGTGCCTTCATTAAACTCTTCTCAGTTAAACTCCTTGACAGTGCCACCATTTTCTGCTGGGACACAGACTGGTATAAGGAGCATACAGGCCCTAAAGTGCTGAGAAAATTTTCAGATAAACTGCACCAGGACAAATCTTCCTGATTCTCTTTGTGTAGAACTATTTTTTTTTTAAACCCCCAAATACAGAAGTTTGAACTTAGCTCTCAGGGAGTTCTTTATGTTGGCCTCAGCCAATCATTTCAAGTGTTGCAGTCATTTAGGTCTTGATTGTGTTAATAATCCTAGACTTCCTTTGCAACAATTTGCTGTGTACAGATTGTATTGCTATGTGATCTCTATCTCTATCCACGGAGAGGCAGTATAGCATTGTGAGGAAAAATCAACTTTGGAGTAGATAGAGTTAGGTTTGAATTACTAACCATGTGATTTAGAAAAATTACTTAAAATGAGCTTCAACTTCTTCATCTATAAGATAAGCGTAATACCTGAAAAATTTGGTGTGATTTTAGCAAAAATGTCTTTAAAGCCTTTGTGTCCTGCTTGGCCCATGGTAAGCATTTAATAAATAATAGCTTTGTATACAGGAGAGAAATGCGAACTATCAAAACAAGAAATAAGGGAAATAAAAATACCATTCAAGATGCAAGTATACAATGAGAGGAGTATGCAGTGTATGTGTGTGTGTGAGAGAGAGAGAGAGGGAGAGAGAGAGGGTGGGGAGGGGAGTAGACAAGTGAACTCACTTTCAAACTTCCCATAGAGGGGAAAATAATTTCACTGGGAATTTCAGTCATCTGAAAAGATGGTTATTTGAACATTTCTTTTTGGACCTCTGGCTTCGCTTCTCCAGCTGTCTTGTTTGTTGAGCTCTCTCTGCCTTCTCTCTTTCCTGCCCCAACCATCTCCTCCCTCCCCTAATTCAAAATTTTTCCTCCCTCCTGCCAAGATATAGTACTTTATTTATTAATTAGTTCTATGTATTTGTTTTCTAATACATTGTTTTCTGTTTTCATGTTTAGTAATGCATTATTTCTGCTTTCCTAGGAGTAATTGTTCATCTTTTACTATTTGTTGTTGAATACTTAATGTATTTACTTTTATTCTGCTCTACTTTTCATATTTAGTGTTTTTATTGTCACTATTTTCTAGATACTCTACAAATTTTGTTTTGATTTCTTTTTGAAAAAAGAATCATTAGAGAAAGCTTTCAAGTTCCCATGTTGTAACTTTTAGTTTTATTGTATTATGATCAGAGAATATCATCTGTACTTGTAATAGCATTTACACCACATTTATACATTTTTACTTGCTCAGATTTTTTTCAGGTGGTCTAATGTGTTCAATTTTGTAAATATATCATGGACATATAACAATTCAGTGTTGACATTTTCTGGTTATAGGCTTTGCTGTACAATTTTATATATTTTGCTATACAGTTATATATATATGTACATATATATATACACACACACATACATACATATATGTATATAAAAGTCCTTTATACATTTTCTTTGTTGCCTTCTTTCTTTATTATGAGATGAGAGCATAGGCTAAAATCTCACCATGACTTTTCTTTCCATATCTCTTTGCATTTCCTGAAGTTTTATCTTCATGAAATTTTTATGCATAAAACATTGCACACAGTTTTTGTGCATAACGTTTGGATTTTATCTTTTATAAAGAGATTTTCTCTTCTTTAATTCTGGCTATTCTTTTCTTTTTTCCCTTCCTTCCTTCCTTTCCTCCCTCCCTCCCTCCCTCCCTTTCTTCCCTTCTTTCCTTCTTTCTTTCCTTCTCTCTCTCTTTCTTTCTTTCCACACTGCACAGCATGTGGGATCTTAGTTCCCCAACCAGAGATCGAACCCCCACCATCTGCAATGGAAGCGTGGAGTCTTAACCACTGGACCGCCAGGGAAGTCCTGCCCATTGAATCTGATTGGCCTGGTGTTAATAGCACAGGTTTAACATTCCAGGGAGAAATCTGATTAGTCAGAAGGATCTCACGGTGGCTAATAGTGGTTCAGGACCACGGACAGCTATCTCGCCAGAAACTGTCTTCCTCACGTCAGTGTTTTAAGCATTGTGAATCACAGAGTTAGAAAAGAGATATGGAGAGTCACCTAAAATTGATAAGTTGATTTCTGGTCTTGCAAAAGACTTATCAGAAGGCTAATGGACTGTGCAAATCCAGAAACTGTTCAAAGTAGGGAAGTCATTCCTAGTGTCTTTAATCTTACTACGTCACTGGGCAAGATTATTCCTGTTGTGAGGGAGACTGCCCTAAGCTGTTTCGGTTGAGGCATGTTTCTAAAAATGCATCCAATTAACTTCCCTTGTTGTGGTTTCTTGCTCACCAAACATTATTCTGATTATAATTCAACATCCCATATAATTCCATCTGCAGGGAGAAAATATATTAGGCATGACAATGCTAGTATTTCAGCCCAAGTCACTGAAAACATTTCAGTATAATTTGGTAACTTGGCACCTTGATTCTATACATTAATTTCTGTGCGCTTAGTTAGAATAATGACTTCATTTCCAGAAATACTCATCCTTTCTCAATTGTGGGTAAATCAGCTTTTGTGTAGATAAGGTTGAGAGTCAGAACTTAAAACTTTATGAATTCACTAAGGTATCTCCTGTGATAGTAATCTGCCCACTTGTGCTTTTTCCTTACTGTGAACTTTCCAATAAAAGCGTGGATAATGTGTGAGCAAGGGGAGAGCCCTGTGGAACTCCACCAAATTCCCCCTTCCAAATTCACATTGACTTATTAATCAATGCTCACCATGACATGAAACTCTGTCACTGAATCTGGGTGCCTGGCATGATGAAATGGTGTGAGATTCAAGCAGCAATACAGATATGCAAACATATGTTTATTTCCTGGGAGAAAAATTTTAGTTAAAGAAAAGTCTCTTTAAACAACTGTTTATATTTGACCAAAGGAAAGCAGGCAAGCACTTAATTTATGAATTTGCTAATTGTTCTCACCTGAGAACACTGGTGTTGAATATATGTCATTATTTTCCAGATTTTGCACAGAATAATCTCAAAGACTAAATGACATTGTGCCTACATGAATGCCTGAGGAATGGTTATAAAAGCAATCCTGGGGCTACTGAAGCTGTCACAGTGGCACTGAGCTTTTTTTTGTTTTGGCCTTGGGGCCATTTTTTCCCAAATAAAGTAAAATAAACTTGGTTCTTATTTATAACACATACATAAATACTCTGAAGCTTGTGTATATTTGAATTTCGAAAAACCTGTTACTAGGAAGGCAGTTCAATGCATTTTTCTTATGCTGGTAGTAATTAAGGCAGCTCTGCTTTCTTTCTCAGGCATTTTCTTATGCCAGAAGTAGGGCATCTCTGTTTTTATGGAGATCCTTTCTTTATGAAGTTACATGGCCACATTTAGTCAATTTCGGTCAATGATATTTACTAAACGCCACTAGAGCAGAGGTTAACACCAGCAGAAAATCACATTTTATAAGGACCATCACCCCAGTATCCTAACTGGCCATAGCATAATAATTACAAGGTTTCTCTTTTCTGCTGCAGTTGGTCTCCTGATTGTGGCTGGAGGAATACAGGTGCCCACGTAGCCTCCTGAGCACACTGGTATGACCGTTCTAGAAAGGAGGTTCTTGGAGAATGAGTAACTTTTAAAAGCTGGAATGAGTCAGCAGCAATAGCAGAAGGAAAAAACATGAGCCTGGCCAGTCTGAGAAGACATTTGGCAGGATAAGGGTTCTGAGGGAAACCCCTGGTTTAGGAAGCAACTCAGGAGTTGCTCCTGTCATATTAGGGTGGGATGGTAGGAGATTTGGAATCTTGGGGATTTAGTTGCCTAATTTCTTATCTAAATTCTGGTGTAAATGATGAAAAGCACTTCAAGGACTTCTGCTTCTGCCATTGTAGAGTATATTTGGCCATGAAGCATCCACATTTTGGCCGTGAAGCATTCACATAATTCCTGTTCATGCAGCAATATCCCTTCATTAGGAACTCTTCACTGGGGGCAGTTTTGTTGGTATGGGTGGGGGCATGTGACAGTTTTGGCTGCTTGAACATTTTTTTAATGGGATTTTTGAACAGTGAATGAGAGATGGGCAGTCTTGCTCCACAGGTGCAAGTAGACTAGAATGTTCCTGGGGCAGTCTATAATTTCTACTGCCCAGCCCTGAGGGGGAATTCCTTTGTTCTGACCTGCTCTCCAAGGCTTGTTTTCCGACTCTTCATCACTTGTTTGTGTCTCCCCGCTCATACTTTGGAAATAAAATAAATCCCTCTTTGTTAAATCTATCTAGAATACTCACATGGTCCTGACTGACTTCAAGACTTCAAGGATGGTGTGAAAGTGCAATCCCACCATATTTCTGGAAGGAGAACCAGACTTGATCACTACCATGGTACACATGTACCGCACGTTTATAGCTTGTCTTGTAGAGGTTACTGTGTTCTTCTTGTGCGATTTTCTGATATGCCCAGCTAGAAAGGAAGCTCTTAAGAGGAAAGAAATAGTTGTAAATTTCCTTTAAAAGATTTCCTTTGTAATTCTGTCACGGTGGGAATGTGGAGTTCTTACTGACGAACTCTAATTTCCTCAATAAATAAAATGAAATACTGAGAAATGAGGTTAAAATTTGAATAACATATAGACCAAAGGAAAAAATTTAATGACCTTTTTAGATAACTGAGACAAAAACTAAGCATCAACACAATTCTATTTAATTATGTATTAAATAAATTGCAGGAAAGTGAAAACAAGTTGATAGCCAAGTCAATAAATCACTAATTGAGCATTTGGTCTGAGTTTTTGCTGAACTGGCCAAATAAAGCAGTAGTTTAAGTATCATTTAAGCTTATCCATGTTCCTTCAGAAAACAGAATTTGCAAGTAGCATTATTCCTGAAAACTGGGGCATGTAGTTAGCACTTGTGGCTTTTAAGCCTGTGAAGGAAGAATCTAGAACCCACAAGGTGACACAAAGCAAGGGGGTCATTAGGAAAATGTAACTTTATTACTTTACATTTGGCTCTGCCCTGCGCCATGTGGGGGTCTTAGTTCCCCAACCAGGGATTGAACCCGGGGTTACAGCAGTGAAAGTGCTGAGTCCTAACCCCTGAAATGCCAGGGAATTTGCCACCACAAGTCTTATAGCTTACCATCTGTTCAATGGATGGCCTTGGACTGAACATTCTTATTTTTTATTTTCCATTTTCTTACCACCTGGTCCTGATACAAGCCCATTATCTGGCCCACCCCCCCCCCCACCCGCCTACCCGCGCCCAGGCCTGCTCATGCAATTTCATTCGTGTTGGCAACTTCGCTTTTTGTCAGGGCTTGGTCTACCAGCCTGCTTTCCCTTTAGAGAGACAAAATAAAACCAAGCAAATCTCCACCCACTTAGCCCTCAGAAACTAACTGCTGTAATGTTTAAAAAAATACATAAAAGAAGTAATAAAACAAGCTCGCTTACTTCCCAAGCCTGTAGTTTGGCGTTAGTCTTTTGCAAAATATGCGTTGAGCCCACTGTGGGGACTACCGGAGGCTCTGGTGAGTCATGTTCACCCCAGTGAGAGCAGACGTGCTGGCGCACACCCTGCAGTGCGGAGTCCCTATCTGCCCTTCAGAACGGCTGCCGGAACTAATTTACTGCTCAACTTGAAAAGCCATTTTTCATAACTCACTGTGGTTGTACCTTGTTTGTTTCTCCAACTGTTCTGCAAAGGGTATTGAGAAATTACTTTGGTTGATTTCTCATACTGGCAGTGACTAGGGAAATCACCCATTCATTACTACCCAACGAGGACAAAACGGACACGTTGTAAAGCCCAGCACCCACCTCCTGGCACACAGACGCCTGCCTCATGCTCCCCCTGGTCTCTGGTGAGCGGAGGGCTGCCTTCAGGGGCTATTTCCATTTTACCTTCATCAATCCTATGACCATATATCATCCCCGTGGAAATCTCAATTTCCAGTCAGCAAAGGATTCACATAAAAGTAAGTTCACTGTGAGGTTTTTTTTTTGCCCCCTCACTGGCAGTTTACATTTTCCTGGGGCTTATAAATCTCCCAGCACTTATTACACTTTCTGGCTTGATGTCAGCTTATTTGTGAACCTGTCCGTCATCAGGCTTAAAACTGAAGGGGCCCACAGTCTAGCCAGGAGAGGTGACTAATTCCAACTGTCCTCCCCTCAGCTTTTGGGCAGCCGGAAGCTCTGAGGCTCTGCAGACGAGCTCCTACAGCATTTAGGATGCTCTCCCACTGTGCCTTCGAGCCACAGTGAGGAAGTAACAGAACCGTGACTGGTGTTCATGCCTCCCGTGAGTTTGTTTGCTTGATTTGTCCTTGAGTGTCCTTGGAAGATTTGCTCTCTCCTTATCCACTGGGGCTTGGACATCCTGTTCTTGGGGCTGGCTCCAAGTTGACTCTGGCCCTGACTTAGAGCAGATGCTATAGGCCAAGAAACACAGCCTTGGCAAAACTGGAGTTGCTGGATATTTCGTGTTGGGACACAGGAAGTTTGAGAACCTCTAAAGAACCTGGACTACTAGTTACAACCATGCCAGACTCTTTAGAGTGGTTAGCCTTGCGCTTTGGGATTACGAGGGACATTTATTTTCTTTTTTAGGTTCAGCTGTACTTTCTGCAGTGGGCGTGTATCAATAAAATACATGATGCTGTTCAGAAATTGCCCTGTTGTCATGTTACTGGTGTTACTGGGGGTGCTGCTGTATCTGATGAATAAAAATCTAGGCTCCAAGCAAAATAAATGAAGTTAATTTTGATACGCATTCTCACTTCTTAATCCCTGGGAATTTTAAACATAAAAGTATTCCATGTGATCAAATTAACAGAGTTCAGAGAATAGATGGGTGTCCTGGTTACTGCCTTTCTACCCCTCCTAACAGCTGCCTGGCTCACAGCACTTTGAGAATGGTGGTTATAAAGCAACTGTGTACTTTCTTGTGAGTGGAGCATCTAGCTCCTTCTTATCCAGTGACTAACCCTCTCTCTGCGTCAGGCTAGCTGCACTTCTAGGCCTCCTGGATTTTACCACTGCCAGTGGAGTAGTCAAGTTTCCTTTTGTTTCTCCTCATACCCTTTGGAAAGCATTTAGTTTATGTACATGTCACAGGTTGCAAAATACAGTCATTTAATCCTCTTATCTGGTCTGCATGTCCCTTTGCATGGGCACGTATTGTAACTTTACTACTCCATCCATCAAGAGGAGTCTATTTAATGGAATCCGGACAGAACTTGCAACTTGTTTTGCCAGTAAAATATGGAGAAAGCAAAGTTGTGGGACTTTAAGGCTGGATTATAAGAGGCCTTGGAACTTCTGCTTTTACTGTCTTCAAATGCTGCTCTGATACCACTAACCTACTGGAGAATGAGAGGTCAATGGAAGAGAATCAAGACTGTCAGTCAACTGCCAGTCATGTGAATGAGGCCATCTTGGACCTGATAGCCCAGTAAACCCTTCAATTGAATACAGTCAAATGAGGGAGCCCAGAAAAAAATAAATCATGTGGTTAGTTTTGGGGCGGCAGTTGCACAGCAATAGGCAATTGAGAAGCTCAATACCTTTTAGAGACTGAAACACATAAATCCTATTCATGTTGGCATGTGGTTAGTACAGTATGGATGCTGGAGTGGATTGATTGCAGGTAAGGTAAATAGGCAGTGGCCAGAATACAAGGCCTTATATTCTATGGTCAAGAGCTTAGACTTAATCCTAAGAACAGCTATAGAAGGATTTAGGCAAGAAAGTAATCTGGTCAGATATTCATTTTATGAAGTTACGATGGCATCCATGTGGAGAATGGATTTAAAGTTTTCAAGACTGGAGGCAGGAAGGCCATTTGGGAGGCTATTATAATAGTTATTAAGAGTTGAAGGCCTAGAAAGTGTCATATAGAGTGAAGCAAGTCAGAAAGAGAAAAGCAAATATTGCACAATAACATATCTGTGGAATCTAGAAAAATGGTGTAGATGATCTTATATACAAAGCAGAAATAGAGACACAGACGTAGAGAACAAATTATGGATATCAAGGTGGGGGAGGGGTGGGGTGGGAGGAATTAGGAGACTGGGATTGACACTATGTATAAAATAGACAACTGATGGGAACATACTGTATAGCACAGGGAACTCTACCTAATGTACTGTGGTGACCTAAATGGGAGGGAAGTCCAGAAGGGAGGGGATGTCTGCATGTGTATGTGGAGGCTAACACAACCACACTCCAATAAAAATTAATAAAAAAAAGAGTTGAAGGTAGGCTGAGGAATGGGACAAGTGGCAAAAAAAGAAAATGGATTCAAAGATTTTAGAGATATTAAAAAGGCAAAATTGGTGAGACTTGATTGGATGAGGAAACTGGATGGAAAGTGGTGTCAGTCCTAGAGATGGAGAATTCTGGGGGCAGAGGAAATGAAATTTGGAAGGAAAGATGATGAGTTTGGTTTTTTAAAATGTTTGTGGAGGAGTCATTCATATGGAGAATTCTGATGGGCAATTTTATATAGAGGACTACATCTAAAGAGGTCAGAAGTGGACTTACAATAAAATTAAAACCACCAATAATTGTCAATTTTAAATAAATAGTATTTTCCTTTCTGGTTAAAGCTGGTACACATAGAAGTCAGAGAGCCAGGATTTTATTTTTTTCTGGCCAACCTTTAGAAGAGAACACAATTTATAGAACAGAATGTAAACATGGATTTGGAAAATTAACTGTAAAGCTCATAAGAGAACAAGAAAGATTCTGTTTCATGATTCATGAAGGGTGACATTTCACAGTTGATTTCATAAGGGAATTCATTAAGCCCGTATAGAGCCATGCCATTTTAACTGTAATGTTTAAGTATCTTTAGCTCTGATTTTTTAATTAGGAGAAGCAAATAAAGAGAGCTTCGTTTTAACTGTGGGAAATCACTGTTCTGTACTTCAGGGGACTTCGAATTTGTCCTGATGCTGCCATCCAAATAATCCCAATGCTTACCAACACAATTATTAATTTCCTGAGTATTAAGTCCTTACTTTGTCTCAGTTTCTTTCCTACAAGGTTGGATAGGGAAATGGGAATAGGACCTACTAATAGGTCTTATCGATAGCCTCTGGAACAGTTACCAGTATGAGGAGTCAGACCAAATACGCAATAAATTTTTTTTAGTGCCAGAAGAGATGCAGACATAAAGGATATTTAAAAAAGCTAGTATTTGTTGAGAAGTTTTTATATACCAGGCACTGCTGTAAATGGTTCACGTATATTAGCTCTTTTAATCCTCAAACCCTAATTAAGTAGATAATATTACTATTCTTTCTTATTTTACAGATAAGGGAGCAAGATACAGAGAGGCTAAGTAACTTGCTCAAGGTTACCAAGCTAGTAAGTGATGTGGCTGAAACTCAATGGAGGGCATCTTGCTCTCGGATCAACCCAACCAAAAGAGCATATAGGTTGACAACACCGCAGGAAGTTAAAAAGGATAAAATGAGTTCTACTTGAGTTTCCCTCTAACCTTAGCCTCACTCCCAAACAAGCAGAGAGCAGATCAGGAAGCAACGATATGCAGTCTCCTGCTCCCTGCCTCCAGAGCAGCCTCCTTTCCCGGACTCCGTGCCAGCCTGCGCCAGCCCCCAGGCGGCAGTGCTGAGCTGTCTCCCAGGCAGGCTGCACGAGCAGCGGCTGAGAAGGGCCCCATTCTTCCTTCAGACATTCCTGTTTGCGGCTCCCTCACTCCATTCTGTCTTTCTGTACAAACAAGTAGCCTGCTCATAAAGCCTTGCCCTGAGCACCCTACGGCAACCCCACCCTCTTACCCTGCTTTATTTTCCAAGTCTTTATGACTACCTGCTACTGTATTATATTCTCGTTTTGTGTCCCCCTACTTGAAAAGAAGCCCTATGAGGACAGGGACTTTTCCTGTCACATCGGTTATAGTTCCAGCACCTACCATAACGCCTGGCACATAGTAGGAGCTCATTAAATACTGAATGCTGTTGGAGCTCAGGGCAGGCTGCCCCCAAATATGTCAAAGTGGCATATTTTGAATTAAAGTTACTTGAGAAATAGCCGGTGTAAGAAGAACACTCTGACCTTCCTCTCTGTCCCCACTGAAAGCAGCAACTAAATTTCCCATTTGAAATGTGCCTCCCTGCGCCAGGGGAGGGGAAACACTCTCATCACTACAGACAGGGAATTCAGGGCAGAGAAGTCTGACAACACACCTTGTTACTTCTTTGTGAATTTACTACCCCAAGCCCAACATCTCTTTAGATTCTTCCCTAATTAAGCACCCAACCTAAGTTCCTTTGTCCTGTCAATTTCTCACAAATGTATTGTTTCTTTGTCTAAAATGTATAAGCGCTGCCTGCCTTGGCTATTTCTATGAGACCTCCATACGTACCAATTAAATTAGTTTTTTTCTCCTGTTAACCTGTCTTACATCAGTTTAATTATAAGACCAGCACAAGAACTCAGGAGGGGTGGGGGGGAAATTTCTCCTTCTCAGCAATGCATGATGAAGAGTACTGAGTTCTGCCTCACCTGGTCAGGAAGACTGGGGAAAAGAGACTTTGGCATAAATACAATGAACATTAAGGAATTCAGCAATTCACAGCAAGGCCCTGAGCCAGGGTGTGTACTGAAATCTCAAGGCCCCACTTGCAGCCTAAATTTACTGAGTTGATCCCCATTATGATGCAGAGGCCAGTTTAAGTCTTTCATTTGTTTCTCACTGGGAAGGAGCTGAGCATGGATCCCAACTGTGGATTGATCAGGGGAGGGAGAGTTGTGGGAAGACTTGGTGGCTCCCAGGCTCAGATTTGCCTGGTCACCCGTGAGGGCTCCAGTCTGCTTTGTGTTCCATCAGCTCTCCCGGGTTGAAGGGCCCCCCCAGGCTCTCTGAAAAGGGTTATTCTCTAGAACAAGGGAGGGTCTGCTCCAACAGAGAGAGTCCAATAACAGTATAGTTTTTAAGAGCTTAGGCTTTGAGCTTACATTAAACATTTGGTTCTATTGCTTCCCTGTAGTGTGGCCTTGAATGAGTTACTACTTAACCTCTCTGAGTCTCTCTTCTCATCTGTTTAATGAAAAGAACTATACCTATTTTTGATATGGTGCAGGGCCCTGTGGGGCTTCTGGGTACAAAGGCTTTCTGCGTCCCCCATTTCTTTGATTACAGGAAATAGTCTTCATTCAGCCTCCATGACCTTCCCTGAGTTACGATGGGTAGGTTCAAGCAGTTGTTAGTTAGGGAAGGGTGGGGAGGTGAGACAAGGGAGGAACAGCCAAGAGAAACAATAGTGCAGTCTTGGGGCAGGGTCCTGGTTCCCCATCAGAGGATACACACAACACTATCTTTGAGCTGTCTTGCAGATACTGAAACCCCCGCCAGATGGGAGAAGTTAACAGTTAACTGGTTAACAAAGGTATACTACTCACAAGCATGTAGACCCCAGACGGGTTGGAACCAGAAGGTTGATGGTGCTGACTCCCACTTGCCTCACCACCAACCCATCAGAAGAATGTCCATGAGCTGATCACATCCTCTTTGAAATATCAGTATAAAACTTCTCACTAACCCCTCCAGGTTGGGACACAGTTTTGAGGGCATTAGCCTGCTGTGGCCCCCTTTGCCTGGCAAAGCAATAAAGCTATTCTTTTCTACTTCACCCAAGACTCTGTCTCCGAGATTTAATTCGGTGTCTGGGTACAGAGGCCAAATTTGGCTTCAATACGACGATTAAGTGCACTTCTATTGCTAAGACATCCTGAGAAGGATTTGTAAAGAATCTTGTAAGTGGTCAATATGTTTTAAATTCAAGAGTCTCCCTGTCACAGTTATGGTAACAATTACTCTTTAGGCCTCAGGGAAGCTTTAGGGAGAAGCAATTTCATACCTAAGCCACACTGATTTTAAGTGTAATATTGCACACCATTGTTGAAATCATGTAGAGGTTATCAGACAGCAGGTGACTTTCAAATGTCTATCACTTTCCTTGAGCTGAATCTCTGTAATGTTCTTAGTTGCAAATTTATTTTGCTCAGAAAGTACATGCACCATTAGCTAAAAATTATCTTTTTGTTTTCATTTAAGTTCTTCAGTTCTTAGAATGGCTTCCAAGTCACTCACTGAGAAACAAATTGAATTCAAAGATTTTGTCCATAGGCACAAACTGGAGTTTTTGAAAGTGCTGCTGCATAAAGAATTGTTATTTTGTAGACAAGATTTTTCTTTTACTTTTTCTAAATATGATCCTTATAGTCCCTGTTTTTTTAAGCACTTTTAAAAAGAAAGATTTATTTATATATATATTTATTTATTTATTTATTTTTGGCTGTGTTGGATCTTGTGCACGGGCTTTCTCTAGTCGTGATGAGCGGGGGCTACTCTTTGCTTTGGTGCAAGGGTTTTTCATTGCGGTGGCTTCTCTTGTTGCAGAGCATGGCCTCTAGGTGCATGGGCTTCAGTAGTTTTGGCATGTGGGCTCAGTAGTTGTGGCTCACAAGCTCTGAAGCACAGGCTCAGTAGTTGTGGTGTATAGGCTTAGTTGCTCCGAGGCATGTGGGATCTTCCCGGCCCAGGGATCAAATCCGTGCCCCTGCATTGGCAGGCAGATTCTCAACCACTGTGCCACCAGGGAAGCCCATAGACAAGATTATTTTTCCTCTTCTCTCTCTTCCCCTCATTCCTATTTGTTTCAGCCCTGCATGCAAATGCCAAGCGCTATAGGCCATATGCTGTCAGAAGCACACTTGAGCCTGAAATAAACTTAACCTCTATGCCTTAGTTTTCTAACCTGAAAATGGGGATATTTATGCCTTTTTCAGAGGGTTATCATGAGGATGGAGGGGCATAAAGTGCAGTTACTGGCCAATGAATAGCATCTGTTATTCTGAGCATCCTTACATCTTTGGGCTTCAGGCTACTGAAGATTTTTTTTAGTGCAGTGGTTAAAAAAGATGAAAATATCAGCACTCTTTCCCTAATGAAGTCATAGGTAGATGACCAGAATTTTTAAAGCATAAGATAGGAGCTGCTATGCCTGAAAAAGTGGACTGGGGTGTGGGTGGGGAGGAGTCTTCACTTGGGGGTGCAGGAGGAATCTGATCACAAGCTGCACTGCTCCCCATAGGCACTTAAGCCTCTTTGGAACAGTATTTGAAAACATGGCTCTAGCAACTCATGTTTGAAAATCAAATGATATCTTGGTGCAGGAGCTGACCAATCTTAGAAGAAGGATGTGTTTGCTGTGAGCTGAGCCAGCAGGCCCTGGGCCTGCTCTCTCCAAGCTCTGGCCTGCTTTCCCTGCAGCCAGGCCAGCTTGAGGAAGGCTGGGAGGAGCTGTCAACCCTTTTGTTGGGACCCACCGACAGAGCCCAGGGGAAGCTTAGCGTTCTCTAGGAGTTTGACTTTACACTCAGGTGGGCCTAACCACGGAGAGATGACAGGGAGCCCAGGCAAAATGGCTGAGACTTCTACTGGTTGGGACCCTCATGTCCTGCTTCATAGATTTCCTTCATTCATCCCACTGATATTTATTATCCAGGGATAAGTATTATCCAGATACTAAGCCAGAAGCTGGGGGGAGAAGATGAATAAAACACTATCCTGTCCTCCAGGAGCTCTTAACCTAGTTGGATACACGTATATCCTAGTAAACAGCTAATAAACTCAGCACATCTCATGAATGCTGCGAATGACATGTGCAAAGTGATGGGAGTATAGAGTGAGCAGCTAGTCCAAGTTTAAGTTATTGAAATGGGCAAAAACAGAGACTTAGAATTAGGAGATCTATGTTATTTCACTCTCACTCTCATTTTTTCCCCTTGTGTCTTGTGTCATCCTTCCCTCAAATCATGGTCAAGGAATCTGGAAAGATGGTAGACTGAAAGTGGCCCTTTCTACAAAATTCTTCTTGAGAATGAACATTTGCTCTCCTCAAACGCTGACTCTAGTGATAACCACCATTTATTGACTATTATTCATTGGATTCTTGCTAAGTCCTTTAGGCATATTATGTCATTTAATTTTATTGAATTTTCATAATAACACCTCAGCACAGATATTTTTATAATATGGAATGGGGAGACTCAAAGTAACTGGGAAATTTTCTAACACAGTAAAGGGCAGAATCTGGATGTGAGCTCAGGTTTGACTGGCCCTAAATCCTTAGGTCTTGGTTTGGATAATTTCCTGTGTCAAGTTGACTGGACTAAGGGATGCCACCCAAAACATTTCTGGGTGGGTCTTTGAGGGTGTTTCTAAAGGAGATTAATGTTTGATTCATCAGGCTAAGTAAAGAGATCTTTCCTCCTCAATGTGAGTGGGCACCATCCAATGCACTGATGGCCCTAACGGAACAAAAAGGCAAAGGAAGGACAAATTCTCTCTCTTTCTTCTTGAGCTGGGACATCCATCTTTTCCTGCCCTTGGACATGGGAGCTCCTGTTCTCAGGCCTTTGGGTTCCAGGACTTATGCTAGTGGCCTTGCAGTTTTCAGATCTCTGGCCTCGGACTGGGAATTACACCAATGGCTCCCTTGGTTCTCAGGTCTTCAGATTCAGACTGAATTACGCCACCAGAGTTTCTGATTCTCCAGTTTGCTGATGGCAGACTGTGGGACTTCTTGACCTCCACAACCTCATGAGCCAATTTCTATAATAAATCCCCTCTTACACATGTACATCTATGTACTTCCCATCGGTTCTGTTTCTCTGGAGGACTCTGACTAACACAGTTCTTTTCCACTTTACCACTGCCTTTCCCATGCCATTTCTGATCTGCAAAGATCCTGTATCTCAGAATGAGCGTAGAGCTGAGGAATGGGTTAAATGGCCACCTGTTTTATGTGCTTTGAAATCAGAAATGACAGATCCTTTGAAAATGAGTTGCCTGGATTAAATGATGCCTGACTAAATAGAAAAGGACTCTCACAGGAATTAAACCATCTTCTCCTTTTGCTCTGAGTTCTTTCTGTGGTTCTACCTATTTTGTGTGTTGACCACAAGGCAACCAAGTTTACTGTGCTTTTCTTTGACACTGAACTTGAGGCTGGTTGTCATTGCCCTAGTCTCATTTCACAGTGCTTCCATTTCTTCTATTTAGCAAATGGAAATGATGCTCCCTCTTCATCAGGGGACTACATGGTCTAGATGATGACTTGCATCAGTAATCCAGAAGAGGACCTAGGAACAGTACTGGTGGCTCTTCATTTGTACTAGAGATGACACTTTCCCCATATAAAGCTCTTAGAAATTGCCACTGTGAATGATGTGCTGATTGAAGATAATGGTGGCAATGATAATTCTTTAATTATGCTTTATACTTCTCATCTCCTTGGAATCTCAAAAGGATTCATACATGTTCTTACTCAAAATAGATCTATTAGTTATAATAAGATAAAAAGGCGATTGATGAAGTGCTGGACATTGAGGCTCATAGGGGAAAGGGCCAAAGGGACTTAGCCCCATTCACTGTCCTTTCCCCTAAAAAAATATCCGATTTCTTATAACCCTCTCAACGGTCATTTCCACATCAGATCTAAAAGAGGTAAACCTACAGGATTAGGAAGGTAAGGATTCTCACCTAGGTGGGCTCACTTGCTCTGCCACCCTGGGCGGGGGAGGCCAAGTTGCCCCTGTAAGTGCTAAGAAGCACCAAGGAGGCTTCCCAAGGTATTCTGTCCACTCAGCTCAAACATGTCCTCTGCTGGGCAAATTTGGGGAAGAGGAATCATTAAAGTGAAGCTCTCTCAAGACCAGGCAGTTCTCTTTCAATTGTAGTTTGTTTTTTGTTTGGTTTTGTTTTAATCTCTTTACACTCTTCTCTCTATTCTAGCTTATTCTTTTTGGAGAAGCTGCTCTACCACCAGCAGAGTGGGACCAGTCCTGTGTGCCTGGTAAGTAATTAGACAGTTGACTGGGCCACAGATGGACATCTGAACTGGAGGGGCAGATACCCTTTTCTGACCATTGGGAATTGGGAGACTGTGGGGAGCTGAGCTGGAAGGTTCTGCTGACTTGAGTGATTGAACTGCCATTTTGGAAGAACTTTGAGGGCCCTGAAAAGAAATTAGTTTGCAGAAAGAAAAGAATGAAAAAATCACAGAAAGAAGAGAGATTAAAGATGGGTAGGGAGATGGAGGGAGAAGATGCACTGTGAGATCTCAGGTTCTAAACTGGTTCTGCAAGATTCTCTGTATTCATTCAACAGATCCTCCTTTACTTTAGCTAGTTTGAATTGGTGCCTGGTGTTTGAATAAGACACTGGGTGTTGCCTCAGTCTGCTCTTAAAATTCAAACGAGTAATGATAGCCTCAGAAACACCCTCATGTCTCAGGCCTGTGACTCCAGGTAAGAGTGTATCCCAGGCCATGTGGCCCCTGTGGATTAAGAGCCACTCTTCATGTGAACGAGCCTCCACTGGCTGTAAGAAAAAAGAGAATCATTCCAATAATGAGGTTTTTTAAAAAGGATACTTATACATAGAAATAAGGAAGGCAGTAATTTTAACTATCTTGCCCAGGCTCATGGAAGCTAGAGGGTACAGTAGCTCTAGTGTCTTTACTGACAACTGCTTGGCCCAGAGGAAGTTGTATCCTTAGAATAGGGTTTCTATAGATCCTTCTTTAAATGCCATATTTCCACATCTCAGCTACATTCCCCTTACTTCTCTTTCCTTTCAATACTAATTTGCTTATTCTCTGACTTCCAATGTTAGTGGTCTTTTCCCCAATAACCCCCATAAAATTTCCCAGAAAGTGACAATCTAGTTGGGCCACTTTGTTCTGCTTGGGCACAGCATTTGCCCTGGACTATGAAGACCATTGACCACCATGAGATGGGCTACCCTTAAGCTTGGTGCCCATTCCTGGCCTATTGAACTCAACTGTGTTCAGAAAACAGCCACCTGCAGCTTCTCTCTCAGTAGGGTTGTGGGATGGGCAGTTTCTATCAGAAGGATCTGATCGCATCAGCCACCGAGAGCATCACAGTATCTTTATATCCTTGCTTGTGGAGGTCATCTCTGTTGAGAAAAATTATCTGAAACTTGGAAGTAAAAATAGGATGACTGTATGTCTTTGTAATGTCATACTGTACCATTGTCCAACAAGACCCTAAAGATTTTTAAAATTCTTTACTTTTGCTTAACTAATGAAGGGGAGCAGAATTTGCCACTCCAAAATATGCCTCTTGGGCATAAGCATTATTTTAGGCTGATTATTTTTAAGAAATAGCAGACATAGGAGAAGCTCTGAAAACTGAGTAGAAGTTACCCTTTTGTAGAAGACATTTACATTGATAAGGTAAATCTCCATTTGTAAGGGTATCTCCCTCTCTGTACCAGGTAGAGAAGAATGACTAAAACTCTAGAAACCCTCATTAATGGAGAAGACACAGACTTAAATCTGCATAACAACCTTACCCTTTTTTACTGTTCTTTCCCTGATAGCTTCCCTGTAACTGGCTTCCCCACCCTCCAACACCTTCTTTTGTCTTTAGCTGCAGATGGTATTTAAGGTGGTGGCTTGGGCCATTTTAGGAAATTACTTGGTTTTCCTGGGTATCTCCCATGTACACAGGAGTTATATATTCTATTAAACTTCTGTTTTTCTCCTATTAATCTTTTATTATGGGGCAGAGGAAGGGTCTCAGCCAAGAACCTAGAAGAGTAGAGAGAAAATTATTTTTCCTCCTCTATACTATTTACCATTAATTGCGGCCCAGACTCTGCAAAGCTACATGTTAATTTTATTCTGGTAGAGATGCAAATGGTTTCTTTCCTTTAAAAAGATTTTATTGCCCTATAAGATGTTAACCAATTTGATGTCTAAATTAGCAAACATTTCAGCACGCCATTCCTGATGGTCTATATGAATCTTTGTTCTTCAAATTCCCCTTTGAAACAGCTTTACCATTCTCTAATTCTGTCTTTTATGAAGTAAATAAATCTTTGATACACATTCACCCTGTGTTTATATGATAATCATATTTTAATTTTATGAAAATTATACTTTGACAATTCAACCGAACAGGCTGGGGAAAGTTCTGTGAGAATCGTCAGATCAGCCACCTAGCCAGAAGCAAAAAGGACAGAATCAGGCTTTTCTTTATCGTGGCTGACTTGAGGTTCATTCCCAGACATGAGTGTCCTTGATCAGGGCCTGATGTGGGGGTGGGGAGGGTTCCATTGCTGATATACTAACATCATGAGGAAGGCTGGGATCCATAGTAGGGGAGACAAAGCGGGAATGAGAGAGGACTAGAAAAATTAAACTTTTCACTAACTGGGAAAACAGAAGAGAGCATTGCTGGATAAGAGGGGACTTTAACACAACAAGCAGAGACAAACTGGGAATGTCCCTTATCCAATAAGCTCTAACTAGAGGCCAATACTCATCTTTTTTTTAAAAATTTTATTATTTATGTATTATTGTTTTGGCTGCATCGGATTTTCGTTGCTGTATGCGGGCTTTCTCTAGTTGTGGTGAGCGGGGTCTTTGTTGCGGTGTGTGAGCTTCTCATTGTGGTGGCTTGTTGCAGAGCACGAGCTCTAGGTATGTGGGTTTTGGTAGTTGCAGCATGCAGGCTCAGTGGTTGTGGCGCACTGGCTTTAATTGTTCCACGGCATGTGGGATCTTCCTGGACCAGGGATCGAACCCATGTCTCCTGATTTGGCAGGCAGATTCTTAACCACTGCACCACCAGGGAAGCTCCCAATACTCATATCTTTATTAGTGTCCAGAACTTTGCTTAATAGTAGTAATAATGTTACAAATAGTCTAAGTAATTAGTTCCTATGTTTTGATCGCCTCGTAGTGCTAGCAGCCTTACATATGAAATTGCTGATGTCTGCCCCAGTCCTGCTAATTGGAAATATGATGAAGAGAGGGATGTGAAGAAAGTAAATAACTCACCCATGTTTTTTGCATAGTTAGAGTTGCTACAGAAAGGATTTAAACCTGTCTAATTCCACAGTCCATGTGCTCACCATTTCCTTCCTCCCTATCTCCTCCCTCCCTCTCTATCTCAAACATTTACTGAGTACTTACCATGTGCCAGGCTCTTGGGCTACAGCAAGAAGCAAAGTCCTTGTTCTCAGGGAGTTTATATTCCAGTGGGAGTGACACAGAAAATAATAATTAAAAAATACATCTCCTGTGGCAGCAGGCGCTGTGAGGAAGACACAGCTTTCATAGTTCTTGTCTGACGCCCATCAGCTGTGCATTTTTCTCAGACTACAGCCCTCATCCTCATGCAGTGCTTAGCTCTGGCCTGTGGAATCAAGAGGACTTCATAGAAACACCTGCAGTCTCTTTGTCTAAGGGCCTTTGGCAAAGAGAAGCGGACACAGTGGCAGACAAAGCTGCTGGAAGTGGTGGTGCTGGTGGCAGCCAAAAGCTTAATCATGCACTCCAAACGCAGTGTACGTGATGTCACGTTCTGGAGCTGGAAGGGAAACCCAAGGGAGCTCCTTGGAAGTCATAACCGGCCCCTCACCTCCCATGCAGTCACAGCTTGGGACTCTGATAGGAATCGATAGTAATTGTTGCGTCAAAATTCATGCTAAGAAATCAGCATTTATAAGTCAGGATCTCAGTGGAGAGGGCATGAGAATAATTAAAGTGTGTCACACCTGAATAATTAGGTCACCCTATGGTTGTGTTGGAGAAAGAAAGAAACTTGCCTCTACCCTGCTAGGTTCTTCCAGCTGGTCTAAGAACTGAGTTGACATAAGACAGGTTACCAGTAGAAAATCAAATTTAATTTCATACATATGGGAATCCCAAATATATGAGCGGTTCAGAGATAGAAAGGTAAAATGAAGTATGTAAGCCATCTTGTGCTAAGGAATGGGGTAGGGGCCTGGGGCTTCCAAGGACAGGAGGGCCATTCACAGGGCAATAAGAAGAGCAGATGTTTGGTGATTAGATGTTTGCCCTGCCATGTAGATGGGGCCAGCTAGAAAAAATTTACTTCCGTTAATAATTCTTTTCTGGGGGAAAGAAAAACACCCAATTTAAATTATTCTAGGTAGTTAAGGAAGGGGCAGTAGTTTCTCTTGAACCTGCAGGGTCTTGAGTATCTTTAGTTCAAGTTAATCCTCATGCAAAAGTAGCACAGTTGGGGGAAGCTCATTCTGAACCCCTACAGTTGCTGTTTCACCTGTTTGTAGGATTTCTGGTTGCAATGCAGTATCAAAGATGGCAAAGAAAGATCTTGAGACCATAACAATTCAGAAAAGATAGGATTCCAGAAACTTTTGGGACACCGACGCTTGGGAGGCTCTGCCTGGAAAGCACTTGCCTTTTGCCTTTTAAAGTTTTTGAGTATTTTTTCCCCCTCATTAATGGGGCCTCTAAATACCAACTTTGTATTTTAACTTCTTCAAGGAATCCCCACCCCCTACCCCCTGCCCGATGCTGAGTATGAGGGATGATACGAGGCCAGGGATTGCTAACCAAAGGCCTGGTGCATTCGGGCGAAAGCCTGTCTGCAGAGGGGGAGGGAAAGAGAGCAGGATGAGAGCAGGATGAGATGGACAGTGAGCCTTGAGAGGCCTCACACAGTCCCTGCCAGGAGAGCCCTGCTTTTCCACTTCTTCTGGGGACTGGTCTGGGTTGCTGAGACTATGGTCTGTGTACTGGCATCTTGGACAATAGGGCTCAGCTTCTGGATTCCTGTTTCTTAATTTCCTCATGCCTCCCAGTGGCATTACCTGATCTAGCTCTCCTCCTTGCATGCAGAGGTCACAGCAGGTCGTGGATTCGGTGAGGCCAGTTACTCTGGGCCTACTGCTGCATACCCTCTGACAGCACTGCTAACTCTGGCTCTGTGTAGTCTCAAACTTGCGTACACATTGAAGAAATTAAAAAAGAGAAAAAAAAAAACCAACCCAGTTAACCAGGCTGCACCCCAAACCAATGAAATCAGAATCTCAGGGGGTAGATGGCACCAGGCATCAGTAACTTAAAACACCTCCCCAGGTGATTCTAATACTCAGACCCGCTGGAGAACCACTGTCCTAAGAGTCATAAGAGTGAGCGCGTCTCACAGTAGACATGTGCTTATGCTTCTGGGCAGTGAACACATGACCCCATGGTGGATCAATAGCATGACTTTCTCAGGGAAGAGAGCACCGACTTCCATGGCATAGCATGTGGCAGCCATATTCTGAATCATGATCTGATTTGTGTTTTACAGAGGAGGAATCTGGGGCTCAGTAAGGATAGGCGAAATTCCCTAGGACACTCAGCTAGAAGGGGCAGAACAATGTGTGGGTGCTGAAGACTCTACTGTTAGAGCAGAGGGGAGACCAGGAAAGAATTTCACTCTATGTAAGTCATAGCTTGCCAGAGCTAGCACTTCAGGATCTACAAATTAGAGCTTTTCCAAATTTCCACCTTAAAAGACCAATTCCAAATCTTAAATCCAGTTACACTTTACAGTTACACTAGATTTAACTGCTGAAGCCTGGTAATTCAAGAGTGTTGCACTCCGACATGCCTCTGCTAGGAGGAGAGATGGGCCTTGATAACAATTGGGTTAGGGACAAACAGAGCATTTCTTCTGGGGACCGCACTACGGATGGGCAAACAAATCTGTGACGTGTAGAGTGAGGTGGGGGAGGACGCAGATACGTGAACCGTCTAACTCAACACATCCCCACTTCCTCAGTCAAATAAAACCACAGGGACAAACAGACAAGAAGGCTGTTAATGTGCTGGTCCACCATGTGCCTTGATTCTGGAATGGTCTCTCCCATCCAAGTCACGGCTGCAGTGTTCCTGAATCCTGCCTCTGAAAAAGCCACTCCAGCCCATGAACCTTCCATGATGTCACACACAGAGTGGTATCCAGACCACTCACTCAAAGATGCAGCACACTCCCAGATTTAGTCTTTCTCTACTTTTCTGGTGTTATTTTCACTTATCCACCACCAACCTTGGGCTTCAGCAAGTTGGATCTAATGGCTATTTTCTGAAAATGCTCTGAGGTTAGTCCCACTGGCCAGAGTGCTCTACATGTCCTCCACCCTCAGGTCATGCCCTCCCCCATAGCTACGCAATCCCTGCTTTCCTCAAAGCCCAGCTCACAGTCCTCCTGTTTGTTAGTGCTCTTCTCACAGCTTCGAGGTCCACTGAAGCCTCCTTTCCTTGGACTCACAAAGCAGGGTTGGTTGCAGCCTTGTTTACAGAACTCCATAATCTACCTTCTTTGGGTGTGTGTGTGTCTATCACTAGATGCTCATAAAAGGTAGAGCAGAAACATCTTAAAAAATCCTTTTATCTCTCTCTCTTGTTTTTGTTTTTGGTTTTGTTTTTTAAAACATTTTTTAAAGCTCTTTATTGGAATATAATTGCTTTACACTGTTGTGCCATTTTTTGCTGTACAACGAAGTGAATCAGCTGTATTTGTACATATATCCCCTTATTCCCTCCCTCCCGCAACTCCTTCCCACTTTCCCTATCCCAGCCCGCTAAGTCATTACCCATCATGGAGATGATCTCCCTGTGCTATGCAGCAGCTTCCCACTAGCTATCTATTTTACATTTGGTAGTGTATATATGTCAATGCTACTGTCTCACTTTGCCTTTATCTCTTATATGAGTAATCTTAGTGATAACCTGGCAAGAGCTTAGGTATATAAAGTTGATTAGCTTACAATTGCTGCGTAATGTATTACTGCAACGTTAATGGCTTAAAACGATATTTATTTATTATCTTACAGTCTGTAGGTCAGAAGTTGGGGTAAGGTGTGGGACTGGATTTTCTGTTCATGGTCTCAAAGAGCTGAAATCAGGTGTTAGCTGGTCCTCATCCAAGCTCATTTCCTGTGTTTGTTGGTATTGAGAGAATTCATTTCCTGTAGTTGTAGGACAGAGGTCCCCATGTTCTTTCTGGCTGTCAACCAAGGGTTGCTCTCAGCTCTGTAAAAAAAAGTTAATAAACAGAAACTTCAATTAAATAGAGTCAGGAGACCAAGGGAGGAGCTCTCACACTCTGTGATAGCAACAGAGCCGAACAAGAAGAAAGACTCCTCTTCTTTCCTGGCATGAATTCAGCCAATGAAAAGCCATGGACTCTGCTTACTGCCGCCCTCCCAACTTCCTTTCCTCTCAGTAAAAGTGCTCTCCTTCCCTTGCCATGCGGGGACTTGAACATTAGCTCACCATGGTTGCAGACCTTGAATTGCAATTCTCTGCTGATTCTGATTAAACCCGTTTTTGTTTTTGTTTTTTCCTGGAGAAATCACTGCAGTCTATTTTTTTAGGTCAATGCTTTGGTGGCCTGTATGGATGGAGACCAGGGAAGACTCTGGACAGCTCTGGGGCAGATGAGCAAGCAGGTGCCAAACCACAAGTTGAGCCCGTGTGCTCACCAATTTTTTCACTGACCCTGGAATTTGAAGGTACCTCTTCTCCTGGATCCAAGCTCATGCCCTCTTTGCATCTGAAGCTCTCCAGGCTTTATTCAGGATCTAGTTAAATGTTTTGTCTTTCTGGTTAAGGCCTTGTTCTGTATGTAAGTACTCATTTAGCACTTGGTTTGATTTTGGGATCAGACTGTTTCAGTGAAATTGGCTGAGAAACCTGGAGCCCATTCCTTTGGGTACAGGGGCTACTTCACTCAAACTGTGCCAGTCCAGCCATTGGCCCATTCATTTGCCATAGGGACTGTTCTATGGGAACAAGCTGGAAAGACTGTGGCCTGGCTCCTCTAGGACCAAGCTGTTCCCTTAGAATTGGCTGGTATTAGGCCTGCTGGCTATTGAGTTGCAAGCTGCTTGAGATATTTGAACTGTTTAGGCTGTTTAAATTGCTAGCTGTTTGAGCTGTAAACTGTTCGAGCTGCTTGAAAACTGTTCTACTCTAGAGAAAATTCTGTGAGAAACAAGATCCCAGTTATCTAAATATTTTGAGGGCTGCCCTCTCCCCAAGAAGAGACTCCAGCAGATTTTATGTTTAAAAACTGTGATCCTTCCTCATATGCATTTCTAACTAAATGAACTGACCTGACCAAAGGCAATTTAGAAAATCAATTGTCATTATGGGGAAATTTTGAAACACCAAAACTTAATTTTCTGAGAGCTGAATTGGACTACAACAGTTCAAAGTTTTCCAGAAAAAAATGGACTGCCTATTTTGACTAGAATTTGAGGCTTCCAAACATCCAGAGCTTAAAGTGACCTCTTTCTGCAAAATAAGATTTTAAGATTGAGTGAGGCAAACAAATGATTAAAGAAAGATCAAATGGCCCCTGAAGTCTCAGAATTGTCTTCCTTGGCTTTTTTGTCTTGGGCTGCACCTCAAGTCCATTTTCTTCCTTGCTTTCCATGCTGCCTACCTCTCCCATATATCCTCAGTTCCCCCACACTAATTCTGTCACTGAACTATCCTTTTTCTCTGAAACTCTCCCCAGCTCCATTTCCTTTGAACTTATCAGAACCTGCCCCTTTAAAATTAAGCCTTCTGAGAATCCAAGAGGCTAACCCCTTAATTTCTTATATTCTCTGGACTAAAGCTGAATTGTGAACCATTGTCAAAGATGTTCCCAAAGTAACCAAAAATCCTCGCAGATTTGCTGAGGTATTTAATATAGTTATCCAAACTTATCAACCTGGTTTCTCTGACTTACATCAGCTAGTTCACATTGATGTTGGTGAACGCCAGGATGTTGTTAGATGAAAACCAATAATTGGGAAAATTCTGAAAGGTCTCTAGAATTACAACTGGGAGACCAGCTCGCTAACTTATTATATGGTCAGGCTCAGGCAATTGCTAGGTGAATTCATCAAGCAATTCCTAGGGCTTTTCTAAAGCCTGTTGATGGGAACAATATTCAGACTTGCACACAAAAATCTGATGAATATGTTTAGGACTATTACAATTAACTTGATTGTTTTTAAAGAAAATTCTGGTCTTCCTTCAGGTGTTGATTCTATCTGGGTAGCTCTTAACTCTATGCTTATTCATGGGCTGAACTGGGACCTTTCCCTTCTAGTAGGAAGGACCAGGATGGAATGGAAAACTATGTTCACTCTAGATTTACTTAATCTGGCAAACCAGCTCTCTTGTACTCTAGATGAATCACCTCAAAGGAAAACCACCAAAATTCTTAGTCTTCAACTCCAGCAATTGAAAGTCCCTAAACAAAACCAAGGCACCCCTGGTTTCTGCTATTACTGCAAGTAGCCAGGATATTGGAAAAGAGATTGTTACAAATTGAAGCACTTTAGGTGACTTCAGCACTCTAACCAGCCTTTCCAACATCCTCACAATTCTCGGTGATGGGTTCTTCCCAATCCTCCCTCTTAATCAGCTTGAAAAAAAATTTCTCCAGAATGGGATGAATCTTTTCCAGTCCTAATTGACACCGGAGCCACACGCTCAGTGCTTAATCCCACTATTATAAGACATCCTCTGCCTTGGAGTACTAAAATAGTTCAGATAGTGGGGATATTTGATGAACATCAAGAGATCCCTGTCTCTGAATCTATTCCCTATTTTTTAGGCTCTTTGAGAGATACTGTTTTCTCCTTATTTCCTCTGCCTCTATCCATTTTTACTAGGTTGAGACTTCTTAGAAAAGTATCATGTTGAAATTTCTTTCTCCTAAAAGGGGAAAATAATTCTAAAATTTGACAGTGGCCACCAAAGTAACCCACCAGGTGAATTAAATGACCCTTTGACATCTTCTGTTTGTTTTTGACATCAATCATTTGTCCCTATTGAATTAGCTACTACTTTCCTTACAGGCTAAATCTCCCACTGATGTTGGCAAAGGTCACAGCATGCTTCCCGTCAAGATTCAAATAGATGCCCTAAAACGTCTTCCCAGAATGAATCAATATCCTATAAGTAAAGAAACCCTTCAAGGCATAGAGCCCATAACAGAATATTGCAAGACTCAATGCCTCATTACCCTTTGTACTAGTCCCCGGATTACTCCCATTTTACCTGTGAGAAAACCTAGACTTATGTCTAAGACCACTGAGCAATAAATGACACTGTTATTCCTCAGTCCCTGTTGTGTCTAATCCTCATATGCTACTAATATCCCACTGGAAGCAAATTCTTTACTGTAATTGATTTATGCAGTGCATTCTTTAGTATTCCAGTTGATGAAGCTAGCCAATACCTTTTTGCCTTCATTTGGGGAGAAAAACAATTCACCTGGACAGTAATGCCTCAGGATTTGCTGAGAGTTCTTCCTATTTCTCACCCTTCATCTTGAAGGGTGATCTGGATGATATACAGTTCCCTAGGGGTTCTACTTTGTTGCAATATGTGGATGATTTGATTTGCTTCTTGCTCTTCTTCTCAAGCTTCCTCACAGGAAGACAGCATCCACTTACTAAAGCTTTTAGCCTTAAAGGGACACAAATTTGCCAAAGAAAAAATAGCAGTTTGCCCAAACATAGCTTTAACATTTAGGGTATCTGACACAGAACAAGGGCTATACCTGGATCCAGATAGACTTCATGATGTCCTAAGTTTTCCAAAACTTAGCTAAGTGCCAACTGTGAGGTGTTCTCAGGCTAGTTGGTTATTGCCAGAACTGGATTCCAAATTTCTCTCTTGTGGCCAAACCTCTGTATTCCTTACTGAACATTAACAACCCTGACCCAGTTTTGTAGGAAGAACCAGACAACATAGACTTCATGGCCATAAGGGAGAGTCTGATGAACCCATCTGCCCTAGATATCCCAATTATTAGATCCCCCTTTTCCTTTTTATATATGGGAAGGGAGGGAATGCTCTTAGGGTACTCACCCCAAAACATGGGCACTGCCACAGACCCATAGGGTATTATAGCCAGCAAATGGACCCTGTGGCACAGGGATACCCTCCTTGCCTAGAGGCATTACAGCCACTGCCCTTTTGGTTTAGGCCACTGAGAAAATTGTTGTGGGATCCCCTTTAACCATTTTTGTACTTCATGCAGTAGAAGCTCTTCCCAAGTTTCATCACACTCAACATTTCCCACCCAGAGGCCTCTCCTCCTATGAAGTCCTTTTGGTAACTGCTCCTCACATAACTCTTTTCTGTTGTAATTCTTAGCCTAGCTACTCTTCTCCCCTCTGTCACTGATGAAATTTGTCATGACTGCTTAACGCTGATGGGCCACCTCCTGACCCCTCCTAATGATCCACAGGGAATTCCATTAGGTAATATTGACTTCTCATGGTTCCTATGTAGAAGGTGACAATGGCAACTACTATGCTGGTTGTGCTATTACAACTTCTTTTGATGTTATCGAGGCAGCATCTTTACCTATGGCCACTTTAGTCCAACAGGCTGAATTATATACTCTCATACAGGCTTGTATTTTAGCCAAGGACAAAACTGCCAGTATTTATACTGAGAGTAGTTATGCTTTTGGAGTAGTTCATGATTTTGGAATGTTGTTGAAGCAATGTGGCTTTCTTACTTCCAGTGGAAATGAAATTAAAAATGGCCCCTATGTTTAAGAATTATTGAATGCAATACTTTACCTGCCACTTTATCTATTTTTAAGATCTAGGACATTCTAATCTTGATTCTCTGAAAGTTAAGGGAAATCACCTTGCTGACATTTGTGCAAGGAATGCTGCCTTTAGAGGGATAAACGGCAGCCAAACCTCTCTCACGGTCCGAAAGGATATTTCTCTAAATGATAAACTCGCTAGAGAGGCCCAATAATTGGCCTCAGAAATGGAAAAACAAGATTGGAAATCCAACAATTTTTGGTTTGATGAAAAGAGCAAACTCTGGTTTGGACCACATAACAACCCAGTCTTACCAGAAAGTCTAAAATTCCCACTCCTCAGCACTATACATGCATTAAACCTTCAGTCTAGTGACAAAACAATAGCCTTCATGTATCAGTATTGGTGGGGAGAACATTAACGAGGCTTCAAAAAGTGCCTACCTCATTTGTCCCACTTTTCCAAAGTGCACCCCAGGGAAGCCTGTTTTGTACTGCTCCTGAATATTTTAAACTGCTTGGACAATTCAAGGTCTGGCAAATGGATTTCATACAACTTCCTCCAGACTCATGGGTATATATATGTTTTTTGTCATGGTCTGTATGTTTTCACACTGGACTGAATCCTTCTCTTGCAGACAGGTTATTGCCTCTTCTGTGGCTAAAGTCCCTTTGAAAAAAAGTATTCCTACATGGGGTACTCCTCTCAAACTTCATAGTGATTGAGGAACCCACGTTACGGGCCAGGTGCTTTCACAAGTGTTTACAACACTTTCACTGTACTTACTACCCTCAATCCTCTGGTTTAGTTTGGGGCAATAATGGCATTATTAATACTCAATTGGCAAAATTTGTAGAGGCCCTCCAAATACCTTGGCTACAAGCATTGTCATTAGTCTTTCTAAATCTCAGGGGTAGCCCTTTTGGAACTCATGAACTCTCACCCATTGAGATAGTCACAGGGCACCCAATACACTTGGCTTCTGATTCTTTTGACCCATAACTAATAAAAGGAGAGATATCCAATATTGAAAAGGTCTAATCACTTCTATTAAAGTAAACATATTTTGGTAGAGCCACCTTTTCACACTGTACCTTCGGGAGATGAGACCTCAAGTATCACACCTTGCAGCCTGAAGATTTTTTCTATCGGGAAAAATACCTCCAGAAGAACTCTCTTCAACCTCAGTGGAAAGGCCCCTATCAAATACTGCTAATCAACCCTTGTGCCACAAACTCCAAGGAACAGACTCTTGGATTCACATGACACACCTAAAGAAAGCACAGAAAACTGACTGCGCCTACACATCATCTAATGACCTGAAAGTAAAGATTTCCTGGAACTGAAGCAGACAACATCTGATGAGACAGTTTTCCCAAGGTATCTGGATCAGACCTGTTGGACGTTTGTTGCCAAACCTTTGATGGGGACATAATGCTTCACATGATCTCTAATGTCTATGATCTTGATAATATTATACATGAACTTTAGATTAAAAGTGCCTGAGGGTTCTCCCTCTAGCCTCTCCTTATTACTTGAATATGACCTCAATAGGTTTTCAATCTGTTCACTTTCCCTTTGACATGAGACACTACATCCAGGGAAGTTCCATCTAACATTTAGAGACAAAAAGCCACTGAAGCCAGAAAACCTGACTTTCAGAGAAAGATCTTGATCAAAGGGAGGGATATGTAAAAAATTTAATAAACATAAACGTCAATTACATAGAGTTGGGAGAGCAGAAGGGGAGTTCTAATGCCCTGTGACATTAGCAGGTGCTTACAAGAAGATGAAAGTCTCCTCTTCTCTCCTGGTAAGAACTCAGCTGATGAAAACGCATGGATTCTTTGTTTCTGTATCCCTCCCCCTCCCAATTTCCTTTTCCCCTCTGTAAAAGTGTTCTTACCTATGATGCAGGCACTGACACGTAGTTCACTGTGGTTGCAGACCCCTAATTGCGATTCTCTGCTGTTCCCAAATAAACCCTTTCCTAGCTAGAGAAAAAACTGGCAGTCTATTTGTTTTCAGTCAGTAGCTCTTAAAGGCTGCTCTCAGGTTCTTGCCACAAGGGCCCATTCATCTTCAAAGCCAGCAGAAGAAGGTCTCTTCAATTGAATTGCTCTCAGGTTTGCACAGACTTCTCTGGTCTCTGACCTCTAGGCTCAAATTTAAAGGACCATGTGATTAGATCAGACCCACCCAGGATAATCTCTCTTTTGCCATATGTTTTGCCATAGTAGGATTGATACATACATTCCATCCACACTCAAAAAAGAGGAGGTTATGTAAGGGTTATTAAAGTTATCTTAGAATTCTGCCTACCACACAAATATTAATCAATAATGTACTAAATCCTATCTTTGGGCCATTGGACTTTGGGTGTATTTATGGTTGCAAGTCTCTTTGATTCCCTCCTGATATAGTTACAATTTTTTCGTGTGTGTGCATATGTGTGTCCCTTTTTCTGGGAAGAAGATCTATCATTCTCATTAGATTCTCAAGCATTCTGGAAGTGTTCACTCATCACAGACACCCACACCAGGTATATTAAATCTGATAGTAGCCTAAGTGGAAAACCACCCTGTGCAAGGAATGCTGGGCTTGGAAGATAAGTCACCTTGGTTTTTATCTCATTACCAGTGTCTCTTGACCATGAGATCTTAGAGAAATCACTCAACTTCTTTGGGCCTCATTTGCAAAGAGGATTATAATAATAAGTCCCATTTCTCACAGTTGTTAGGAGGATTAAAAGCATGTAAAAGTGTTTTGCAAACTGTGAAGTGTTAGCATTTACCAAGTGTCTTAGTGTGAAGAGACACTGAGTAGGAGACAATATTTTGAGTGGAAAAGGAAGGTAAAAGTTCACATCTATCAAAGTTCAATATTATATACTGTGTACTTTCCAGAGTTTTCTGCTGTTGGGAAGAGGTAAGTTGCCATAAACTTTCTGGAAAGCAATTTCCCAATATATATCAGGAGTGTAAAAATTGTCCAAACCACTTGACCCCAGGATAACATTTCTAGGTATTTCTTTTAAGGATATCATTTATTTTTCTTTTAAGGATTTAATTAATGTACAAAGATTATGGCAGTGTAAAATTGGAAATAATCTAAATATTTAAAATAAGGGATTGTTTAATGATAAATGAGATATTATTTAAGCATCAACATTCTTTTGCATTTAAATATTTGACATGGAAATATGCTTATAGTAAATAGTATGAAAGGAAATTTATAAATATGGTTTATATGATATATTTTCATTTTTTAAGAGTTCTAGATGGATTTACACCAAAATATTGACAGTAGTTCAGGGGATGAAATTTTTGGAAGTATTATTATTCCTTTCTTATATTGAATCTGTATTTTTTTCTTTTTGTATTTTCCATTTATAAAGAAAAATCTGTTATAAATACTCAGTGTTGTTTAGGATCAGGGTGACCTCTGACCCTACTGAGGGCAGAATCCGTTTCTCTTATCCCAAGAGAATAGTCAGGAGCACAAATGAGGTTCATCCCGATGCCAGGGGCTGACTCAGAATGATAAAGTAATTACCTGCTTTTCTCCCAAAGGCTGGCCATCCTGCCTTCCCCCTCTTTCCATCCCCAAGTGGGGCCAGGATTTTTTGAGCAGAATGAGTCGATGAAACCTCCAGTGTGAAAATTCTCTGAACATGGTCTTCTCACTGATTACCACCTTCTGTGTCACAGCTGACCTTTCTTGAGACCCAGCTGAAGCAGTGTGGGGTTTGCTGTGGGACCCAGGTCTAGGCTACCAGACTAATTAGTTGTGCTGCTTTGTGCATGCAGTTTAGATGCTCTGAGTTTTGGTTTCCTAATCTCCAGTTGCCAGACAAGTGGGTTGGTAGGAGCAACACAGATGAATGCATGGAAGCATTTGCAAACTTGGATGTGTTCATGTGGTACTTTTGATCAAACCATTGTTCCTGCTTCTCTAAACTGGTGTGATGTTCCAGCTCTAAAACTGTGGCTCATAACCCATGGGCTCCCTGTGTGCCACAGTCACCAGCTGAGCTGCCACTGCCATGCTTGTCTCTGCAGTCTTGTTCTAAGCTGTGGACTAATACTACTCTTCTCCCCTATGATTTCTAGGTCTCTGATACTTATCTTGTTCTTCCTTGCATGATTAGTGCACTTTTACTTACAAATGAACAAAAACTCAATCCAAAATAATTTAAACAAAAAAAAGTTTATTGTAGAAGTTCAGGAATAGATTGATTTCAGGCATGGCTTGATCCAGGGGCATATGCTCTGTTTTTCTCTGTCTCCTCACTTGGCTACTCTTTCCTCTATGTAGGTTTCATTCTCAGAAAGAATTGTTTCTGTGCTCACAGAATGGCTACAGAGGATCTAGATCTTACACCCTACCAGATTTAAGCCTGGTAGAGAGCTTAAGTCCGAAATTCTCATCAAAGTCTACAGACTCTCTGGCCCTGATGGGGTCACCTGGGCATCCTTGAGCTAGCCACAGATTTCAGGAGAATGAGTGCCCCTGATTGGTATAGTGGTGGTTAGCTTTCAAAAACGTAGACTCAGGTGGGGGGCGGGGTGGGACCGTGCATTCCCAAATGAAAATTGCAGGCTTTTCTCAGAAGTAAGGTAAATGGATGCTAAGTGACCCCAGGCAGCAAACGTCCATTTCCTCTTTTTGTGAAATTTGGACTCTCCCCGCGACGGCTGTGACTTGGGCCCGTGGCACTCTGTGTTCTGACCTTGTGGGTCAGCTCCTGCATCTGTGATACGGCACCTGGCTTGGGCAGCCCCTGTGGCCTCCTCACCCCTGTGCTCTGCCCCCCTCTAGCTATATCAGCCATGCCCCTCAGAGTGCCCAGCTGTTACAACAGGCCCAGTTTCCTCTAACTACCTACCATGATGACCCATATCCAAACCCAGAAGCAAAACAGAAATTTCTTTTGAAATCAAAAGTAGAAGATGATCCGCTGAATTCAGACATAACCGAGGGTAAGGGAACCTCTCTTATTAAAGCCCTTTCCCTCTTTCAGAGGTGATTTCACTCAAACTCTTAAAAGCTCTGGATAATTCACCCCCTACCAGGCTGCACTGAAAGGGAATAGCCAGCAGGCCTGAGACGCAGGGGTTGATGGCAAGATGAGAGGCTGCCCTTTGTTCCCCAGGAGAGAGCCGCAGATTGAGTCCATTTCCCTGTCCTGCAGAGGTGATAACGCAGCAGGCAACCTGGGGGCTGACACTGGGGTTAGACATAAAGAAAAGGATTAAGCAAAGAAGGAGCCTTGGCAGGGCAGAGACTTTGTTCTCTGGGCTACATGCAGAGCTGGAATTGACCCCAGCAACCTGAAGCCCTCAGTGCTGTGTGCTCTTTTGGTTCAGGAGGGGATTCCAACAGGGGTCAAACCATTTGCATTTCACTGCCTGGGGAGAGATTAGCTGCTCATCTTCTCTCACTTTTATTTGTTTTGAGACAAATTTCCAGAGGCAGTATCCCTACAGGACAGAGGATATTTCCCACTGGGCAAGTGTAATTAGTTGAGATAAAAACAAAGCTTTGAAACCCTAAGTAGGTGCAAACTCCTAAATTGGTGATCAGGCTTTATATATCTGAACAGCAGGAAACAGGGGCTGAGGCTGTCCTTGCCAGGCCCAGGCAGAGCTAATGCTGGGAGTGAGAGCTTCACCACTGATCCTGTGCTTGGCTTTAAACCCACACTATGGGATTTGTTTTCGGTGTGTCCAAGGAGGAAGGTCTGTCAGTGCTTGAAACTGGATTGTTTCAAATAACCATTGTGCAGACTGATAGTGAAGAAGGCAAAATATGAACGCTACCCCCTAAACTTTAGGACCAAAAGGGAATTTCTGGGGAGTTAGGTTGATGTAATGTACTTTATTTTTTAAATTTTTATTCAAGTATAGTAGATTTACAATATTGCGTTAGTTTCAGGTGTGTAGCAAAGTGATAGATTCTTTTTCATATTCTTCCCATTATAGGTTATTACAGGACATTGAATATAGTTCCCTGTGTTACACAGTAGGTCCTTGTTGTTTATCTATTTTATATATAGTAATCCCAAACTTCCATTCATCCCAGACTTGTAATTTACTCCTCCCCCCTTTTCCCTTTGGTAACCTTAAGTTTGTTTTCTATGTCTGTGAGTCTATTTCTGTTCTGTAAATAAGTTCATTTATGTCATTATTTTAGATTCCACGTATACGTGATATCACATGATATTTGTCTTTGTCTGACTTCTCTTAGTATGGTGATCTTTAGTTGCATTCATGTTGCTGCAAATGGCATTATTTCATTCTTTTTTATGGCTGAGTAATATTCCATTGTATATATGTGCCACATCTTCTTTATCCATTCATCTGTTGATGGACATTTAGGTTGCTTCCATGTCTTGGCTATTGTAAATAGTGCTACTATGAACATAAGGGTGCATGTGTCTTTTCAAATTAGAGTTTTCATCTTTTCCAGATATTTGCCCAGGAGTGGGACTGCTGGATCATATAGCAACTCTGTTTTTAGTTTTTAAAAAAAATATATTTATTTATTTATTTATTTGTTTGGTTGCATGGGGTCTTAGTTGCAACAGGTGGGCTTCTTAGCTGAGGCTTGCTGGCTCCTTAGTTGTGGCACATGAACTCTCGGTTGTGGTGAGCAGGGGCTACTCTTCATTGTGGTGCATGGGCTTCTCAGTGCAGTGGCTTCTCTTGTTGCAGAGCATGGGCTCTAGGACACACAGGCTTCAGTAGTTGTAGCATGTGGGCTCGGTAGTTGTGGCACATGGGCTTAGTTGCTCCATGGCATGTGGGATCTTCCTGGACCAGGGATTGAACTGTGTCCCCTGCATTGGCAGGTGGCTTCTTAACTACTGTGCCATCAAGGAAGTCTCTATTTTTAGTTTTTTAAGGAACCTCCATACTGTTTTTCATAGTGGATGCACCAATTTACAATCCCACCAACAGTGTAAAATGGTTCCCTTTCCTCCACATCCTCCCCGGCATTTATTATTTGTAAACTTTTTGATGATGGCCATTCTGACCAGTGTGAGGTGATATGTCATTGTAGTTTTTTTGGGTTTTTTAAGGTCTTTATTGGAATATAATTGCTTATACTCTTGTACCAGCTTGTGAGGTACACCAAAGTGAATCAGCTGTATTTATACATATATCCCCATATCCTCTCACTCCCATGACTCCCTCCCACCCTCCCTGTCCTGGCCCTCTAAGGCATCACTCATCATCGAGTTGATCTCCCTTTGTTATACAGTAACTTCCCACTAGCTATCTATTTTACAGTTGGTAGTGTATATATGTCTGTGCTACTCTCTCACTTCGTCCCAGCTTCCCCTTTACCCACCCCAACTCTGTGTCCTCAAGTCCATTCTCTACATCTGCATCTTTATTCTTGCCCTGTCACTGGGTTCATCAGTACCATTTTTTCAGATTCCATATATATGAGTTAGCATACGGTATTTATTTTTCTCTTTCTGGCTTACTTTGCTCTGTATGACAGTCTCTAGGTCTATTCACCTTATTACATATAGTTCAATTTCAATCCTTTTTATGGCTGAGTAACATTCCATTGTATATATGTGCCACATCTTCTTTATCCATTCATCTGTTGATGGGCAGTTTGGAGGTACCTTAAAAAACTAAAAATGGAACTACCATATGACCCAGTAATCCCACTACTGGGCATACACCCAGAGGAAATCATAATCCAAAAAGAAATATGTACCATAATGTTCATTGCAGCACTATTTACGATAGCCAGGACATGGAAGCAACCTAAATGTCATTGTAGTTTTGATTTGCATTTCTCTAATAATTAGCGATGTTGAGCATTTTTCAGGTGCCTGTCGGCCACCTGTATGTCTTCTTTGGAGAAATGTCTATTTAGGTCTTCTGCCTGTCTTTTTGATTGAGTTTGGTTTTTTTGATATTGAGTTGTATGAGCTATTTGTATATTTTGGAAATTAAGCCCTTGTCGGTAGCACCTAAAGGAACTTGTTATCAACGGCTGACAGTTTTTATACTCTCACTCTGGGATGGAGGAAGTGGGGAGGTGATTGAGCCTGGACTGAAATCTCTCAAGATCCAGGAGACTTTGCCCAGAGACACGTGGATTGGGAGCAGCAGGAACATTGGAAGAAAGGAACTTCCAATGCTGAGATCTGGGGATCTCCCAAGTCTTCCCTGGGTGGGAGTTCAGCCCCAGTTGAAGGACCAATTCAGCAGAAATAGAAGTGTGGGCAGTAAGGAGGAGGAGGAGGATCACAGCTCTTCTGGCTAGGTTGCTTTGATCCCACACTGGGAGGTGCTGCCCAGGAACCTGCCGGTAGTGCCTTTGATAGCACTGATTTCTTGGGTGTAGGGCCACAGATTTGCATTTTACTGAAATCTCTCTGGCTGCTGAAAAATGTAAGAATATTAATGGAGAATATCTTATAGAGTTGCCTTTGGTCTTCTTGCCAGAGAACCAATATTGGTTGTGAACAATAGGGCTACATCAGGGGTACAGAAATATGGATTTTTCAATGATGTTTCAAGGGATATTAGACTCTTATCAGAAGCAACATATCAAATTATTGATTCAATTATTTAAACTGCATAAGCAGAGGATGCCTATCAGACTCAGATATCTGAGCACCTAATCCAGTGAAAAGAGTCCATACGTTAAAGTTCTCTGTATCTCTATGTGAGCATAGTGTATGATACGTGATACCAATATTATTTTTGTTGTTTTTGTTTTGGTTAGGTGATGAGATGAACAAGGGATTAAAATTCCATGTTTGCTTCCACTGACGTACCCTGCCCATTTGGGAAATAATTTGTTTTCTTGAACACATCATATGACTTCTTTTATTTTTAATCAATAGAATAAAATGGATTTTATAAAACCAACTGAAAAAATTCCAATGAGACTCATCCACAAAGATATTTCCACAAATGTCAGGTCATTGCTGCTCTATCCCCTCAACTGAAGGTACAAAAAGTTCAGATACCCCAAGAAACTCTTGCCTACTCAAATAGTATTGCTCAGAAATGAACTAGCACTTTGGCTTAAATGTAACTGTCTTAAGCTTTTTATGATATCAAAAGCATGCAGATCAACATTTGAGTAATTGCCAGTCATCAAGATGTTTGGTTTACATCATGTAAAATAATCATCTCTATTGAGTCTTCAAAGAATTGAGCAGTTGAATGTCATGTCAGTACAGCCTTTATTGAATCCTTTTATTAAATCTTGTGAATTAAAAGGCCCCCAATTTTGAAATATCTGGGGAAGTCGTTCTCATTGTGCTCCCCTTGGGGATTGGGGATGTCGTCCAAGAGGGCAAATCCTACTCTTAGGAAAATCTTCTAATTCTGATCCACAAAGGAAGTCCAGGAGAGAAGAAAGAATGTATTTCCATTTGTTGTCTGTATGGTTATTTGCTTGTATTGCTTTGGAAATGGTATAACTTTGTATGTCTGGGTTATAGTTGATGGAATAAAGCATCATTTAACACCATATCTGAGAAATAAATAACTTCTGAACCTATAAAAATATAGTAAAGTGGGCCAACTCCCTCTGGGAACATTCTCTGTCTGTCCCTGGAATCCTGCTTCCATTAATATATCTGGATAATGCCTGACATTGTTTTATAGTTATGTGCCTGTCAACCCTGTATTTATTAGCACATCCCTAGGCTTTCATAAGGTGATGGAAACAGTGATGTTATATATCCCATTGGAGGTTTCTTTAAAAAACAAAAACACTCTCTGCTGAATTGTGAGCTGTTTTATAAGGTAGAGGCTGTTTGGGAAGGCCTTCCTAGAATCTGTTCTCAGTCAAGGACAGGACTGGCCAGCCTTGTAATTCCTGTGAAACCAAGTTCAGATGACCATGAAATAATCCTGGATTCCAGGGCCAGATCTATGCTGCAGAGTTACTTCTTGCCTGCCCACTTTTGTCACTCTTTCACTTTGTGACTTGGAGATGAATTTATTTCCTGAATACTTGGTCCCAAATTGTGAAAAAAGAATAAACTACCCATCACCAACCTGAACCTTAAAGGAATGGCTGTATTAAGTATTTATTAAGTGCCAGCCACTGTTGTCAGCACGTTACATGTTTTAACTCATGTCATCCTCATAGCAACCCCAATGAGGCAGGTTCTGTGGCTATTCCTACATTGCAGGTGGGGGAGGTAAGATGTCGAGAGGATAGGTCACTTGCCCCAAAGCACACGGTCAAGACAAGTGTTCAGGCATCTACCAGAACGTGTGCTCCTCATGAGCCCCTGCTACTGGCTTTCCCTGTGGACACTTGTTTATACATGCTGGGGGTCTTTGGAGGCACAGGGTCAAGGATGCTTCTTGGGTTATGCTGTTAGGTCACCTTTCTGTACCTCCTTCAAATAGCAATTTCATTCATTACAAGGACAAACAAGCAAAAGAGTCAAAAAGTAACCCACTGAGAGAAAGCCTCTCAAGTCCTCTACTTGTTTAAATTGAGCCTTGGCTGCTGCGCACACTGGTGCTGAGCAGAGAAACTTCCAAAGCACGAGTGGTTTACTTTGGTCGAGAGACTGCTCTCCAAGCTCAGAAAGCTTTCCTAGACCCATGATAGCCCTACCTGATATCTGCAACACAGTTATAAACTCTGAGATCCTAAACAAGATAAGAGGGTTGAGTTTGGTAAGGGATTTCCTCTTTCTCCTTGCCAGGCTGGCCACTCAAGTTCTAACTGTATAAATTCTTTAAGAAGGAAGAATCCTCACAAGGCCATTCGGTCCTATTTCTAATCCAAGCATGGAAATCCTGCCTGCAGAGCTGGGGTACTTGCCTGGGCCCAGATCCTGGTACTACCAGTCAGCAGCAGAATGATTTTTAGGAAGTTATTTAACTTCTGTAAGCATTGATTTCCTTATGTATAAAATGGGGATAATATTGGTAACCACCTCTTCATATTTTTAAAAAAATTTTTTTGGGGGTACACCAAGTTCAATCATCTGTTTTTATACACATATCCCCGTATTCCCTCCCTTCCTTGACTCCCCCCCCTCGAGTCCCCCCCCCCCCCCCCAGCCCCAGTCCTCTAAGGCATCTTCCATCCTCTAGTTGAACTCCCTTTGTTATACAACATCCCACTGGCTATCTATTTTACAGTTGTTAGTATATATATGTCCGTGCTACTCTCTCACTTCATCTCAGCTTCCCCTTCAACTCCCGCCCCCCCCAAACCTCGAGTTCTCCAGTCCATTCTCTGCATTTTTAAGAGAAAATATGTAAAGAAGTGCTTAGCACACTGCTGGGAACATAGTAAGCACTCAATAAATGCACCTATTGTTGTTATTAAGGTCATCTCATCTTTGTTCAAATAATTTCAGTGAGGAGGAGCTAACTACCTCATAAAGCATCCTCTTGGAAAGCTCTAGTTCAAGGAATCCTGCAGTTTGGGATTTAAGAGAACGATTAGTTCAGTCTCATTAGTTCACAAGCAAGAAATTTAAGGCACAGAAAGATGAAATGATTTACCTAAGGATATACGACTAGTCAAAGGCAAAACCAACACTAGAATTTCAGAGCACCTGGCATTGACTCCAGTGTCTTTTTCCTTTCTTAAATTGTATCGAAGGCTACCTCCCTGTAATTTTTCCTTGTGGGTCCAACTTTCTCCCTGTCATGGCCCCAGCAATAAATATCAGATCCTTTTAAAACATGACTGTTGAAATGAGATTTCACATTGTCTGTTATCACAGTTTATAAATATTAGAACTCTTGTCTTTTTCTTGGCACTTCTAAGTGCTCCACAGATAGGTTACAGAACCAAAAATGCTGCCCTTTATAAACATAGCATGGAGTTATTTCTTCTATTTCCTTTTCACATTCATTAAAGAGTGGTCATGACATACAACCATCCTTATTCTCTTACCTAGTCTTATTATGAGTAACACTTTATTCATTCTTAAATCTATCCATTTGTTGCTCAAAATGAGTCCTTACTCTTTGCCAGATATTGTGGATACACAAACAAAAAGACATGCTCTCTGCTCCCAGATGCTAATGAAGAAGTGGAAGGATAGATCCAACCACAATGGTAACTGGGCGATAATTAATACAGTGGAGACAGGTGTATAGTTCTCTAGAAGCACAGAGGAAGGAGGTTTAATCTACCTTAGGTTGGGGGTTCAGGCAGGGGTGTGGGTGGACCTAGGAAGAGAGTCAGCTGAGGAGGTGATCTATGCCTGTGAGAAGGTAAGTGGTACCATTACTGTGACAGACAGTGGCTGGTTGTTCAAGAACTTGTCTCTCCTTCTTCCTGGGCACACCAGCTCTCCTTGTGGTCAGGAGGCCACATGATTGAGTTTTAGCCAATAAAATGTGAGCAGAAGTTATAAGTGCTACTTCAAGGCCAAGACCACTAATTCTCTGACATGCAGCTCTTTGTGTGCTTCCTCCATCTGTAGGCTAGATGCAGACATGGGTAGTGAACTGGAAGCCACATGTTGCAGGTGTAGAGCCACAAGATGGAAGGGCCTGGGTCCCTGGTCAGAAGAGCGCCTCCTGCTGATCACATACACGTATTTCAGACTTTATGAATGTGAGAAATAATATTTAAGCCATTGAACATTTTGGGGTTAATTTTCTGTGGTTGAAGCCGTTGGTGTTACCTCTATTGCAATTAACTAAACTCAGAAGTTGGGATTTATTTACAGTATGTTGAAACTGACCAAACTAGCCAAGCTGGTCTGAAAAAAGTACAGCCAGTAATCCTGACTTAGTCTACCAGACAATGAGCTAACTTGGGAGCTAGACTCACAATATGTTCCTGTCTTGGAAAATTCCATTTGAAATATATTTGGCTTCTTATCCTTGAAGAAATCATTTTAGCCTTGATTGAAATGTTCCTGTTTCTCATAGATAACATGACTTACTCTACAGCTGGTTGCTGCTGCTAAAAATCTACAGCTTGCTTTCTTTTTCTTTTTTTTTTTTGTAAGCAAAAAGGAAGGCGCAGGCAGCAGCTTTACTCCTTATACTGAGAAGGGAAAGAGGACTGGCAGCCTATGTATGAATATGGAAAAAACAAAGAAGGAAAAGTATTTTGTCTGTTGTCAGTGTGATTTTTCAGCGCTTTCTCTCCAGTTAGCTTGGCTTTCCACATACCTAGCTGGATCTTAATCAGATCACATCATATTTTGTTATAATTTTATTGTCACTTCAACATTTCTGCCACAAAATAACCCATGGACTTCAATCAAATCAAGTAAGAACACAATCAAATAAGGAATAAATTGGAGAATTCTAAAGACAAAAGAGAGATGTCTGAATATTGACATTTCTCTAGTTCATCTATATGCAACACATTTTCTATTCATTCATTTAAGCATCTGTATAGTTACCTAATGCTAAGTAACAAATTATTTCAAAACTGGGTGGCTTACAACATCAGTCATTCAATATCTCACTGTTTCTGAAGGTCAGGAATCTGAGAGCTTAGCTGAATGATTCTGGCTCAGGGTCTCGTGAGTTTGCAGGCAAGGTATTGGCTGGGGCCTGCAGTCATGTAAAGGCTTGGCTGTGGCTGGAGGATCCAGTTCCGAGATCACACACTCACTTGGCTGTTGCCTGGAGGCTTCAGTTCTTCATTATGTGGCTCTTAACATAGGGTTGCCCATGACATGCCAGCTCACTTCACCCAGAGTGAGAGATTCAGAAAGAATGAGAGAGGAGGAAGCCATGATTCCTTTTATGACCTAGTCCCTGAAATAATACACCATCATGTGTGCTTTATTCTTTTCATTAGAAGTGAGTCACTAAATCCAACCCACACACAAGGGAAGAGGAAGTAAATGTTACCTCTTGAAAGAAAAAGTATCAAACGATTTATTGATGTATTTTAAAACCACCCCAGCATTTGATAGTTTACCTTATTTGTACTGTTCGAGGTGCTGGAGATCCTGGAATAAAGGAAATAATGAATACTTCAAAAGAGCATCTGTCATAAACTCGCAACTGACGTTAAGAATCAACTTGGAGACATTTTTCCAGCCCCCTTTTCCCACTGTAGGCTGTAGGATCAGTCAACCAGTTATGTCTGTTGATTGAGTGTCCTTTTTGCACAGTGCAAAGAAGGAAAATATTGTATATGGAATGTCTAGTTGATTATACACTAAAAATATAATTTTCTACCTCTCAATCATAAATATAACACGCATATTTAGACATGCTTCATATTGCATACCAACTAGCATCAAAGAGACCTTCACGCAACCAAAGACTTATAGTTTTTCCAAACAAATTGTGTTTTCTGACCAAACATTCTTTTTGATAAGTTTCAGTTAGAGTAAGGAGTAGAAAACAAACTAATGAAAGTTAACATAACTTTTGTGATATCAACACAATAAGCCACGTATGACTCATAATAATAGTAACTACCTAAAAGATTACATACTCACTGTGGTATTGATTAACTCAGGGGGCTCCCTTTAAACTACCCCCTCTTGATAAATGGATAAGCGGAGGTGACCTTGGGTAAAGTACTCTGACATGTGCCAGTTCTACTTCAGGGAAGCAATGCCTTACAATTCCAAGATCTAATTTTATATCACCCGAGAAGACCTGAGCCAAATGGACTGGCTGTGGCACCCACTGAAGACTCCTAGAATCCCACAGTCAGAGGTGGAAAGGGCCTTGGGTTGTAAATTAGTCAAACATCTCCATTTTTCCATTGTAGAGATGGAGGCTTAGAGAAGAGAGGGGACTTGCCCTGGATCATCCAGTTGGTGGCTGATGTGAGATTACAAACCAGATTTCCTGGTTCCAATCTTGACTTCTTTCTCTATTGTCCACCTTGCCTCCGGCAGTAGCAGTCCAGTCCCCCTGGGTGCCCTCTGAGCAGGAGCAATGCCATGTTTGCAGAGTGAAAGGCAGTTGGCTCTTGTCAGCCTCCGCAACACTCCTATTCTTTACAAATTGCTATCCAAACATTTTCTGGAATGTAATGATAGCCAATATTTTTGAAGAGTTATTTGTATTCTTAACTTCATTTAATTCTCACAAAAATCCAATGGGCTTGTTATTACTATGATTCTCTTTATAGCCAGGGAATCCAGGCACTGAGAGGTTACGTAACTTGCCCAGGTTTGCATAGGTAGTGAGTGGCAGAGCTGGTGTTCAGATCTCAGCAATCTGGCTCTAGAGCTCATGCCCTTTACCCCTAGGCTATTATTAATTGTAGTTCTGCTCACCCACAATGTTCTTCCTCTTTATGCTTAAGCTGTTCCTGTTGAGGGGGAAGGTGTCTTCGCTTGTGCTATGCCCTAGCCTGGAATTGTTCTGTGTACTCCTAATTAGCCTTTAGGACCCATGGGCAGTTCAGCCTCTTTCAAGAAGTCTTCCTGGATTCCATCCCAGCTGTGAGGCAATAATTTTTGATCCAGGGTTCTTGCAGTACTTCTCATTTAGCACTTTCCTAGCTCTCACTGCACCAGAAGCTTTCTTCACACACAAGTGAATGATAGCCTGAGGCCCCGGCATGAGCACTGGATTAGAAAAAGAAGGCCTGGGTTCCAGTCCCTGTTGTGCCACAATTTGCCTAGTGACTATGCAAAGCCTGTCAAGCCATCTGGGCTTTGGAATCTGTAAAAAGCAGTTTTTGCTATCTGGCAATCCTCAGTGTCATTGTTGATTCAGGTAAGGTTCCTCTTGTATGCTAAAAGGTTAGGTGAGAAAGTGTTGGGGACGATGCTGTCTGTGTGCTGTTGGGGACTGTGCTGTCTATCACCATACTTCCTATTTGCAAAGAGAAAGCATACCATTACTCTGCAGAGATCTGAGGCCACCATCTTAACCAAGAGGCCAAACTGAGCATCATCAACTGAGGGAAAAACCAAACTATAAGCCTCATAATGTAACACAATACAAAATACACAACACCATCTATGAAGCTTTTTTTCTTTTCTAACAGCCTTACAGAGATATAGTTCACATACCATACAGTTCACTCATTTAGTGTTCTGTTGGATACTTTTTTTATATTTATAGACTTGTACAGCCATCACCAGAGTAAAATTTTAGAACATTTTCATCACCCCCCAAAGAAGCTCTGTACTCATTAGCTGTCACTCACATATCCTCCTTCTCCTGCCCCTATCCCTAGGCAACCATTAATCTACTTTATGTTTCTATAGATTGCTTATTCTGGACTTTCAAATAATTAGAATAACATAATACATGGTCCTCTGTGACTGATTTCTTTCACATAGTATGTTTTTAAGGTTAATTCACATATCAGTATTTCATGCCTTTTTATGACCTAATAATATCCTACTGTATGGAATGACATACCACATTTTATTTACCTATCAGTTGATGGACACGTGGGTTGTTTCTGTTTTTTGTGTATTATAAGTATTGCTGCTATGTGTACTTGTGTACAAATTTTTATGTGGACATATTTTTTCAACTCTCTCTAGGCTGTATACCTCGAAGTGTAATTGCTGGATCATGTGGTAACTCTATGTTTCATATAAATATATTTTTTTGGATGAAAAATTTTTTTTTATTTTTTTCTTTTTTCTGTTACTATTATATATTATTACAATTTTTTTTAAAAAAAGACTGTTTTTTAGAGCAATGTTAGGTTCACAAAACTGAGAGGAAGGTATAGAGATTTCCATATAGCCCTTGCTACCACACATGCAGAGTGTTCCCTCCCCCTCTTTATCAACATTCCCACTAGAGTGGTACCTTTGTCACAACTGATGAACCTACACTGCCACGTTGTAATCACCCAAAGCCCATAGTTTACATTAGGGTTTGCTCTTGACGTTGTACATTCTGTGGGTTTGGACATGTATCCATTAGATGGTATCATACAGAGTATTTTCACTGCCCTGAAAGTCCCCTGTGCTCCACCTATTCATTCTTCCCTTCCACCCCGCACCCTGCAACCACTGATTTTTTACTTTCTCCATAGTTTTCCCTTTTCCAGAATGTCATATATTTGGAATAATACAGTATGCCGCCTTTTCAGATTGGCTTTTATCACTTGGTAATATGCATTTAAAATTCCTCCATATCTTTTCATGGCTGTATAGTTCATTTCTTTTTAGTGCTGAATAATATTCCGTTCTCTGAATATACCCCAGTTTATTTATCTATTCATATACTGAAAGACATTTTGTTTGCTTCCAGTTTTGATAATTATGAATAAAGCTTCTATAGACATCCATACGTAGATTTTTGTGTGGACATAAGTTTTCAACCCCTTTGGTTACTGAGGAGCACAATTGCTGGATTGTATGTTAAGAGTATGTTTAGTTTTAGAAGAAACTGCCAAACTGTCTTTCAAAGTGGCTGTACAAGTTTGCACTCCCACCAACAATGAATGAGAGTTCCTGTTGCTCCACAACCTCACCAACATTTGCTGTTGTCAGTGTTCTAGATTTTGGCCATTCTAATAGGTATGTAGTGAGAACTTGTGATTTTAATTTGCGTTTCCCTGATGACATATGAGGTGGAACATCTTTTCATATGCTTATTTGCCAACTGTATATCTTCTTTGGCAAGGTGACTGCTATGGTTTTTGGCCCATTTTTTAATTGGGTTGTTTGTTTTCTTGTTGAGTTTTAAGAGTTCTTTGTAGATTTTGGATAATAGTCGTCTAATAGAGGTATATTTTGCAAATATTTCCTCCCAGTTTCGGGCTTGTCTTCTCATTCTCTTGATAGTGTTCTTTGTGAAACAGAAGTTTTTAATTTTAATGAAGTACAGCTTATCAATTATTTCTTTCACAAATCATGCCTTTGTTGTTGTATCTAAAAAGGCGTCACCATACCCAAGGTCATCTGGTTTGCTCCTGTCTAGGAGTTTTATAGTTTTGTGTTTTACATTTAGGTCTAAAATTCATTTTGACTTAATTTTTTTCAAGTGTGTAAGATCTGTGTCTAGATTCACTTTTTTGTGTGCAAATATCCAGTTATTCCAGCACCATTTGTTGAAAAGACTATCTTTGCTCCATTGCATTGCCTTTGCTCCTTTGTCAAAGGTCAGTTGACTATATTTATGTGGGTCTACTTATGGGCTCTCTGTTCTGTTCCATTGAAATATTTTTCTGGTCTGTCATCAATACCACACTGTCTTGATTACTATAGCTTTATACTAAGTCTTTAAGTTGAGTAGCATTAATCCTCCAATTTTGTTCTTCTCCTTCAATATTGTGTTTGTTATTCTTGGTCTTTTGTTTTTCTATATAAACTTTAGAATCGGTTTGTTGATATCCACTAAATAACTTGCTGTGATTTTGACTGGGATTTCATTGAATCTATAAATCAAATTAGAAAGACCTGACATCTTGACAATATTGAGTCTTTCTATCAATGAACATGAAATACGTCGCCATTTATATAGTCCTTCTTTAATTTAATTCATCGGAGTTTTGTAGTTTTCTTCATATAGATCGTATACATATTTTATTATGTTTATACTTAAGTATTTCTATTTTTGGGGGGTAATAATTTAAGTAATGTGTTTTTAATTTCAAATTCCACTTGTCCCATTGCTGGTGTGTAGGAAAATAACAGACTTTTGTATATTAACTTTATATCCTGCAACTTTGCAATAATTGCTTACTCATTCCAGGATGGTTGTTGTTTTTTGTGTTTTTGTTTTTGTTTTTGTTTGCTAATTCTCTTGGATTTTCTACAATTCTCTTGGATTTTCTACATAGATGACTATATCATCTGAAAACAAAGGCAGTTTTATTTCCTCCTTCCCAGTCTATATACTTTTTATTCCCTGTTCTTATTTCATTAACTAGGGTTTCTGGCACAACGGTGGAAAAGGAAGGTTGAGAGGGGACATCCTTGCCTTTTTCCTAATACATTTAATGTTTTAAGGAACTGCCAGACTGTTTTCCAAAGTGGCGGCACCATCTTACATTCCTATGAGCATGGTATGAAAACATGAAGTTTTGTCAAACATGTTCAGTCAAGCCTTAGGCCTAACTTGCAGTTTACAGGAAACATTGACAGAGAAAAAAGTTAATGGACACTGTGAGGAAGCAATCAGAAAAATCCAGAAAGTGAGACATTCTCTTTGATCTCTTCAAAAATTCAGTGAGTCAATGTCTTGAAAAAAAGAAGGGTTATAGAGGCTATTTTAGATTAAAAGATACTAAAGAAACATAATAACCAAATCTAATGTGTAAATCTTAATTAGATCCTTCTTAGAACAAAACAAAACAGCTCTAAAAGACATTTTTGGAATAAGTTGGGATATTTGAATGTATATTATATGGTATTAGGGAATTATAAAATTTCTTAGATATGATATTAATATTGTACTTAAATAGAAGGAGCATGTTCTCATTTTTTAAGAGATACAGCTGACTTATTTAGGGACTTTAAGTGTCATGATATCTGCAACTTCTTTCAGGTTGTTCAACAATCTCTCCAATCTCTCTCTCCCTCTCTCTCTCTCACATACACACACACACATGTACACACACACACACACAGATAATGCAAGTAATGTAATGGAAGATGTCAGTTTTTAAATACAGGTGATGAATGTGTGTATGGGTGCTCAGTATGTATTACCGTTTCAGCTTTTGTGACTTGACATTTTTCATAATAAAAAGTTGAAAAGAAAAGAGAGTAAATGTCCCTGATTTATAATTTCAGCTTTGTCTCTGCAATTAGACTGTAAACTCTGAAGGTCTAGGGCCCAATTTGTACCTGTCTAGCTCCTGTACCAAGCCCAGTGCCCAGAACCTTGAAGGTTTCTGGCAGTGATGCCTCAATACAGATGTCTAATCATTAACCAGGAGGCAATAGAGAAGCTTGCACAGACTAGCAGTTCCGAAAGTGTGGCTGAAATGGAAGGAGATATGTATGACATCCTTCATTCTTTATAGCTCTAGTTTGGAAAGTGAGTGGGTAGTAATTGCAACCATGTTCCTAGTGCCTACCAGCAAAAGCAAACTATTTTAACTTTGCTCCCAGAGTGGTTCGTGCAAAAGAAAACAGGAATCAACCAGCATCCCAATTAGCATCACTCATGTTTATTGCTGCTACTGCCTAAGCTGAAGCAAGTCAGCTAAGTAACATCCTGAAACAAAACATAACCCCTGGGGTACTGAACTCTTATTATCCTAAAAGACGGAGATTTGGGGAGAAAGGTTCTTGGCATATATGCACCACTCTGATACATAAGGGGCATTTCCTAGACTACCCTTGGTGGAGGGTGAGTTTCTGGGGATTTTGCAAAAACATCAGGGTCACCTGGGCCAACTAAGAGCAATCCTAATCTAATATTCTTCTCGGCTTTCCATTCTTTTCCTGACCCCTATTGCCAGGAGATGAAAAGAATTGTCCTCTGCCAGAGCAGCTTTCTTTACTTGGAAACAAGAGTCATTTTTTTCTCTACAGGATTGTTTTTAGGATTATGGAGTGAATGCTAGAAATATAACATGTGGCTTAGGATAAACAGAAAAGTAAGTGCTTGAACTAGATAAATCTATGCGGCCTTTCCTCATTCAAAGATAGACAGCACATCTCAAGCCTCCTGGAGACTCTTAATTTCAAAGGTTCTGTATTGTTATTCCTGTAAACTGATAAAATGTCCTGGTTATTCTTTTGTCTCCAAATTGAATCTGTATTTCTCAGATTACTTATCTCTAACCCCTTGTGATATAAAACTCCTTTCTCATACACTGGGTTCTATTAGTTTTTGGAAAGTGTTGTCACCATGGACATTTTTGCAAAACAAGAATAGTCTGTTTGCCTTATATAGAACATCTTCGTTTTATCAGAGAGACTGACCTCATGCTCTGAGTTCTAAAAACAGTGTTGAAACCGCATTTTCTATGCCTTTGCTAGCTTATGTATTCTGACCCTGTATCAGTCCAGCATGTATTAAATTTTTGTTTCCAAATATGTGATGGCCATTGCTGTGTCCACATGTTACCTCTATTAATGACTATAGTCCTGGAATTCATTTAGTTAACCAATCAGGCTTTGTAGGGACCATATTGATCCCCATTAAGATTTCTAGGAGTACAGAAATCAACTCCACTAAATTTCACACAGGGAAAAGAAAATTGACACAAAAATTAAGTGACTTACCTCTGGTAGTATTTCCTAAGATGTGTATCAGGGAAAAGAGATCAATGTTTCAACAGATTTGGTAAAACTGCACACCAGATCCTTCTTTTGGAAGGCTTACATGCATATTAACTGAGGCTTAGGAAGGTCCTGCAGTAAACAAATCTGTTTAACTTTGTTTAACTCAGTGTTTGCTAAATTTATTGGCCCACAAAATGTCTTTTAAAAATTGTATAACACCAGTTTCTAAGGGAAGGCACTTTGGAAAATTATGACCTATAATTACTATAAAGAAGAACATGGTATTCAAACTAACTATTAAAAATTGGGAGCCAATCAGAGAAATTTGAATATTGATTGAATATTGATTGAATATTAATAGTCTGTTATTAATTTTTAAATATGATAATGAGATTCAGTCTGTGGGTTTTTTTTCTTGTCTCCTTATCACATGCTGAAATACTTAAAAATGAAATGATTCAGTATCTTAAGTTTGCTTCAGACTGATTCAGAGCAGGGCAGCTTGGAGTAGGTGACTACATATACTAACATCAGACAGTTAGTATATGTAGTCACCTACTCCAAGCTTTTTATTTTAAAGAACATGGTCACGTTTCAAAAATCCTTTTCTAACATTGGAGATCTGAATACCTAATTATTGTTTGATGGCATGAAGATGCTTCAGAAAGTATCTCCAAGTAACTTCTAATTTGCAGGGTAGTAGTAAGATGGTTATTTTCAAGCAGATGCTAAAGACCTGAACGAGGAGCATTCCCCAGGACCCAGCTCAAGTCTGCCACCATGCAATAAGCACTTCCTAATCAATGGATTGACTTGAGAGAGGACCCAGGAGTATTCCAATTCCAATGCATTTCACCTATCCACATACTTTATTTTTATGATGGGACTTGCTAGGATCCCAGAATCTTAAGCAAAGATCCTATTTGACAAGACAAGAGTTCCAGAGATTGTATCTATCATAGTGGGCTCCAGTGGCTCAGAGGCACTGTAGAGGAAAGACATGGCTTTGGAATCTGGCTTGGGTTTACCTCTATGAATCATCACTTTCTAGCTGTGAGATCTTAAGCAAGTCATTTAGGTTCTTTTGGCTCTGTTTCTTCACCTGTAAAGTTGGAATGGTAACGATAACAATACCTCCTCATAAAGCCATTGTGACTGTTAAAGCAGATGCTCTATTTAATAATTATCAACTGTCATTGTCATCACCATCAACATAACGTTTATAGTCAGTGGTGGGGATTGCTCATATTCTGAGTAACTCCCAGTCAAGTCCTATGAGTCCTTGTTTCCCAACAAAGAATGGGAAAGAGTTATAAAACTAATGGAAACAGGTAGCTGCCAAGCAATCACAGCAGTTCAAAAGAGGCACAAAATGGTTACTTTTGGATCTATGCTGGGAAATATGTTTTCTCTTTTTGAACAGTTTTTACCACACTTTGTTCAAGTGAGAAAGGCAGGCAATACCACCCTGATCTAGTTTATTAAAATAGAAATTTGGTTAAATCTTAAATATTAAAACAATCAGTGATGTGTTGTTGTTACCTTTGTTATTATAGGTTATTCTCGTAAATATTTGTAACATTCCTGAAAAAGGCATGTGTGGAGTGGTTATTTATATTTTGATTTCTACTAACTTTAATAACTTTTATAATAATTTTAGAAATATACCACCTCAGGAAAAAAAATTTGAAAGTGAGGGGCTTCCCTGATGGTGCAGTGGTTAAGAATCCGCCTGCCAATGCAGAGGACACGGGTTCCATCCCTGCTCTGGGGAGATCCCACATGTCTCAGAGCAACTAAGCCCTTGAGCCACAACTATTGAGCCCACGTGCCACAACTACTGAAGCCCGCAATCCTAGAGCCCATGCTCCACAACAAGAGAAGCCACTGCAATGAGAAGCCCATGCACTGCAACGAAGAGTAGCCCCTGCTCACCACAACTAGAGAAAGCCTGTGCACAGCAATGAAGACCCAACTCAGCCAATAAATTAAAAAATAAATAAATTTATAGGGTTTCCTTGGTGGTCCAGTGGTTAAAAAGTTGAAAGTGATTATGCAATAAGGAGCTTAGGCATCCAAATGTTCCTTTCAAAGAACATTTAGTCTTCATGTATCTTTGATTTTCCTGCACAGTTCCTTTAAGAGTTCAAAGAATCAGTTCAGATGATTTTAGACAGTTAACATATGCATATGTTTAAAATCTGCATGGTTTTTCATTCTCCGAGGATTGCCACAAAGATTTCTTAGGACTTAACAGAAAATCTGCCACAGATATTCAGAACATTTTCACAATATAAGCACCCCCTGATTTTTGTTCTGATGGTAAGCTGCAAGGGGAGAGTGTTATGAACCAGAGACTCAAGGCTTTGTAGAACACTGGACCTGGATTCCACTGCGAGGATTATTTCACTTTTACTAAACTTCAATTTCCTACCTACAAAACAGGTTTACTTACTGGTTGATTCAAGAATTGAAAGGTACAAAGCATGCAAAGTTTGGCACATAACTTGCTAAACATTAGCCATTTTCAATGAACAATTAACTGTCAAATGACAATTTTTTTTTTTTTTTTTGGCACACGGGCTTAGTTGCTCCGTGGCATGTGGGATCTTCCTGGAGCTAGGATCAAACCCGTGACCTCTGCATTGGCAGGCGGATTCTTAACCACTGCGTCACCTAGGAAGCCCTCAAATGACAATTTTTAAAGTGGTTTAGCCTTATGGGAACTTTTAAAATGTTGATAAAGTCTACCAGATTTTCCTCTTCACTTGTTCTTTGGTGATTGTCTCCACTTCTGGCCTGCCAATCAGAAGTGAAATAGTTATATGTCCTCCTCTCCTTGGAGAAGCAAGATTTTCATTTACAATCTCTGTTCTCTGAGAGGCTGAAAAACGTTATTCTTGTGTATATGAATACTCTATGGCTTGTTGAGGTTACTGGGGTGGGAGTGACATCCTCTTGCGACTTTTTACTTCCTAAGCCAGAGGGGAAGTCCCTGAAGGTCTCCCTTAACATCACTGAGTGCTACTGCTCTGACCACTGCTGAGAGATGGTTCATGGAAAAAGATATTAAAAGGCTAAATTGGACCATTCCCTACGTAGTGAATCACCATGAGAACTGAGTATCTTTAAAGAGATTTCTTTTCAAGGTAACTTGAAAATATATGGGTCAGGTTCTTAACCATTTTTCTTTGCTTTCTGGTTAGTGACCAGGTTGTTGGAAACATTTCCTAATAAAGCCCAACCCAGGAGTGCTTCCTTGTATAAGATGTGTGTATCCAAGAAAAAAAAAAGATTCCGAGGGCCCTATGATCTCTCTCTCAAAGGGCAGTGGACTTTGCTTTTCTTCCTTTCTTTCCCTTTCTCTTTTCTTTATTATTAAAACAAAGACTCAAAGTCAAAACAAAATCCTGAAAATTAATCAGCTACTCTACTGAAAGCTTCCAATTCACTCTAAAAGGCAAATATAAGCAGATTTGTTTTCCCAGTTTTACCCTGCATCCAGCACATATGGATGTAGTTTATTTTCTCAATGTATAAGCAAACCGTTCTATGTCATAATAAAATGCAAATGGGTGCCCAAGTCCACAGACATGTTCACCGACACCAAAGGGAATTTCTCAAACTGTTTAATCCTGGGATTGCTAGTTGTTCTTCTGGATTTTAAATACCAGGCAGTTTCACTGCTTTATTACCTTATTAGAATGGTACTATACAATCTTAGTCACATGTATTCTCTTTACCTCTTTAACCCCATTATTTTCCTGAGCCCATACTCAGATAATGAATGGAACACGTAGGTTAAAAATAAATAATTACTAATTGTGTTCTGTACGTTATGAACTACCCATTTCATACCTTAGGAGGACAGCTCTTTATTCTTGAAATTCATTGTTGAGAGTCAGGGTCTGCAGAGAGTAAGTGGGAGTTTAAAGTGGTTTATATCTGATGATGAGTTTTTGTCAGAGACTGCTGGGGTAGCTCAAGGACCCAATTCTCTCTGCAGATGTGAGAAACTAACATACATTCAACTGAACTAGAGCATGAAAGTATATGAATCAAATTAAGGTTAGAAAGAGACCGAACCTCTCATTGACAAAACAGTGGGATCTGATCATCAGTGAACTACAGTCACACTCATATTTCTCCAGGCTCTAACAGAAATCCTTTTTTCTCTGGCCCATTGAGGGTCCAAAAACAAAGAGCTCTTGGTCAGATCAAGGACAGAGTTTAGCATTTCTGGTGTTTATTTCTGATCATCTGGAGTCTTTGGTTTAAGGCTACAGAGATCTGTGGGGGAGAAATTCAGTCACATAAGTAAAGGGGGTAGGTATGTTAAAGAGGCAAGAAAAACAACATTGCAAGGAGTGGAGGGGGAAGAGGAGAGACTCAGCAAGCTCCAAAGCAGAGGCTGTTTGGGATAGAGTCCTAGGAAAATAGGACTTACTTCATAAGACAAGGGGAGAGCTGAGCAATAAACACGAGGCCAAGATAAGAATAAGTGAGTCCTGTTTGATTAGCCCCAAAGAATCTCCTGTTTGTGAGCATCAGCTGGACCGGGATATAAAGTCTCAAACCAGGAGGCAACCTGCACCCACATAACTCATTAATAGGAAGGCTTGTCTAAAGAATATCCCAGATAAGGCTGATCTGTGTGTCATTATCCCTTCAGTACCTGCTGGGTGCCTTTAAGGATCAAAGGTATCGTAACGTACTTAACCTGCCCATCATTAGGGAAGAAGCAATGACAGCTACAGTCTGGACCCTGGAGGCAGAAGCCAACCAGGGAACTGGAGCTCTGCTCAGTGCTGTGCCCTGCTATTAAACTCTCAGGCCAGCAGATCAGGCCTGTGGGTTACCCTTAGACCTGAGCTGGGAATGGATCCTTAGATGCCAGTGAGCATTGTGAAAAATCCTGGAAAAGTTGTCTGAGCCAGAGCTGTCACTTAAGCAGTTTAGTATGTCCAGGAGTATGTCCATAGCTACCTTTATTGCCCCAGTCAGCTTGTATGCTATTCTGGTGTGCGATTAAAGGGAGGATAGGATTAATGTCCTTTTGACAACAGTATCCATCCACATAAGATGAGGATACAGCTTATTTCTTAAGAATACTATCAACCTGAGCATGATTTGTGGCTAGCTTTCCAACTGAGCTGCAACTTTCAGAAGCCCCCACCTCACCAACAACAAATACATTCTTTACCTTGAGGGTTCTAAAACCACATTCAGTCTAAGCAGCCAGAAGCAAAAAAAAAAATCCCAGTGCCTCCTCCCAGACCATGAGACTTTGTGCAGAGAAACATATAACGGAAGAACCAAGGACAAGGACCATGTTTTGTCCTCTGCTCCAAGCCCAGTATCCAGCACAAAGCCTGGCATGTAGTAAATACTCCACGACAATTGATAAATAAATGAGTATAATAAATGATTGGATGAATGACTATAAATTCTTTAAGCTTTAGCTTAAAGCTTATTTGTAAGCTTAATGGTAAAGTTCAATCCAAAAAATTATTTTACTTACATTTATCTGAAGAATTTTCTTGAGGGTAAAGAAAAAAATGAGGAGCAATATGGAAAGGGCTCGACACCCTTTTGCTATGAAAACAGACCTTAGTTTTTCCAGAAGTTCAAAAGCAGTGGTTATCAAAAATAATCACTAGAAACATATGGGGCGATTTAAAAGAATACAGATTCCTCAATAACTCCTAGTTTTAATTAATTGGTTTCAGATGTGCCCTAATTATCTGGATTTAAGAAAACAAATACCCTAAAATAGTCTATTGATGGGCTAGGTGTTGGAAAACACTGGCCCATTGTGTTCTACCTTCCTAATGAACGTGAGTATGGGCTCAGCGCTGCTTTGGGTTTCTCCGCTTTTTCTGGGAAGTTGCTCCATTTTAATATTGACAAGACTAAGGATAAGGGACCAAGTTGATTTTAAAGTGAAAATTGTGAAATGAGGGAGATTTGTCTCCAGTGTTCTGCTTCCTCTCTGTTATGGGCTGAATTGTGTCTCCCTCAGACTCTTATGTTGAATCCTAAACCCAGTACCTCAGAATGTGATTTCATTTGGAGATAGGGTCTTTAAAGAGGTAAAACAAGTTCATTAGGGTGATCCCGAACTCAAACGGACTAGTATTCTAATAAAAAGAGGAAATTAGGACATGCACACAGACAGAGGCAAGACCATATGAGGACACCGAGAGAAGATGGCCATCTGCATGCCAAGAGAGGCTATAGAAGAAATCAAACTTGCCGACAACTAGATTTTGAAGTTCTAGCTCCTAGAATCATGAGAAAATAAATTTCTGTTGTTTAAGCCACCCAATCTGTGATACTTTTGCTATGGGCAGCCCTAGCTAACTAATACACTCTCCTGTCTGCAACCTCTCTTTACTCCTTGCCTTCCCCAGCCAGGGACAGCTTACTCTCTCTGACCTCCCAGGTCTCCTCAGCAGAACTGCTTCATCTGAGGCTGTCTCTACTCTGCAGGACTCCAAGTTCTAGATGCAGGTCTTTGATTCAATTCAGAGATCATCTGCCACTCCCGTCCGTGTAACAGGTGGTGACACAGGTACCAGGGAGCAGAGAAGATGCTGTTTCAAGGTTCTCACAGCACCATCTCAGTTGACCTCTCTCTAGGTCAGTCCCACTGTAGTTTGCTAGGTAAGTGCAATAAGCTTATCAATAAATTCCTGTCCGGATCATTATGGATCTTCTAGTCTACATGCTTTCTCTAAGAATGCACTTCAACTAGGTACTCTTGAGATCAGAAACTCATTTATTCAACATTTTAAAAAGTACCTGGCATGTAGAAGATGCTCAACAAATCTTATTCTCAGAATCAAAGTGATCATCTTGCTTCCTTTTAGACACTTCTGGCAACCGAGAGCTCATTACTTACTGACATGGCAATTTCTCTACGTAGCATGATGATTAAGACATATATTTAGGACATGCACATTATAATTAATGTATATTATGAATATAATTTAGGTTAAAATGATAAAAAGGAACTAAAAATTCTTATTTATAGCCTTGGAACAATCTTCTTTCAATTGGTTTTAGCTCTGATGTATGAAAATAATTTAATCGCTCTTACACTTCAAACCTATTATTTAGTCATCAGTTATCTTTTGACATCCTACTACATATTAGGTACTGATATAGAGTGGTGAACAGATGTGGCTCCTGCCCTCATTTAGGTAGTCTGGTGAAAGGGGACAGATGAAAAAAAGGTATATATAGCCAACGAAAGAATGTCATTTACCATCTGGTTCTACAAGAATGAAGCCACTAGCTACAGTTGTTGTTGTTCAGGGTGAAGATCAGGAATGAGGCACTCTGTGCTCTGGGAAAAACTGGCAAGACAGATCTTCAGATAGATATTTTTCAAGAGAACGATTTTATGAATCCAATTTCTTGCATCTTCTCACACCTAGAAAAGCACCAAGGTCATTAACGGAGACATCTGTGCCTCACGACTAGCAGCAACTGTCTACCGAAATGTGTACTAGATTGCATGTACTCCCTTCACCAAAATGACATATACTGACCTCCCCCACTGCCTCTTCAGAGCAGTTCTTCAGAGCCATCTGAGAGACTGTCTCCCGGGCTATGTCCTCATTAGGCCCCAAATAAAACAACTCATAGCTCTCACATTGTATACCTTTTTTAAATCAACAATATATATAACCAAAGACTGTGATAAATGCCATGAAGTGAATGTATAAAATATGCCATTAGAAAGACCAACAGAGGCATTCTGTTTAGAGTGAAGACTCAGAGAAAGGAGTTTTGAAAAGGTGAGATTTGATGGATGAGTAGCTGTTAACCAGAGGGGAGAGGGGAGAGAATATTCTGTTAAAGGGAGCAGCATGTGTGGAGATGCTGAAGTAGGAAGCTTGTCACATCCAGGAACCAGAAGGCCAACGTGGCTGGGGAGGAGGAGTGCATGGGATTGATCAAGGAGGTGGTGGTGAGTGGTGGTGGTTGGGGTGGGGGTGGAGGGGTTAGCACTGAAATTATCACTAGCATTGTAGAATATCTTTTCTGTTTAATAAACTATAATTATACCTATTTCTTTCTAGAGGATGTGGTTGCTCGTCCAGGTGTCCTTTCTGAGATCTTTTCCTGCCAAGCTTGTGCCTGCCTTGAGCTCAGATGAGGCAATCCTTCCAGCATCCCTAAGAACATATATACATATCCCTGAGTAGCTAATATTATATACCCTAAAATCTTTTTTTTTTTCCTTATAGCTTTTTCACATATGAGATGGGCTTCTAAAATAATAAGAGCACACTTACAACCATATGAAAATCGATCTTTTGGTACTGGTCACACCTTATTATCTTCCTTTGTTAGTTCTCTGCCCTAATAGAGCTTTATCAGAACTTCACTTTCAACCTAAAATATTATTTTATTATGTGTATATCTTCACTCCCATACTAGGTTGTAAGCACCTAGTGTCAGTATTCAGGGTCGAATCATCCCATGTCCCCAGCACAGACATAACCCAAGACTGAGACCTCCTCACTTAACTATTTTCCTTGCTCTTTCCAAGCACTCAGTACTGCTGCACAATCTACAGGGTGAGGACATGGCAAATGTTAGGACTAACGGTCTAAGTCAGGGGAAAGAAACCCCAATTAAGTACATATTTTGGCCCAGAGGGGGGTTTCATTTTACATTATTTTCTGCCTTATTATAAGATATTGAGTGGCTTGTGCTACAGGGATCTGGGGAAGGTGTCTTTTTAGTCATGCATTAGGTTAAAAAAGAAACAGATCAATCAAGAGAGTTATCTGACACTTGGTTTGGGGAACTGCCAGAGATCTCTAGTCTTTACATAACATTGTTAATTAGTAAATTGCACCTTCCATGGAGTTTAGAGTGTTTTGTAACAGTAATTGCTTTGGTTTACAGTTTTCTTTAGGTCTTTTAGAAATTCATCACTTTTGATAGAGTTGTTGTCTTATTTGGGTTACTGAATTACATTTAGTCCCTTCTACAGAAAGGGATTATGTCTTATCTAATGTATTCCAACACTTGGCACAGTGCCTGGCACATAGAAGTGCTCACAGATATTTATTCAGTTTATAATGAAATTCTAGAATATATAGATGTTTCCTGGAAACGTTTCTGTTTATAGTCTTATGCTGGCCACATGTATTGAAGCTTTAAATGCATCTCATAACTCTGGGCCATTGTATAGTCTTCTCCTCTAGATGAGGGGTTTAATCTGGGAGCAAGTACCCTGTTCTTCACACTCCATGGGACTAGGGGTTCCTGACTAAGTCTGGACTCTTGGCGAACAGAATCTCTTATGAGTTTATTTTTATAATTAGTTGGCAGAGTACATAGTAAGTGGTCAACATATGTTTATGGATGGCAGTGAATAAATGCACTACTAGAGAAGGAATTGTACCACTTCCATGACTGTGATCACCAGACCAGTAAGTGCTCAACTCTGTAGAGATCTGCTCCTGTTCAGAGTCTGCTTCTGAAGATTCAATTATCAGCACTGTTGTTAGACACTGATGATAATACTGTCTGGAATAGACTTGACTTAGAGCATTAAATCAATCTGTCAAAGGGGATCATGTGGCTTCCTGGGGTTGAACTCACTTTTGTTTTTTTTAGATGGGAACAAATCATGTTCTTTTGCTGGGGGATGCAGTTTGAAAGGTTCCTCACTGCCTCAGTGATCTTGGGTAGCCTTGGCTATCCGCAGAATCTGTGGCAGTTATCTGGCTTTCTGGCTTTGAATACAAACAAGTTCCTGCAACCCCAAAGGAAAATCTCTGTAGGCAAGGCCAGAACAAGGCATGTTTATAAGAGCAGTCAAAATGCAGTGATTAAAGTGATAGGGAAAGCCCTTGACACTCTCCATACACCCAAGAATACCTCCCCTGTGCCAAAGAGCATGTAATTCTCATCACTTCTCAAAACTGAGAAGTTTAAAGAAGATGATACATTTGCTATTTTATACAGTAGCAGGAACTAGTTTAGAATATGTACCCATATTGTTTAGAATTCTGTATTACATTCAGAGAATAGGTATCAATAGGGAGGTAGGGTAGTGATCAGGGGTGGAGCTTAGAATTAAAGAGGAGAGGGAGAAGAAGAGAGGGAAGAAGAAAATGTGTGTGTGTGTGTGTGTGTGTGTGTGTGTGTGTGTGAAAGAGGGGGAGAGAGAGAGAGAGGTCATTTTATGTTAAATGCTAAATGGAGCCCACAGGAATCAGAATACTAAATTTACTTATGTTCCTACTTCATACTTTTTTGTTGTTAAATCTTAAGTTAATGTGAAGAAGGGCACAAATTAACTGAATATTGCCATTTCAGTTAGCTAAAATAAAAATTGGCAAAAATGTTAGCCTTTTAAAGGCAGAAACTTATTTACTGCTGTATCCCCCGTGCCTAGGAAGGTGCTTTGAACCTAGTAGGCCCTGGACAAATATGTGAATAAAAAATGAATTAACCACTACCAAAAATTTACAGAAGAATTAATACCAAGAATTTACAAACTCTTCTAAAAAATAAAGTAAGGGGAAATATTTCCTATCTCATTTTATGAAGCCATTATCATCCTGATAACAAAACCAAAGACATCATAAGAAAACTACAGAACAATATCTCTTATGAATATAGATGAAAAATTTCAACAAAATACTAGCAAACTGAATCCAGCAACATATACAAAAGATTATACAAATACTGTGATGAAGTGGGATTTATTGTAGGTATACGAGGTTGGTTTAAAATTTGAAATTAATGTAATACACCATATCAATAGAATAAAAACATGCACATGATTATCCAAATAGAAAAGAATTTGACAAAATCCAACACCCTTCAATGATAAAAACACTCTGCAAATGTGGAATAGAAGGAAACTTCCTCAACCTGATAAAGGGCATTTATAAAAAACCCACAGCTAGCATCATACTTAATGGTGAAAGACTGGATGCTTTCCCCCTAAGATAAGAGAAAAAAAAAAAATCAAGGATGTCTGCTCTCACCATTTCTATCCAACACTATCCTGGAGGTTCTGGCCAGGGCAATTTGGCAAGAAAGGGAAATAAAAAGCATTCAGATTGGAAAGGAAGAAGTAAAATTATCTCTATTTACAGATGATCTGATCTTGTATATAGAAGATTCTAAGGGACCCATTAAAAAACTATTAGAATTGGCCATCATCACAAAATCTGGAAACAACAAATGTTGGAGAGGGTGTGGAGAAAAGGGAACTCTCCTGCACTGTTGGTGGGAATGTAAGTTGGTACAGCCACTATGGAAAACAATTTGGAGGTTCCTTAAAAAACTACAAATAGAACTACCATATGATCCAGTAATCCCACTACTGGGCATATACCCAAAGAAAACCATAATCCCAAAAGAAACATGTACCATAATATTTATTGTAGCACTATTTACAATAGCCAGGACATGGGAGCAACCTAAATGCCCATCAACAAATGAATGGATAAAGAAGATGTGGCATATATATACAATGGAATATTACTCAGCTCTAAAAAGGGATGAGATGGAGCTATATGTCATGAGGTGGATAGACCTACAGTCTGTCATACAGAGTCAGAAAGTAAGTCAGAAAGTAAGTCAGAAAGAGAAAGACAAATATTGTATGCTAACTCACATATATGGAATCTAAAAATGGTACTGATGAACTCAGTGACAAGAACAAGAACGCAGGTGCAGAGAATGGACTGGAGAACTCGAGGTTTGGGAGGGGGCGGGGGGTGAAGGGGAAGCTGAGACGAAGCGAGAGAGTAGCACAGACATATATATAGTACCAACTGTAAAATAGATAGCCGGTGGGAAGTTGTTGTATAACGAAGGGAGTTCAGCTCGAGGATGGAAGATGCCTTGGAGGACTGGGACGGGGAGGGTGGGGGTGACTCGGGGGAGGGTGGGGGGGGAGTCAGGGGAGGGAGGGAATACGGGGATATGTGTATAAAAACAGATGATTGAACTTGGTGTACCCCTCCAAAAATAATAAATAAATAAATAAAATTTAAAAAAAAACTATTAGAATTAATAAATGAGTTCAGCAATGGTTTATAATTTAAGAGCAATATGTAAACATTAATTATATTCTTATACATTTGCAATGAACAATCTGAAAATGAAGTGAAATGAAAACATTTACAATAGTATCAAAAAATAAAAATATATCAGAATAAATTTAACAAAAGAAATGCAAAATTTATACTCTGGAAACTACAAAACATTGTTGAAAAAAATTAAAGAAGGTCTCTATAAAATGAAAAAGATTCCATTTTCATGGACTGGAACATTGCTAAAATGGCAAACTTCTCCAAACTGATCTACAGTTTCAACACAATCCCTATCAGAATCCCTACTGTCTCCTTTGTAGAAACTGACAAGCTGATTCTAAACTTAATATGAAATTGTAAGGGGCCCCAAATAGTCAAAACAGTGTAAAAAGAGGAACACAGTAGAATTCACAGGAGAATTCAAGCTTTCTGATTTCAAGACTTACTATAAACCAGCAGTAATCAAAAGAGTATAGTCCTGGTATAATTGTAGGTCTATAGATCAATGGAGCAGAATTGAGGCTCCAGAAATAAATGCATGCATCTATGGTCAATAGATTTTCAACAAAGGTGTGAAGACCATTTAATTAATAATAGTCTTCAACAAACGGTACTGGGACAATTAGATATCCACGTGCCAAAGAATGAACTTGGACCCCTGACTCACACTGTATATAAAATTAATTCAAAACAGATCAAAGGACTAAAAGTAAGAGCTAATTTTATAATACTCTTAGGAAAAAAAGAGAGGTAAATCTCCTGACCTTAGAATTAGCAAGTTTCTTAGTAGACCGAAAGCACAAGCAACCAAAAAAAAAAAGTAGATAAACGAACTTCATCAAAATTAAATAACTTATGTGTTCCAAAGAAGACTATCAAGAAACTGAAAAGACAACACACAGGATGGGAAAAAAATTTTGCAAATCATTTATCTGATAAGGGAGTTATGTCAGAATATATAAAAATTCTTACAAGTCAAGAAGAAGAAAACAAATTTCCCAAATAAATAATAGGCAAATAATCTATATAAACATCTCTCAGAAGAGGACATACGAATGGCAAGTAGTGAACAAAAAGATGCTTGGCACCATTGGTCATCATGGAAATGCAAGTCAAACCAGAATGAGACAATGAGATAGCACTTCACACCAACAACATGGCTATAATAAAAAAAGTCAGATAAAAACAAGTGTTGGTGGGCATGTGGAGAAATTGGAACCTCCATACACAGCTGGTGGGAATGTGAAATGGTATGGCCACTTTGGAAGAATTCTGAAAATTCCTCAAAAATTAAACACAGAGTTACCATATAACCTAGCAATTCCAGTTCTATTAGGTATATTCCCAAGAGAAATGAAACATGTATCTACATAAAAACACATATATCAATGTTAATAGCAGCATTATTCATTACTGCTGAAATAGTCAAAAGGTGGAAACAACCCAACTGTCCATGAGTTGATGAATGAATAAACAAAAGGGGTATATCCACACAATGAGATATTATTTGACCAAAAAGGTACATACAAATTACTAACACAAGCTACAGCATAAATGAACATTGAAAACATTGTGCTAAGTGAAAGATATCAGTCACAAAGGACTGCATATTATAATTACTCTTATATGAAATGTCCAGAATAGGCCAATTTATAAAGACGAAAAGTAGATTTGTGGTTTCCTGTGGGTGGGGGGTGATGGATGGTTTGTGGAGTGATCACTAAAGGGTCTGGTTTTCTTTCTGGAGTAACAAAAATGTTCTAAAATTGATTGGGGTGATGGTTGCCCAACTCTGTAAATATACTAAAAACAACTTAATTGTACACTCTGTATTGTATGTGAATTTTATCTCAATAAAGCTGTTAACAAAAAAAAAAAGAATGAATTAATAACTTGAGAGTTTGGGGATTTAAATAAAACCTATCACATAAATAAATAAATAGATAAAGTATATATTCAAGTTTTAAATTAATCAATAAAATCTTTAGAAATCACAGACGTTTTCTCCTTCAATAAAAAAAAATTCAAGTGTATTAGGACTAGATTAGTGTTACCCTGAAGTCCTGCCCAACACTCAAATTCTATGGAAATAATATTTAAGGTGGAGCCTCTTTTTAGCCAATGTCGAGACAAGTAAAACCACATGATGCATTTAAATACATTTCTAACTGGTAGAGTAGATTTGGATAAAACTGTAACAACCTCTTTAATTTAATATAAAGCCAAGCTCCCTGGTGGCCCAGGTTTAGCGCCATGTGGCATTCACAGGAACATCAGGCTGACATCCAACAACAATATTTGAAAAGCAATTTAAATATTATAAATAACTTCCCAAAGCATTCTTAATTCAGAGCAAGCTTATTAAAATCTCTTTCCCTCTTGCCTTTCTTTCTCAGCAACTCATGAATATGACAACTACCCAAATAACTCTCTCCTCTTATCTGAACTCATCTCTCCTTACCTCTTAAAAAACTCTTTCCAATCCTGCCCTGGTGGCTCCTTTTTTTCCCCCTCCCATCTCATCTTCTGTGTGTAGTCTGTACTCATTGGCCAACAGCTCTCTGTCATTAACAGTGTAAATCTATTCAGCTCATTTTAATAACTTTTAATTCTCCCTTTCATACATCACCCTATTTCTATGCAAGAAAGGTCACAAAGACAGAACCCACTTTAACAGACAAAAGAGGGTGTGAGGTTATAATGTTATTTTTCTGGTCACGTTTCCCAACATATTTAAAAATTAGAGGTGACAGGTTAAGGCTTGTGAGAAGAAAAAGTGAGCATCACTCTGTGCTTTCTGGAATCTTCTACTTACCAGGGCAGCCAGAACATCACTTGGAAGTGGGGGGTGGTTAGTTCTCTGTGTACTTGGTGGTGACTGTCACCCCAATTTGAAGGAGAATGATTTTACATCTTAGAAGGCATGACTCCTCCAGCTACATGAGTCATCTTAAGTGGACTGACCCCAAGCCCTTGAGGTCAATAAAATTATAAGGCTTATTAAAGATCTAAAAGAATCCACAATGACTCTATTTAAAACAGAAGCTCTGAGGAGGATGCTTCAAATACTAACCTGAGGACAGGATGAAAGGGTTAAGAAATCATCAATTCCAGGAGTATTCAGACAGCTTTTCAAGTTATTTGCCAGTCAGCCAGTCAACGGCATTTATTGAGTGATTGTCCTCTGTGTATCAAGTACCAAATTAGCCTTTAAATTGCAAGTTCTGCAGAGAGAACTCTTTTTCACCCCTTGGCCAAGGTACATATATCTTTCTCTACAAATGAACTTCTGGGAGTTCCCTAGCATTCTGGATGCCTCTGTACAACAGCTAGAGGTTGGTGCTCTAATTTCACATAAATAGAGGAGGCAGACTGCTCTCCCTTGTTCCCCTGCTTATTCTCCTCTAAGTTGGTAAGGAAATTTCAAAGTTGAAATCCATACTGGGACAGCCTAGACTGACTTTAGAAAGTTCACTTGATTGAAGATAATTTTCCGATCTGCCATCTCTCGCTTATGTTTAAATCTTTCCGTCTTGAGATCTTTCTCTGAGAAAGGGCAGCAATATGAATCCTGTACAGATCTGTGGGTATCACTGTTTGAAATGACCATTGAGGTCTCTGAGGGACGATGCCAGGTGAGGTGCAATCAGTTAATGAGTGTAAAGTCATCTAGTATTAATAGTTACACTCGTTGAGAGAATAACTTTTTAGAGGGGCAAGGAACCAGCTGCTCTCATTTGAACTTTTTTTCCCCTCTATTTCCTTCTACCGGCTCGTGTTTTGGCTATTTTTGAATTTGTTAGTACCAGTGAATAAAGGTTAAGGGAGAGCAAAACAACAGCAAATCTTGCTTAGTCATGCTTAGGTGAAATGTTCTGGGGAGTAGAATTTGAGACATGCCAGAGTTCTGAAAGAAGTATCCCTAACTTCTATGCCTCATGTGTATAGATGACCAAGAGCAGTAGCAAGCAGCAGGACTGGAGAAGTCTGGCTCCCCACGTGGGTGTGGGCTGCTGTGTGCATGCTGCCTGGCTTACTTCTCCCAGGGAAACTTTTATGCACTGAGAGGCTCTACTTCTGTTCTAAGTTGAAATGAGCCGGGCTTGACCTTGGCTGACTTTGGGAGGAATGTGAGATGAAGGTGATGCTCTGAGCAGGAAGTCTACACCATCACTTTATGTTCAAGTCTAGTGATCTTGTTTTCTTGTCAAAAGAGAAGGCAAAGCCTTATCTGCAATACAGAAGAGACTGTTTTTACACACAGAATCCACACCTGGAGACTGGATATCACGTTAAATCATTCCTTTGAAACTTCTCAGCTGCCTGAACCAGATAAGATTTGTAAACTCCAGGCTCAAGGTAGGAGCTGATATGTCCCAAATTGCACTTTTCTAACATTCCCATGGATTTCAAGCTTGATTGGATGTCATCTAATAAAGAATGGCATTGAGACGTCAGGTCTGAGAAAGTAGGTGCCTTAGGAAGTAAGTAGCTGGGAAAATAGGGCATTCTTTTTGAATGGCTATCAGCAATTTCTTTGTGAAATGTGCAGATTCTAAAATGAGAAACTTCTCAAATTTTTAAAATGAAAAACATTTTTACTTCTGGCAACTGAAGAGAGTATGCCGCGAATTAGGAGTTACTTGGGAGAGGTTGTACATTAACCCATTCTCCATTTAGTGGGATATGAGCAGCATGGTAACCATGAAGTACACCACAACCACTGCCCAACACCTGCTGTTGCCAAGGTGAGGATTATCCCTTCTAATTTGTTTGTGTGTTGGGGAGGGGGAGGGGGAAGTAGGATGAAATCACGAAACGATTGTAGGCCTTCCAAATGTGTGGCTGTTTACTATGGTTCAAACGTGTGTGGGACTGCCATTGGGGAGGCTGATACAGCAGAGCAAAACTTCGGTGAATTCATGGCTGTCCCAGGTATACTTTCCATTCTCACAATCACCAGTAGTTCCTGAAAATTCTAAAGCAATTTTTAATAAAATGCACCATTTCTAAGCTATTTCAATTTTCCATTCTGTGCTTAGCATATGACTGCTAAAATTGCTTAATAGCTACTTATTATTGCTAAGAATGAATAAAATAGATGACCCTATATACTACTACTTTATTTCTAGATAGCCAAAATTTTATTCTCCACAGTTTTATGATGACTAGTGCCTGGATTCATTGTGGTGGTTGATTATTAATGAATTCTGGAATATTTACTTGGGACATTGCAATGAATAAGGCACAGTCTGTGTCCTCAGGAGCTTGTCATCTGGCATGGGAGGACAAGGAATAGACAACTAACCGCAAAGCTCTGGAGTAAATGCTGTGGATAGAGTGCTGGTCAAGGGAAAAGGCATAGGAGGCAATTCCCTGTGACTTTTTTCCCTAGGAGACTGGAAGGATGAGAGCCTTCTGTGGAAAACAGGTATGAGAATACCTGGGTCATCACGAAAGAATATTTCCATGCTAAGGAATGTAGTGCTAGAATGTAATGCTTCCTCACCAAGGGCTCAGACTTGAGGACTTGAGGGATTATTGAAGTTGTTAATTATTTAGATACATGTCTATTAAACGTACTAATTACATGCATGAATTATCTCCCTGTTCTACAATCTTCCATCCTCCCATGCCTGGCAGCTGTGGGCTGACATGTTAAATACCAGGCACATAACCTACCACTGCATTAGTGATGGATTGTATCCTGACAAATAGAAAAGTTATAATCTTGTAGCTGTAATGATGTTTTATTTCTTCCATGGTATTACTATATCTAAAATGATACTGCTTTGATCAGTGCTCACACAAGCTTAGGAGTTAGAATTCCATAAACAGATGCCAGAGAAAGGAAATGTTTTGTGGAACATCAGTTGGAAAGCATCTTGGAAGAGTTGCCCTCTCAATCAGAGCATTCCCTAGAAGTACCCTTATGCACTGATTATGGAGGGAAGGTCATTTGGTAATAGTTTGGGTAAAGGCTGTGGGGTGGACTGTCCAAGGTCACACTCTAGTCCACAGGAGCATGGAGGAAGTGTTTTCAACTGTTCTAAATCTCCTTGCTCAGGTTTCCTTCCATCTCTGCAAAAGCCTCCTTCTGAAATTCAGAGGTACCAAATACTCTCTCTGTGTGCTCTTCTCTAGTGCTGTGGGCTATGCCAAGCAGAAACAGGGGATTACTGAGTTGGAACTGATAGCCTCTAACTAAGCTAGACTCTGGGACTGGTTCTCAAGCGTTTACCATGGTGATTATGCCAAGGCAAAGGTTGTGAGCCTGGGGAGAAGAGTGGCCTTGACCCTGATGCCAAGCAGAGGCTTAGAGCTAATTTTGCAAGGAGTTGGGGATACTTGATAGAAGCATCAAGTCAGTGGGTAGAGTTGGGGGAGTACAAAGGGACATTCTCCACTCACTTTCAAGTATACTGGAACAGGGTCTACCTCTGTTAAGATCAGATAATTTATTTATTTGTTCTTTCAGCAAATATTTATTGAACAGTGGCAGGCATTATGATGGTTAATTTCAAGTGTCAACTTGACTGGGTCATGGGTTGACCAAACATCCTGGGTGTGTCTGTGAGGTTGTTTCTAGATGAGATGAACATTTGAATAGGTAGATTGAGTAAAGCAAATTTTCCTCCCCGCTGTGGGTGGGTCTGATCCAATCCACTTAAGTCCTGAAAAGAATAACAGGCTAAGTAAGAAAAGATTCTTTCTCTCTGTCTGATTGTCTTCAAGTTGGGACTTTGGTTTTCTCCTGCTTTTAGACTTGGACTCAAAATGGAACTTATACCATCAGCTCTCCTGTTTCTCAGGTCTTCAGATTTGGACTGGAACTATACCATTGGCTCTCCAGAGTCTTAACTTCTTAGCCTCCATAATGGCCCCTGGTCTCACTCATCTTACATTCTTGTTGGGTGAGACAGATAATATACGAAGAAAAACAAACATAACAAGTGAACAGGAGAGACTATTATGATCAAGGCTGTGATTCCTAAGAAGAACTCAAACAAAATGGTGTGATAGTAAGTGACTGGATGGTTCTTTTAAGTTGGGTGGTCAGGCAGGGGAGGTCTTTCTGAGGAGATGACATTTAAACTGAGTTTTGAGTGACAAAAAGCAGCTTGATAAAAGTCCTGGGAGAAAAGCCTTCTCAACAGAGAGAATAGTAAGCGCAAAGGCCCCAAAGTAGAAACAAGCATGGCATAAGTAACAAAAAGACCAGCATAACTAACCCTAGTGAATAAGAGGCAAGGGGGTAGAAGATAAAGTCAAAGATTTGTCAGAGCCAAGGTAACAATGGATTTTGTAAACTGTAAACCAGAGAAAGAGTTTGAATTTTATTATAATGACAAGGAAAGGCCATTGAAAGTTTGGGTTTCAGGTAGTAATTGGAACTGATTAGGATTTTTTAAAAGATTTCTCTGGTTGCTGTGTAGAGAATGAATCATAGGACTTTCAAAATGATGATGGGTTCCATTTACCCATTTGCTGCTTCTTCCCAAGTGCCCCATCAAAATGACTATAAAGAAATGTAAATAAGGAGGTCACAAATACAATGATAATAGAAGAAGATGTGACAGCAACACAAATTTAGAAGCCAAAACCTGACGGATGCGTGGTATGTGACTTGTCAGGTGTAAATTGGCAATGAGAGAAGGAGAGAAAGATCTGAATTACAGTGCAGACAAGGACCCTTTGAAGACTTAGGAATCACTATGATCAGGTACCTCTAGAAGGGAGGTCCAAGTGAACTTAGAGAAGCATTGGTCACAGTGTGTTTAAGAAGCAAACAGGCCTTCAAATTGATTCCCCCTTTCCATGAAGCTGGTGATTGCCCTCTTCACTCTTACAGGAGACTAATGATCCATTCTTTGGAGAGGGTAAAATTGAGGGTCTCTGGAATTACCCAGGCACAGTTGTGGTACAGATAAGAGGGGAATTAAATGATAGTTTACATACTATACGTTGGGACCCCACTGAGTTCCCAGAAAGTTGACACCCAAACTTATACCTCCTAGGCTGGATATTGGAAAAGCTCTCTCTGGGGGAATTTTACTAGAAGAAGAGACATAAGATATTGACATGCAAGTCCTCAAGGAAATATCCCAGATAATCATCTTGTGGGAAAGTCCATAGTTTTGTGTATAGTTAAATTCTTGTGTTTGTACAAAGAGCTTTTAACCAACTTTTTAGTACCCACTTAAATATTCTCAGACTGCTAAGAAGCATCAGACATTTGTGATCTATTTTTTAATATTATCATGCAAAATATAAAAGCCAGAGTCACAAACAAGCAAGCAAGCAAGCAAGCAAAATAAAGTGGCATGTGGGAGATTTCTATGTAAGGAAAAGAAAATGTAAAATCAAGCAAAATTTTCTCTATTATTAATTTCCATAAGAATATTTTTTAAAAGGTACTGCACCCATGAGTCAGGAATAGAATGCAATAAAACATCGGGAAAAAAAGGCCTTACGACCTTAAAAAACTAATAACTGTGATAAAAAACACAATAATACAAAAATCAACTCAGTAAAAGGCTTGGAGGGAAAAGTTCAGGAAATCTTCCTTGAAATAGAGCAAGTAAAAAGATTAAAAACAGGAAAAAAAGAGAAAAAGTTGAGGATCAAAAACTCCAAAACTAAAATCACATGAATTAATAAGAGTCAGGGAAAGTAGAAGGAAGAAAACCATTCATGAAATAATTTCAGAAAATAATCCATAACTAAAGTACAGAAATCTCCATGTTGAAAGTTTCCCTTAGATGCCCAAAACTGTGGATGAAAACAGATCAAGACACATCATTGTGAAATATCAGAATACTAAGGAACAAAGAGTTGATCATAAAAACTTCCAGAGAAGAAGAAAAAAAAATGACAATTATTAATTCCAGGAAAAACAGAAAGTTGCCCAAGAAAGAAAGTAACCATGGTACACTGCATGTCTTGTGTGCACTGCTTCTCAGAAGGGCTTCTTAGCATTTTAAGCATTGTTGTGCAGCAATGTCCTGCCCATTGCAGGACTTTTGGCATCCCTGGCCCTCACCCACTAAATGCCACTGACCCAGTCCCCCTGCCCCCCCCCCCCCCAACACTAACAAACCAAATGCTGTCCCACATTTCAAATTCCCTTTCAAGGGGTATTACTGAGCCAGGTTGAAAATCACCAGTTTACAGAGTCATAATAACATAAATCCTAGTTATAAATCAAATCAAAATTGTGAAAAATTGTGAAGACAGAGTGACTACAGGGCGTGGACAAAGGAGGGGAACATATGAGAGCCACATCTTCATTCTCCACCTTGCAACGTCAATAGTTAATGCCTAAAACTGACCAATAATGATCTATTTAGAGTTTTGAAGGTAAATACAGCAGATTCAAATAGTTGAGGGTGGCTTATTCTAAGGAGGAGTAAATGAAAGGTAAAGGGATGATTGAATGCCATTTTTTGTAAGAATACTTGAGAATTATTTCATTTTTTAAAGTATGTGCAAGTATAATTTTGATGACATTTAAAATGAGTTTGGAGGTAGCAGTGGAGGCATGGAGACTAGTTAGGAGAAAGTTAGGAATATATCTTTGTCTGTCAGTCTATCCATCTATTCATATTCCCATTTTGCAGAAGGTAAAAATGAGGCTTAGGAAACAGAGAGGTTAATAAGCCACTGAGGTCACAGAGCTAGCAGAAGGAGGAGCCAGAAAGCAGTCTGACTAACACCAGAGCCCCTGGTCACTCTCCTCGGCTGCCCCTAAAACAGCAAGTGAAAGGAAAGAGTGAAGGGAGTGGGCAACAGACAGACGAGGGGACAAATGAGTTGTTCTTTGAAGGTTGCGTCTATCTTCTGAGACTCTAGGTGTTGCCCGGGGCACAGTGTGGCAGATGTGATTTATAGAACTCTCTGTTCACAGACTGCTGTAGGAGGGCAGATGGATGGAGGGAGCCACTCCAGAACTATTAAGAGAAGAAAGGGAGCTAGGACTGAGTCTCTGGCTTCAAATGCTGCCTTCTCAGAGTGAAAAAAGAGGCCTAAAGAGTTGTACATTTCATAAGGTGATCCCAGGGCACTGTCTCAAACAGGGAATGACCTGTGTATTTTAGAACATCCACCCTAGTCATCTTCTCTTGGGTAACTTCAGAACCTATCTGCATAGTAATTCTCTGTGAATATGTTTGAAAATAACGTCATCTCCAAAGTAGTTTAGCTTAGATTTTCCAGCTTTAATTTTTTCTTGGCACAAGGGAAGTCTCATTTCTTTCCACAACACCCTGTTTCTTACCTCCATCATATCATTTATCACATCATATTTTATATAGACATTATTGTTATTTTAACTACCATGTGATCTTTTCTCCTTGCAGAAAGTTGGAAAAAATTAGAAAATTACAAATAAGAAAATAAAAGCCACTCATAATTCCACCACATAAAGACAGTGTACCTGGGTGGTGCCCTCTCCTCCATACACATGAGAACTTGAGCATGTGATTAAAACTTTCACCTATGACTCTCCAGCCCCTGGCAGGGCACCTGGCATTGCTGACACTCAATGAGTGTTTGTTAAAGCTTTAGTTAGGCATCTGGTATTTAAGTAAAAGATATATCAAAAATATAGAAAGTAGTCAGTTGGTCCACTTGGGCAGAGAGGCAAGGAATCTTTGAAAATTCTATACATCAACTTTATTTTTTAATTAATTAATTGGCTATGTGGGACCTTCATTGCTGCATGCAGGCTTTCTCTAGTTGCGGTGGGTGGGGGCTACTCTTTATTGTGGCGTGTGGGCTTCTCATTGTGGTGGCTTCTCTTGTTGCAGAGCGTGGGCTCTAGGCACGCAGGCTTCAGTAGTTGTGGCACATGGGCTCAGTAGTTGTGGCTCACGGGCTCTAGAATGCAGGCTCAGTAGTTGTGGTGCACGGGCTTAGTTGCTTCACAGCATGTGGGATCTTCCCGGACCAGTGATTGAACCCGTAGCCCTTGCATTGGCAGGCGGATTCTTAACCACTGTTCCACCAGGGAAGTCCCTATACATCAACTTTAAATCACCAAGAACAGGGGTGTTGGTCCATGACCTGGGCCGCACAGCAGGAGGTGAGCAGCTGGCGAGCAAGCGAAGCTTCATCTCATACTCCCCATTGTTCCTTGTCTCCCCATTGCTTGAATTACCACCTGAACCATCCCCCACCCTTCCCACCATCCTTGGAAAAATTGTCTTCCATGAAACTTGTCCCTGGTGCCAAAAATGTTGGGGACTGCTGACCAAGAACATTTTCAAGATCTGTTCAAGATCCTTTCTGGTAACTTGCTCCTTTTCCAAAACTTGTTCTCTGCAGTGGAGCAGCATTCTCTTCAACTCTCACTGAGTTCTTCTCATAGCCTCATGAGCTCCCTGGGCTCGTTTCCATCTTAATGTCTCCCCCTTTTCTAGAATGCTCTTCCCTCATGCTGTTCTGTTGATCTACATCTTATCCATTCTTCTAATTCCAGCTCAAGTCCAATCTTCCACCCATGTGTCCCTGACTACTTGACTTCATTTATTTCCTTTTCTCCTCTAAATTCTGCAGCCCTTACAGCCTTCAGGGTAGTGCTTCTTGTGGCTGATTTGAACTATATACCGTAATTGCACCTGAGTTTGCATTCTTTCTCCTTAGGAGAGGACTAGACACAAAGTAGATTTTTTTTTTTATTCTTTCAGCATTTATTATTATGTGGACCTGGCTCCATGCTGGACATGAGGGATCGAAGAGTAGACAGACAGGGGCATGGACAGATATTTGTGTCTTAGAATGACTACTTGGAACTGTTGCAAATACAGGAATATCCCTGAAGTACGGGCATACTTTGGAGATATTGTGGGTTCAGTTCCAAACCACTGCAATAAAGCTAATATCACAATAAAGCAAGTCACACAAATTTTTTGGTTCCCTGGTGCATATGAAAGTTATGTTTATACTCTAGTTTATTAAGTATGCAACAGCATTATGTCTAAAAATGTACATACCTTAATTAAAAATGTTTTATTGCTAAAAACTGCTAACTATCATCTGAGCAATCAATGAGTCATAATCTTATTGAGGGTGCAGTGTCTTGCTTCAATGTTGACGGCTGCTAACTGATCAGGGTGGTACTTGCTGAAGGCTGGGGTGGCTGTGGCAATTTCTTAAAATAAGACAAGAGTGAAATTTGCTACATCAATTGACTCTTCCTTTCATGAATGATTTCTCTGTAGCACACAGTGCTCTTTGATAGCATTTTACCCAAAGCAGAACTTTTTTTGAAATTGGAGTCAATCCTCTCAAACCCTGTTGCTACTTTACCAACTAAGTTTATGTAATATTCCAGATCCTTTGTTGGCATGTCAACAGTCTTCACAGCATCTTTACCAGGAATAGATTCCATCTCCAGAAACCACTTTCTTTGCCCATTCATAAGAAGCAGCTTTTCATTCATTCAAGTTTTATCATGAGATTGCAGCAATTCAACCACATCTTCAGGCTCCACTTCTAATTCTAGTCCTTTTGCTATTTCCACCACATCTGTCGTTACTTCCCCCACTGAAGTTTTGAACCCCTCAAAGTCATCCATGAGGTTTGCAATTAACTTCTTCCAACTCATGTTGATATTTTGACTCTTCCCATGAATAACGAATGTTCTTAATGGCACCTAGAATGGTAAATCTTTTCTAGAAGGTTTTCAAATGACTTTTCCCAGATCCAGCAGAGGAATCACTGTGGCAGCTTAGCCTTATGAAATGTATTTACTGAATAATAAGACTTGAAAGTCAAAATGACTCCTTGATACATGGGCTGCAGAATGGATATTGTTGTTAGCAGGCATGAAAACAACATTAATCTTGTACATCTCCATCAGAGCTCTTGCGTGACCAGGTGAATTGTCAATGAGCAGAAATATTTTGAAAAGAATCTTTTTTTCTGAGCAATAGGTCTCAAACAGTGGGCTGTCATTTAGCCTGCTGTCATCCAGGCTTTATTGTTCCACTGACAGAGCACAGGCAGAGTTGATTTAGTATAATTCTTTTTTTTTTTTTTTTTTTTGCTTTCTTTTCATCTTTATTGGAGTATAATTGCTTTACAGTACTATGTTAGTTTCTGCTGTACAACAAAGTGAATCAGCTATATGTATACCTATATTCCCATATCCCCTCCCTCGTGAGCCTCCCTCCCACCCTCCCTTCCCGCCCCTTTAGGTCTTCACAAAGCATCAAGCTGATCTCCCTGAACTCTTAAGGGCCCTAGGATTTTCATAATGGTAAGTAAGCATTGGCTTCAATTTAAAGTCACCAGCTGCATTAGCCCCTAACAAGAGAGTCATCCTGCCTCTTGAAGCTTTGAAGCCAAGGCATTGACTTCTCCTCTCTAGCTAACAAAGTCCTAGAGGACATCTTCTTCCAACAGAAGGCTGTTTCATCTACATTGAAAATCTGTGGTTTAGTGTAGTTGCCTTCATTATAATTGTCTTAGCTAGCTCCTATGGAAAACTTGCTGCAGCTTCTACATCAGCAATTGCTGTATGGAGACAGCTTCTTAAAATTCATGAATCAGCTCTTAGCTACAAACTCTTCTTCTGCAGCTTCCCCACTTTCTCTCAGTGTTCACAGAATTGAAGAGAGTTAGGGCCTTACTCTGGATTAGGCTTTGACTTAAGGGAAAGTTGTGGCTGCTTTGATCTTCTGTTCAGAGCATTAAAACTTTCTCCATATCACTTATAAGGCTGTTTTGCTTTCTTATTCTTGTGTTCACTGGAGTAGCACTTTTAATTTCCTGTAAGAACTTTTCCTTTGCATTCACAATTTGGCTAACTGTTTGGCAGAAGAGGCCTAGCTTTCAGTCTATCTCGGCTTTCTACATGCCTTCCTCATTAAACTTTTAATTTAAAGTGAGAGACATGAGACTCTTCCTTTTACTTGGAGGCCATTCTAGGTTTGTTACCCATATTGTTGTGTCTCAGGCGATAAGAAGGGCCAAGGAGAGGGAGCGAGATGGGAACGGCCAGTCATCGGAGCAGTCAGAGCACATACAACATATATTAAGTTCATCATTTTATATGGTGAGGATCATGGTTTTGAGGACAATTACAATAGTAACATCAAAAATCACTGATCACAGATCACCATAACAAATATAGTGATAATGAAAAAGCTTGAAAGATGCTAAGATTACCAAAAATGTGACACAGAAATCTGAAGTAAGCAAATGCTGTTGAAAAATGGTGACAACATTTGTTGAAGTGAGCAAATGCTATTGCAAAAATGGTGGTAAAAATGGATTCAGGGTTGCCACAAAGCTTCAATTTGTATAAAAACACAATATCTGCAAAGTGCAATAAAGTGGATGATAAAATGAGATCTGCCTGTAGCTAATCCTAGGTTTGAGAGGTGGTTTCTTCATGATGCTGAGAGTGGGATATGAAAAATGCTCTTTCAAGGAAGAGGAGGTCCAGATACTGGGCTTTGAGGTGATTTTTAAAATTTTTTGATAGAGCTTAAAAGAGATATGAAATAGAGAGTTGTTTGATTTGGAACCTGTGGGTTAGCCATAGACTAACAACCATGTGAGTTGAAGAGGGCAGATTACCTCCTGAAATCTCTAAGCACAAATGAGGACAAGAGTTTAATCTCTGCAGTAAACTTGCCTCCACCAGATATAAAATAAGTGGGACGAAAATGAAATAATACAATTTACCTGAAGAACCTTGAGCACGGAAATGTTTCAGTCACAGCCCCAACAACAGCGGATATTTCATGTTTAGTCTGTGGGCTAGGGGGATTTGTAGAGCAAGAGGGAGAAAGCCACCCAACTGTCTTGACTTCCCCCTGGATAGTGCTGCCCTTGTAAAAGCCCAGACCTGGCCACCAGGGAGAAGGCTCATACCACTGCTTCATTTCCCTCTCGCTTTGCAGTTTTGCAGTTACCCCCCACACTTGGGTTGTGAATTGAACGGCAGCACAGGTAAAGGTGCAAACCGAAGCTGAGGTTGCCCCCCAGCTGACTGTCACTCAGGCTTGTGGAACAGATTCTCTGTGGCATGATCCTGGCAGCCCCTTGACAAGACTTTGTGGTGGTTTGCATTAAGGGGTTATGGTGTGGGCTTTACTTATACTGTTCTCTCTTCCTCTGCAGTCCTTTTGTGAGATATTTTACCCCCCAGAATAGGTAGATTGCTCTGGGGGCCAGTGTGTGACACATGGAAAAGCTGCAGCAACATCCCGCAGTGGCAATGGGGTGGCTCTTCTGGGCGATCCCTGGCCACGTGGCCAGGAGGGGGCACTGGGCACTGCTGACCTCAGGCCCTGAGCTGGGAGGCATGTGACGTTCTGAAAGTATTTCCTGCACCACACTGGCACCAGAGTAAATGTGGTAAATTCTATTGATTCTACTTGGGGAACACAGATCGTGATTTCCTTCTGATTTCTATTTTGTGCATTTGAGTTAGATAACAAGTCAACTCTTCCTGTATAGAGAGTCAGCAGATGACTTATTCATATGATGTCGTATCCCCATCTTTGGAAGAAGATTTTCCAAACTAATTGACTCAAAGACTCAAGCTGGCCTTTCAGCCTGGGGATGGAGCTAGAGCAGATACTCACTACTGACATTTTCTCTGAGGTTGTGTTGGGTTTGTGGTTGTTTGAATCTTCCGAAAGTCTGCCTCCTTCAATATATGTTTCTTTCCCCCTCCCCCAGCTTAACTGAAGTATAATTGACTTCAAAAAATAAAATCAATAAAAATTACATTTCAAGTATACAACATGATTTGATATACGTATACATTGTGACATGATTACTACAGCCAAGTTAATTAACAGTCATCACCTCACATAAGGTTTCTTTTGTTTGTTTGTGGTGAACACACTTAACATCTACTCTCTTTAGCAAATTTCAGGTACACACTATGGTGTTAGTAGCTATAGTCACCATACTGTACGTTAGGTCCCCAGAACTTATTCATAATGCATATTACTTGAGTGCTACTGCAAGGCAATATCCTGGTGGTGGTGGTGGTGTGTGTGTTGGGTGGAGTGGGGGAAAGCAGATGATGTATAAAATACCTTTGGCTTTGAGGACCTCAATTAATAGCAGAGATTGGACATTCCTACCTAGCTCTCATGCCAAGCAGAATGCATTTTGTATGGTTAGATAGGTAAAAGTGCTCTGGAGGATCAGGAAGAGAGAGAGTACTGAGGCTTGTGGGGATAAGAAAACCTTAGTGTGGAAGGAGATGGTATTTGTGCCTGGCTTTGAAGCCTGAGCCAGATTTGAAAGAAGTTTTGGGATGGATGTGAACAAATGTAGTCCAAGAAAAGCTCCAAGGTATAAAACCTAGAAGAACCAGTAATTCTATATAGCCAGACAGATCACAATATGGAGCAGTGAGCTAAGGGCATGTACCCCAGAATCAGACAGCTGCGGTTCCACTTCTGCCTCTGTCACTCCTGGTCTGTGACTTTGAGCAAATTACTTCACTTCTCTCAGCTGAGGTGTTCTCATTTGTATGGAAACCCTCAGCACTGCCTGCAGCATCTCATAGGTCTTGCTCATTCATGACCAGCTTGGAAACCATCTTGGCTTTGGCCAATGGTAGGTACTCCGGCATCCAGACAATGTCCCTTCTTTCCTTATCGAGTCCCTGGGCTGGACTAGGGCAGTGTTGGGGAGCCCCTTCTCACCCTGAAATCTACCCCCAGCCCCATCTCTTCTCTTCCATCCACTCCATCCATTTCAGTGTCCCATCTCCCTTGGTGGTCGCCTCCAGTCTCTATGAGCAGTGTTTCTAACTTCAGATACCTAGGTATGAATGGCTGTAGGGCTTTCACATTCTGTAAATTGTAGCATCTGCAAGACAAGCCAACTTTTCTCTTGCTGATGTTGGTCAGATCTTCAGACAATAACACGCCCAGAAACTCTGGCTATTTACACTGTCAGACCTTCCTTCTACTCAGAGGTGAGGAAGGGGTGGAAAGGGGAAGGCTGAAAGGAGCCAGAACTGCATTCTTCCACAGGTACAATAAAGACAATGAAAGTATTTGCCTCATCGGTAATTCCCCAAGATCAAATGGAAATAATGTAAGCAAAGCCCATGAGACAGTGCCGGGCACAGGGCAATCTTTCAATAACTATTAGTAGTAGTAGTATTGTATCTATATTCCGGGGGCTAGATGACCTGGATGGTTGAGATAAAATAATAATGTCCTGAGAAGCAGGACTTTGTGCATCTTCTCCCCATAGGGTTACCTCTCTGGGTCTCAGTTTCCTCATCTGTTAAATGGAGGTGATAATAGTAATAGAGCATGTATATAGATTTGTTCTGAGGATGTAAACATACATAGAGAGAGCTTAGAACAGTGTCAGGCGCACAGTAAACCCTATTTATGTTTGCATTATTATTATTATTATTATTATCACCAGGGACTTCTAGGTTTCTTTGTCTCTGTGCAAACATCAATTTCCAAGGAAGAGAACTGAGCTGCCTATATTGAGCCAGGTGTCATTTTGGGATAAGTTGGGTTGGGTAGAGGTGGGAAGATTGTTTGGTACAGACATGGCCCACAGGAACCCATATCACTGTGTTTACAGAGAAGACAGACCTTGCAGGAGCTGCTTACTGCAGTCAGTATTTCCATTTCACAGATGAGGCAACTAACTAAACATCAGATACATTAGGTTACATGTTCTAGGTCACACTGAGTCATTAGGGAGATGCAGAACTTAGATTAAAATGTAAGTTTCTGTTCCTTTTCAAGCCCAGTCTCTCCATCTACAATCTACTGTGTTACCTGTGTCCCTTTGAGCAGGTGTAACCAGCTACCTTTGAACCAAACACTATGATGTGGCAGGTTCTTCTTGCTGGAAGAAAACATAAATGATAAATGATAGCAAGAAGATAATAATATGCTAATACTTACTTCACAGTAAACTGAAGAGAGAAAATCTGAAGTTCACTTTCCCGTTTTAAATTAGGTTACACAGGCCATTAAGTCAAGATCTAATACATTTTAAGGTTTTTGGACAGAGTGTACAATAGCCAGAACTTATTGCTATGCAAATGAAAACCAGACATTCAAGGTTAAATACCAAGCATCCAACTTAAAACTAATCTTACCACCAACCTTAGCCTGCAAGAGAGGACGGAAAGGCTTTAAGCATTTATCGTGACTTTTTTTCACCATATAAGTATCTTCTAGATGCTTTCTATTTGTAATGAAACTATTTAGTATCTTAAAATCGAAAAAAAAGAAAACCATTGTCATGAAGTAGAAGTTGTCTTGGATTTGGAGCTGGTACTGATTATAAGTTTTCTTATTATGAAAATCATTATCTCAGAGTAACTCTGTCCCTTTGTTTTAATTAAATAAACACAGCTGAAGGTGTAGCATTGAACAGATTTCAGGAGCCTATGTAGAAAATCCTGCAAGTTCTGCATGTTCATAGATTTTTAAAAAACTTCTCAACTTTGCCAATGAATGTTCTTGAATAAGAAATGACAAGAGAAATGCATACATTTTACAGATTTTTACTTCTCTAAGCACCCTCTGTTTTGCCAGTGGACTGAATGTTCCTCTTGGGCAAGGATCTTGCCTGTTTGCTCATTATTGCAGCTCTGCGCCTGGCAAAAAGTTCTCTGCTCAACCAGTATTTCTGAAGGTGAACTGGATTCCAGAAACTTTGACTTCCATTTCCCTTGTAATCATTACATACAAATAAATAGCCAGATAGGGCAGATATGATTATCAATATTTGGGAGGCATGTAAACTGAAGCAGGAAAAAAATCAATTTACCTGTTTTAAAGGAGGAGAAAGGAGGGGAGAAGGAAGGGAAGAAAGAGGGATAGAGAAAAAGAGAATGAGAGAGAGTGAGGAGAGGAGAGAGAGGAGAGAAGGGAACTGCTGTTCTGTTTTCCTGAAGCACTAAGGGAGGGAACTATATAGGCAGATTTAGACAGATGTTAGGAGTTGTGTAATCCTGGAATTGCCTCCCTGAATGGGCATCTCAGACAGGGCTGGTTTACGGATTCCTGTCAAAAGCAGTTGCTTCACAGGAGTGTCCTCAGGCTTTTCTCAGAATTCAGCCAGCCTGAGCAATCTCTCTTCCTTTCACTGGTCAAGCAGGACATTTCTTTTAAGATTCTGATTCTTGAGAGATCAAAAGACATCTAGAAAGGAGGTTTGCCGAGGCCTCGTGTTTTAAGACTTAACAAGTCACTGAATCTTCCATTTGAATGAACTTCTAGTCCTTCCTGTAATCACAGTGAATTGGAGGGCCCCAGGCCCAGGCAGAGGGATGAGGAGGCAACTGGGCAAGGGCAGCAGGGTTGTGGAAGTTGAACTTTACTTCTGGATTTGGCTCTAGGCCTTGTGAGCGTCTCAGTCCGGATATTTGAAGCAGGCGTGAGGCCAGGCCAGGAGTTGCAGGGCTGTGATGACAACTCCTCCGTCCTGAGAGGCTGTGTCAATACCCACCCACCACTTCAAACCAAACTTTATTGGATTTCTTCACTAATCTACTCCCCATCTCCACTCACTTGGAGAGGAGAGTACAGGAAATATGAATTAAATTATACTTTCTTAATAACTTAGTGTGCTGGCTTCCTTTTCAGATTCTTACAGTTACCTCTGCGCATTGGAGGAAAAATGTACAATGATGTTTTTCAAAGACTAACTTTTTAATCTTAGTTTTCCTCTGGTCTGGATTCTCCCTTTGTTTTGAAATTCACTTTCAGGTGCTTTTCTGTCATCACCTTCCTCCACCAGCAGCAGTTAGAAGCAGCAGATGTGTCATCTAGACTGTAGAGAGGGTCAAATACTGGAGGTAAGTTTTGAGTACCTGAGACTGAATCTTGCTATTACCATTAACTAGTAGTATACTAACTAGCAGGATACTTTGAGTGATTCATTTGTCTCCTCAAAGCCTTAGTGTTCTCATCTGTAAAATGAGGAAAATGACAATTATGTCACACACAACAGGTTGTATGAAAGTTAAATAAGAAAAACTTGTGCTCAAAATGGGCACCAAGTTAAATGTTGGTTGAATAAATAAATCTGGAGATGAGGGAGCCTTGAGCTTGATTTAATGACAGAACTAAGGTAAGTTATTAGGAACTTCTTTCTGATTACTGAATTGTTTCTTCTTTTTTTACAAATTCTTTATTGAATTTGTTACAATATTGCTTCTGTTTTATGTTTTGTTTTTTGGCTATCAGGCATGTGGGATCTTGGCTCCCTGACCAGGGATTGAACCCATAGCCCCTGCATTGGAAGGCAAAATCTTAACCAATTCAGAAGTAACAATTCAGAAGTCCCCAAACTGTTTCTTTACACAGTTGAATTCTGGTTGCTCAGGGACCAATTATCTGAATTCTTAATTGAAATACTCATTTTTCTGGATTACTAAGAAATTTCTGTATGTATGGTGTATGTATGTATGGTGTGTGTGTATGTTTCCCATATTTTATGGTGGAGAATGGTGTTGTACTGTCAGCCAAAGAGTTTCTATATGGCAAACATATTAATCTTTCTGATAGACACATATATTTCAAGCAATGCAAATTGGGACTGTGTTTCATGACTATGCACCTCCAGCATAATACTTTATACTATAAACTATATTTTATATTACAGTACATCATGGTAGCTCCAAAAGAATTCATCGGTAGGGGACTAAAAAGGTATATATAGAGTAAGAAGCAGTGTCAATGTGGTGTTTCAGGGAGCTTAGGGAGACTAGAAATGCGTGGTTTAATCCATGAAACGCTTTGTACTTTTCAAAGTCCTCTCACTTATAAGATATCATTTGGTTCTAACAGTACCTAAAATGCATGAAATGCTTTGTACTTTTCAAAGTCCTCTCACATATCATTTGGTTCTAACAGTACCTCTTGCAGATACGTAAGTTAATTGTTGTTTTCTCCATTTTATTGATAATAAAACATGCTTAGTAGTTAAGTAACCTGAGCAAGTTTGGCAGAGGAGACAGGATTAAGAAACACATAATCTTATTCTAGAAATGCAAGGACCATTCACATCTGCAAATCAATCAGATACACCACTTAAACAAAAAAATGAAGGCTAAAAACCACATGATCGTGTCAATAGATGAAGAAAAAGCATTTGACAAGACTCAGCAGCCACTTATGATAAAACCTCTTAATAAAGTAGGTATAGAAGGAATGCACTTCAACATAATAAAGGCCATGTATGACAAGTGCACAGCTAAAATCATACTCAATTGTGAAGAATTGAAAGCTATCCTTCTAAAATCAGGAGCAAGACCACGATGCCCACTCTTGCCACTCTTATTCAATGTGGAAGTCCTAGCCAGAGCAATTAGGAAAGGAAAAGAAATAAAAGACATTCAAATTAGAAAGGAAGAACTAAAACTGTCACTATATTTGGATGACATGATTTTACATACAGAAGACTCTAAAGATCCCACCAAAAAAACCATTAGAAATAATAAATATAGTAAAGTTGAAAGTGACAAAATCAACATACAAGAATCTGTTGTGTATCTATTTGCTAACAATGAGCTAGCATAAAGAGAAATTAAGGAAACAATTCTATTTACAATCACAACAAAAATAATAAAATACCTAGGAATAAATTTAATCAAGGAAGTAAAAGACCTGTACACTGAAAACTGTAAGACATTGTTGAAAGAAACTGAAGAAGACACAAATTAATGGAAAGATATTCCATGCCCATGGATTGGATGAATTAACATTGTTAGAATGTCCTAAATATTACCTAAAGCAATTTGAAGATTCAATGCAATTCCTATCAAAATCCCAAGGACATTTTTCACATAAATATAATAAAAACTCTGAAATTTATGTGGAACCACAAATGAACCCAAGTAGCCAAAGTAATCCTGAGAAAAAAGAATAAAGCTGGAGGCATTGTGCTCCCTGATTTCAAATTATTTTACAAAGCTGTAGTAATCAAAACAGCATGCTATTAGCAGAAAAAACAGATACATAGATCAATGGGACAGAATTGAGATCCAAGAAATAAACTGACACACACACACACACACACACATATATATATATATACACACACACACACAAATAGTTTATGACAAAAGAGAAAAGAACATACCATGGAGAAAGGATATTTTCTTCAATAAATGATTTTGGGAAAACTGGACAGCTACATGCAAAAAAATGAAACTATACCATTCTCTCACAACACAGAAAAATCAAGTCAAAATGGATTAAAGACTTGAATGTAAGACTTGAAATCTTAAAACTCCTAGAAGAAAATATAGGCAGTACATTCTTTGACATCATTCTCAGCAATCTTTTCCTGTTATGTATCCTCAGGCAAGGAAAATGAAAGCAAATATAAACAAATGGGACTACATCAAACTAAAACGCTTCTGCACAGGAAAGGAAACCATAAACAAAACAAAAACACAACCTCCTGATTGGTAGAAGATATTTGCAAATTGTATATCTGATAAGGGGGTAATATCCAAAATATATAAAGAACACATACAACTCAACAATGAAAAAACAAACAACCTGATTAAAAAATGGACAGTGGAGCTGAATAAACATTTTTCCAAAGAAGATAAACAGATGGCCAACAGGCACATGAAAATGTGTTCAACGTTACTAATTATTAGGGAAATGAAAATCAAAACCACAATGAGATATTACTTCACACCTGTTGGAATGACTATTATCAAAAAGGCAAGAAATAACAAGTTTGGAGAGGATGTAGAGAAAAGGGAACCCTTGTGCACTGTTGGTGGGAACGTAAGTCAGTGAAGCCACTGTGGAAAACAGTATGGAGATTCCTCAAAAAATTAAAAATAGAACTACCATATGATCCAGTTATCTCATTTCCGGGTATTTATCCAAAGAATACAAAAACACTAATTCAAAAAGATATATGCACCTACCTATGTTCATTTGAGCATTTTTTTTTTTTTACAACAGTGAAGCTATGGAAACAACCTAAGCGCCCATTAACAGATGAATGGATAAAGAAGATGTGACACACACACACACACACACACACACACACACACACACACACAATGGAATACTACTCAGCCTTAAAAAAAAGGAAATCTTGCCATTTGTGACAACATGGATGGACCTAGGGGATATTATGCTAAGTGAAATAACTCAGACCCAAGAAAGACAGAAAGACGAAAACCATATGATTTCACTCATATGTGGAATATAAAAAACAAACAGAAAACAAAATAAAAGAACAAACCAAACCAAACCAAAACAAACATGTAGATACAGAGAACAGAGTAGTGGTTATCAGAGGGAAAGGGGGGGGGGTGGCGGGGGGTGGGGAGGGCAAAATGGGTAAAAGATCAACTGCATGATGCATAAACTTTTGGGGGTGAGCATGCTGTAGTGTATACAAAGTGGAAATATAATGTACCCATGAAACTTATGTAATGTTATAAACCAATATTACCTCAATTAAAAAAATACATAATCTGACTTAAGCATTCCTTTTCACCAGCTGGTCTCCCAGTTTCCGTTCTTGTCCTTCTACAGTCTTAGTTGCCATAGAGTAGCAAGAGTGATCTTTGAAAAGATGTGAATCAGATCTTGTCAGTCTCCTGCTGATCTGATCAATCCCAAGTCCTTGCAATGGCTCACAGTTCCCTGGGTTAGCCGGCCTCTTTCTACCTCTCTCTCTTCGCTCCCATTCTCCCTCTTGCTCATCATCCCCAGCTCATTGGTTTTTCCTTTCCCAACTTGCCAATGGCTTTCCTGCCCCAGGGCTTTTGAACATCCTGTTTCCTTTCCCTGGAATGCTCTTCCCTGAGACCCACATGTGATGGGCTCCTTCTAATCATTTAGGTTTTAATTCAAATGATACCTCCTCAGCAAGACCTTCCTTGATGATCCTGTCCGGCAGGGCACCCCCTCCCCACCTTAGTCACCTGCTGTAGCAGAGCTTCTCAGCCAGTGTGCCTTAGTATATTGGTGTATTGCTAGTGGATGAAGGGGGTGCTCAACCCTAGGAAGGTCTGGGGTAGACCAGAGTCCAGGGTTGGTTGCCTCCAGCTATACATAGCCTTGTGTCTGCCTTCCAGTGTTCTGCAGATGCCATCAAGTTCTATGCATATCATCCTGTGAACGCATTTGGGAATCACTGCTGGCATCATCTGTATTATTTTTTCCAAAACTTTTACGACTATCTGAAATTAACAAATTTGTTTACTTATTTATCTCACCTCCCTTCACTAGAATGTAACAGGCTTTATTCTGTTCATCTTTGTATGTCCTGCAATGTCTAAAATAGCACCTGCCACATCGTAGGTGTTCAATATTTATTTGTTAAAAAGATAAGCCCTCTTTATCATCCAGAAAGCAGTGGCAAGGATCAGAAACTGGGTTAGGATGTGGGGTAAAATTCAAGCACTAAGTGAAATAATCCAACAGCTGTTAGTGGGATAATAAAATAAATCCTTAATTATTTTAAGCTGCTACTACAAGCCCAGAAGTAGAGTAAATATAGTTATATAACATTATTCTCCAAAAGAACAAATTCATAGCAAAATCAGCTGATTTGAATATAAGTGAAGTATGGGACTGTGGAAGGTTCTGCCAAAATCAGTATTTGTAAATTCATAATATTTATTCACTATTTAATACTAAAACCAAACTGCAGAAATTTACTGAGATAATAACTTTCATTCTTTGGGGAATGTAGGAAATTCATGCTATAAAAATAAGCTTCTCTTTTTATTGTGAGTTTCTGCTTTCCATTAATTTCAGCGCTAAGTCAGTGATAGGTGAATGAAGGTCAAACCTTACAGCATGATAAGCAAAATTATGGCTATACCTTTGACAGCTAACTACTGATTTTCTCTTCTCCAAGAGCAAGCAGAGAGGTGGAAAAGGAGTCACTATTCGATCTAAAAGGTAAACCTGTGCTGATAGCAACATAAACAGGGTTTCACAGATGAATTTTATCTGTGGCCCACTACCCAAGTTTCCCTGAGCTACAAACTTTCTTATGACCTACTCACGCCACATTTAACTCACATAACACACACTTGGGCAGATAGCATAGCTCTCTTTCATTTAAGGAATAAACACAATCTTTATTGCCAAATTGGTAGGAAGTATTCTTACAGTTGTTTCTGCCACATGACTTCAGAAAGAATCATTATCTGGGGCAGCTGGGCAGCCACAGATACTGTTTAAGGCACTGATCAGGTTTCAAGTCTATCTGTCCTTCGATTAGGAGCTATATAAGGGGACTGCATTCTGTTCTTTTCATTTTTGATATCGGTTTCTTAGAAATAGGTTTCAGTATTGTGGAGGCATTGCCAGCCACGACGGACATTAGCAAAGAACGATCTTAAGCTGTGTCTACATGAGGTCTCTACAATTGGTTTCAACGTGAAACATGCAGTCAATCAGGCTTTATCATTAAAGGGGGGAACCAAACAACCCACTTTACTGACTTAACTCCACTGAAGAACTGAAATTTTGCATGAATCAGCTAGTGGTGTAAGACAGAGCAGCTTTTACCTACATTGCAAGTCAAAGAGGGGAAAAGAAATTGAGTGATTAGGTTGTGTAGCAGCTTTACCTGGAAGAAACTTCACTTGCGTATTGTTTTGATTGGAAGTAACTTATTTTCAGGCTCTGATGCTAGAGGCTAGTTTGAGTGACAGCATGGTTTTATATTTTCTTTGTGATCCACAGTGAGGCTAACCTTCACCTTGAACCTGCTTGTGATGCAGGCAGTCTCTTTGCTGTCCTGCTAATAAGCTATACTCATTTCTGCCACCGTGCCTTTCTTACCCTGAGCCTGCCTCCTTTTGTACTGGGCACTGCAAAAATCGTGGGGGTCTTATGAATGTCAAGCTGAATTATGTCTTTTAGTTAGATGAGAGGTCAGCTTTTGGTTAAAATGGACATCTTTTAAAGAATTTTCTACTGCTCACTGTGAGAGTCTTTTAATCAGATCAGGTTTCTCAAATTTACCCGAACATAAAAATAGCACTACACCTGTTGCACTGAATGTGATTCTGGGAGACACGGTAGGGGAAGTGCAGGTGGAGTAGGGGTGGGCGGTGGGGAATGGGGGTGGTGGTGATGAAGACTCAGGATCATATTTTAAACAAGTATCCTAGATTGGTCTTACGTCAGGCAAATTTGTCAAACTGTAATGGAAGTTGGATGCTGGAGAGGGAAGGCACAGATGTTAGTAAAGTGCTTTGATGTCTGGCTGGTAAAACTGCTCAAGGCTATTTCTGGGCAGTGGGTTCCCTCAAATCCTCAGCACTGTGACAACTAAAACAGGTTTCAGGGCTTGGGTTAGTCATAAGTCCAGAAGACAAAGCTTTTACATTGGAAGGAAGCTTGGAGAGAATGTTCTGCCCTCAATTTACCGAAAAAGAAACTGAAGCTTTAATAACTTGCCCATGTAAAGCATCAGAGAAAGAGCTCAGATCACTAACTCAGGGCCATGTGGTCAGGCCAGGCCTTGTGCTCTAAAGGGCTCTGAGAGTGGGGTTTAATGCTCTACTATTAGCATTTTGAAATTCTTAATAATTTTTCAAAAGTTTACTTTTATCTATTTATTAGATGCATTGGGTTTTCATTGCTACACGCAGCCTTTCTCTAGTTGCAGCGAGCGGGGGCTACTCGCTTTGCAGTATGTGGGCTTCTCACTGCAATGGTGTCTCTTGTTGTGGAGCTGGGGCTTTAGGTGTGCAGGCTGCAGTAGTTGTGGCTCGCGGGCTCTAGAGAGCGGGCTCAGTAGCTGTGGCACGCAGGCTTAGCTGCTCTGCAGCGTGTGGGATCTTCCCGAACCAGGGATCGAACTGGTGTCTCCTGCAGTGGCAGGTGGATTTTTAACCACTGTGCCACCAGGGAAGTCTCTGAAATTCTTAATACTTTTATCTTTGAATTTGTGTTTTGCAAGTGAAGTCTGATGAGGTGATGGAGCATGCCCATGACAGAAGAGAAAGACACAACACCCACATCCATTGTTCTGTGCCCCACCACAGGTATACAGTGGGGTAGAGCATGAGGAGAGAGTTCTGGTGGGCCCACGATCCATGGGGGCTCATGAAACAAAATGAGTACAAGTGTGAAGGTCCATGGCTGAGTACACAGGGCCACTGAGAGCCCCCAGAGGCCACCCTTTCCGTCTGAACCATAATTTCTTCCCAACATAGAAAGGAAATGGCATTTAAGAAATCCATATGACAAAGGAGCCCGCTATATCCTTTCTTACACTTGTTACTTCCCTGTATTAGCCAACCACTTACACTGAAAGTGATGCCACAGAAGGAAAGGCAAAGTGGGTGACCCACAGTTCCTTTTCTTTTCAGTTCTTTATTTCTTGTCAGTAAGGAGAAGCTAGGGCGTGTCGATAGAATGAGCATATATCAAGAGGTGAAAAAAAAAGTCGAATTAGTTTTGTGAGCATTTCTGTTGTTCTGGTAAGACAAAATGTGTATGCATGCATGAGCTATGAAATGGGAATTGTGTAATTTCTGTGATTCTGCATTAGTTTAATGCTCTTCTGTTTGCATTCTAAAGGTGAACAATATAAAGGTGAGCAGTAAAATTCATCCTACGAATTTAAAATTTAAATTCTGCCTTACTTACAACAACATTAAATTGCAAATAAAAAGCACCACGACAAGTTGAGGGAGATTGTGGAAGGAAGGATAAAACTTTCTATTTTAGCATCTTTAACCCATTTTTCTTGCTCTTTGAACAAGAAGCCTGCATTGTAATTGTGCACTGGGTCCTGAAAATTACATAGCTGGCCCTGACTTGGCTCCCATTCCAGTGGTGTCTGAATCTGGAGCTTGCAACACAGCACCCGCTCCCTGGGAGGGGTGCAGCAAGGGCAGTGGGCTGAAAAGGGGGCAGGAGGACAGAGGCATGAGTTCCTCCTCAGGCATAATAATGTCACTCTGGCTTCTAGAAGAAAAATCTGTGCAGAGCTTTACCTTGGTCTCCATGGAAACTGGTAATATATTAAAAATGGAAAGTTAAAACACCTTTCCACTGGGTCTCCCTCTAGGAAGGAATCTCCTGTAACTAAAATATGTTGATAGATGCAGCCTCCTACTGGCTCCTGTCAGACCTCAGGTGACAGAGTTCTGTCCTTTCAAGCACAGGCTTCCATGAAGCAATTACCTTTCTTTTCACTCTTTCAGTCCAGTGAACAAGATAAGAGAAAAATCAAAAGCAATCCATTGTATTCCAATGAGTGTGCGCTTAGGGCTTCTCTTCAGACACACATAGTCAAGCTTCTCTGTCTCCTAGCTTTCTGTTAGCTTGCAGCTCTCAATTTTCTTAGAACTGAAAGCAAACATCTTTCGGAAGGTTTTGTTTATAGTTTGGTCTGAGTCAAACTTGGAAGACTGAACTGTCTCCCAACATTGGGTTTACTGCGGGGGGAAGGTAGTGAATTTCAACATCCCTCCCACCTGGAGCTTCAGAGGCATCTTCTGTGACCGAAGAACGAGGCAGCCCAGGGTAACAAAGTGACAGAACATGTGTGGCCACTTGGTGGGGCTCCCCCTCTGGCTGTGACTGGCAAACTTTGCACGTGGTCCTCCCAAGCGAACGCGAAGAAGAATGCTGAATGTCGCCCCTGCCCCCTCCAAAGAAGTCCTCAAAGAGCCCCACCTCATGAATGCACTCAGGCTGGTGTCTAATTTTCAGGAATCATAAGGACTCTGTAGTGAGAATGGAGGGCTCTCAGAGTCATTCACAGTGGGTTTTCAAACCACGGAAGCTCCGCCCCCGATATTCCCACAGCACCTCATCCCGTCCCTCCCAAACTCGGGTGGAAAGATGTAAATGAAGAGCAGCATCAGGTCAGGCTGCAGGTGAGCTGTGTGCTCTCTGCCCGCAGCATCAGCATTAACACACCACCAAGCAAAACAGAACAAAATAAAACGCCCCTGTCCCCAGGTCCTCCCGCAGCAACACACACAGCGCTGCTGTACCATGCACCTGGGGAGCCGGCCCCTCAGGAAGTCTAGACCACAGGCTCACCTGTGTTGCTTACTCAACGGGAAAAGAAACAAGCCTGCTAATGGCGCATTTCTGTGGGGAGATGATAAGTGTCCTAATTAGGAAACTTTCGAAAATGAGTGATTGAGGCATTATTTGATCTGATTTGGGTATTGCTACCGTTTGAAACCTGAACGCATTAAGCAGCAGTGAATAAGAGTAACAGGGTAGGCTAGGCAGAAAGAAATGGAAAAGGTCTGCTGGGAAAGAAAAAATTAATGTGTTTTCTATTGAAATTACCTATAAATGGCTTGTTAGAAATAGGTCAAGGAAAAAATATATTTATATATTCACCCTCATTCCATCCTTTGTGCCCAGCTTGTTATCCAGAAAGCTTTAATTCTGTGGCTTATTACCCTTAGAGCATTAGCACAAATAACACTGATGTATGTAGATAATGACCTGCAACATGACAAATGTCTGGAAGTGTACTGTGCTGAGAATCAGGCTGATTTCTTTATGGGAATTCTTACATCTGACTTCAAATCTTGCTGAAAAATCAGCTCCTCTGTGAAGACTTCTAGGTTCTCCCACCTCCCACATACATATCTCCCATACCCTAACAGGTTAAAAAACAACATTTAAAATAATTATTACTCTGTCCTTGCTTCTATTATTGCAGTGGTATAATGCAGAAGGAAAGGCACAGGGATAGGGAGGCAAGCTGGCCTTCCTGCAGAGACCAGCTCTCTGGCATAAAAGCCACATGATTTGAGGCAAGCTGTAACTCTTGGTTTCTTCCACTGTAAAACAGGGATGATGGTTATACTGACTTGGAATTGTTATAAGATTTAAATGATATAATGAAATACAGAATGTGCATTATTCAAGAATAAATGTCCAAGATAATTATTCAGGCATTAGTCACCTGCACTGTTGTAGCAGCTTACAATCTTTAGAATTTATGAATATGTTACTTTACATGGCAAAAGGTATCTTGCAGATGTGATTAAACTGAGGATCTTGAAATGCGGAGATTATCCTGGATTATTTGGGTGGGTCTAATGTAATCACATGTGTCCTTCAAAGTGGAAGAGGGAAGCAGAAGAAGGGTTGGAACCATGAGATGTGAGGACTCTACTCACCATTGCTGTCTCTGAAGATGGAGGATAGGGCACAGAGAGCTAAGGAATTCAGGTGGCCTCTAGAAGCCAGAAAAGTTAAAAAAAATGGATTGCCCCCTAAAGCTTTTCATAAAGAAATGCAGCACTGCCTATATACCCTTATTTTAAGCGAATGAAATGTGTGTTGAATTTTTACTGATGGAACCATAAGATAATGAATTCTTGTTGTCTTAAGTCACTAAGTTTTGGGTAATTTGTTACAGCAGCAATAGGAAACCAATACGCTTACCTTATATATTTTCCACTTGACAGCCAGAGGGAACTTTTGAAAACCCTGGACCAATCATGATACTTTTCTGCTCAAAACCCTCCAGTGGCCTCAGTTTCACTCTGAGTACTCCAAAGACAAACAGGGTCCTCAAGACCCTCTAGGATCTGGCCCTGCCACCTTCCTGACCTTAGCTCTGTAAATCTTCCCTTTCTTACTCTGTGGCTATTCCTAGAATATGGCAAGCCCTCTCCTCACCACAGGAACTTTGCCTCCACTCAGGTTCCCACTCTCTGAAATCTTCCAGCCTCAGAGTTGATGTGGTCAGGCGGGTAAGCTCATGGGCTTGAGCCAGCTTGCTGGGGCTCCAGCCCCACCTCTGCCACTTGTTAGATAGTGTTGGCAAGTTATTTAGCTTTTAGTTAAAAAGTAGTTTAGTGCTTCAGTTTGCTCATCTGCAAAATGAGGATAATCACAGCTCCTACAGCATGTGATTTTCATGAGGATGTAGGGCTGCACCTGCTTCAGCTGGACCCCTCAATAACTATTTCAGTGTCTTTGTGGCTCAATGCCTTTTCCTCTGTCATGGCTCAGCTCACTGATTCCTATCAGTCTCTGTCGCTTTATTGTATTTTTCCTGCTTGCACGCAGCACCACCTGACATGTATTTATTTGCTTATTCCCATTGTCTCCCCTACGAGACTGTAAGCTGCATGAGAGCAGGGACTTTCTTTTGTTCACTGTTGAATCCTCAGCCCCTGGAACAGTGCGTGGCTCCAGTAGGCTCCCAATGTTTGTTTGAGAATGGATTTATTCCTGTTGGGAATGCAGGAGAGGAAACATCAACAGTGAATCTGAGGTTGTTTTGGGACAACTTTTTTTGTCCCCAAAGTTGAACATGTTGCTCATGTTCACAGGACTAAGTCCTGGTTTTTTATTTGCTATCTCAGGCAAAGTATTGTCATAGGTACTTTCTCATGTCCTTTCTAGCTGAGGTCTTTTGCATAAGGGCGCTCCCATGGGGCTTCTTGGTTCTTCCATGTTCCTACCTCTAGGAAACAGATTTTACTTGCCTGAGTCCTTAGGTACGTATTTGGTGCCATGCTATAGTTGCTATTCATGCCTTAATAAAACAATTTATATACAGTGAGGGAGCACAAGGTGCTTATATAACTAAAAATGTCCATGACCCCAGATTACTTCTAAAGATACAAAGTGTTGACCATGAGGCCGGCAGGAGGGAATAGTTTTAAAGGAGACTCCTTAAAATCATGTCAAATAAAGGATTGGTATTTATAACTCTTATAGTTGGGTTTAATTTAATAGTACTGTAGAAACTGCTAAAAACAGGATGTAGCCTATTTGGAGATTTAAGTTCTATAGTGGTATAATGTCATTTAGAGTAATCTTATTTAAAGAATTTTCTGAATATTGGTGGCATCTTGCTGCTACACGCAGACTTTGTGCGCACAGAAATAGAACAAGTATCTTTAATAAGCTGATTATTTAGGCCATTGATACAGTTAAAAAAATGAAATGAATGATGGTTTATTTGACTGAGTTAAGGTAATCAACTGGTTGACTTGTATACCAGTCAGGGTTTAGGTGCAAGTAATAAATACTCCATCCATTCTTTTTTCTTTTTTCTTGTGGTAAAATATACATAACATAAAATTTACCACTGTCAATTGTACAATTCAGTGGCATTAAGTGTATTCACAATTTTGTGCAACCATCACCACTCTCCATTTCCAGAATTTGTTCATCATTTGAAACAAAAGCCCTGTATCCATTAAATAATAACTCCCCATCCATTTCAACCTGAAGGCCTGTAGCTGTAGCCTTTATTGCAGGGCAGGTCTAGTACTAACAAACTCTCTCAGCTTTTGTTTGACTGAGAATGTCTTAATTTCTCCCTCATTTTTGAAGGACAGTTTTGCAGATATGGAATTCTTATTTGACAATTTTCCTCTTTCAACACTTTAAATATATCAATTTTGCTGCCTTCTGGTCTGAAAGGTTTCTGCTGAGAAATCCGGTGAGAGTTGTATTGAGGTTCCCTTGAAAGGTGATGAGTCACACCACCATCACTTATTTCCCTAATCCCAGGTTCCTTTCTTCTACTCTCCGTATTCAAACCAAGTCCTCTAGATTTACCTCTTTCATATTTCTTAAACATATTCTTTTTTCTCTATCTTCACTGCCAGCAACTTAGTTCGTCTCTTGTTAGGATTACAATTCTGCTTCCTACCTTGTTTTTCTAATTATGCTTTTGAGTTTCTCTGGCACAGTCTCAATGTTCCATAAATTTGATCTGAAACACTTATGACCATGATGCTTACCTTTTTAAAGTTTTTCACTGGTTCCTCATGGGCTTTGGCAAAGTCCAGATTTCTGGCCATGACATTTAAGACCTCCTGCCTCAATCTCTCTTTGCCCAGTTTTCTCAGGCTTACTCAACTACTGGTGATTTCATGAGTGTTGTGGGTATCTTTTGTAACTACGTGCCTGAAAAGTACTTCTTTTTTTTTTTCATCTTTGCTTGGATAATTTCTACCCACAAGTTAACACTTGGCCTAGGACACACTTTGTCTAGAAGTCTCATCTCATCACTTTCTCACCACCACAGATTAAATATTTTTCATGCTCTTAGAGCATCTTGTATATATTTTTACTGTGCCATTTGGCACTCTGTATTGTACAATCTTTTGTTTTAGTGTTTTCCTACTGTACAGTACGGAAGGGATATTTTTAACTGAGTTTCATGTTTTTATTGCCTAGCAAAATGTAAGTTCTATAAGTCCATGTGGGATGAATAAATGAATGAGTCACCACTGTCCTTATTAAAGGAAAGCATTAAAAAAAAAACTGTCAGAATTCCTCTTATTTTTCTTTAGAGAAAATTTTTAAAGTTTCATTATTGTTAATACTTTACAGATACCCAATAATGAATGGAAAGAGTCTGGCCAGTTTCTGTGTCATTCAAGAGAAAGAGGTGGAATTAATGTACTATAAGTAGAATCTTTTCAGATTTTTTTCCATGATGCAGCCCATTCACGTCTCATTTTAAACTATCCTCTCAGTTGCTATCATTTCTCAAGCAGCCATTTTTATTGTTTTCCATTTTTACATCAACTTTCCAGTCCCTGTTACCAAGTGCAGACCCTTAAAGCGGTTATTTCCCCCTCTTCTAAGGTAAGCCTCATTGTTGGTGCAGGACCAGTGTTCTTCTAACATATAATTTGCTATCACATTGAACAACATTTTATGAATGTTTCCAAAGGTCAACCTGCATCATTGATCTTCCTTATGACTGGTCTGTCTTTTGATCTTGGTTGTGAGGGCAGTTAATAATATCATTATGACTTCTATAAAGGAGTCAGTTTAATCCATCAAAGCTGGAGAGTGAGCAAAGAGTGCTAAATCAAATGAGGTCAAGTTCATTGAGTGGGACAGAGTCATGTGGCACCCCTACAAGTTGACCAGTCATTTCCACAGTTGTCATTACTTTTGAAGAAAATAAACATTAGACCCTAGAAAAGTGGCACTGTTCAGATAAAGGGGAAAAGTAGCTTAGAATTTCCACGGGACTAACTGCCTAGCTGTATTCCTTGGGAGATGTAGAAAACAGGCCACTGCAAAATTTATGCCACAACCCCTCTCATTTTTTCCCACTGAGCTCCCTGTACTTTAGCCGAGTCTTTCCCAGTCACATCCTGAGCATTCTCACTTTTATACTTCCGTATGGTTGTCTTGGAAAACATCCATCAGTGTACTGTTTCTCTGAGTCCTTCCCATTCTAAAATACAGCTTCCTACATGGACGTTCACTGCTTTCCCATGCAGTGATCTCTTCCTGTTTCTATGAGCACAAAGCAGTTTCTTCAATCCTCTCTTCATTATTTATGTGGAGATTATTTATTTTTTGTTTATTATGCACCTTAAAATCCCTAGCACAGTGCCTTGCGTCTAGTAGGTGCTCAATAAGAGATTGTGCCATGAATACTGCAAATGTTCATGGCTCCAGCAGCTGTGAAAGCAGCGAAGGAGGCACTGCTCGGCTGTGGGAGAGACAGAAAGCTGGGACCTAGGGGGTGCCCACAAGCATGAGTGATGTCAGGACTGAGGCAGTCATCCCACAACTAACATATGGGAAAAAAGGTGCGGAGTCAAAGGTGCATTAGAAATGTCAGAGCTTTGACGTATTCCTGCCCTTTGGGAGGGAGGGGAAGATGTGAAAAAGAGAGCCAAAGCCAGATCCCTATGTCCTGCTCCGTTCTGCCCTGTTAACGCTTGATCAGAGTTATTCCGGGAAGAAAAAAAATGTGACCCTGAGTCTCAAGGAGGATGAAGAAGCCCAGCAGGACGAAGACGTTTACATTTCTGATGTTGAACATAATGACAAATAAATGCTCCTTATAAGCTTTTTTATAAGGGGCGTTTATTTTGGCACCCTCCCAGGGGCCACTGGTATTTGGAGAGGTGGTTCTGGTAAAACTAATGTCAGCCATATGCACTCAGCTCTCTCAAGGGGCTGGGGGTTATGTAACATTTGCTATTGCTGATGGAAGTTTGATTTGCAGAGTCCACCTTCAGCTCTGGTTCCAACCTTCGGCTCTGGGGTCCAGGGCTCTTTTTCATATCTCAATAATCCTAAAGGAACTTTCATGTTTACCCTTGTCAGACAGCTCAGGCGAACTGAAATGTCAGGTGTCTTTTCCTTCAAATTGGAATTAGGTCTACTTAAGGTAGGAACACGCTTATGTTAATTTGAACTTGATTGGTAAAACGTGAGCTAATTTTAAAAATACAATTTCTTTGCTAGATAAGCTCTTTCAAACATGGGTTTTCAACGCTATTGGGACAAAGACTTCAAAGTATTTTCTCCCTTTTGCTCTGTGGAGGAGACAGAGGAATACTTTAATTCCCCAGCTCTGAAGTATTGTGTATCCCTGTGTGTTGCTACTGTTGAAGCAGGTCTGACTTTTCTGCTCTTCTCTCGTTTCACCCATCTTCTGCATGTTTAAACAGCTAATTAACATCAAATTACTTTTTTAGGTGCAAGTTTGCCAACAATTTTAGACTTTTTATAATCTTCTAAAGCCATTCATCTAAAGAGACTGTTTCCTATTTTGTTCTGAAAATTTAAAACACTTCAGAAAGCAATACAATGTACAAAATGTAAAAACTTTTATAATATGATATTTTCATCACTGTGTATGTAAGACTATGTTGCTACATTTGTTGTTTCTTTTTAGCGTTTTAATTCAAAGGATGAGGTGGCAAAGAACAATTCCAGGTAAGAATTGTCATACGTAATCCTACAACACTAACATAAAATATTTTCATTTTTATGTCTTATCCTTTAGTCCTTGTTCATCTGTTTTGTAAGTACTTTTCTTGATACTGTTGAAGGTGTTGTATGCATGCCATTTTTTTTTTTGGTAATTTTTAACTAAAAGCCACATAGTGTCAAAATAATAGTCTGCCTAAAACAAGAGGGGTAAGAAGTCAAGAGGCTAGCAATAAAAAAATGGTATGCTGAAAATCTGGGAGGGTGCTGATAAGGGGTAAAAACAGGGAAGGGAGTAGAGGAAGTCAATACTTATGAATTTTTTGGATAATTTTTAGCTTTTAAATAACATTTGGCATATACATGACAATGTAAAAATATATATGTAAGCCATAAAGTGTAAAAGTACAATGATGATACCTCCTAGTTTAGATCTTGATCGAATATTCATAATTCGCATCAATATACTCCACTCTGACCCCATCCCACTGCCTGCCTCACAAAGACAATTGCTCTCCTGAATTCTGTGATACATATTTCCTTGTTTTTACTCCTATATCAGAAGTGGAGGTGCTGAGTCATGTAGCTTCAGGCATATCACTTAAAGTTATGAAGCTAAACCCATGTGGAATCCAAGACAGAATATACCTTCAAAATCTAAAGAAAAAAAATCAAAGAAAATATAAAATGATATAAACAAAAATAAAATACAAAGAAAATAACAAAAACGTTAGAAATATAAAAGAAATGTAAACTACAAAATGAAAACCCAAACTAAATGTATTTGTTTTAACAGCAGAAGGGAGCAAACTTACCTGTTTAAAGAAAAACAGATTTAGAACAGATTTAAAAACACATTTAACAATATGTTGTCTAAAAGAGACATAGCTAAAATGAAGTGACTCAAAAACTTTGAAAACAATGAACAAAAGTTTTCCAGGTAAATATGAAGTAAAGATATTAAATAGTCAGGAGGGTCATTGAAGGTGAGTGGTTTAATCCTCAACGAGGCTATTAAAATAATGAAATTCTAAAAACCAAATAACAGTTTTGAAATACAAAAAGCAAATATCTTTGGAAATATAAGTAGAAATTGATAGTAGCATAATAGTTGTGGCAGATGTTAATATACTCCTCAGTCTTTGATAAATCATGTAGACAAAAGAAAATACAAGATACAAGTGATACAATTATTGATACTGATTTTTAAAGATATATATCAATCCTATGTTGCAAACAGAAAATACACATTGTTTTCTACCTCTCATTAAATTTTTACAAACATTGACCATCTAGTTGATAAAACTAGTTCATAAGTTCCTCAAAGTAACAATAGTATAGGCAACACACTTTGAATGTAATTGTTTGAAATTAGAAATAAATAACAAAAGTAGAATTCACATTCCCAATCAAAAATTTAAATAACCTTTTCTAAATAACTCTCAGATCAAAGAAAAAATTAAAATTGTGATTTCAAAAGAGCTAGAAAATAATGGTAATGAGAACATTGAATATCAAAACCTATAGATGTGACCAAAGATATAATGAGAAAATATTCAGAGCCCTGAACGTTTTCTTTTTCAAAAGAAGAAAGAGTGGAAGTCAATTAATTAAACACTCAATTCACAAAATTGCAAAAAGACTGATGCCAAAAACTTGGCTTCTGTGTACTGGTGCTAAATTGAATCTCGGAGACATGGTTTTGGGTGAAGTAGAAAAGTATAGCTTTACTGCTTTGTAAGGGAAAGGGGAACGCTGTGGGTTCCTGCCCTTGAAAACTGTGTGTCCTAACCTGGGAGGATTTGGTGAGGAGTTCTTAAAGCAATGGTTCAAGAGTGGGACTGCTGACAAGATAGGGTATGTGCAGGGCCTGCACGCCTTTAATCTGGCCTTAGGTGGTCTCCTAATCTTGATGAGTTTCTCTGGTTCCCTGGATCTGGAATGAAGAATACTAACACCTTTTATTTGTTAGGGTTTTTTTTTTTAGTTCTGTAAAGACCGCAAAGATTTTGTTATGTGTATCCCTTGAGGAGGAACCAGGACCTGCCCCAAGGCTGCACTATTGTTTCTTGAGGGCTCCTCCCTTATCTCTGCATCCCCTCCCTTCCCTGATGAGTAACTGTTTGAATCTGCCTTTTGGGACTCAAGAAAGGTCATGGAGGCTGGAGTCTGTTCTTTACAAATAAGAAATGGGGAACACAGAAAGTTTCTGTGCCCAGGTACCCCACAGGGTCCTGCTTGGTTTTAAGACTAACAAAAAATAAGTAAAGGAATGAGATAATTTAGGTAAATGCAGAAATTAATGGCTTAAAAAACAAAGTCCACAGATTTGAGAAATAATTCTAAGAGCAACATGGAACAACCATAAATGTTAAAAATACTTAGCCTAGTTTAAAAAAAAAAGGAGAGAAAACACAAATATACAAAATAGGAATTAGAGGAAAAATATTGCAGTTATGAAAAAAGAAATTATAAGAAATGTTCTGCTAATAAATTTGGAACTGAATGAGGAGGAAGATTTTTGAGGACACTAGAAATAAGCAAAATTGACTCAAGAATAAATTAAACATGTCAGGGATCCTCAAGACCATGTTTAAAACTGATGATTTTCTGGAAGGATTCACAGAATTTAGAAAAGCTGTTTATTACAGTGAAAGGACAGATTCAAATCAGCCAAGGAAAAAGGTACATAGGATGGAGCCCACGAGAATCATTCACAAGTCTGTCCTTTCCCAGCAAGAGTCTCACACACACACAGCAACATTGTGTGGAAATAAGTCCAGTGTTGCCAACCAGGGAAGCTCACTTGAGCCTAGGTGTCCGGGGTTTCATGGAAGCTCAGTCACATAGGCCTGGGTTGCCTGGGAGACTGACTTTTGCTACTTAGTTTCCAGCCCCTTCAGAGCTCAAATTGATATAGCATGGCCCAGGGCCCCAGGTAAACAAAAATAGGCATTCACCTTAAATCACATTTGTTAGTATAAACAGTCTGGCATGGCCTGAGGCCTCAGGCATGCAGAGACACTCTTTTCAGGCAGGATATCTAAAGGAGGTAGAGGGGCTTCCTAGGTGGCGCAGTGGTTAAGAATCCGCCTGCCAATGCAGAGGACCTGCTCCAGGAAGATCCCAAATGCCACGGAGCAACTAAACCCATGTGCCAAAAAAAAGGAGGTAGAGGTTGGGACTTCCCTGGTGGCACAGTGTTTAAGACTCTGCCTGCCAACATATATACAATGGAATATTACTCAGCCATAAAAAGGAATGAAATCGAGTTACCTGTAATGAGGTGAATAGACCTGGAGTCTGTCATACAGAGCAAAGTAAGCCAGAAAGAGAAAAACAAATACTGTATGCTAACTCATATGGAATCTAAAAAAAAATGGTACTGATGAACCCAGTGACAAGGCAAGAATAAAGGTGCCGATGCAGAGAACAGACTTGACGACATGGGGTTGGGGGTAGGGGGGGAAGCTGGGACGAAGTGAGAGAGTATAGCATTGACATATATACACTACCAAATGTAAAATAGATAGCTAGTGGGAAGTTGCTGCATAACATAGGGAGATAAACTCGATGATGGGTGATGACTTAAAGGGCCAGGATAGGGAGAGTGTGAGGGAGATGCGGGAGAGAGCGTATATGGGAATATATGTATAAATACAGCTGATTCACTTTGGTGTACCTCAAAAACTGGCACAAGAGTGTAAAGCAATTATATTCCAATAAAGAGCTTTAAAAAAAAAAAAAAAAAAAGAATCTGCCTGCCAATGCAGGCGACACGGGTTCGATCCCTGGGCCGGGAAGATCCCACATGCTGCAGAGCAACTAAGCACATGTACCACAACTACTGCAGCCCACGCACCACGCTCCCCAACAAAAGAAGCCACTGCAGCCAATAAAAAAACAAACAAACAAATAAATAAACATTAAAAAAAATAAAGGACTTAGAGGTTATCTCTGGGAAGCTGGTCAAGGGCTAGTTCTAAAGACCTTTGGAATGTGCAGGTTTTGGACAACCTATGACTGCTGAGTTAACACTTTACTACACACAAAATAAATCAATTGTGAAAGATTTTGAAAGTTGTTAAGATCTACCATTTCAAAAAGCACTAGACTTCTAAAGCTTCATAATTAAATTCCTTCCAACTTTAGACTATATAATTGCAGTGTGAGTCAACACTTTTCAGAGTCTATAGGAAGAAAGAAATCTTTATTAATATAATTTCAGCATAAAAACATACCACCAAGAACAAATGATGGTGCAGAAAAGAAAGCTACAGATGAATCACACTTTTGGATATTGATGCAAAAATCCTAAAAGAAATGTAGGCCAGTAAAATTCAGTAGTACATTAAAAGAATAACATACTGTCACCACATGGAGTTCATTACAAGAATAGAAGTATGGTTCAATACGTAGAAATAAATCACTACACTTCATGTATTAATAGTTCAGTGGAGAAAAGAAACTATATTATCCCAACAGATAGAGTAATATTTAAGCTCATCATCTAGTTCTGATTTCAAAATAAAGTTAAATAAGAAAGTATTTCTTCAATTTAATTAAAAATGTACATCTCAAATTGTTAATGAGACAAGGCCAACCACCATTTGACTTGTATTTAGTTACTAATCCTAGAAGTACTGGCCACTATTATTAGGTGAAAGAATTACAAATTGTGAAAGAATTTTAAAATTATTATTTGCAGATGGTATGACTATATATCAGGAAGAGCTAAACCAACTAGAATTTTAGTATAAACTATAAAGGAGCTCAATAATGTGACTGGTTAAAAACTGGATACAAAGAAGTCACAGTTTTCTAGTTTTTAGCAACAAAAACTAGTCAGAAATTTTTAAAATGACTCCACTTAAAATAATTCATAAAATATCTGTGAATAAATTTAAATGAGATCTATACGAAGAAAACAATAAATCTCCTCCAGGGCTATAAACAAAGATTAAAATACATGTAGAGACATATCTTCTATTTGAAGAAGATTCAACATTTTCATGGTGCGTATTCTGTAAAAATTAATCTAATAAATTTTAATAAATCTCATGCAATCCTAACATAAACTCTAATAGTATTTCTTTTGCCACTCTAAAAAAGATTGTAACATTAATCTTGAAAAATAAATATGTAATAACAGCCATGAAAATTAAAAAATGTCAGAATGTTACTATTTGAAAGAAATCAAGTAGTGTCTTTTATAATTCCCTTAAATGCCATAATATTTAAGAAAGAGGTACTAGTGAAGTCCAGACAGACCTAAGAGATAGGTGTCTGGGAAAGATAAAGCATGGAAAGTCATTTTCCATTAACTTCCTGCTCTCTCCCATGCCTGCTTTGAATCCCAACATGAGTTGCAAATGGCAGCAGCCAGTCCCAGGCTCTCCCTGCTGCCTTCTGTGTGGTCCAGCTCACTTCCCTGCCACCTTCTCTTTGCATAGGAGGAACTGGAGAAACTATTGTGTCATAAGCTTAGATTAGCCAATGAATAAGCGACCATTTGTCATGATATCCTCTTAGTTCCACAGATTATGAAACCAAACCAAAGTAGCTGGTAGAATTACAGGACCAGAGACTTGATATATGTGTCACCCAGAGAACAACCTCTGACGCCCATTTCTTTTTTTTTTTTTTTTTTTGGTACTCTGGGGAATTCCAGGCCTCTAGTACTGTGCAGAATCAGTAAATCACATCTGATCTGCAAACCAGAAGCAATCTTTTGCGATGGATACCGTATTCCTGTGTAATAAATGTTTTCTTATTTTAAAGTAATAAATCTACTTTTGTTTAACTTACAGGTGACTAGAATTGTTGCTTTCATCTTTAGAAAATCATTGAATGGAAAAATAAACCTAGATTTGGGGCTTTGAACTGATGCTATAATGGGATAAGACTCTTGAGAACCTTGGCAGGAGGTGACTATATTTTGAATTTGTTAGCAAAATAAATCACTGGGCCAGAGGGTAGGCTATGGCAGGCAGAATTTTACTCTGGCCCTCCAAACTCCCACCGCTTGGTATGCCACAGTCTCTATAGTCTTCTCAGCTTGAGTGTAGTGGAACTAGAGAATATGATGGGACATTACTCCCATGATTAGGTTACTACCAGTTGATGGGTTAATAAAAAAGGGAGATTATCCTTGCTGGGCCTGACCTAATCAGGTGAATCCTTAAAAGGCATGGTACTGGGCATCTCCCGAAGTCAAAGTAGTAGAAACATTCTCTTGCTGGCCTTGAAGAGACAAGTTGCAATGAGTCCTATAACCACATGAACTGAATTCTACCAACAGTCTGAATGAGCTTAGAAGGGACCCCAAAGTCCAGATAAGAACACAGCCTGACTGACACTTAGACACAAGATTGCAGCCTTATGATGCCTGAGCTGAAAAGCTGGTCAAGCCCTGCTGGAACTTCTGACCTATGGAACTGTGAGATAATCAGTGAGAGCTGTTTTAAGCTGCTGTTTGTGTTAATTTGCTATGTGACAATAGAAAACGAAATACACAGACCTCTAGCGGAAGAATCATGGAAAATGATTTTTGTTTGTCTTGTTCCTTTTAAAATAGTAAACATAGTTTTAGTGTTTTGTGTCCTTGTCTGTATTCTGTTTCCTCTTCCCCACCCCCCTTCCTTTCTCTCCCTTTCTTTCACCTTCTCTTCCTCTCTCTATAAATCTTTCTTTGAAGTTTCTCTTCCTAGTAAGCCTTGATCTCTGCTTCTGTCATGATATATTTCTGTATTATAGCCATGTGCATTTATAATCAGTGGGGTTGAAAGGGTCATAGAGATGTCATAAAGAGTTCCACCATTAGTGAGCCCAGTGGACTTGAGCAATTTACATAATTCATTTGCAAATGAGAAGATGTCTGAAGGTTCCTACTTGTACAAATGTTCAACAATTCTATGAACTGCCCACATCTGTGTGCAAAATTGGAGATAATGGTGTCACTGTTTCTGGGGTGTTTTGAAGGGTAACATAAATGGTGACAGTCAATAATTTATCTTGAACAGCTTTCTCCCCTGGAACAGGCTTGTAATGTTCCTAAATCATCACAGCCTCATTCGAGAGCTTCACGTAGGTATAAGGATTGGGCTTTCATCCCAGGCAAGCTCTGATTTATCTTTCCTGTAATATCACTTCAATTTCCTTACCAACAGTATAGAAGAGATCTAAAAGAACAGATGCCAAAAAAAAAAAAAAAAAAAAAGAGCAAGAATTCAGTCAGTGTGATCCTCCCTTCTGATGATTTCCTTCCAGGAGGTTAGAATCAGCCTATGTAAATCCCACCTCTAGGTAATCAGCATTACTCTTCTAAGTACTGGGGATTAAAAGATGAATAAATCAGACCTTGAAGTAGCTCACATTCTTGTTGGTCAAGGTTGGTGTATGACCATGTGACCATGACAACCGTAAGCAAATCAGATCTCAAAATCATAACAGGAATATAATCCATGTACTACAGGGGTTCAGAAGAGGCTGATTCTAGGGTTGAGAATTTACAGTGTTCTTAAGCCCTCCCCACCTTGTGGATATTGAATTGAGAGTTGTTGGAGGAGGGGATTAAGTCACCATCCCTCAGCTGGGAGGAAGGTTGACGCTGGTGCTTTCTCCTTCAAGTTGTGGGCCTGACAAACAAGCAGTTTGAAGGGTAGTGAACTTGTGTCTGATTTACCCTGGGAAGTCTAAACACAACCTGCATTACTGATTAGTTCAGGCAAAGTGTTATTAATGGGCCAGGCACGGTCGAGCAAGGAGGCAGCATGACATTGTTCGATATCGATTGTTACATGGGGCCCCCTAGAGGGGCCTGGTCTCAGCAGGAAAATGTGGAGGTTCTGGTTGTTTAAGGATAGAGAAGTGGTTCCCAGTTTCTCTGGTCTCAGGATCTCTTTACACCTTTAAAAATAATTGTGGACCTTGAGGAGGTTTTGTTTATATGGAGTATAGCTACCAATTCTTATTAGAAATTAAACCTGAAAAAAAATTAAAATGTTCACTTATAAATTCATTAAAAAATAGCAGCAATTATATTATATATTAGCATAAATATATATGAAAATAACAAAGTTTCAAAAACAAAAAAATAATTCAGAGGGAAGAGAGGTGCTGTTTTAAATTTTTGCTAATCTCTAATGTCTGGTTTTATAGAAGACTGCTGGATTCTGCTTCTGCATTCAATCTGTTGTTCTGCATTCAATGTGTTGTTTTGATTGAAGTATGGGAAGAAAGTTCAACCTCACAGTTATGTACTAGTTGGAAAAGGGAGGAATATTTGAATAGCCTTTTCAGATAATTATGAATACATCCTATAGCCTCTTTAAAACACACTGTACACTTGTGAGAGAAAGAAACTGGAAAAGGTAAAGCACATCTTAGTATCATGATGAAAATGGTTTTGACCTTGCAACCTCCCTGGAAGGGTCTCAAGCATCCTCAGGGATCCCTGGCCCTGGCCCGAGAAGAGCTGTGCTCAAGGAAAGAGTAACCAACCAGCCAGAGATGTGCCACACTTGTCTCCATGGAGAGGCTCTGGGTGACGATGAAGGTCTCTGAAAACACAAGGATGAAGTCCAGAAAATAGCATTTAGGTAAGAACTTTTCTGTTCCCCTTATCTCTTCTCTGTCTTCAATCTCTGGTCCTGGGAGGGTTGGAAACACAGGTAACCAATGTGGAGGAGGAAGGAAAGAAAAAGGGGAAAGAGGAGCATCCAACCAGACATTCCCTCCCCTAGTGGCAGCCTTCCTGCCCACAGCAGACCTGAGGTGAGGAAGAAAGCCTGGCTTTAAGACTGACCCTTTTAATCTAGTATTTTCCAGAGGATATCCATGTTGTTGCCTAAAGTGATCAGATAAGAAATGGTGACTGCCTGAATTTTCATTCAGGGGTGGAGAAGCAAAAGACCTCCACAGAATAAGTGTAAAGGCATAGTGAGTGGAAATAAAAATAAATTTGCCTGATCAGCATTTTGGTTAAATACCTTTTAAACAAATAATTGCACAAGGAATGTGTGATCTCGATGAGAGAAAATCACAGGTGTTTTAGAGGTAAATAATACTGGCCCCAATCTAATCTTGGGAAGAGGATCTTGACTGGAGACCACATTGAAAATATGGAATTGGAGTCAGATTGGACCAGGGTTTGGCTGCCAGTCAGAGCCACTCGTCCTCGGCCTGCTGGGCGGTAAGGGGCGACTAGGGATCAACCCCGTGGCTCCTGCAGTGGAAGCACGGAGTCTTAATCACTGGGCCTCCCGGGAAGTCCCAAGAGAGGAATCTGCTTTAAACAGAGTTGCTTTTCTCCTTTCCATGGAGGATAGAAGCCATTCATAACCAAGAGGGGCTAACGGGCAGCATGTTGAAAAGCTTTTATCTTTTTCTCCAGGAGGAGAATTTCTGAGACTTTCAAGCATATATAAAATTCATCTTTCTTCCCTCCTTTCAGCTATTGGGGCTTACTCTCTCCAGCTATGCTCATGGCAAACCTTGCAGGATATGTCAGGAGGAAAATCGACCTTGTGTTGTTACACCCTAAGGGAAAGCAGCCTCTAGTCACCTAGGCAGATTGCTTCCTTTCTCCTTTCATTCTCTCTGAATACACCCTGTCCTCCCCCAGTCCCTGTTCCTGCTCGCCCCTCCCTAGACCCCTGTGTTTACCTGCCTTAGCCCAGGAGGTGGAAGGCGTGGCAGCATCATCAGAGCTGCTTCAGGGGACTGTCAGATCAGAGAAAACAAGCAGGTCCACAGCCAAGCCAGTTAGAGCCTTGTGAGGGAGTCAGGTCATGACTTGCTTCTCCCCGTGCCACGCTTAAGGAAGAGAGACTCCCTGGTTATGACTATAAGACCAGTTATCAGACTGATGGGGATAAAGTCATCCTGGCTTATTTGCAGAGAAGGGCTCACGTAGAAAGTGCTGCACCTGAAAGTCACCTGAAGACCTCAGTTTCTCAGGCAGACAAAACTTCCTTTTTAAACCAGTTTGGTTGTAAAGGATGGGTGGGCAGGAGGGGTTACTAATGGCTGTTACCTTATGCCAGGCATTATATAAAAATCATCTCATTTAGTCCTAAGAAAACTCTAGGAGCTAGATTTTCTTATCCCCATATTGCAGATGAGAAAAGTAAGGTGCTGAGAGATTGAATGACCTGCCCAACCCACACCACGAGTAAATGATAGAGCTGCAGATTCGTAGAGATCATTTTGGTGCCAATGGAGGTTCATGTACTGCCCAAATGCACAGTATTTCTCACTGCTCGTTGTCAGTTATTGTTCTGATTAAGCGGGAACTGCTTAAAGGACAAGAAGATAAGGTCAAGGTTTTCTTAAAGTTTATTACTCTGTTGTTGTTGGGGATATTGCTCTTTATGGTTGTTTTTAAATTTGGCAGGTAGTAGAGGAAGAAAAGCTGGGGATGACTATTTTGTAAATTGATTCATTATTTTTTCCTTTTAGGAACAAGAGACATCTGTGTGTAGAAAAATGAATTTTTTCTTCTTTACTTTTCTTCCTCCCTCCCTCCTTTCTTTCCTGTCTTTCTCTTTCTTTTTCTTTCCTTCCTTCCTTCCTTCCTTCCTTCCTTCCTTCCTTCCTTCCTTCCTTCCTTCCTTCCTTTCTTTCTTTCTTTCTTTCTTTCTTTCTTTCTTTCTTTCTTTCTTTCTTCTTTTTCTTTCTTTTCAGATTTCTCTAAAAAGATTTTTTGTATTACAAAGTTTGAAAGAATACAGGAAAGTAGGAATAATAATATAATGAATACCCATGTAACTACAAATTCTTCTTTTTAGGTTAAAACAAGTTATCTCTAAAAATACTTTCCCCATGCCCTTTCCCTCTGGCTCCCAAAAGGGAGAAATCACCTCCTGACTACAGCTTTGAATTAAGATCTGACTTTAGCTCCTTCATGGCAGACACTTAGTTTCTAATAAGACGGCTCTTCCTAAAGTTTTGAGTTCTCTGTTTCCTATCTACTTACGGCCCCTTCGTTCTGACACAGGAAAGCTCCGTGGTAGCCATCTTCATAGGGATGTTTCTAGAATTAATGAGCTGAGAGAGATGCCATTTTGAGCTTCTTTAGAAAAAAAATTAACGTGCAGCCTATTTCTCCTGCTTCAATCTATTTTTAGAATAAGAGGCTGTCTTATCATTCTCTTACACATACACGCGCTTAACAGACATCACTCCAGGATTTATTGAAGGATAGAAACTGGGGCATAATTTCTAATTGAATAATGATAATAAGAAAAGATTCAGGGCCATTCTGAAACATGAACATATGAAGGATAATTAGCTGATAATAAAAACGATAAAGCCAAACTAGTTCTTCACTTATCAATCAGCAAGCGAACACAAAGCACTATGAAGTTATTTCTTATATTAACATGTATTTGCTCATTTATTTTTGGCTTTGTAGCTAAATTTTAATTTTTTTATATGATGCTACAAAATAAGAAGAGCAAAGGTGTCCTCGCTCTACCTTTATTAGCTGCATGACCCTGAGCCAGCAATTCCCCTTTTGCAAGCCTCATTCTCCTCATGTGCAGCATAGAGATAATGAGGGTACTCACTTCATCAGACATTGTGAGGATCAAGTTAAATCACTCAGGCACAGAGCCTGGTTCCTAACTTGTTCTCAATGAACGGCCACCATTGCTTCTGTGCTGATTGCAATAGTTTTAGCAGTTGTTTGGAATGAGAATTACATCACTCCCAGAAATGCACTGAGTGACTTGTGCTTTCTATCCCTGTAACTCTGGAGTCTATGGGGTGAGAGGTCCTGGTCCCCAAGGGGTCACACTTTTGACAAGGGCCACAGCAAGATTCCTATTGAATTATAAAGTATGGCTGCCACCTGAGCAGTTTAGGCGACTTCTGTCATGGGCAGGAGAGAAGAGCTGTCATTGCCTTGGCCCTGAGCATCCAGAGGAAGTAAATCTGCTGTTGTATATTGGGATAGGGAGGAATATGTAGGGAACCCAGATGATCTACTTGGGTGCTTCCTGGTACTCTCTTTACAATCGTGATTATAAATGGACAGACAATTCCCAGAAATCTCAGCCTGAGAATTTTTTTTTTTCAACAGTGAGATTCTTTTTTATTATTTTAGAGAGAGAATGTAGGGGGAAAGTCACAAATGTTAATAATCCATGTTGCCAAGCTTCTGAGGAGTAAAAATTTCCCAGCTAGGAGGAATATCTCCCTCAGCCTATCAATATGAATACAAAGCATCGTCCCCCTCCTCAGCAAGTCCTGTACTCAGAAAGAACTGGCCCAAATCTTGGAGAACAACCAATTCACATGGAGGGGCTGAAGCTTCCAAACACAGGCACTGTTTTCTGTCCTGCATCTTCTTCTCAGCGGTGACATGTCCACTGCCCAGGGAACCGGTGGCAGGAAGCCCAGGGTGAAGCAGCAGCAGATGTTTGTGTGGTGGCAGTGGCTCACAGCCCCCAGACTCAGAGCTCTGCCTGATGGGCTTCTGCCTTCAGCAACTGCTATGTGAGACCAGCAGAGATGAATAATAGTCACAGTGATCTAAAATGGATGGTGAAGGAGGGAGATAATGGGTATCAGTTGAAGCCTGAGATCAACTGCAGTGGAGGAGAGGTGACTGTTCCCACTAAGGAACCTTCCTCTTCTAAGTTTCTCCTGAGGAAGAGAGGCCCACCAGCAACCAGGGGGAGACTCTCCCTGGTGGTTTATGGAGAAATGGATCCAAAGAGCAGCAAGGGTGAACTCTGATAGTCGCAGAGATGTGCTGCCCATGTCTCCCTTCAAGGGAGGACTTGCTGTGGGGGTGACCAGGTGTCTGCTCATCTCAGGGGCTACCTCAGCATCTGGCTCCAGGGTTCCTGATTGCAAGGAGTTTCTGGATGTGCATCACAATTTGATTTTTCTCTGTAGCATCTTGGTTCTTCTCCCTTCCATTCACAGGTGTTGGTTCCTTGTGAACATCTTGCACCCAAACTCTTTCTCAGCATTTGCTTCTAGATAAATAGACCTGTGACAGCTCCTGTTTTAATTTCGAGCCATGATACTGGCTAATTCCATATACCACCCACCCTCCATTTTTGTTCTATCCTTTCTAATTCCATTGTATCTGATTATATTCCTTACTTATAATCAAGGCTAATTTTTTCTCCTATGTCTCTTAGTGTTATTGTAAGAATTCTATGCAGGAATTCATATGTGTATTATAAGTTAAGAAATAGAAATAAATTTTGGCCAAGTAAAGGAAAGGGGGAAAAAAAGGAGAGGAAAATTTGAAAGACTCTGATGCAGCCCACAGAATCCAAGAAAAAGATGATCAAGCTGGATCCAGGGAAGGAATGATCCTGTGAGAGCTTCAGGGTGTTTAGGAGTAACAGTTCACAGACCTCTTTTCCCTCAAAGTACTGCCATCAGTACAATTTCCAGCATGATGATTCTTCATTCTAAGTTTCAGATTCACAAGCAAGGGAACATGATTGACCAGCCTATGTCTGCTTCAGATCAGGGAAGACAGAGGAAGCTGTTGGAGACCCACAGCTGAGGAGCTGCCCCCATAGATGAGAAATCTCTGGGGCAGCCATTCCAAGAGGCATTTATTGCTTTTAGTAACAAATCAATGAGTAGAGAAGGCGAGTTTCAATGACTCACTTGGTTGTCAGAACTTTGTTAGCAGAATTGGAAAAAATATAGGAAGCCTAGCTTATGTTTCAGTGTTTTTCCTCTATCGAGGCTCTGCCCACCTCTCTTCTCTCTTCTTGGTTTTGGTGAACTGGCCCTTAGGATGCTTAGAGACATTGCCTTCCTCAGTGACTTGGTGGCCACTCATTGTGAAGAGCTGGGTTTTCTTCCCTCTCCCCTGGAAGACCAGGCTCCATCGGGTCAGTGAGTGAAGGGCAGCTACAGCCATGGGCATCCCCTCCTAACTGCTCACTGCAGAAATGATTCTGAGAATCTCCAGTCTTCTGTATCAGGTAACTTTGATAGAGGGAAGCACTTTTTCTAGAGGGATATCTTGTTTCAGGAATAATTGCATTTCTGAAGAGAAATATATGAACTACGTGATGTTGTAAAACCAAAGCAGGTAACCACAACATATTTCTCTTTTGCCTTAGTGGTTAGAAATGTCAGATCCATACTAACTTCTCAAATGTAGAAATGTGTTCAGCTGTGCATTTACTAACACCAACTCTTTCCTTTCTCTTCCATGGACTCCTTTTTGCTCTGTGTCTAAATCTCCTATTGTGCCTTTGTGCTACATTCAAAAGTGTGAGTTGGTCCAGGTCCTTTTGGAAGCACACAGTATGTAAATCTTTAAATAAAGATAAGCCATCGTCCCTCCTCCTCCCTTCACAATGGAAAATAGCCATAATGGCTTATTTCAGAGATAAGGAAACTGAAGTGTTTTGATGAAAGAGAAGTGACCAAATTGAAGATAAATGCTAGGTCTTCCACAGAATGAAATCAACGTTTACAGATAACACACAGGCTCTTGGCACCAAGATGGAAAGTTTGAAAACACAGCCTTTGCCAGAGTTGCCTCTGGAACAAAGAGGAGCTACCATTTTTACCTGACATAAAGGGGTTCCCATGTCTCCTCTCTGTTTTTTTAAATCATCTGAGCGAAAGGTTTGTCAGTGCCTGCTCTGCGTTCACCCCCTTGTGTTTGACAGTTAAATCCCTGAAAAGGGTTATTTTTTGGCTCATTATCCCCTTTGGAAGAAATTGGAGTTGTATCAATATATAAATTTTTTTATGGCAAAAAATTTTCTTTTTTAGGCATATAATTTTCAAAGGAAATGATAACTTGTATTTCCCTTCCTTGGACTGTTAACATATTGGGGTAGATAACTGGTATAAAGGGGGCCATCAGTTCAAGCTGGTTCCATGTGTAGGACATAAGCTTCTGTCCCATGGTCTCTCTCATTGCTCCATGGTCATAAAGCTCACCTCTTGTCCTGAGTAACCATCTTGTAAATGGGGAGAAAATTCCAAGTTCTCCACAGGTGTGAGCAGTTGACTCCTGAGGGCAGTCCTCCAAAGACCACTGAAGGTGTGAATTGCTGGAAGCAAAAACACACTGAAGCTGAAGCAGGAGGGGAGCAGGATGCACACAGACAGTGGAAGGGATCCAAGAGGATCTGGGTGGAATGCTGACATCCATCAACGTCCACCCCTTTTACTGTCAGATCCACTCACATACCAACAAGTTCTTTCCATCCTGCTGCAAATTCTCTAAGATGGCATTTGGACATAATGTCCGGGAAAAATTTTATAACTGAAGAGTTGATGGGTGTATTAGTTTGCTAGGGCTGCCAAAACGAAGGACCACAGACTGGATGGCTTAAACAACAGAAATTTATCTTCTCACAGTTCTGGAGGCTGGACATTTGTGATCAACGTGTTCGCTGAGTTGATTCATCTGAGGTCTCACTCCTTGGCTTGCATACGGCCACCTTCTTGCTGTGTCCTGTGTGCACCTACATCCCTGGCGTCTCTCTGTGTCCTAATTTCTTCTTCTTATGAGGACACAAGCTATATTGAATTAGGGCCCACCTTAATGGCCTCATTTTTAACTTAACTATCTCTTTAAAAACCCTAACCCCAAAATACAGTCATATTCTGAGATATTGGTGGTTAGGGCTTCAACATATGAATTTGAGAGGAGGGAAGTGGATACAGTTCAGCCCAAAGCAGTGGGACAGACTACTGCAGTTGGTCTCCTGATGCAGTTGTCTGCAGTGCTATAACTGAAATGAACCATTCCCCTCTCTGCCACCCATTCCAGATACGCTTCGCCATGCTGGTCTAGACAGCTTGCCCAGGTCACCTGGTTGGATGATTTTCATCCTGAGAGATCTGAGCCCCTGTTATCATAGCCCTTCCAGGCCATGGTTGCTTTAATTGCCTCTTTACAGTTAAAACTGGGAGGAAGACACCAAGGTATGTCCTAGTGAACACCTGTGTTCCAAGTACAGTCCTCTCCGCCCCATTATATAGCAACAATCCTACCACTGGTCAGTTACCCCTGTTGATATCATAACTTCTTTGCCTGCTGGTCAACCAGCATAAAAATGCCTAAAATGACCAGATAGCAGCTATAACATTAAGGATAGAGGGACTTATACTGTGTCCTCTGGTAAAGGTGTTCCTCTTCTGGAATAAGGTACTCTAGGCCTTCAGAGCCCAAGTTGGTCTCCAGCAGGAAATTAGCAGTGATGGTGAGTGGGGCCACTTCTATTTCTACCTCTTGGTTCTAAACTCTCGTATTCTGCATATGGAGGATACAGAGACATATAAGGACCACTGGCTCAAAATATGTACCACTTCCTGAAGGAGGGTGCATCAATGTTACAGGATGTCACCTCCAGGCTAATGCCTCAGCTGCATCTTATGTGATTGTTCCATCACTCTCCCAGGGCTGGTGGGTTCTGTGTGGTACAGTACAGTCTGGTGTAGGACTACTGAATACCATAGGCAGTGGTTGTTGTTGCATGTGCTTTGCTGACAAACAGGTCCCTTGGTTCAAACTGAGGTTACACAAGAACCCCTTCAGGTAATTGGATATTGTGGTACCGTATTAGTGTACCCGTTTGGCCCATTTTGCAAGCGCTGGGGTTGCCAAAGACTGAGGCTTGCTGACATTTACTGAGTGAGTCATCCTGTCTGCTTTGTTGTTTAGTGCCCCTCCTGTAGCAGATACCCTCTGGTGGGCATTAATGTGCAGCACAGAGTCCCACACCTTGTGCCACTCCCATAATTTCATCCACATGCCTCTTCTCCCCTTGCCATTTTCCTCATTACAAACCTCTGACAAACCAGCTAAGCATTTCCTCAATAGGCAATAATCTGTGTATAATCCTTCCTTTCTCTCAGCAGAATGGATGACCATGTACATCTCCTGAAGCTCTGCCCACTGGGAGGCTTCCTTTCATCATGGTGTTTCAGGCCTGTGCATAGTGAAACCACAGTGCTGCAGCAATCCTTTCCTAACATATCAAGCTGACATTTCTGTAAACCAGCCCCAGGATTTTTCTATCTCTGACAAGTGGTTGTAGAGAATCCCAGAGGTGGGCCATAGGTGAGTTGAGAGAGAGGCACTGGAGCAACGTGATAGGTAATGCTGGAACCTGGACACCTGTTCTGCAACTTACTCATGCCTAATGGTCCTGCTTGTGCCCAATTCAAGATGTACCTCCTCCGTTGTACAATGGGTTACTGCTGTACCCACATGGCTTTATGACTTGGTCAGTCTGACAGCACCCAGCTCATGATGGGAAGCTCTGGTTGGTTACAAGGTCACTTGATCTATGGTCAGAGCTCAGTCTCTATGGGGACCCAGTAGTCTTCCAGGAGATGCCTTTCAAGTGATCTTTCTCCAGAATCCTAGGAATCTGCGCTGAGACGCTCCTATCAGAGCCTGCCAGACACCCAATTCAGATCTAACACCATGGGATCTGCTGATCCTGTCACAGAGTTCCCTTTGCTCTGGGCTCCATTTGAAACTGTCAGATTTCTGAGTCTGTTGATCAATGAGTTGGAGCAGTAGTCTTAAGTTTGGTGTATGCCACCTCAAAATTTGAAAAGGCCTACTCATAGCAGTGCTTCTTTTTTAGTGGTAGGAGGTGCAAGATGCAGTACTTATTCCTTATTTTGGAGGAGAGATATCCTGGAATGTCCCAGACCACTGGACCCCCCAAATTTCACCAATGTGTTAGGTGCCTGAGTCTTTGTAGGGTGTATTTACTAGCTCTGGATTGTGTGTCTTATCGGGAAATCCAGAGTACCTGCCACTTACTGCCTATCATCAACATAGAGGGCCAGTATGCTGCTCTGTGAAAAGTCTGAACAATAAAGTTTTATTTAGACAATATTATAAAGAGAACAGGAGTGTTAACAGCCATGGGACAAGACTGAATTTATATTGCTGTCCATCTCAGGTGAATCTGAACTGCTTCTGATCCTCCTTCCTGATGGGAAGAATGAAATTATCAGATCAACAGCCATATACTATGTAAGATGCTGTGTTGATATGTTCTAGTAAGAATAACTTTTGCAGCACGGAAGCTGCAATTGACACTTCTCGGTTAGGTTTGTGGTAGTCTACCATCATCCACTATGACCCAATTGTTTACGTCAGTGGCCAGACAGGTTTCCCACCACCGCAAGCTTTAAGTCTTTGTGAGTGGCACTAATCTCTGCTATTCCACTCAAGAGATAGTAATATTTTTATTTACAATCAGTAGGAGAGGGAGAGGGACAGTTTCAGGGGATTTTTCTTGGCTTTTCCTAATGATAGCTCTTATTTCTCAGATCAAGGAACTAACGTGAGGTTTCTGCCATGTGCACAGTGTGTCCGTCCTTCACAATGCTATGCATTTAGAAACTGGGGAAATTTCCACTGTGGATGACCCAGAGCCAGGACTCCACTCATCATCTGTCCTTTACAGATCTGTACCCTAACGTGGTGGCTGTGATGGCTCTTTGGATCCCCAAGTGAGGGTCAGAGAAGATGCTTTACCTATCAGGATAGGTCCCAGTGGGGGAAAACTGAAGCCTCAGAAGAATCTCTGTTGCATAGATAGTCTATGTCATTGCAGGTGAAGCAGCTTTCTACACCTGTTCCTATCCCAAAATGCCTGGGAGCCCGCTCACTGCTCCACACCAGTGAGCACTGAACTGGAGCACTGGGAATTCTGGTTCCAATTCACTAGGTCTATACCACTTATACATGTAGAAATGAGGGCCATATTTTCTTTTTTTCTGCAGGCTTCTTTTTGGTGTGGCTAATGACAGGGTTCACATGAAAGAAAGAGGAGACATCCCTGGAATTGGATTGAGCACTCACAATGTGCAACCCTGGGATTAGATTAGTCTGATGGTGATCCTTCCAGGATACCTGAGAATTTAACACTGTATACTTCCAAACTTCAAAGCAATTTGAAAACACTTATATTAGAATCTTTCTAAATTATATTAGAAAATGCCCATGTCTGTCCCTGAAGGACATCCTTCAGAGAAAACAAAGTGATAGCATTCTCTTTCCTCTACAACTCATTTTTACCAACCTTATTTTTTATTATCTCCTTTGGAGTCTCTTTGGCTTTAAGAAACACTAATGAGCTAAAATTTCCAAGCAGAGTTTAATATGAAGTGTCTATTTCTATCTGAACATTTAAAATCCAAGACAAAACTGTTTTCCTGTATTTTCAGACCTGTTTCCATATCTTTTCTATCTTTATAAAGCTAAGATAGAAGGGGGTTTGAACAGAAAGTGATTCTAGGAGCAGTATACTTCTGAAGGGCAGGGAAAAAAATTAGCCTCTAGCAAAGAAAACCTTTGGTTCACACTGAATCTCCCAAACTGGATTTATGTTTCTAGCCCCAAAGAACTTTTGTTAAGCAAATGCCTTGGTCCTGGACTTGTATCTCATGTAGGCAAAGCAACTTCAGAAAAAGGCTTGTATTTGGAGAGATTTAGGCAGTTCTTTATTATAGACCACGAAAAGGATTGTTTTCAAATCTGGGTGGTTGTTCTGTAAAATGAGCTGTATTGATAAACTGATCCTTTCACTAGTTTCTTCAACCAATGTATGTTACGAACCTACTATACCCCAGATTCTAATAGCTACTGGGGACTCACTAGAGCAAACCGAAAGATCCCTATCCTCATGGACCATTTTTCTCGAGGTGATAGACAAAATAGCACTAGTAATGATGCCTGGTGAGTGCAGTGCCAGTGTTTAAGGGAGAACAAAGCAAGAGTCTAGCACCAGGGAAGGTTTAACTCATTTGCTTCTCAAATGTTTGGGGGTGAACTAGTGGTAAGAAAATACCATTTAACTAATTTAGTTGCTCTGTTAATCCCTAAACTCTATGTCTCCATCCTATTTCCTCTGGGGGCATGTGTATAAGGTGGAGATCCAGTATTGGTAAGAATGAGACCAAAGGAAAAGGAGATGATTGGTGTTCCCTGCACATCTCCATGGGAGGTAATATGATTTTGGACCAAACCAGCTGTTGGCTAAAAGCAAGACTTTGCTGATATATTTCATCCTTTCCATCTTCTTCAGAAGAGTTAAAAGTCATTAAAATGTTTCTAACTCATTTTCAAGACATTCTCTTAAACTTTGGCCAATTTCTCCTCCCTTTCTTGATTTTAATTTATTTCTCCTGTGCCACATTTCTTTCTAGATTTGGCCCTCCTTATGGCTTCCTGCAAAATTTCCCTGTGGCTTTATATTTCAGTGTCTTAGAAAATTTCTTGAATGCCACACTCAACCTCTTTTCTAAGCCTAATTACTCTGGGTTACGGTCTCTTGTTAACTAGTCCTTTGCCTGGTCTCATGGTTTCTGTTTTCCTGTCTAGTCTTCTGGATTAATGCTTCTTGAATCTTGTTATAGCTTTGTCTCTAGACACCAACTCTGGTTCTCTCTTGGGCACATTCTCCACAGCCCTAGTCCTAGCATAGTCCTAAGTCCAGCCCCCTCCCAGAACCTCTGCCAAGGTCAACACCCACAGTCCCCCCCTATACCAGAGGGGTTTAGAAAATTTAAGACACACTTTACTCTGAATTCACTGTCAAATAGAAACAGATAAGTTAGTTCACATCAGGCAACATGATTGGAAAAGATATAGCATATAATCTATATTATGAAGATGACCTTTTAACAGGAGCTAATAAGTACTTTAAACCAATGCAATAAATGTCTGATAGTTGAATTTCATATGAGAAACTAATAGAAGGAATATTTTAGTGAAAGATGGTTATTTTCTTCCAGAATTGGTCACAACTGAAATGTCTCTCCTTTTTAACATATAGTTGGACAAAATTTGGAAATTATTTTCTATAGTCATGTTGGAGAATTTCCAGCCACCTGTTTACATTTCTAACAACCAGGTCTCACTGAAGAATTCAGCTATTCAAAAAGATACATTCTAGCCATACAAATTAGAGTATTGTGAATGTTGATTCACGGAATTAGATTAAGAGCTATATTTTTGTGATGGGGAAACTGCTTGAGTGTGTGTGTGTGTGTGTGTGTGTGTGTGTGTGTGGTTGGAGGTACATATATGTGTAGCAAGGTGAGGAGAATGATAGGAGCTGGATGTGATAAAAATACTAGGCAGATGTAGCCGTATCCCAGAGTATAATCATTGACTCATTGTACTCCATTGGGCTCTTGGGTGGTACGGCTGTACCTTGTCATCTGTGATTTCTCCAGCCCTAGGACAGGGTCTGGCACAAACTCAGAATTCAATAAATATGTATAGACTGAATGAAGTGGGGAGAATTGTAGAAGTATCATAGGGTCATATGGAACCTAAGAGATCTTTTTTGCAGATAGAAAAGAGCAGCCAATAGATGTGTGACCCACCATAGCTTGTTGATGGTATATCGGGTATCAAACATAGATTTTCTGACTCTGAGCTCAGTACTCTTTGGGTTTCCTCACACTGCTCTGGTTCTGAAGAGTTATTAAAAAGTAGTTTGTAAAATTGTTAATCAGATAACATGTAATGAGGTTTTATTTTTGCTTAATCCTTTGAGCTTAAAATTGGCTTTTTAAGCCATTGAAAACAAGTGCAATATTTTAAATTACCCATTTTCTTCCAACAAAGATATTTCCTTAGGGAAGAACACAAGAAATAGTAGTGTAGTCTACATGAAATTGTTTCCTGGTAATGTCACATATTGCTTCTTAAGCCTGGAAAGGTGGATTAATAGATCTGGAATGGCTTGACAGTAACAATTTTCTGTAACCTACTTTTATATAAAAGATCAGGTTTGAGAGTGAAGAAAGAAACAGACATATATAATTGAAGAAATGCCCATTAATAGGAAAAGGAGATTTGAACTTCTTCATTTTAAAATATATTAAGGGAATTGCAAAACAAAATGAAACAATGTGAAGTATTATAAAGAAGAAAGCTGAATATAAAGTTACCTGAAAGACATTTCATGCTTTTTCTGTCCTTGCTGCTGTTTGGTGGAGTGACTTGAAATCATGGTCCAGTAGTATTTTTGTAGAAGTAAATGTTATCTTTATGCAGATGTGAAAGGGTGGATATAAAGAGTGATTAATTGCGCGCGCGCGTGTGTGTGTGTGTGTGTGTGTGTGTGTGTGTGTGAGAGACTGAGGATTGGAGTGAGATTTTATTATCAGGAATCTTCTTTGAAAAAAATGTTAATACCCTTAGGAGGAGTATAATGTTGAATTCTGGCCAGAAAATCACTGTGTGACACTGTGAATATAACTACACCCCCAAACATCATTAAATTCGAGGATTTAAACCAGAAAGATCCAAGATACTAACTAGAAAACAAACATTTGGACTTCCTATCATTTATTCATTATAGTCTACATGGTCTCGAAATTCCCTTAGAGCATTTATTATTGTAGTTACCTAATAACAAATCACCAAATTCTGATCCAATAATATATATAGAAGATACAAATGATGGTAAAAATTATTTTTCTAAGGAATGTAATAGTTACAGAATTGAATCATTATATGTACTTAGTGCATAATAATGCTATTTCTTATATTCCGATTTATGAATTTTCTAAATTTGTGGGTTACACTTAAAAATAATAACTTCATGTTTTGCTCCAAAATAATTTTTAACGATTATTTACTTATCAGTAACTTAAAAATGGATCTTCCATTTGTCTATTGAGTCTTCCAAATTCTAATGGCAGATGGGGTATAAATAATTTCAGATTCTCAGCACTCAGTTCAGCACTCAGTGGAATCTGCCAATTAGGCTCCTTTCAAATGCAATTATGCTTTTGTCAAATTTATGGGATGTTTTATACATGAAGGATGAAGTGATCTAACTTTTACTTCATAGAAAAATTATCTCTCTGATCACTAGGATTTGTGGAGTTGCTGACTATAAAGGTTAGTTGACAACAAGACACTGGTTGATGTAAGAGAGGAGTAAAAATTACAATGTGTTCTGTGTGTCAGATAAGATACTGGTTTAAAAAGATTAAAATCATTCCTGGAAGTTTGTCTTAATCAGCAATCAATATTTTCCCATTTGATTGAATGCTTCTGAAGAAGTTCATGGGTTCACAGAAAGGGAAGAGAAGAAAAGAGAACTTCAGGACAATCATAAACCTCTTCCTTTTTATATCAGAAAACTTAAAGATTGATGTTAAATAACTTGTACAAGATCCTAAGCCTAATAAATAGCTGGGACAAGAAATTAAATCTCCTACCTCCAGACTAGTTGTCTTCCCACAGTTGTTTATTCTTCACTTAAAATGGGATGATCTGTCTCTACATGAACTTCAGTAAACTCCACTCTCTCATTTACACATTGTTTGATATATATGAGCCTAGAATTATGGACAGGATGCAGAGACAAAAAAAGTTAAAAGGCCAAATTTGTATGATTTGATCTTTCCTTATCAACACTATTTTAGACAAGGTCACTGCGTAAATTGATCCAGAATAGACAAGAACTAAAAGGTTACCAGAGTGTAGTGCTGGAATGTAAGTGGGGAGATTGAATTAGATTTATGTTTAACACAATAAAGTGTTGGATGATGGCCTTCAAATTTTCAGGACTGGACAGCACCCCTACCCGAAAATAGGTCTTAGGAAACTGAGTTACCCTACTGAAGACTGAATTGGAACTTTGTCTTTCTGGAATTCCAAAACGAAAGAGTATTTCCAGGACAGAGTTTTTATAAGTCTTGGTATTTAAGCAAGAATGTAAACTAACACAGTTTAGTAATGTTTTTAACAACACAGATTGAAACAAAAAAGGAATCCTCTATTTAATCCAAGAGTTAATCAGAACAGTAAATTAGCCAAAATAATTGAGCATCTGGATTAATTAAATTTTTAGTAGAAGAGAGATGCACATAAACAGAATGGGCCATTTGGATGCACAGTGGGATTTAAAGCAGGATGTGTTGTGTCCTGAATTTGGAACTAGAAAACAATCTGTCAGGTGCTGAATGTCAGAAAAGTCTTTATCGCTGGGAAAGATACTAATGGGGATAAAAGAAGGTACATTAGGTACCTTCATGATCATCAGCAAATCTATTGAGGATCTAAGAACAGAACATTATGCCTGCCACTAGTTAATATGAAAAATCAGTGAGTTAGTTATTTTATCTGCATGGCATGAAACAATCCATTTGACTTTCATTTCCAATCTTTTGTTTGAATTAATTGATGTGTTAGTGCTAGGTAGTTATAGCAGAGCTTTATGCCCCAACATGTCTGGTACTCCATATGCTAAGGTGATGACCCGGTCTAGGCTTCTTTCTCAAGTTGATGCTGAGCTTCTTCTTTTTTTAATTTTTTAGTTAATTTTTATTGGAGTTTAGTTGATTTACAATGTCGTGTTAGTTTCAGGTGTACAGCAAAGTGAGCCAGTTATACATATACATATATCCACTCTTTTTTAGATTCTTTTCCCATATAGGACATTACAGACTGTTGAGTAGAGTTCCCTGCGCTATAAGTAGGTCCTTATTAGTTATCTATTTTATATATAGTAGTGTGTATATGTCAATCCCAGTCTCACAATTTATCTTCTGCCCTCTTTCCCCCTTGGTAACCATTAGTTTGTTTTCTACATCTGTGACTCTATTTCTGTTTTGTAAATAGGTTCATTTGTACCATTTTTTAGCTTCCACATAAGCAATATCAAATGATATTTGTCTTTCTCTGTCTGACTTGATGATGAGCTTCTGCACACTAATTTCACTTTGGGAAGTGAAACCTAATCTTTTCCCTTAAAGTGTATGAAAAAAAGCCATGACTGCCTCATTGCTGAATTATCAAAAGATCTTGGGTCAACACCATTTTTCTCTTAAGGTTTTCATTAAATAATAACAAAACTTGAATTTTCTTGGCTTTCTTTAATTACAATCAAATTAAACATTAATTATTTTATGAAAGAATGAAGCCTATAATGTTTGTTATTAAGTTTGGACATGGAGTTAAATAAACCAATTCCCTTTAAACAAAGAACTATGTCGTTTGGGCTGTTTCTTCTCCTCGGAAAGTGCTGAGCTAAAAAAATCTGTAGTATATGTATAAAGTTTACATATCATGATGTTTTCAAATGCCTTGGTTGTCTGAATAAATTTTTCTTTTAATCTCCCATCTTTCTTACTGATATGTAAGAAGGCAACAAAATATAGATTTTATGACAACTGTTTGATTCCCAGACATCTGCCCTGGCTATGTTTCTCTACCCTAAAAGTTAAAAACAGTCTATGTCATGTAGGCTCATAGCAGACTGGCTAAAGGATGGTATTTAAATGCAGCTCTCTGAACTGGTACAAAGTCTACGAGGTCAAATTCTGCTTTGTGGATGTCTGGCAACAAAGAGCCACCATTGTGGAGGGATAAGTAAGTATTGGGTCACCAAACTAGCTTCTGGGATTATTACCTTATTGTTTCCATGTGTGTTCTGGAG